>NC_090822.1:2216240-2960431 GCF_000390325.3 Nicotiana tomentosiformis
TATTGAATATAGAATCAGAATCAACTAAAAACATAATAGCTTCAAAACTTAACAGAGAAAGTAAATCGAAACAAATCAATAATTACACATAACGAATCTATGAAACGGGACAGAATCAGCACATAAACAAATTAATGTTTTCATTTAAGATTCAAACAAACTGAAAATCGCAAGAAATATTGCAAGAGTTTAACCTAAACAAATCCAGCTTCATTTATAATTTAGCTAAAGCTAAACAAGGTGGCTAAACGCACCTCTAGATAGCAGAACAGCAACAAAGAGAAATCTGCACTTCAAAAGGCAGCTTCTCGAGCAGCAGCGAACTCAACAACTTCTCAATCGAAGTCCAATTTTCAACTCAAAAATCCAGATTGAAAAGAAGGGACGGAATATATTTTTTCCAAATTTTTAGACAGTAATTAAAATAGAATGGAACAGACGAACACTGAATATGTTTCTTTTTTTTTTTATATATATTTTTTTTGTTCTGAAACTAAACCAGAAACTCAACAAGAAGATCAACCATTGAGAAGAAAAAAGAACGTTTTTAGAACCCTAGCTTTTCTTTCCGATTTTTCCTCTCTGAAATTTTTGTTTTCCAAAAAAGAGACCCCTAAGAAATCCCTTAACCTCCCTATATATACCCAAACCATAAAATTTCATACCTATTTTCTTCAAGTTGTGCCCTAAAATTCCTCTTTCTGTCCGAAAAATCCGTGAGAATCCGATTCTCTTTCTTGTGAACCAAATCGGACAAATGGAGGTCTAGGATCTTGAATCTCTCAGATCCTACGACCACCATTCATCCGAGATTGTTCTCAATACAAAAAGCGCGTGAAGCCTAAGGGAGAGAAGAATCTTTTCTGTCAGAGGTCGCTACGGGACAGGTGACATGGAGGAGGGAGGGTGAAGGAACCACGTGCGTGAGTTGGAGGGAGGGTGAACTCGCTTGAGTTCAAGCGAGTTCGGTCGACGGAGGGAGAGAAAAGGGGGTGGGCGCCGCTTGGTTAGGAATTAGGTTTAGGGTTCTGGGGGAGGGGAAGCGCGTAACAGGCCTTTTATGTGGGGGGGGATGAGAGTGGACTGTGTCCGTTGGATGGAGATGGATTGAATGGTCGAGATCGATCCGTTCAAAACGACGTCGTTCGCACTTAGTTGTAAGACTGGACTGGGTGAGGGATTGGGCTTGGCGGAATTCAAGTGAGCGTTTGGGCCAAAATTGTTTTGGCCCCAGTTTAAAACCCAAACGATTTTTCTTTCTTCTTTTTTTCTTCTTTTTTTCCTTAAATCCTAATAAAAATTAATTAATTAAACCTAAATTAATTGCTAAATCAATCTAATTTATAGGAATAAACCTACTTATCTATTTTATCATGATTGATTAATTTAGACTAATGAAGGAAGAATTACTTAATTTGCATTTAAAAGCTAAAAATACAAAAAATGACCCATATTTTATGATTTTCTGTTTAATAATGTAATTAACTTATGTAATTAAATCCTAAGTACAATTAAGACCTAAAATCTCATGATTTAAAAATGTTAAATATGCAAATAAATGCAAACAACAATTAACCGAAAATCCCTACAAATTCTGTAAAACCTAAAACAATTTAGAAAAACTCTATTTGTGAATTTTTTGTAGGAGTATTTTAGTCGGGCAAAAATCATGTGCTCACAGCTATCAGTGGAGACTTGAGGTATGGCTGCACGACGTTCGCAACTCTGAAGTCCCCTTATACTTTATTTTACCTGTGTGTTTTCTTTCAAGCGGCTTGAATTTTATTCAGACCTTTATTTGTATTATTCTAGAAGCTCGTGCACTTATGACACCAGATTCAGGGATGTATTTGGATGATTCGTTTGTTATGGTCTTCCGTACTTTATTTCAGTATTGAACTTCTGTATAATTTAATTTGTTTAAAAATGGTTAAGATTATTCTAACATTGGCTTGCCTTGCAAGTAAAATGTTAGGCGCCATCACGATCCCGAAGGTGGGAATTTCGGGTCATGACAATGACGCTTTATTAGAACTCAAATTACTAGGCTTACAAATCAATTGCTTGAACGAAGTGCGACATTGATACTGTTGATACTTTAAATAACTAAGTCATATTGATATAAAAAAATACAACATTTGTTTGGTACTAATTTTCTATGTTAAGTGAAATAATATAATATTAGCACATAAGAAAAGAAGAATATTGCTTGGCCACGACCACGACCACGATCACGAACAGAGCCACGATATTTTCCACGCTTGGCATAATGGGAATACATCTCATTCATGTCGGGCAATGGTGTAGACCCAATGGGTCGATTATCGTAATTTTTTATGAGCAAGTCATTGTTTCGTTCAGCCACAAGGAGAAGAGAAATCAATTCAGATTACTTCTTGAAACATTTCTCTCGGTACTGCTGTTGCAAGACCATATTGGAGGCATGAAACGTTGTGAACATTTTTCAAGCATATCATAGTCACTGATACTATCTCCACAGAATTTCAATTTAGAAATAATTCTGAACATCGCAGAATTATATTCAGAAATGGACTTAAAGTCTTGGAGCCTTAGATGAGCCCAATTATATCGTGTTTGTGGAAGAGTGACCAACTTTAAGTTGCCATGTCTTTCCTTTAAGCAATTCCACAAAATAAATAGATCTTTGACTGTGAGATATTCTATTTTCAACCCTTCATCAAGGTGATGGCGCAAGAAAATCAAGGCCTTAACACAGTCTTGGGTAGATGCTTTATTTCTATATTTAATGGCGTCTCCAAGACCCATTGCATCTAAATGGATTTCAGCATCCAACACCCATGTCATACAGTTCTTGCCCGAACTTTCAAGGCCAACGAACTTTCTTTTCATAATATCAATCATAATTAAAAGAGAAAAAAAATTATACTTTAGTCTTCTCAAAGAGCTTCTTGAGATGGTAGAGTCTTGTGCTGATAACATGTTATGAAATAAAAGCAATTTAGTAAAACATGAACAAGAAATGGAGATAGAGAGAAGGAAGAGATTTTATTTCTTTTTCAAATTGTATGTTCTTTCCGATCTATTACAAGACTTTTGACATGAAAAGTGAAGAATCACTATTGTAAAATAGTGAGTGAAATGACCACTATTTAGTGGAATGACCACTATTGAGAGAAATGACCACTATTGAGTGGAATGGTCACTACATAAATATATCATTAAACACTTTGGTGGTTATGGACATCCACCATAATTCAAGATTTTATAACAATTTCTGACTTTTTCTTTGTCTTTTGTATTGTATAAAACAAAAAGAATTTTACAAGATATAAAGAAAGTGAAAATATATAATATTTGTAAATATATTAGTGGCTTCAAGGAATAAGTCCAACGGGGTTTTCCTCGAAAGCATTAGGATAAACACAAGAAATTAAACTCGAAATAAATACTTTATTTTTGGTTTAACTTTTCGAACTCACCGACACGACTAATTGAGTTGGGCAGTGTGAGGCTCATTGAAGGGAGAAACACTCCAACTAGGGAGAAAAGGGGTTTCTCTGTTCCAAGATTTAAATCCGAAACCTCTAGTTAAAGCTGAAAATATTTCATTCATCTTATCACACTCTTCGGTCGAGTTACTCGACATGGATTAAATTCAATTATACGATAGTTTTACTTCTTTTTGGAAGAAAATATACATAAATGAGAGTACATTAATAAAAAGTTGTTGGGCCTTACAGCTTGATATAAGCCCATAATGAGAGAGATTGCTCTTGCTAAGTGCATCGGTAGTCACTTTGAAGGATGATGTTTAAAACATACTCGATGTAGTCCATTTTAGTTGATTTTTTGGTCTTTCTTTTACGGTCCATAATATTTGATTTATTCAGATATCAAGAAGGAATTATCTTATTGTTTTCAAAATTGCCCTTGAAGTAATGAACCCATAAGTATTTGTTATATTTTTAATGAACAAATTAAGGTTACTATTGTCAATTTTATTATTAATTAATGCTAAAAATTGGATTCCTCGTGTGAAAACAACCAAAAAATCAATTAAAGTGGATCGGAGGGAGTAACTAACGTTTGCCGTGAGTATCATAAATATAATTAAGATAAAAAGCTATATAATGCTTCTTGGCAGAAAAGAAAACTGCAGCAAGATTTGCATGGCATGTGGGGTTATACTGAACGGCGGTCCAGTGCACTAAGTTCCCGATATGCGCGCGCGGGGTCCGAGGAAGGGTCTATTGTACGCAGTCTTACCCTGCATTTCTGCAAGATGTTATTTCTACAGCTCGAATCCGTGACCTCCTGATCACATGGCATCAATTTTACCAGTTACGCCAAGGCTCCCTTCGCATATGTGGTTATACTAGCTTCTGATAATTGTGACAGACATGCATCTTACTAAATAAACATAACTCCAAAAATAATAGACAACAGTAATGATTTATGCATTTTATTGACATTTCCTAAGAAAGGAAAGATATACAAAATTGTAGCCATAACAAATCAAGAATGCAGAGAATTGAAAACCAAAATACTGCACAAGAATTAGCAGTTTCCACAATCTCACATCTTATGAGTTAAAGAACGATTTGATCATAGTTTCTTTGCTTCCTCATCTCGGCTTGTTATCTATCTCATAAATATCCCCACGACTGCAGCTAAGTAGCTCGCCAACTGTTAAAAAAATAATAATTCGGGGGGGTTGTAAGTTAAAGTTTCATTCATATGTAACTGCCATTGAGCTTCGATGCGCTGTGGTATTCATACCTGAGACGGAATGCTGAGTCCGGTGTAACCTTCAATGACTAATCCTGCCGTAAGACCAATCATAGCCCATGCACCATTAATTGCTTCTATTTGTCGCCGTCTCTGTAAAATATTCAGAGCTGAGAATGTAGAATTGATGTAAGAGCAATAGGTTTTAAAAAACATGGTAACAAGAATCATCTCTGTGTTTTTCTACTTTGTTTTTGTTATAAAGATCAAAACAGATTATGATAGAAACTTAATTTGACATTCTTGCATCAACTGTAACATGCATAAAGCAATAGGTCTATTACTATGTCGAGTGATTAATCCCTCGAAGTATTCTACTTTTCCCGTCTTACAAACTTTCCAAACTTTAACTTGGTAGAGTAAGCATTTGTAGGGAATGACCGATTTGAATGTTAGATGCCACGGGAAACATTCATCTCAGATGAAGTGGATGTAAACTAATTACATCACATTCAATGCAGATTTTACTACCATTCCAGAGATGAGAACAGGAACACTAATCACCTTGAGCTAATAATATAAACTCAACAGCCTATACTCAAATCTGCTTAGAAGCAGCTAGGAGTCGATAATGCCAAGTGACAGAGATTCAGTACATTTCATATCTTTGCCCATTTAATGGCAGTAAGATTTGGCTAACAAAATAGTAATTACATGTTGCAAGAAAATGGAGGTTCACTCACTTGAAATCTCTCTTTAGCTTTAATTTCGTCCATTTGCTTTGCAGCTAACCGCTTGGCTTCTGAAGGATCCACCATTATCACTTCCTTCCTTACTCTCTCTTTTCCTGGAGATACCTGTAGACAAAGAAGTTTTCATTTCGAAGCTCTTTATAAATAACGACCTCGAGTCACTATGAAGATATTTCCATGTTATAGCATATAATAAAGCATGAGATCGAGAACTTCAAGGAAATTTGGATAAACAACATAAGAGTAGTACTAGGTTTGAGATTTCCCGTGCGCCATAGTATACAAAATGTAAATTTTCTTATTTCTAAAACCTAAGTAGACTTGAAATTGTACACCAACTTGGCATGTTAACTAACTACCGAAGATAACAGTCAATGAAACTGTTGAAACGTCAAATGTCGAACTCCTCTTCTCTGATACCATGTTGTTGATAGTTAGCTATCGAATCCTCTATCTATTTCACTCTATTCAAGTCCATATCATTCCAATACAAACCTCAATTAACTAATCCAAAAATTTCTCCTAATTTGGAATAGGACTGATAAAGCATGATTAATGGCTAACCTTTCGAAGACGAAGATATAATAGCTCATATAACAAGAAAGTAGAAGCAAGTCTTAATAAATTGTCGTTCACATAATTTTACCACGTCACAGACATAAAAACATTATCTTTTTTCATTAGTTAAAAATATTTGAGCAATTCAAACCCATCATACTAGTACTAGTATTACATACGTGGAAGAGCCTTCATAATGCATACATTAGGATTAGCCAGGACGCGAATTGCTTGACTCCTGGTTCTCGATGAAGCCAAGCCAGTGCTGTGCATGCTCCCATATTCAAACCTGGCACAGAAAAGCTTCTTTAAAAGGAGAAAAACGGAATAGTCACGTGATAGAAGTTATGGGCAATGAGGGGCAGCTTTAGTGCCTTGCGTAGCCTGAAGCACAGCTTAAGCGACGCGAAGCGCCCTCCCTGAGCTTTTCTGACCTTCAGGGTAAGCGCGCCTTAAATGAGCCTTTCACATTTAAAAGGAAAAAAACCGAATAGTCATGTGATTTTAACGTTCACCATTCTATCAGTAGAATATTGAGTGGAATACTGAATAACAGAAAGGCGATACTACCGCAGAAAGAGTTCTGCCAATTTTTCATAACAAAATACTACACTTTTCGCCAGAAAGAAAATGAAACACCAGAGATAATGCATTGAACTACTTTCTTGTTTTCCATTATAGAAAAGTGTGGAGGTCGAGAATTAGGGTAGAAGGTTAGTAGGTAGTCGAGTGTGTGTCTTCCCCATATCAGTAGTATTAGTAGTTAGCCTTGTATTCTATTATTGGTAAATCTCTATTACCACATGTTGATCATTCAGCTTGTTTTCTAATTATCTTGCTGTTGTTACTGCTTGTGGCTACTGCTTTCTTTTCTTTTTTCCTTGAGCCGGGGTCTATCGGAAACAAACTCATAGCGGTAAGGTCCGTGTACACACTATGACCCCACTTGTGGGATTATACTAGGTTTTTTGTTGTTATTGTTGTCATTATAACCCACCATATTTTCTAATAAAGTTAGTGAATGCATATTACTATTATATACAGAAAGCTTTCATTTTTAGGGAAAATTACTATAGAAGAAATAAAGTTTATCGTCCCGCGATAAATTTCTAAGGATATTCCGAAGAGGTGAATGTTGAATACTTTATCAGAATACAGACTCCATGTTTCCCTTTATATAAATTTCAGAACTTCAATTCCGCAATTTTCAATTTCCTGATTATTAATTATTCCAATATAGAAACCTTCAGCAAGCTTATCACATCAGAACATCTCAAATTCAAATTTGTACATACAAAGACAATTTGTAAAAATGAAAAATTAAGCAAATAAACACTTTTTATGAACAATTTAAAGACTGAAATTGCTCTAATGAACAAAAAGATAACACTGAAAACATGTAGTTAGATAAATAGTAAGCAAACGACCCACAAAAATTCAGACCAATATTACTTGTCAAACATAAATATAAACATAAAAAGCTTGATTCTTGAATAATAGCTTTTAAAAAAACTTACTTTTTCACAGCTGAATTATGAAATTCTGAGAAAGTTAAAGTCTTTTCCTTAAACTTCAGCCCTCCATTGATAATGGGTATCTTAGCTTGAAGCATCATCTCTCTCTCTCTCTCTCTCTCTCTCTCTCTCTCTCTTGTTTTAATGGGTGAAGTAGGAGAAAGAAGTTCTATGTGGCGAGTTAAAAGCCAACTATAGTATAATATTTTTTTTTCTTTTTTCCTTATTGGTATTTGGTCAGCATTTGAGTAGCATCATCTTCTACAAAATTTGATGGATAATTTCACTTGAACTCCCTAAAGATCCTAGTTATTAAAACTGGATCCTAAAGATCATAGTTATTACAATAGGCTCCTAGAAATTTTAAACTAAATATCTTAACTTAAGAATAATTCAGGACATTTTTGTCCCGAAAAATTGAATTGAAAAACTAAAATTCAGGACGCACTGACTAATTCTTAAATAGCAGCCCTTTAAAGTGGCTATCTGATGTCATTTTTATGTATTAATAAGCAATTGTGTCGGGGCTTTTGCATCTATATCCGATTTTGGGGTCACAATTGAACCTATACCCACTTTGCAAAAAATAATTGCAAGCCTACCCACTTTACGATCAACTTCAGGTCTGAAGTTAAAAAAATTAGTCTAAAGTGAAAAATTTGCACTTCAGATGCACTTAAAGCCAAATAGGTCTGAAGTGCAACCAATAGTTTCATGCACTTAAGGCCAATAAGTCTGAAGTGAAAAATTGCACTCCAAATGCACTTAAGGCCAAAAGGTCTAAAGTGCAACCAACATTTTCATGCACTTAAGGCCAAAAGGTTGCCAATAAGTTTGAAGTGAATTTGCACTTCAGATGCACTTAAGGCCAAAAGATCTGAACTACAACCAACGTTTTCATGCACTTAAGGCCAAATAGGCCTGAAGTACAAATTGCCCGGAAATAGAAATTTATTCTTCAAATTTTAACAATGCAATATACGATTTAATACGTAAATCTACTCAAAATGAGCTCTAATTTGAAACATCACCTCCAAATATCATCAAGAACAAATCTCAATCATCAATTTTGTCAAAACAACAATAAATCTAACGCCCATTTTCCAATTAAGAAAAAGAAGTAGAAAAAACCCTAAGCAATTGTAAAAACTAAAGCGCCACAACAGCTCACCAATGTAAAATATCATAAACTACCTTAAAATATGTTTACAAATACCATATAAAATCATTGTCACCCGAAGAAGAATAAGAAGAAGAAAAGGGAGAAAAAAGTAAAAATTGCATGGGGCGCCCTATTTGGTCGCCCCTTTTTAACTTATACACGTTTTATTTTTTCGTTTGCATCCGTACCCATATTTTTTAAAAGCGTTTTAAAAAGACGATTTTGTCCTTCTTTAATAAAAGACTATTGACAAAACTGTAGACTACAGGGCAAAATTTCAGCATGTTTTGATATGAAGTTTTAGCAAATGAACTAAATAATTTCAGCATGCATTAGAAAAAACTAACTAGAAAATTACATACTGCAAGATAAAAACTTAAGCATGTTTAGTCTGAAGTTTTAGCAAATGAACTAAAAAACTTCAGCTTGTTTAGACTGAAGTTTCGGATAAAACTCATGACAAAACTGTAGACTGTATAATAAAACTTCAACATGTTTTGGTAAGAAGTTTTGGCAAATGAACTAAATAACTTCAACATGTATTAGCAGAAACTCATTAGAAAATTAAATACTACAAGACAAAAACTTAAGCATATTTAGTTTGAAGTTTTAGCAAATGAACTAAAAAACTTAAGTATGTTTAGTCTGAAGTTTTAGCAAATGAACTAAATAACTTAAGCATGTTTAGTCTGAAGTTTTAATAAATGAACTAAATAACTTAAGCATATTTAGTCTGAAATTTTAGCAAATGAACTAATAAACTTAAGCATGTTTAGTCTGAAGTTTTAGCAAATGAACTAAAAAACTTAAGCATGTTTAGTCTAAAGTTTTAGAAAATGAAATAAATAACTGAAGCATGTTTAGTGCGAAATTTTAGCAAATGAACTAAATAACTTCAGCATGTTTAGATTGAAGTTTCAGATAAAACTCATGACAAAACTGTAGACGGTAGGATAAATAACTTCAGCATGCATTAGCATGAAGTTTTAGCTTCAATGTGAAACAACTTCATGCTATATTAGCATGGAGTTTTAGCTTCAACATGAAACAACTTCATGCTACATTAGCATGGAGTTCTAGCTTCAAGGTGAAACAACTTCATGCAAGTGTGATTCTGAAGATGAATCTGGACAAGTTTATAATTTTTTGATAAAGTTGCTGAGAGGAGAGGAGGAGATCTTTTTCCACGAATGAGGTTGCAAATCACGCGATTAATGTGTGATGCAGGTTTTATATCTTTTGTGAGGGGTGTAATTTTCATATTATTATAGATTTTTTTGTCAGCTGGCTACCAAATCAATAATTTTTAAAAATAGGGTATAAGTTAAAATGTGACACAAATATAGGGTACGACTGCAAATCCCCCAAGAAAAAAGGCATGAAATTGTTTAAAAAGTGAGTACAAGTTAAAAAAAATTAAAAAATGGGTACAGATTAAATGAGTGCGACCAAATAGGGCGCTAGTGTAATTTTTGCAATTGTTTCCTAGTCCATGGATATGCTTAATTAATACAAATGTGAATAGCGAAACTACATAAATAAAGTTCCTAAATAGCCTAGATTACATGAGATTTTTTAATGCCCTATTTAGGAATTGTTTTCTTGCAAAATTATATATTTACTTTTATTTGACAAAAAATCAAGAGGTGTCAAATTTTGTTCTCTTAGTAATTATATTATATAGAGAAAAGAAAAAAAACGCAAAAGATTTATTATTGGCTTTATTGAGAACTTAATTATTTCATTGCTACTGTGGCTTCTCAAAGAGAATCAGATCTTTTATAATTAGCTCTGGCGTTTCTTCCTATTTTGGCATAAATTTTGAATAGGTTACAAGAAATTTAAACTAGTACATAGATGATTGTATGAAGTGGTGGACATATACATAACCAATTGAAGCAATTAGCAAAATACTTTGATGTGCTAAAGTGCTATACCAATGGAAAACTTCCTCCATATTTTGATATCAATTAATTTCTCTATTCTATTCGTAGTTTTGGCCTTTTGGGCAATGCAAGATCTCTATCACCCCTTAACTCCACTTATATTATGCGAGCTAGAAAAAGATTTATGTCTCTTAATCCATCTAACACTACTTAAAAACGTCTATTTTCCGACGAAAATTTTTCGACCGCAAAATGTCGGTCGGAAATTCAGACTGATTCGGTCGCAACTTGTGAAAAAAAATTCTATTTATTTTTCAAACAATTTTATAGCAGATACTCCGATCGTATTTATCGAAAACATTAGCGCAAAATACCACAAAATATATTTCACAATTTTTGACCATTTCGGTCACAAAATAAAATAAAAATTAATATTTTTTGTGACTGAATCGGTCGCAAAATATTTCATTTACGAGATCTGACTAGTTTAACCCAGTTTGTGACCGAATCGCTCGCACTTTCAAAATTTTAAAATTTTGAAATAAAGTTCCTACTGTTTCAGTCGTAAAATAAAAAAATAATTAATTTTTTTTTGCTACCGATTCAGTCGCAAAATGTGTCATTTACGAGGTATGATTAGTTTGACCCAGTTTGCGACCGATTCGGTCAGAAAATTACCGACCAAATCAGTCGCAAATCCCTAAAAATTCAATGCGTCCCAGATTATCCATTTTGCGACCAATTCGGTCGGAAAGTTTTGACTGTTTCGGTCGCAAATTGTTTGCGACCATGGTTTTCCGACCGTTCGATTTCAGTCGGAAATCCATGGGAAAAACTTGATTTTCGACGGATTTTCCACCGTTTTGACCATCGGAATTTAGTCATTTTCTAGTAGTGTTAAGCTTCCAGATACTCTAATGTCGTCTTATACTTTTACTATTTACCATCGCGATGTATTTGAAAAATCAAACTTGAAGGATTACGACTCGTTGGTTGAAAGTAGAATTGCTCGATGTGATGCTAGAGAAAGTTATTTAGCTTCAATTCTTGATAACCAAAATGGCGCAAATGCAGATTCACTGGGAAAAAACGGGAACTGGTCCCAAAATCAACCTCTATATATGATTCTACTGTTGGGAAAAATAATAATTCTGCACAGAAATAATATTCACGAAAAATAATAATAACACAAGAGAGTAACAACTACATCAACTCTTTTAACTAGGTAAATACTATGCCCGAGCGGAGCAATATTACCACTATAATATTACAACTTAGTACTGTCAAGAGACTATTACAATTTTGAAAGAAATAATACCCTTTGTTTAAAATACCTCACTACAATATTACTGTCACTCACTATTTATCTTACAGACTACAATCTGTGAATTACTCTCTCTAACTTATATTGCTTCTCTTTGTTTTGGTG
Organism: Nicotiana tomentosiformis; assembly: GCF_000390325.3. NCBI lineage: Eukaryota > Viridiplantae > Streptophyta > Magnoliopsida > Solanales > Solanaceae > Nicotiana > Nicotiana tomentosiformis. The sequence continues at coordinate 2,228,252 of NC_090822.1, forward strand.
TATTTTCAAACGAGGAGAAACTATTCTATTTATAGCAAGAAATCCTTTATAAAGTTTTTGTTAATGATCGGGAAATTCCAGCGAAACCATATGCATCGTGGTGGAATTTTACACAAGATATGTTGAACGACGGAATCTTCGTGGATACAGGAACAAGATTTACACGTTTTCCTCATGATTTTATATAGTATTTCGCTACATATTTAGAAATGAAGTACGAGATATTACTATGGTTGAAAATCCAATCGGAGCTTTTGACACTTGCTATAAGGAAAATCCAAATGGTCGTGACTTATACTTTCCTGTTGTGAAGTTGTACTTTGGTAGCGTAAACCCGAGTACCATGCATGTTGTTTCTGGCACAAGAACAAGTCGTTGTGAACTATTGGGGACTCTACTGCTTGGCTTTTAAGGGATGGAATAATGACTACTCAATATTAGGAAGTAATCAACTCCAAGGTGTAGCATTAACTTTTGATACTTCAGCAAACACTTTGTCCTTTGACGTAGATGCATGCGATTGAGATACATATAAAATTTCTGGGTCTTAAATCTAAAGGGGAATAAAAATTCACTATGACTACAGCTAGTATGTCTTCTTTCTTTCTGTTTCTTTCCATCACTCGAGCATTTGTAATAATAGTAGTAGTATTCAATACCGGTCTTAACTTAAGCAGCATAGTTGATATATTCTAGTACTTGATTTCTTTTGCAAAAATAGCAGACACTGACAAACTTGGAGGTGGTTTTATATGCTAAGTGATTAAGGCTATGGTTTATCAGCAAATTGCATTCTAGACATCAATTCAACTGTATTTCAGGGTGTCCTGTTTGGTCATGGATTCGAGCAATCGCATCTACAGTCTATACACTTGTTGCATTATTAGCCTTTGATTACTAATGATTCAACTATTGTAATTTGTAAAGTCTAAAGATTCAACTATTGGCAATAGACTCAACTTTGAATCAATGCCATTTAGTTTTGCAAGTGTTGCCTCCCAAAAATTGGATATCTTGGGAACGAAATTTCATCACGCAAGATGCGTTTTGTGCTCATTTTACTACGCACAACAGGGAAATTTCCAACATGATAATACCAAGCCCGAGCATTCGCGATGCCAACATCAATTTTAACTCTTAGTGGAAAGTACAAGAGTTTTGCCTTGTCGTCGGTTGAATGAAGCCACTCATATAAGTTTCTGTAACGACCCGACCTGTTGTTTTGAGCTTTAAGGTTCTGTTCAGTGCTTCGAGGTCTTGAGTAGCTTCCTATTATATATTATGACTTGTGTGCATGCCCGAATTCGATTTTCGGATGATTCGGAATGAATTTGGATGAGTGGTTCTCACTTTAGAGGCTTAAGTTGAAAATGTTGACCAAGGCTTGATTTTTATGAAAACAACCCCCGAAAGGTATTTTGATGGCTCCAATAGGTTCGTATCGTGATTTTGGACTTGGGAGGCTTATGCCCGGAATCGATTTCGGAGGTACGTAAGTTGATTTGTGTTATTTTGCGAAAGTTGGCATTATGAAGGCTTAATATAATGACCCGACCGATCGTTTTGAGTATTTACGCTCCTTTCAACTATTTGAAATCTTGAATAGCTTCATATAATGTATTATGACCAGTGTGTGTTATCGGATTTGGTTTTCAGGTGTTTCGGGATTAGGTCGGATGAAGGAAATTCATGTTGGATGCTTAAATGAAAAGGGTTGATCGGAGTTTGTCTTTTGTGCAAACGACTCCGGAATGGAGTTTTGATGGTTCCAATAGCTTCGTATGGTGATTTTGGACTTAGGAGTGTGTTCGGATATTTATTTAGAAGTCCGTAGTTGATTTTGGCTTGAAATGACGAAAGTTGGAAATGGAAGATCTGGAAGTTTGACCGAGAGTCGACTTTATTGATATCGGGGTCCGAATCCAGTTCTGCAAATTTTTATGGGTCCGTTAAGTCATTTATGACTTGTGTACAAAATTTAAGGTCAATCGAACTTGATTTGATAGGTTTCGGTATTGAATGTAGAAGTTGAAAATTGTTAGTTTTCATTAGGCTTGAATTGGGGTATGATTCGTATTTTTAGCGTTGTTTGATGTGATTTGAGGCTTCGACTAAATTTGTATGATGTTTTAGGACTTGTTGGTGTATTTGGTTGAGGCCCCAGGAGCCTCGGGTATATTTCAGGTGAGTTTTGAACGAATTTGGGTATTTTGGCACCCTAATGATGTTCTGGGAATAGTAGGAGTGCGGGGGCACATTTTGGAGTGCGGAGGCAAAGCCTCATGTGCGGACTGCAGAGGTGAATTACGGACAACAAAAATCCTCTTGCGGCCACAGAAAGGAGAATCTGCAGGTTCGATGGTCTGACTTCGGAAGCTTATATCTTTTAATCTAAAAGGAATTTAGAGAGGATCCAAAAACAACGGTTGTAGCCCTTTGAGTTTAATTTTCAGAAAGGTAAACCAATCATCATTTAGATATTTGTACAGAAAGTTATGGTCAATTTATGGAAGCCTGGTAGTGCAGTCACTCCTAAATTGCGACCGCACAATTTGGATTGCGGCTGCAGAACCCGGAATGTGCGGACCGCACAAAAATTCTGCGGTCAGCAAAATGGGGGATCGGATTTTTGTACTATATGAATGAGGGTTAGAGTATTATTTCATATTTGGACTTCGGGAGCTCGGTTTGTGGCGATTTTTCGTGGGATTTTCATGAAATTCATCTGGGTAAGTGATTCTAACTCGGATTTGATTAATATACATGAATATATCATTATTTTCATCATTTAATTAGTATTTTGAGATGTAAATTTGGAGAAAATTGTAGAAATTTCATAAAATAAATTTTTGGGATTTGAATGTCGATTCGGAGTCGGATTTGAGTGAAACTAGTATGGTTGGACTCGTAATTAATTGGGTTGTCGGATTTTGTGAGTTTAGTCGGATTTCGAGACGTGAGCCCCACTGTCGACTTTTCGAGCGGAGTTGAGAATTTTTATAAATTGTTAAATTGTAAGCATTGGAGTATATTTTGATTAATTTGCATGTTGTTTGACTAGTTTCAAATCGTTTGGCTTGGAATTGAGGAGATAGGAAGGCGTTTAGAGGTTGATACACACAGAATGAAATTTTCAGAGTATTGTTTATCCTACTCGGTGTTGGACTCGACTTGTTCGAGGTTAGTAACACTTCTAAACTCAGTTCTGAGGGTATAAATCTTTGGACTATGTGTTATATGATTGGTTTTAAGGTGACGCACATGCTAGATGACGGGCGTGTGGGCATGTACCGTAGGAATTGTGACTTGGTAAATTCCATGGAACCGTGCAGTTGAATAATCTATTGTTATCCGTACATTTTCCACGTATTAGAGAAATTGAACTACAAATCATGTTAAAAATCATGGTTACACCATGTGTTGACACTGTAGGGACCCACAGAGGTCATGTACATGCTGAGTTATCTGCTAAATTGCTTTTTTTGTACTCAGTCACGGTTTTACTTGCATATTACATCTTAGTCTCTATTGTTCATTATTGATGCATTATATCATGTTTGTTGGGGCTGATTTTCATGATTTATAAGAGCCCGAGAGACTGGAGAGATTTATTGTAACGTCCCGACTGGTCGTTTTGAGCCCTAGCGCGTCGTTCGGCAGTTTGAGGCCATGAGCAGCTTCACTTCAGGTATTATGACTTGTACGTGTGGTCAGAATTGAATTTCGAGAAGTCCGGAGTTGATTTAGAAAGAAAATTCTAATTTCAGAAGCTTTAAGTTGAAGGAGTTGACTAAGGGTTGATTTTTGAGTAAATAACCTCAGAATAGGGATTGGAAGGTTCCAACAGGTTCGTATGATGATTTTGGACTTGGGCGTATGTCCGAATTGGGTTTTGGATGACCCGGGTGCGTTTCAGCGCCTATTGTGGAAGGTTGGCGTTTTGGAAGAATTTCATAAATTTGGGTTGAAGTACATTTCAATGTTATTGATGTCCGTTTGAGATTCCAAGCATGGGAATAGCTTTGTATGGTAATTCTGGTATTGGGAGCGCATCCGGATATGGATTTGGAGGTCCGTAAGTCATTTCGGGGTCATTTGGCAAAAATTAGAAATTTGATTTTTTTTAGAAGTTTGACCGGGAGTGAACTTTTTGATATCAGGGTCGAATTCCGATTACGGAAGTGGGAGTAGGTCCGTAATGTCAATTATGACTTGTGTGCAAAATTTTAGGTCAATCGGACGTGATTTGATAGGTTTCGGCATCGATTGTAGAAGTTGAAGTTTCAAAGTTCATTAAGTTTGAATTGGAGGGTGATTCATGTTTTTAGCATTGTATGATGTGATTTAAAGGCTAGACTAAGTTCGTATGATATTTTAGGATGTGTTGGTATCATTGGTAGAGGTCCCGAGTGCCTCGGATGGATTTCGGATGGTAAACAGATCGAGTTTGGGTTTGGAAGAATGCTGGAGCTGCTGTCATTTGGTGTAACCGCACCTGCGAGGTTTTGGCTGTAGGTGCGGAGCCGCAAAAGCGGCTAGGGGTCTCAGAAGCGGTAGCTGGGCTGAGGGGGAAGGCCGCAGAAGCGGCATGTCTGTGCGCAGAAGCGCTTGTTGCCCGCAGAAGCGGGAGCGCAGGTGCGCTACCTTGGGCGTAGAAGCGAGGGATGTTGGTTTGAGCTGGAACTGTATATGCGATGGAACTTCTGCAGATGCGGAGCCGCAGGAGTGGCTAGAAGGCCGCATAAGCGGAAGGTCGTCTGGGCAGAAGGTTTTTATAAAAACGGGATTTGGCCCATTTTTCTCCCATTTTTCACTTGGTTGGGCAATTTTTGGAGAGCTTCAAGGGGATATTTTCATCATCTATGTCAAGGTAAGTGATTCTCACCTATTGCAAGTTAAATACTTGGTTTATATTTGGATATAAGCATGGAAATTTGTAGAAATTTGGGGTTTTGGTAGAAAACCTAAAAATTGGTATTTTTGGATTTTGACCACGAATCTGGGCATGGAATTGAGAGTAAGTCGTATATTTGAGTTCGTAATGTTATGGGTAATGTTTATCTTCGAACACTTTTGGAATCCAGGCACGTGGGCATTAGGGTTGCTTTATCGGCTTTTCGAGCGGAGTTGAGAATTTGTCTAAATTGATTTGTTATGAGTATTAGAGCATATTTTTATTGGTTTGCACATTGTTTGACTAGTTTTGGAGCGACGAGCATCAGTTTGAGGTGTTAGAGGGCTTTGGAGCCAGTTATAAAATTTCGGAGGGAGGTAAGTCTCCTGTCTAACTCTGGGTGGGGGAAATTACCCCTAGGTGTTGTATATTGATGTGTGCTACCTGTTGTGGGGGCTATATACACGCGAGGTGACGAGAGCCCGTATGTAGCTACATTCATGTTATTGTCCGGATAGGCTTAGGTTCACATCATGCTATAGCTGTACTATTTGAGCAATCTCTTGCCTATTAAATTCCTCTGTTTTACATTACTACTTGAGACTAGACTTTCTATTATAAAGACTTCTTGAGTTCATGATTAGTCACCGAATAATTTTACTCCTCTTACGACATGTTTCCGTGATATATATGTTTCATTGAAAGGTTTTTGTTAAAGAAATTACAACTCACACTGTAACGACCCGGCCGGTCGTTCCGAGAGTTATAGCCCCGTTTCTCCCATTTCTGCTTATTTTTGTGTTCTTCAGCTATATTATGATATATCGGGTTAGTTGGTTCGGGTCCGGGGTGGCTTCGGAGTGGATCGAGACACTTAGTCTCTAAAGTAAAAGCTTAAGTTGGAAAAGTCAACCAGACGTTGATTTATGTGTAAACGACCTCAGATTTGAATTTTGATGGTTTCGTTGGTTCCATTAGCTTCGTTAGGTAATTTTGGACTTAGGAGAGCGTCCGGAATGTGATTTGGAGGTCCGCGGTAGAATTAAGCTTGAATTAGCGAAAACTAGAATTTTGGTGATTTTAGCCGGCAGTGAAAATTTTGATATCGGGGTCGGATTGGATTTCCGGAAGTTGGAGTAGGTTCGTGGTGTCATTTCAGACCTGTGTGCAAAATGTGAGGTCATTTAGACGTGATTTGGTAGGTTTCGGCATCATTGGTGGAATTCAGAAGTTTAAAAGTTTGTAGGCTTGAATCCGAGGGTAATTTGGTGTTTTGTTGTTGTTTTGGTGTTTTAGGATTGGTTGGCATGTTTGGTTGAGGTCTCGGGGGCCTTGGGCGTGTTTTTGATGCTCAACGGGTCATTTTTGGACTTAGAGAGTTGCAGATTTTCTGGTGTTATTGCAAACATTTTTCTTCATCGTGTTCGCGAGGGAGATCTCGCGATCACGTAGGTCACCTGAGAGGTCAGCTAAAATTGCTCTTCGCGTTCGCGAAGATGAAGACACGAGCGCGTAAGGTTATCAGGCAGTGCACCGCGAACGCGTGGGCTAGGTCATGTTCACGAAGAAGAAGTGAGGCAGCAGTGGAGTTTGAGTGTTACTCTTCGCGGTCGCGTGAGGACAATTGCGATCGCGTAGGTGTGAGCAGCTACTGCATCACGTTCGCATGAAGTGTTATGCGTTCGCGTAGAGTAAATATTCTGAGGGAGTGAAGTTGTTCTTCGCGATTGCGAGGCCTTTTCCGCGATCGCGATTAAGGAAATCTGGGCAACAGTGTTAAATTTCAAAATCGAGGGTTTGAACCCATTTTTCATATTTTGAGCTAGAGACCACGGATTTAGGCGATTTTTGAAGTGATTTTCAGGGAGTTATTTGGGGTAAGTGTTTCTCACATAGTTTTGGTTAAATTCCATGATTATATCTTGATTTTTATCATCTAAATTGTGATTTGGGGTGAAAAATTGGGGAAAAAGTGAAAGAGTTCTTGAGATGGAATTTTGAGGTTTTGAAAGATATTTTGTTGTCGGAATTTGGTAAATTTGGTACGACTAGACTCGTGAGTGAATGGGCTTTCAAGTTTTTAAAATTTTGTTGGATTTTAAGACGTGGGCCTGGGGGCCGGGTTTGAGCCAATTTTTAGTTTTTGGTCTAAATTAGTAGTTTTTCTTGTGGAATTCATTCCTTTAGCCTATATTGATCGTATGATCGTATTGTATTACTTGTGGATAGATTCGGGACGTTTGGAGGCCAATTCGAGAGGCAAGAGCATTGCGGAGTAGAGATTTGCTCGGATTGAGGTAAGTAATGATTGTAAATCTGGTCCTGATAGTATGAAACCCCGAAATTTTGTATCATTTTACTATTTAGAGGTGGCGCACATGCTAGGTGACGGGCGTGTGGGCGTGCACCGTTGGGGATTGTGACTTGGTCCATCCCGTATCAACTGTAAAGTTGAATATTTTGTTGAAACTATATGATTCTTATGTGTTTTAGAAAGAATTTATGAGAATCAGGCTGGATGCCATGTTTAGGCCTTATGCCAGTGTTGTTTGGACCCTTAGAGGTCTTTTCTTGCTATCCTCTCATTGTCTTCGATTGGAAATCTATACTCAGTCATGTTTATATATATTTACAGGATAACTCAGTCTCTATTACTCTATTTTGGTGCAAAATATAAATGTTGTTTGGGCTGAATACTTTGTTTTTCTGAGAGCCTGAGAGGCTGGAGAGGTTTATGACTGAGTGAGGCCGAGGGCCTGATTTGTGAGGATATTTATGGGATCGGGCTGCACGCCGCAACATGTTTGATATAGGCCGAGGGCCTCATTGATTTATGCCATGATTGGCTTGATATATAGCGCTTGGGCTGAAGGAGCCCCTCTAGAGTCTGTACACACCCCCAGTGAGCGCAGGTACCTACTGAGTGCGAGTGCCGAGTGCTGAGTGATGGGGAGGCATGAGTGATGGCGAGGCCTGCCCGATGGGCTGTATACGAGTGATTGTGATGTTGCCTGAGGGGATGTATATGAGTGATGTTGCCCGAGGGGCTGATTATGATTTCATTATTTTTGCTCACCTTTGCATTGAGCCTTTGTTTGAAAACAATGATTTTACTAGAACTAGATTTAAAAGAGCTGATTTGATTCAAACTCTGGTTTTAAAAGCATGCTGTATTTTACTGAATTTTTGTGATATGAACTTTACTTGCATTATTGCTCGTCACTACTTCTCAGTCTTTATTTACTGTTGTTACTTACTAAGTTGGCGTACTCACGTTACTCCCTGCACCTTGTGTGCAGATCCAGGCGTATCTGGACATGATAGCGGCTGTTGACTATTTCGGTTGCAGATCTTCTCGGGGATAGTAAGGTAGCTGCCTGGCGATTGCATCCTTGCTCTTCTCCCTCTTATCTTCCTTTAGTTGTATTTAGCTATTTTCCAGACTTTGTTAGTCTCGATATTATCAGACAAATTGTAGTAGATGCTCATGACTAGTGACAGCCCGATGTTGGACCTTTCTTTTCCGCACTTTTGTTTTGATTTGAACTCCTTTACGAAGGTTTTTATGTTAAATAGCCTTGAAATTACCTTTGAAATGAAAATATCGATTTGTTTTGGAAATGAGTCAGCTTGGCTAGTTCCACGATAGTCGCCATCACGACAGGGTTAGTTTGGGCCGTGACAAGTTGGTATCAGAGCCTAGGTTACATAGGTCTCACGAGTCATAAGCGAGTTTAGTAGAGTCTTGCGGATCGGTACGGAGACGTCTGTACTTATCTTCGAGAGGCTGTAGAACCTTTAGAAAATTTCACATTTTTGGATTCTTGTCGTGCGAATCTGTCTATTCTGGTAACTAAACTTCTGTTGTTTTATTCTCTCACAGATGGTGAGGACTCGTACTATCAGTCAGGATGGACAGCCACCAGTACCACCAGCCAGGGCCGTGAGAGGCCGAGGTCGCGATAGAGGCCGCGGTAGGGGCAGAGGTGTAGCCCGCACAGTAGCTGGGGCAGTACCTGCAGATCCACCAGTTGCCCCAAATCAGGATCAAATTCCAGTTGTTGATGCACCAGCTCAGGCACCGCTTGTGCCTATTGTGATTCCAGGCCTTCAGGAGGCCCTAGCTTAGATTCTGACAGTGTGTACCGTCCTTGCTCAGGCGGTCTCTATCTCGACAGCCACAACCATTTCTCAGGCTGGGGGAGGCACTCAGACTCCCGCTGCTCGCACACCCGAGAAGGTTGTTCAGGGACTCCAGACACCGAGGGCACCACCAGCCCAACCGGTTGTAGCTGCTCAGGACTATGTGGTTCTTACTATGCCTGAGGATGATCAGCATAGGTTGGAGAGGTTTGGGAGACTCCAGCCTCCACCTTTTAGTGGCACAGAGAGAGAGGATGCCTAGGACTTCTTGGACAGGTGTCAGAGGATACTCCGTACAACTGGTATTCTGGAGACTTGTGGGGTCTCATTCACTACTTTTCAGTTTTCGGGGGCCACACTCAGATGGTGGGAGACTTATAAGAGGCGTAGGCCTGTTGGCGCAACACCCCTTACTTGGCAGTAGTTCTCCGTGGTCTTTTTGGAGAAGTTCGTGCCTCAGTCCCGTAGAGAGGAGCTGCGCAAGTAGTTTGAGCAGCTTTATCAGGGTGATATGTCTGTGACATAGTATGAGATGCAGTTCTCTGAGTTGGCCCGTTATGCGATCTGGTTGGTTCTCACAGACCGATAGAGGATCAAGAGGCTTATAGATGGCCTCGGTTTTTAGCTTTGGTTGTTTATGACCAGAGAGAGAGTGTCCGGTGCTACTTTTGATGAGATTGTCGACATTGCTCGACATATTGAGATGGTTCGCGGTCAGGAGAGGGTTGAGAAGGAGGCCAAGAGGCCTCGTGGTCAGGGTGGATTCAGTGGTGCTCCTCATGGGGGTCATTTCTAGCACGACAGAGGTCGTCCATTCAGGCATGCTCAGTTAGTTCACCCAGTTCACCATGGTGCATCATCGGGCCATAGTTCTCACAGTTCTCATCAGGGCCACTCATTACTCAGTGCCCTCCCAGCCCAGAGTTCGTCCCGTGCTCCGTCAGTTCAGGGCTCCTCCATGCCAAGTTCTTCTACCAGTTATCTCGGTGCTAGGGGTTCCCTTCAGTCCCCGCCACCAGCACCAGGGAGTTGTTTTGAGTGTGGGGAGTTTGGGCATATGTGGAGGCAGTGTCCTCGTCGTCATGGAGGTCTATCTCAACAAAGGTGTCAGCCTTCGACTTCAGCACCAGTTACTTTACCACCCGCCTAGTCAGCTCAGGGTAGAGATCAGTCAACTAGGGGTCTCCCTAGAGGGGAAGGCAGATCAGGGGGTGGCTAGGCCCATTTCTATGCACTCCCTGCCAGACCAGATGCTATTGCTTTAGATACTGTGATTACAGGTATTGTCTCAGTTTTTCACAGAGATGCCTCTGTATTATTTGACCCTGGTTCCACTTATTCATATGTTTCCTCGTATTTCGCTCATTTTCTGGATATGCCCCGTGAGTCTTTAGTTTCATCTATTCATATATCTACTCTTGTGGGCGATACTATTGTTGTGGACTGCGTATATCGATCATGTGTAGTGACTATTGGGGGTCTGGAGACCCGAGTAAACCTTTTACTGCTCAGCATGGTTGACTTTGATGTGATATTGGGTATGGATTAGTTATCTCCATGTCATGCTATTCTAGATTGTCACCCTAAGACCGTGACGTTGGCGATACTGGTATTTTCGAGGGTTGAGTGGAGCGGTTCTGTACACTATGTACCTAGTAGGGTGATCTCTTATTTGAAGGCTCAACGGATGGTTAAGAAGGGTTGTCTATCCTATTTGGCTTTTGTGAGGGATGTTAGTGCAGAGACTCCTGCCATTGATTCTGTTCCGGTGGTACGTGATTTTCCGGATGTGTTTCCTGCAGACATGCCGGGCATGCCGCTTGACATGAATATTGACTTTGGTATTGATTTGGTGCCCAGGCACTCAGCCCATTTCTATTCCACCGTATCATATAACACCGGAAGAGTTGAAGGAACAACTTCAGGAACTCCTTGATAAGGGGTTTATTTGGCCTAGTGTGTCACCTTGGGGTGCACCAGTTCTATTTGTAAAGAAGAAGGATGATTCCATGAGGATGTGCATTGATTACCGACAGTTGAACAAGGTCACATTCAAGAACAAGTATCCTTTTCCTCGTATTGATGATTTATTTGACCAGCTTCAGGGAGTGAGGGTATTCTCCAAGATTGATTTAAGGTGCGGGTATCACCAGCTGAAGATTCGGATATTCTTAAGACAACTTTTAGGACCCGTTATGGCGATTTTGTGTTCTTAGTGATGTCTTTTGGGCTGACCAATGCCCCACCAACGTTTATGTATTTGATGAACAGTGTATTCCAACCCTATTTGGACTCATTTGTTATTGTATTCATTGATGACATCCTGGTGTTCTCTCGTAGCCAGGAGGAGCATGCTTAGCATTTGAAGATTGTATTACATAGATTGAGGGAGGAGAAGCTTTATGCAAAGTTCTCCAAGTGTGAGTTTTGGCTCGGTTCAGTAGCATTCGTGGGGCACATGGTGTCTAGTGAGGGTATTCAAGTGGATCCGAAGAAGATAGAGGCGGTGCAGAGTTGGTCTAGACCATCCTCAGCTAAGGAGATTAGGAGCTTCCTTGGTTTGGTGGGCTATTACCGTTGCTTTATGGAGGGATTTTCATCTATTGCATCGCCCTTGACCAAATTGACCCAAAAGGGTGCTCCATTCAGGTGGTCGAATGAGTGTGAAAAGAGCTTTCAGAAGCTCAAGACTGCTTTAACCACAGCTCCAATGTTGGTTCTGCCATCAACTTCAGGTTCTTACACCATGTATGGTGATGCCTCGAGGGTAGGTATTGGATATGTTCTGATGCAGGAGGGTAGGGTGATTTCCTATGCCTCGCGCTAGTTGAAGACCCATGAGAAGAACTATCCTGTCCACGATCTTGAGTTAACAGCCACTGTTCATGCCTTGAAGATTTGGCATCATTATTTGTATGGGGTTCATTGTGAGATCTATACTGATCACCGGAGTTTGCAGCATCTGTTTAAGCATAAGGATCTTAATTTGCGTCAATGAAGATGGTTAGAGCTTCTCAAGGACTATGATATCACTATATTGTACCATCCAGGGAAGGCCAATGTGGTGGCCGATGCCTTGAGTCGTCGGGCGTAGAGTTTGGGGAGTTTAGCATATCTCCCAGTAGCAGAGAGACCCTTGGCATTGGATGTCCAGGCCCTAGCGGGCCAGCTTGTCAGATTGGATATTTCGGAGCCGAGTCGGGTATTGGCTTGTGTGGTCTCCAAGTCTTCTCTTTATGACCGTGTCAGGGAGCGTCAGTATGATGACCCCCACCTGCTTGTTCTTCAGGACAGGGTTCAGCGAGGTGATGCCAGAGATGTGACTATTGGTGATGATGGCGTGTTGAGGATGCATGGTCGGATATGTGTGCCCAACGGGGAAGGGCTTCGGGAGTTGATTCTTGAGGAGACCCACAACTCGCGGTACTCCATCCATCCGGGTGCCGTGAAGATGTACCAGGATTTGAGACAACACTATTGATGGAGGTGGATGAAGAAGGATATAGTTGGGTTTGTGGCTTGGTGTCTCAACTGTCAGCAGGTTAAGTATGAACATCAGAGACCGGGTGGCTTGCTTTAGAGGTTAGAGATCCCAGAGTGAAAGTGGGAGCGGATCACCATGGACTTCGTAGTTGGGCTCCCACGGACTTCAAGAAAGTTCAATGCTATTTGGGTTATTGTGGATCGACTGACCATGTCCGTGCACTTCATTCCAGTTGGCACTACTTACTCTTCAGAGTGGTTGGCTGAGATTTACATCCCAGAGATTGTTCGCCTGCATGGTGTCCCAGTTTCCATCATTTCAGATAGGGGCACTCAGTTTACATCGTAGTTTTGGAGGGCTGTGTAGCGAGAGTTGGGTACTCAGGTTGAGTTGAGCATAAATTTTCACCCTCAGACGGACGACCAGTACGAGCGCACCATTCAGATATTGGAGGACATATTACACGCTTGTGTCATTGACTTTGGGGGTTCATAGGATCAGTTTCTACCGCTCACGAAGTTTGCATATAACAACAGTTATCAGTCGAGCATTCAGATGGCTCCATACGAGGCTTTATATGAGAGGAGGTATAGATCTCTAGTAGGATGGTTTGAGCTGGGTGAGGCTAGGCTCCTGGATACAGACTTGATCCAGGATGCATTAGATAAGGTGAAATTAATTCAGGAGCGGCTTCGCACGACGTAGTCTAGGCAGAGGAGCTACGCGGACAGAAAGGTCCGTGATGTGTCTTTTATGGTTGGGGAGAAGGTTTTGATGAATGTATCACCCATAAAGGGTGTTATGAGGTTTGGGAAGAGGGAAAAGTTGAGCCCCCGGTTTATTGGGCCTTTTGAGGTGCTTCAGAGGATAGGGGAGGTGGCTTATAAGCTTGCCTTGCCACCCAGCTTGTCGAGTGTGCATCCAGTGTTTCATGTTTCCATGCTCCGAAGGTATATTGGCGATTCGTCCCATGTTTTGGACTTTAGTACGGTTCAGTTGAAGGGTGATATGACTTATGATGTGGAGCCGATGGCCATTTTGGATCGGCAGGTTCGAAAGTTAAGGTCAAAGGACATAGCTTCGGTGAAGGTGCAGTGGAGAGGTCAGCCTATGGAGAAGGCAACCTAGGAGACCGAGCGGGAGATGCGGAGCAGATATCCGCACCTATTTGAAACTCCAGGTATGTTTCTAGACCCGTTCGAGGACGAACGATTATTTAACAGGGGGAGGATGTAACGACCCGGCCGGTCGTTCCGAGAGTTATAGCCGCGTTTCCCCTATTTCTGCTTCGTTTTGTGTTCTTCAGCTAAATTATGATATATCAGGTTAGTTGGTTCGGGTCCAGGGTAGTTTCGGAGTGAATTGAGACACTTAGTCTCTAAAGCAGAAGCTTAAGTTGGAAAAGTCAACCGGACGTTGACTTATGTGTAAACGACCCCGAATTTGAATTTTTATGGTTCCGTTAGGTGATTTTGGACTTAGGAGCGTGGCCGAAATGTGATTTGGATGTCCGTGGTAGAATTAGGCTTGAATTGGCGAAAACTAGAATTTTGGCGATTTTGGACGACATTGGAAATTTTGATATCAGGGTCCGATTGGATTTACGGAAGTTGGAGTAGGTTCATGGTGTCATTTTAGACCTGTGTGCATAATTTGAGGTCATTCGAACATAATTTGGTAGGTTTCGGCATCGTTGGTGGAATTCGGAAGTTTAGAAGTTCTTAGGCTTGAATCCGGGGGTAATTTGGTGTTTTGATGTTGTTTTGAGTGATTCAAAAGTTCGACTAAGTTCGTACGGTGTTTTAGGGTTAGTTGGTATGTTTGGTTGAGGTCCCGGGGGCTCCGGGCGTGTTTCAGATACTCAACGGGTCATTTTTGGACTTAGGGAGTTGGCAAATTTTCTGGTGTTATTGTAGACATTTTGCTTCATCGTGTTCGCGAGGGAGATCTCGCGATCGCGTAGGTCACCTGAGAGGTCAGGTAAAATTGCTCTTCGCGTTCGCGAAGATGAAGACGCAATCGCGTAAGGTTATCAGGCAGTGCACCGCGAATGTGTGAGCTAGGACATGTTCGCGAAGAAGAAGTGAGGCAGCAGTGGAGTTTGAGTGTTACTCTTCGCGGTCGCGTGAGGACAATTGCGATCGCGTAGGTGTGAGAAGCTAGTGCATCGCGTTCGCGTTAACATGGCACGCCATCACCCTTCGTGCATTAACACTCACAATATGGCACGACATTACCCTTCGTGCATTAACACTCACAATATGGCACGACATCACCCTTCGTGCATTAACACTCTCCCTTACCATAATGCAATGAACAAATAACAACAGGGAGATAGAATAATAAGTACAAGCCTTACTTCAACATTTGGTTCCACAATATCAACATCAACTTCGGAATCAATACTCAATTATCACCAGAAGATCCGTAAACATGATAAGAACGATCAATTTAACAATACTAGTCTAAACATGGATAACATGAACAAAGGAAGCTATAATTGCAAGAAACCAAGCCCCGCCCGCATGCTTTAACCTGACTACAACACATAAGTACTCTTCACCTTACATATACGTTGTTCCCCAACATTTAAACATGTAGAAAATAGACAAACAAGTCCTATTCCCTCAAGTCAATGTTAGACACAACACTTACCTCGCTCCAACGACCAAACTCAAAGCTCAACCACTGCCTTTCCTTTCACACAAGCCTCCGAACCAATAGAATCTAGCAAATTAACAACCAAACGATTCAATTTAAGCCTTAGGAACTGCCCACGATTGTAAAGAATTCAATTTAGGTCATTATTGATAAAGTCAACAAAAGTCAACACCCGGGCTCGCTTGGTCCAAACCCGAAATTTGGACCAAAACCTGATTACCGATTCACCCCGAGCCCGGTTATGTAATTTGTTTTAGAATCCGACCTCAATTTGAGGTCTAAATCCTCAATTTACCAAATCCCTAGTTTCTACCATAAAACCCCCAATTCCACCATGGAAACCTTATATTTTAGGTTGAAATCTTAGAAAAAGTAGTGAAAGATTGAAAGAAAATAGGTTAGAATCACTTACCAACGTTTTGGGGAAGAAAGAGTCTTGGAAAAATCGCCTATAAGGTTTTAGGTTTTGAAAATTTGAAGAATGAACCAAAAATCCCGTCTAAGTCATAATTTGTTCAGTTGTAGATGTCGCATTTGTGACCTGGGCTTTGCAAATGCGAAGCCCGCAAATGTGAGAAATCCATCGCATTTGCGAAGACTCCCACACCTCTGCAATCATTGCATTTGCGATGAAAAGTTTGCAAATGCGAACACTGACTTGACCGCAAATGCGACCCAATGATCGCAAATGCGAAAAATCTCCCTTCCCAACTCCCATCGCAAATGCGAAGTTTTATTCGCAAATGCGGACACTAGCCTTCCGCAAATGCGACCTCATGATCGCAAATGCGAACCTAGGCTGACCCAGGGACACTTCACAAATACGAAGAAATGGCTCGCAAATGCGAGCCTGACAAAAGATGGAAATGTTCGCAAATGCGAACTCTGATCTCGCAAATGCGAGATCAGAAGCCAGTTCCCAGAAATTGCAGACACCAACAAATGTTCTAAGTCCAATTCACTCCGTAGTCTATCCGAAACTCACCCGAGCTCTCGGAGCTCTAAACCAACTATGCACACAAGTCTAAAAACATCATATAAACTTTCTCGCTCGATCAAAACACCAAAATAACACCTAAAACTACGAATTGAATACCAAATCAAATGATAGTTTTTTAAGAAAACTTTAAAACTTCTATTTTCACAACCGGACGTCCGAATCACATCAAACCAACTTCATTTTTCATCAACTTTCACAGGCAAGTCACAAATATGGTATTGGACCCACTGGGACAGTCAAAACATGACTAAGGGTCCGTTTGCTTAAAACGTTGACCGAAGTCAACTCAAGTAGATTTTAATGCAAAATTTCATATTTTTCTCAGTTTATAATATAAAAGCTTTTTGAAAAGACGCCCGGACTGTGCATGCAAATCGAGAAAGGCTAAAACATGAATTTTAAGGCTTCGAATCATAGAATTAGGTTTTAAAACATGAAATGACTTATCGGATCATCACATTCTCTACCTCTAAAACAACCGTTCGTCCTCGAACGGACATAGAAAAGTACCTGAACTGGTGAAAAGTTGGGAATATCTACTCCGTATGTCTGACTCGGACTCCCAAGTAGCTGCCTCGACGGGCTGACCTCTCCACTGTACTCGAACTGAAGGATAACTCTTAGACCTCAGCCTTCGAACCTACCAGGATAGAATAGCCATTGGCTCCTCCTCGTAAGTCAAATCCTTCTCCAATTGAACAGAACTGAAATTCAATATGTGGGACGGATCGGTGTGATACTTCCGAAGCACGGACACGTGGAACACCTGATGAACTGCTGATAACCCTGGTGGCAACGCAAGCTTGTAAGCCACCTCTCCCACTCTCTCCAGAATCTCAAAAGGTTCGATATACCTAGGGCTTAACTTGCCCTTCATTTTGAACCACATTACACCATTCATGTGTGATACCCGGAGCAACACTCTCTCCCCGACCATGAATGCAACATCACGAACTCTGCGGTCGGCATAACTCTTCTGCCTGGATTGAGCTGTGTGAAGTCGATCGTGAATATTCTTGACCTTATCCAAGGCATCCTGTACTAGGTCTATACCCAACAACCGAGCCTCCCCTGGCTTGAACTACCCAACTGGCGACCGACACCGCCTACCATATAATGCCTCATAGGGAGCCATCTGAATGATCAACTGGTTGCTATTATTGTAGGTGAACTCCGCAAGGGGCAAGAACTGATCCCACGCTCCTCCGAAGTCTATAACATATGTGCGGAGCATAGCCTCCAATATCTGAATAGTGCGCTCAGATTATCCGTCCGTCTGAGGATGAAACGCTGTGCTCAACTCAACCCGTGTGCCCAACTCACGCTATACTGCCCTCCAGAAGTGCGGGGTGAACTGCATACCTCGGTCATAAATGATACACGTGCACACCGTGAAGACGGACGATCTCGCGGATATAAATCTCTGCCAACTGCTCCGAAGAATAGGTAACTGCCACAAGAATGAAATGCGTTGACTTAGTCAGCCTGTCCACAATGACCCAAGTATCATCGAATGTCCTTTGAGTCCGTGGGAGTCCAACAACGAAATCCATAGTGATACACTCCCACTTCCACTTAGGAATCTCTATCTTCTTAAGCAAACCACCAGGTCTCTGATGCTCATACTTTACTTGCTGACAATTTAGACACTGAGCTACAAAAGCAACTATATCCTTCTTCATCCCCCTCTACCAATAATGTTATCGCAAGTCCTGATACATCTTGGCGGCACCCAGATGAATAGAATACCGGGAATTGTGGGGCTCCTCAAGAATAAACTCACGAAGTCCATCCACATTAGGCACACAAACACGACCCTGCATCCTCAACACTCCGTCATCTCCAACAGTAACCTGCTTGGCACCACTGTGCCGCACTGTGTCCCTAAGGACCAACAAATGAGGGTTGTCATACTGTCGATCTCTAATGCGCTCAAACAAAGAAGACCGAGCGACTGTACAAGCTAGAACACGGCTGAAGTCTGAAATATCCAACCTCACAAACTGGTTGGCTAAAGTCTGAACATCTGATGCAAGCAGCCTCTCACTGACTGGAATGAATGCAAGGCTGCCCATACTCACTGCCTTTCTACTCAAGGCGTCGGCCACCACATTGGCTTTCCCGGGGTAGTACAAAATAGTGATATCATAGTCTTTCAATAGCTCCAACCACCTCCTCTGCCTCAAATTGAGATCCTTTTGCTTGAACAAATACTGAAGGCTCCGATAATCCGTGAAAACCTCACATGACGCACCGTAAAGATAGTGCCTCCTAATCTTCAGCGCATGAACAATGGCTGCCAACTCTAAGTCATGGACATGTTAATGCTTCTCATGAACCTTCAACTGCCGCGATGCATATGCAATCACCCTGCCATCCTATATCAGTACCGCACCAAGCCCAACACAGGATGCATCACAATATACCGTATAATATCCTGAACCTGTGGGCAACACCAACACCGGCGCTGTAGTTAAAGCAGTCTTGAGCTTCTGAAAGCTCGCCTCACACTCATCTGACCATCTGAATGGGGCACCCTTCTTGGTCAACCTGGTCAACGGGGTTGCTATAGATGAAAACCCCTCCACAAATCGACGGTAATAGCCCGCCAAACCAAAGAAACTCCTGATCTCCGTAGCTGAAGTGGGTCTAGGCCAGTTCCGAATTGCCTCAATCTTCTTAGGATCCACCTGAATGCCCTCTGCCGATACAATGTGCCCCAAGAAAGCGACCGAATCAAACCAAAACTCGCACTTTGAAAATTTAGCATATAACTGTCGGGCTCTCAGAGTCTGAAGTAAAATCCTAAGATACTGCTCATGCTCCTCTCGACTGCGGGAGTAGATCAAGATATCGTCAATAAAAACAATCACAAAGGAGTCCAAATAAGGTTTGAACACTCAGTCCATCAAATCCATGAATGCTGCAGGGGCATTTGTCAAACCAAAGGACATCACTAGAAACTCATAATGCCTGTACCGAGTCAGAAAAGTTATCTTAGGGATATCGGATGCCCTAATCCTCAGCTGATGGTAGCCAGATCGCAAATCAATCTTCGAAAACACCTTGGCACCCTGAAGCTGATCAAATAAGTCATCAATTCTCGGCAATGGATACTTGTTCTTGATGGTGACTTTGTTCAACTACCAATAATCTATGCACATCCTCATCGATCCATCCTTCTTCTTTACAAACAACACAGGTGCACCCCAGGGTGATACACTAGGTCTAATGAAGCCCTTGTCAAGCAAATCTTGCAACGGTTCCTTCAATTCTTTCAACTCTGACGGGGCCATACGGTATGGCGAAATAGAGATGGGCTGAGTGCCCGGAGCCAAATCAATACAGAAATAAATATCCCTGTCGGGTGGCATCCCCAGCAGGTCTGCAGGAAACATCTCTAGAAACTCACAAACAACTGGAACTGAATACATAGAAGGAACCTCCGCACTAGAATCACGAACATAAGCCAAATAAGCTAGACATTCTTTCTCAACTATACGCCGAGCCTTTATATAAGAGATAACCCTACTGGTAGAATGGCCAAGAGTCCCCCTCCACTCTAATCGAGGCAACACCGGCAAAGCTAAGGTCACCATCTTAGCATGATAGTCCAATATAGCGTGATAAGTTGACAACCAATCCATACCCAAGATAACATAAAAATTAACCATATCGAGAAGTAGAAGATCTACACTAGTCTCAAGACTCCCAATCGTGACCACACACGAATGATAAACATGATTTACAACAATAGCATCCCCCACAGGTGTGGACACATACACAGGAGCACTGAAAGAATCACGAGGCACAATCAAATATGAAGCAAAATAGGATGACACATATGAGTAAGTAGAACCCAGATCAAATAGAACTGAAGCATCTCTACTGCAAACTGAAACAATACCTGTAATAACAACGTCAGATGACTCAGCCTCAGGTCTGGCTGGAAAAGCATAACATCAGGGCTGGGCCCCACCACTCTAGACTGCATCTCTAGGACGGGCCCTAGCTGGCTGGGCTCCACCTCTAGAAGCCTGACCTCTACCTCTAATGGCCTGACCACCATCTCTGGTTGGCTGAGCAGGCGGTGAAGCACCCGGTGCCGAGACCATGGCATGAGAAGCCTGATGTTGAGAACTACTCATTGCACGAGGGAAAAATCTACCAATGTGCCTCGGATCATCGCAAGTATACTGCTGACCCTGAAACTGACCCTGTCGACCTGAGTAACCACCCTGAAAACTCTGGAGCAGAGGTGCACTAATAGGAGCTGGTGGTGCACTGTAGGCTAACTAGTCGGAATAATGCATATGAGGGCCACGGCCACCTGAGGCACCATAGGATGCCTAGAGTGCTGAATGAAACGACCTAGGAGGATGGCCTCTGCCAAAAGTACCTCGGCCTCCAGATGAGGCACCACTGAATCCACCGGAGTGACGCGGCCTCTTGTCAGACCCCTGGCCACTCTCAACAAGAACCATCTCGACTCACCTGGCGATATTGGCAGCCACCTGAAAAGAAATCTCATTTCTGGTCTCCTTAGCCATCTGCAATCTGATAGGCTGAGCAAGTCCATCAATAAACCTCCTCACCCTCTGTCTCTCAGTAGGAAGCAGAAGAAGAGCATGACGGGACAAATCCAAAAAATGGGTCTCATACTGGGTAATAGTCATACTGCCCTACTGGAGACGCTCGAACTGAAGACAATTGTCCTCTCTCAATGTGATAGGGAGTAACTTCTCTAGGAAGAGCTGAGAGAACTGGTCCCAAGTAGGATCAGGCGATTCAGCTGGTCTGGTCAACAAATAATCTCTCCACTATTTCTTGGCAGAACCGGTCATCTGAAATGTAGCAAAATCGACCCCATTGGTCTCCACTATACCCATGTTCTGTAGCACCTCATGATAGCTGTCAAGATACTCCTGGGGATCCTCTGAAGAAGCACCACTGAAGTGAGCTGGAAAGAGCTTGGTAAACCTGTCCAATCTCCATAAAGCCTCAGAGGACATAACTGACACATCGATGGCATGTGCCGCAACAATCAGCTGAACTACTCCGACTGGATGAGCTGCTGGAGTCTGATACTGGGGAGCCATCTACTCCGGAGTGTGGGTAACAGGAGTTTGTGCTCCTCTTCCAGCCTAAGAGACGGCTCGTGCCATGGGGAATCCGCCAGTCTGGGCCACACTCTTCATAAGGCCCACCAAACGGACCAAAGCATCTTGAAGCACTGGGGTGGCAATGAACCCTTTCGGGACCTGAGCTGGCCCGGTAGGAACAGTCTGGGCTGGAACCTCCTTTTCACACTCTACCTGAGGCTCTACTGCTGGGGCTGCTGCTCGGGCTCTAGGGTGAGCCCTGCCCCTGCCTCGGCCTCGACCTCTGCCCCTTGTAGGAGCTGCGACTGGAGGCTCTGGCTGATGCTCAGCTGAAGATGCAGTACGTGTTCTCGCCATCTGTGAGAGAATAAGATTAGAAGAGTTCAATTAGCATTGGGAGAACAAAAATCGCACGACAGAGAAGAATAGAAGTGAAATTTGTTCTTAAACTTCATAGCCTCTGGAAGATAAGTACAGACGTCTCCGTTGAGGTCTGTGAATGCCAAAAGATAGATGGGGACTTCAAGTTCTGCGAACGCCAACAGATCTACCTTGAGTATGAACCAGTCTGAGCTGCTACGCCTCTCGATCAGCTAAGACCAATACCAAAATCTGCACAGGAAGTGCAGAGTGTAGTATCAGTACAATCGATCCCATGTACTGGTAAGTGTCGAGCCTAACCTCGACGAAGTAGTGACGAGGCTATGACAAGACACCTACATAACAAACCTATACAATTTAACAGTATATGTACAAATAACAGCAAGGAAAAACTTGACAGGTAATATCAGGAGGGGGAGCATGCTGAGGGGAATACGAGGTATAGAACTACAGCAAAATGGTAACTTGAACAACCAATATACTATGAACTAATAAGAACAAGTAAACACAGTAAAGGAAAAATGCACGGCATTACCCTTCGTGCTTTTACTCTCAACCTCACCATAAAATCAATAGAAACAGCACAACATCACCCTTCGTGCATTAACTTTCATAACATGACACAACATCACCCTTCGTTCATTAACACTCACAATATGGCACGACATCACCCTTCGTGCATTAACACTCATAATATGGCACGACATCACCCTTCATGTATTAATACTCACAATATGGCACGACATCACCCTTCGTGTATTAACACTCTCTCTTACCATAATGCAATGAACAAATAACAAGAGGGAGATAGAATAACAAGTACAAGCCTTACTTCAACATTTGGTTCCACAATATCAACCTCAACTTCGTAATCAATACTCAATTATCACCAGAAGATCCGTAAACATGATAAGAACGATCAATTTAACATGGATAACATGAACAAAGGAAGCTATAATTGCAAGAAACCAAGCCCTGCCCGCATGCTTTAACCCGACTACAATGCATAAGTACTCGTCACCTTACAGATACGTTGTTCCCCAACATTTAAACATGTAGCAAACAGACAAACAAGTCATATTCCCTCAAGTCAAGATTAGACACAACACTTACCTCACTCCAACGACCAAACTCAAAGCTCAACCACGACTTTTCCTTTCACACAAGCCTCCAAACCAATAGAATCTAGAAAATTACCAACCAAACGATTCAATTTAAGCCTTAGGAACTGCCCACGATTGTAAAGAATTCAATTTAGGTCATTATTGAAAAAACGTCATCAAAAGTCAACACCCGGGCTCGCTTGGTTCAAACCCAAAATTCGGACCAAAACCCGATTACCCATTCGCCCCCGAGCCCGGTTATATAATTTAATTTGGAATCCGACCTCAATTTGAGGTCTAAATCCCCAATTTACCAAATCCCTAGTTTCTACCCAAAACCCCCCAATTCCACCATGGAAATCATAGAAACAATAGTGAAAGTTTGAAAGGAAATAGGTTAGAATCACTTACTTACGATTTGGAGAAGAAAGAGTCTTGGAAAAATTGCCTATAACGTTTTAATTTTTGAAAATTTGAAGAATGAACCAAAAATTCCGTCTAAGTCATATTTTGTTCAGTTGCATATGTCGCATTTGCGACCTTGCGAAGACTCCCACACCTCTGTAATCATCGCATTTGCGATGAAAAGTTCGCAAATATGAACACTGACTTGACCGCAAATGTGACCCAATGATCGTAAACGTGAAGAATCTCCCTTCCTAACTCTCATCGCAAATGTGAAGCTTTATTCGCAAATGCGAACACTGGCTTTCTACAAATGCGACCTCATGATCGCAAATGCGAACCTAGGCTGACCCAGGCACACTTCCCAAATGCGAAGAAATAGCTCGCAAATGAGAGCCTGACAGAAGATGGAAATGTTCGCAAATGTGAACTCTAATCTCGCAAATGCGAGATCAGAGGCCAGTTCCCAGAAATTGCAGACACCAGCAAATTTTCTATGTCCAATTCACTCGGTAGCCTATCCGAAAATCACCCGAGCTCTCGGGGATCTAAACCAACTATGCACACAAGTCTAAAAACATCATATGAACTTGCTTGCTCGATCAAAACACCAAAATAACACCTAAAACTACGAATTGAACAGCAAATCAAATGAAATTTTTTAAAGGCAACTTTGAAACTTCTATTTTCACAACCGGACGTCCGAATCACGTCTAACCAACTCCGTTTTCATCAAATTTCCCAGACAAGTCACAATATGGTATTGGACCAATATCGAGTTCCGAAACCAAAATACGGAGCCGTTATCCAAAAAGTCACACTTTGGTCAAACATTTCAAATTCATTAAGCCTTTAACTTTCAAATTTTGACAAAGTCCGATATCTCGGGCTAGGGACTTCTGAATTATACGCCCAAGTCCTAAATCACGATACGGACCCATTGGGACTGTCAAAATATAAATCCGGGTCCGTTTGCTCAAAAAATTGACTGAAGTCAACTTAAGTAGATTTTAAGGCAAAATTTAATTTTTTTTCTCAGTTTTTAACATAAAAGCCTTCGGAAAGACGCCCGGACTGCGCACACAAATCGAGGAAGGCTAAAACATGACTATTAAGGTTTCAGATCACATAATTAGGTTTTAAAACATGAGATGACCTATCGGGTCATCACAAGTTTGTTTGAATAGACGAGTAGTACTTCGGGAGAAGGCTACGAGTAATATTAACCCTGTCAATCAATAAACTATAAAAATTAATTAGACAATTTAAGTGAAAAATTCAACGTGATTATTAGCCAACCCATAGCTCTAGAATATCGTCTCTCATTGAATTCGTGTCTAATTTTGCCAACTTGTTCATTTAATCTCTTAGTTGATTACTCTAGATTAGTTTTATTAAATATTTATACTTTAAAAAAGTGCTTGAATAGATTAATTATCTTAGTTTAATTTAGTGAATAGTTAATCACAACTCCCTGTGGGTACGATATCTGGACTTACAGTCTTATATTACTTGTCGACCACGTGTACTTGCGAGTGCATTTGGGAGCAACAAATTTTTGGCGCCGTTGCCCGGGACTTAGAAATTAACTATTTTACTAGATTAGATTTTTACTTTTTTTTTATCTATTTAAGTTTTTAATTTTAGTTTAGTGTAGTTAGTATTAGTTGTTTTTTACATGGCATCTTTGAAAGAAAAGTGGTGGGATAGTAAGTATTCTTGTTTTTGTAATCCTTGTCCATATTGTAAAGGACACCACTTGTGGCGATATTGTAAAAATATTCCCAGGACCGAGTTGTGTGCACCATCTCAATCCTGTACTATTTGTGATGGTAATTGGAATAATTGTCCTAAGTGTTGTTATCCTACTCCAATCCCTTCTTATGTTGATTTTAATAATTTTTGTGAGTTTGACAGGAGTAACGAATTGGAAAATGTGGAACACGATGTTCGCATTATTGATATGCACAGGAAATTATTAGAAGAATATGGAGGTTTCTGTGAGAAAATTACAAATGGGATGCAACACTTTATAGAAGGAAGAGCTGAACTAGAACAAGAGATCGACCAATTCGGCAGTTCTATTCGCGACTTGGAGGCTAAATTGAGTGCAAAGGTTGATGCGTGTAGTGCCCAACAATTTAGTGATAAGCCCAATTTCATATACAAATACACTCGGTTACTCAGATTTCGCCGGTGCACAAAATATTCATTCAAACATTTTAACAAACACCTTATGAGAATGAAGTGTGTGCATTCTAGTTTAACAATGGTGGAGTATGATGGCCCTCCAAAATTTCAATGAAGTAGAGGGAATTCTAGTTTATTACTCCGTATACAAAACAACCACAACAAATTTCGGCCAATGACCGGACCACCCACCATAGAACAATTCTTAAGAAACAACTTATGTGCAAAATTTGGTGGTTAGGGCAATTGGGGGATGGGATGTTCATTATCATTTACCTATAAAAAGAACAAGAAGAAGAAAAAGAAGAAAACATACCTGTAGAATTTAGGATGAGAGCAAGAGAAGAACTTGAGAAATTTGTGAGATAGAAGAGTGAAGAAGCTCGACAGAACTGGTGCGAGAGAGAGAGAAAGAAAGATGGGGAGAAATTCGGGTGTTTAGGGAGGGGGTTTATGTTCTAATTTGTGTTGTGGTTGGGTATGGGTATTTGAGTGGGTTGTAATGTGAGAGAATATAGGTAGATGGGTTGGGTTTTATGGGTATGGGTTAAATAAAATATATAATTAACAAAACAAAAATAAAAACAAAATTAAAAACTTACTTGGCCACCCCCCAACCCAGCGCTCTGCGCTATGCCTGGCGCTGGGGGATTTCTAGACACTGCTTTGGGCGCCCAAGGCAGCGTGGAGCGCTGGCCTAGGCGCTGTTCGACGATTTTCTATTTTTTTTATATATAACATCCCGATCCCCCGGGCCTTTTATATATCCAATTTACATGTCCCACACCATTCTACCTATAAATTCTATGTCTACAGAGAAAATACAAATTCTATTCTGCTCTAACTAAAAAAATTTAAAAGCTAGGCTATGAAAGCAATAAAAATTGGGTTGCCTCCCAACAAGCGCCTGATTTAACGTGACAGGGTCTTGCTTACTCATCAGCGAGTACAACCTTGGTCTTCTCACGATCAATTATTCCTCCCCAATAGTGCTTGACTCTTTGTCCATTCACTAAAAATTTTCTTTTGTCATTTAACACGTGCAACTCAATTGTACCATAAGGAGTGACTCTCACCACCTCAAACGGGCCTGACTATCTCAATTTTAACTTCCTAGGAAACAATCTTAGCCTAGAATTAAACAATAATACATGTTGGCCTAGCTCAAAGTGACGTGGCTAAATACGCTTGTCACGCCATCTTTTTATCTTCTCTTTTTATAGCTTAGCATTTTCATAAGAGTGCAGCCTGAACTCATCTGACTCATTTGACTGCAAAAGTCTCTTCTCGCCCGCGGCTTCAAGGGCCATATTCAACTTTTTAATGGCCCAATATGGTTTGTGTTCAAGTTCAACAAGCAAGTGACATGCCTTCCCAAAAACAAGCTTATACGGCGACGCCCCAATTGGCATTTTATATGCAAATCTATATGCCCACAAGGCATCATCTAACTTTGCAACCCAATCCTTCCTATTCACACTCACCGTCTTCTCTAAGATTTGCTTTATTTCTCTATTAGATACCTCTGTTTGTCCACTTGTTTGAGGATGATATGCCATAGCAACTCTGTGGGGACTCCATATTTAGCTAGAAGGTTATTCAACAACCGATTGAAAAAATATGTCCCTTCATCACTAATCAAAGCATGTGCAGCCCCTAACCTCGAGAATATGTTCTTTTTCACAAATGCAACTACCACCATGGCATCGTTTATTGGCAATGCGATCGCCTCTACGCATTTTTACACGTAGTTAACTGCTAGCAAAATGTATTTGTTTTCTCTGGACAATGGGAATGGTCCCATAAAATCTATCCCCCACGCATCAAAAATCTCAACCTCCAGGATGTTATTCAAAGGAATCCCATGCCTCTTTGTAATTGTTCATGTTCTCTGACAATAGTCACACTTCTTAACAAATGCATGGGCATCCTTGAATAATGTTGGCCAAAAGAAATTGGATTGTAATATCTTTGCAGCTGTTCTATCGCCTCCATGATGGCCCCCATAGGGTGATGCATGATAATCATACAACACTAATTCCACCTCATTTTCTGGAATGCATCTCCTCATCAACTGATCAACACACTGCTTGTACAAATATGGCTCATCCTAATAGTAGAAGTTTACATCATGGAGAAACCTCTTTATAGATTCAGATTCCATTTCAGGAGGAAGTACCCCGCTCATCAGATAGTTCACATAGTCTGCGTATCATGGGGGAGGGTCTTGGGTGATAGCAAAAAGTTGCTCGTCAGGAAATGCTTCTTTAATTTGTCCACCCTCCTCCACGTGGTCATGATTTTCCATCCTTGATAGATGGTCAGCTACTTGGTTCTCTGTGCCTTTTCGATCTCGTATTTCTACGTCAAATTCCTGCAACAACAAAACCCAGAACATCAATCTAGCCTTAGATTCTTTTTTTTGTAAATAGATACTTGATTACTACATGATCGGTATGGACTATGACTTTTGTTCCCAACAAGAATGCCCGAAATTTCTCAAAGGCCCACACAACGGCCAACAACTCTTTTTCCGTGGTGGTGTAATTCAGTTGTGCATCATCAAGAGTCTTAATCGCATAGTAGATGGAATAAAGCATCTTGTCCTTCCTCTGTCCTAGCACTTCCCAATAGCCTAGTCACTCGCGTCACACATAAGTTCAAATGGTAAGGACCAATCCGGTGCTGCAATAATGGGGGCAGCCACCAACTTCTTTTTGAGCTCTTCAAATTCCTTCAGGCAGGCGTCATCAAACTTGAAAGTTACATCCTTTTCAAGCAACCTGCACAAAGGAGTAGTAATTTTAGAAAAATCCTTAATAAAGCGCCGATAGAACTCCGTGTGTCACAAGAAACTCCAGACACCCTTCACAGAAATTGGGGGAGGTAATTTTTCAACCACCTCCACCTTCGCCTTATCAACTTCAATGCCGACCCTAGACACTCTGTGTCCCAACACGATGCCTTCCTACACCATAAAATGATATTTTTTCCAATTCAATACCTGATTTGTTTCTTCACAATGGGCCAACACCTTGTTCAAATTCTTCAAACAATCATCATAAGAAGACCCAAAGACTGAAAAATCATCCATAAAAACTTTCACAAAAATTTCCACCATATCGGTAAAAATAACCATCATGCATCTCTGCAAGTGGCCGGTGCATTACAAAGACCAAACGGCATTCACTTGAAGGCGAATGTTCCATAAGGACAAGTAAAAGTGGTTTTCTTCTGATCCTCTGGGCATATGACAATCTGGTTTACCCCGAATAACCATCAAGGAAGTAGTAATATTCATGCCCCGCCAATCTGTCCAACATTTGATCAATGAATGAAAGTGGGAAGTGGTCCTTGCGGGTTTCTTTGGTTGAGTCTTCTGTAATCAATGCAAACTCTCCACCCCGTCACAGTATGAGTAGGAATTAGCTCATTTTTCTCATTCTCAACCACATTCATCCTTCCCCTTTTAGGTACACATTGCACTGGGCTTACCTAGTTGTTGTCAGAGATAGGAAAGATGATACCTGCATCGAGCTACTTAATTACTTCCTTCTTCATGACTTCTTTCATGATAGGATTTAATCTCCTGTGCTGCTCGACAATGGGGCAGTGTCCATCTTCCAGAAAGATTTTATGCATGCAAAACGATGGACTGATTCCCTTGATGTCAGCAATTGTCCATCCTATAGCCTTTTTATGCTCGCGAAGTACTCTGAGCAATTTTTATTCTTGTACATTAGTTAGACTGGATGAGATAATTACTAGAAATGTTTCAGAGTTTCCCAAATAAGCATAGCACAGATATGCTGGAAGGGGCTTTAGCTATAGCTTTGGAGCTTCTTCAATAGATGGCTCAGGAAGGGTCAGAGTAACAGGCCTGCACAACTCTTCAAATCTCCCAAACCCATGGACATAATTGCATGACATGTCAAGTACTTGCTCAGTTTCGCCCATCATCTCATCTTCACTGTCTTCTTCATTCCCAATCAAAGCTTGTTCAAAAGGATCTATGGGGCTCATATAAGGCACCAATGACGTAGCATTGCTTTCCACTACAGAAATCATGGATAGCTCTTCATAGTGGGCTGGCAATTTGAGTGCTTTATACACATTAAATACCTTCACTCGATCACCTACTCTCATTATTATCTTTCCTTTGCATACATCAATAATAGCTCGGTCTGTGCCTAAGAATGGACGTCCCAAAATAAATGTGACCTCCTGATCAGGCTCGTAGTCCAAGATAATGAAATTGGCAGGGAATATAAAAGAACCCACTTGAACTAACACATCTTCAATCACTCCTTCAGGATGAGCAAGTGAGTAGTCAGCCAATTATAAGATCACCGTTGTTGGGCATGGCTCACCCAACCCCAACTGTCTGAACACAGATAGTGGTATCAAATTGATGCTCGCTCCAAGATCATACAAAGCTCGCCCGACTGTATGCTTACCAATTGAGATTTGGATAGTGAAACTACCCAGATCCTTCAATTTTTGAGGTAGCATGCATTGGATTCTAGAGCTACATTCCTCAGTGAGTGCCACAGTATCAAATTCGGTCAACCTCCTCTTATTTTCCACTACGTCCTTGATATATTTTGCATATTTGGGTACTTCTTGCAAGATGTCTACCAATGGAATATTGATTTGCACCTGCTTTAAAATATCAAGAAACTTTTTATACGCGTCATTATCCTTCACTTTCTTCAATCGTTGAGGGAACGGAGTTGGTGGCCTCGCAACTAATGGTGGAGGATGCCTAACCACTGCCTCTTTAGCTGGCTTCTCTGACTCCTTTCATTTTTCTGATTTTGACTGTATAGTGGCCGACTTCTCATTAAAGGTCACTTATTTTCTCTTTTTTGACTGGACTTTTTCTAATTGTCTCCCATTCCTCAATGAAACAGCATTGATAGCCACATTAGGATTACCTCAGTGTCTCTTGGAAGAGCTCCAACTGGTCGAGTATTTTAGGCACTAGCAAGTTGTCCCAATTGGCGCTCCAAATTTCTCATTGCTGCGGCTTGGGCCTGCTGGTCAACCATCAATTTCTTCATCATTTCCTCAAGGTGACTTGTTGAGTTCGCATGTGGTTCAGCCTGAGGTAGTCTATATTGTTGTTGAGGTGCTTGTGGTCGGTATTGAGTCTGAGCACCTTGCTATCCACCCCAAGAGAAGTTTGGGTAGTTCCTCCAGTTGGGATTGTAAGTGATCCCATACTGGTTTGCCTGGCCCCTATTTGCATTACCCACAAAACAGATAGACTCTGGATTAATTAAGCATAAGTTGCTCATATGAACCTCTCCACATACTTCACAAAACAATTGAACTTGTTGCACTTACTGAGCTTGTTGCTTGCTAATAACCAAGGTCATCTGATTGACTTGGTTGTCAATGTGGAAATCTGCGCTGATAATGCTGAGATAACATCAAACTCGAGAACCCATACTGATTTTTACACTGTGTGTCTTCTCATCTCTCCTTGTCAATCAGGATTGCTTTTGGAGAATTTGTTCAATAACGAATATATCTCATCAAAGCTTTTCTCCAACTATTGACCTCCAACTGCAGCATCTACCACAATCTTTGTCTCAAGATGTAGCCCCTCTATGAAAGTGTAAGCTAACACTTCATTTGTCTGATTGTGATGAGGACAGTCTCTGAGCAGCCCCTTGAACCTCTCCCAAGATGAGTATAAAGACTCCCCCGCTTTCTGTTTGAAGGCGACTATATCACTTCTGATCTTTGCAGTTTTGCTTGAAGGGAAGAACCTTGCCAGAAATTTCCTTGCCAGATCATTCCATGATGTAATAGAATTAGCTGTTTCTGCCTTCAGCCATCACTTTGCTTCACCCAATAGAGAGAACGGGAAAAGTGTGAGCCTCACATAGTCTGGAGTGACTCCGTTAGTGATGTAAGTATCACTAATCTCCAAGAAATTCAGGATATGCTATTGTGGATCCTCGTGTGGAAGACCTATAAACTGCCCATTCGAATGAAGTAGCTGAATCATGCTCTGTTTCAGCTCAAAGTGCCCAGTGGTTCTGGGCTTCACAATGCTTGAGGTGACATTAGCAATGCTGGGCATCGCCACCTCCTGAACAGTCATATGTTGCTCATCTGCCATGTTCACAAGAAATTGAACAAGTGCGTGAAGATTATTTGTATCCCTTGCTTCCCTCAACCTCCTATGAAATGTTCTCTCAGGTTCGGGGTCAAAGCCTTGAAGTATGTCCTGGCTTCCAATCTTTCACACTAAATCAAAGTTCCTGAGAGCAGAGCAACAATCAAGTAACGTTATACTTGATGAAATAAATAATTACAGTAAGAACGAGAAGGTAGTCAATATTCAAGTCCCCGGCAATGGTGCCAAAAACTTGTTGCTCCCAAGCGCACATGCAAGTATACATGGTCGTACAAGTAATAAAATGATAAGTCGAGTGTCGAACCCACATATACTTGTATCAACTACCCACTAAATTCACCAAGATTGTTATTCAGTCGAGCCAATTTGAGTTCAAGAGTTTAATTATACTAAACTATAATTCTAAGTAGTAACTAAATTATCAAGCAGCAAAACGGTTGTTGTGTATTCAGTAGAGACAATATTCCAGGGTTGTGATCGATTTACCAATCCTTTTGTGTTCTAGTTAACTCTCCCTTTCATACAATTCACTCATGGTTGCTATTTAATCGAACAATTACTCTCACGGCCTTCTCCCAAAGTATTACTCGCCTATTCAAAATAGATTAACGCCTATATTCCTATGAAATCAATCTATTAAGAACACATTAAGATTACGATATTTAATTAAGCATGGTGACTATGTATATTCCTATCCTAACCACAAATCTGCCCCTCCCAGAGTTAAGATCGTTCTCTCTTTAATTCTTCTCTAGTCTAAACATGGCTTTCCCAAGCATAACATAGATAGTCAATAGAACCTAACTGCTAGCCAGACAATTAAGCAATTAATCACATAATTGAAGAAACAACCATATATTGGTGAAGTGTAATATAGGTTAAGTCAACGTTAGACAACAATATTCATGGCTAAATCACAACCTAGAACTATGGGTTTTAGCCACTCATGATAGTATGAAACAAATTCATAAGTGTTGGATAATTGAAAATACTAAGAAAAGATGAAGAAATCTGAGATATCCTTGCTCCCGAATGTTTCTCGTGTGTATTCTCTCTTCAGAATGACGTCCCCCTCCAAAAATAGGCTTAGCCTTGCTTTTATACGCGTTGGGTAGGTCTAAGGCCGAAAAAACCTTGTCCCGGGCAAAGTTGGACAAAATTTCTGTCGCCAGCGTCCAGCCCAGTGCCCCACGCTGGCCCTGGCACTGGGCTTCTTGTGCATTCTACCTCTGGCGCCACAGATGGAGCCCCACGCTGCCTGTGGCGCTGAAAATCCAACTTTCCTTTTTTCATTCGTTTTGGCTCTAATCTCACATCTTTCACCCCTAGTTGCTTCCGAATGATTCTTACACATAAAAATACCCTGAATTAATATAAAATAACACATTTTACATCTGCAATCCACGAAACACGAGTAAAACATGAGGATATATATATATATATATATATATATATATATACTTTAGGCTAAATATCAGTTTTACAATGTGTTTGTGTGTTAATAGGGCCCTTGGTAGATGTTAAAATGCGATTCTAAGGCTTATCGGCATGAAGGGAAGGAATAATCTGTGGTTAAGATGGTATTGTTAGTTTCATGTGGTTTGGGGGTGACGTGGGATCACCCACGTGTATGTGCATAGTGAGTTATATCGTGATTTTATGGTTTGGGAAAGACTCTTGGCACATTCGAGGACGAACAATTATTTAAGAGGGGGAGAATGTAACGACCCGATCGGTCGTTTTGAGCTTTAAGGTTCCGTTCAGTGGTTCGAAGTCTTGAGTAGCTTCCTATTGTGTATTATGGCTTGCATGAATGCTTGGATTCAATTTTTGGATGATTGGGAATGAATTTGGATGAGTGGTTCTTACTTTAGAAGGTTAATTTGAAAATGTTGACCGAGGTTTGAATTTTATGAAAACGACCCCGGAATGGTATTTTGATGGCTTCAATAGGTTCGTATCGTGATTTTGGACTTGAGCGTATGCCCGGAATCGATTTCAGAGGTCCGTAGGTTAATTTGTGTTATTTTGTGAAAGTTAGCAATTTGAAGGGTTAGAATTTTGATATGTTTGACCATAGGTTGACTTCATAGATATTGTGTTTGGATTTCTGTTTCGGGACTTGGAACAAGTACGTTTTGTCATTTGGAACTTGTCAATAAAGTTTGGCGTCATTCCGAGTTAATTTGATAGGAATTAGATGCACGGTAGTGTTTTTAGAAGTTCTTGAGTTTCATGTTGAATACATGTGTATTGAGGTCCGATTCGTGGTTTCAGAAGTTATTTTGATGATTTTATCGCACGAGTAATTTTGTGTTATGTTTTTAGACTTGTTTTGATGTTTGGTTTGGATCCCCGAGGGCTAGGGAGAGTTTCAGACGTGTTTCATAGAGTTCATAGGAGATTCAGATTTTTGCTGGTGCTCAGATTTCGCATTCGCAATAAATAGGTTGTATTTGCGAAGATCACAGTGGCCTGAAGAGTATGCAATTGTGAACTCCCCATCACATTTGCGATACTATCTTAGGCTGGGCATTTGTCGCATTTGCGATCACTGTGATCACTTTTGTGAATTATCCATGTTCGCATTAGCGAACAAATCATCGCATTTGCGATGACAGCAGGGATGTGAGATACTTTGCTTTTGCAATGGATTCCTCCTATTTGTGGGATATGCATTTGCGAACCCCATGTCGCAGTTGCGATATCTGCGACTGGACAAAAAGCCGAGGGACGGGATTTTTGGTCTCATTTTCATATTTTGTAACCCTAGACTTGGTAGGGAGGCTATCACGACCCAAACCGCAGGGCTGCGACGGGCACCCGGTGCCTTAATCAACCGAGTACCAACGTAACATATCTTTCTTATCATACCATCATGGGTAAGTGGGCCAGAAGGGCCGTCATGTGATAACCAAAACAAACATAAGGGAATACTAGACATAGGATGACCCAACATGATATAGAAACTTATACATGTGACATACGTGCATATACGACCGAAATGATAATTTGTACACTCAAAACATAGGCCGACAAGGCCATAAAATTATCCATATACATGACATGTGTCTACAAGCCTCTAAGAGTACATAAGCGTCATAAAGGTCGGAACAGGGCCCCGCCATACTGATGGTAGGCTATAATCTCGTGTTTTAGTCGCTTATTGCAATCTAATTTACTGCACTTTTATTATGTTTGAGTTTTAATCGCTAGTGTTTTGTACTTGTTGTGTGTTTTATGCCTTGTAGTAGTGATTCCGAGCTATGTAGTTGCTATGGAATAAATTTGGGTGATTTAGAGATTTGAAGTCTGAGTAAAAGCCCAAGGGATTAAGCCGGGATCATGTTTAGGGGTCGAGGACCAAGTCAGGACATCAAAACGCAAACAAAATCCGTACTTTGAGACAAATGCACTGGTGAGGCACGTGGCGTACTGCAGCTGTGTATTTTCCTGCTGCTTGACAGATTTCAACTCTCTGGATTTCTCCACTAATGCCTCGCATGGTGCGTCGCCCCATGCGGCGCGCCTGTGCAAAGTTTACAGAGTAATTGACCTATTTCTCATAGAAAAAGGTGATTTCGTTTGGGCCTGGCCCTACTTGGTATAAATATATGGAAAAATGTTATTTCCGGGACTTGTGACACATATTCGACCTAAGGAGGAGTGGGAGAAGCAAAAGCACAAGGAGTTCATCATTCAATCCTCACTCAAGACCCGAGTTTGGATCACTTTATGTTTTCCTTTACTTTAAACATATTTGTGATGAATTTCTCCATATCTATGGAGTAGTTCTCTTTAGGGTTTGATGGATTTGGTATATTGATATTTGTTTGTGGATTATAACTCTAGTTTCATGTATTGTAGCCTTTTGGATGATTTAACTATTGCATCTACATTCACTTGTTCATGTAATCAAGAGAGGCATAACTTGTGATATCTTTGCATTATATAGTTGGTTGAGTTCATTAATTCTTCTTAGTAATCGAAAGAGGCTAGTTGAATCATTGTTTAAACCTAGTTAGGAGGATAATCGAGATAGGTTCTCCTAAAGACCAATCCACTACGCATCCTTACATACCTTCACGTGCTTAAATTAGATCATCTTGTGAGGTTAAAACTTAATCGAGAGAGGAGTTTTTGCTGAACGTTTGAACTAATAATTGAGTGAATTCGAGAGACTTACTTAAAAATTAGAAGTGAATTATCTAGAGTTAGATCCCAAATAATTATCTTGCACCTATCCTATCAACCCCTAACTTTCTCCCACTGACAACTTCCTTGCTTACCTTTGTTGCGATTGTCATTAGTCAATAGCTAATTCTTACTTAATTGTAGTTTTAATCACATAAATCTCAACTATTGATTGTCCTGAATAACAATCAAGCTAGAAACTACAAAAATATTTTTTAACTCCAATCCCTGTGGATACGGTATTATACTATACTATCTTTGACTAGCGAGCATAATTGAAGTGGTGTTTTGCGTTCGTCAAATTTTGGCGTCGTTGCCGGAGATTGACAATCAATAGTGTTTGAAATAGTTTATAGTGCTAATTCAAGAATTTTTCTTTATTTATATTTTATTTTTCTCTTTTTACGTTTGGTATTATTTGACTGTGCGCATGTTAAGGATAGATTGGTGCATGACTCGAACTTCTGTGAAGGAGGTGCTACCATAAGAGCCAGAAATTGAAAAATAACTGTGACAGCTGAGGAAGGAAATAAGTCTTACCGAGACATCAAAAAAGGTTAGGCAATCCTCAACCAAAGATATGGCCGGAATCGGTGATGATAATGTAGATCTGGCTGCGAGAGAAGTAGCTCAACGAAGAGAACAAACTGCATAGAATGCAGAAGAAGCAGCTATTAGAGATGCACAAATTATCTACAGAGAAGAGAGGGGTAGTAGAATTGATCAAAATCAAACTTTGGGTGCAGACCAGTTCAGAAATATAGCTCCCAATCTTGGGAGACCACTTGGCGATCATGCTAGACCGGTCTACAATCAAGGTTTATCAAGTGTTAGACCACCTCCAATTGCAGCAAACAATTTCTAATTGAAGCAAGGGTTGCTTCAAACCCTTTAGAATTGTTGTTTCTTCAGAGGGAAGCCAAACGAAGATCCAAACACACATCTATTGGACTTCAAGGAGATTATGAACACCTTTCAATACAATGGTGTGTCACAAGATGCAGTTTACTTAAGGTCATTCCCCTTCACACTCAAAGATGATGAAAAGCAGTGGCTTCGAAGCTTACCTAATGGATCGATTCGAACATGGGATGAGATGACATAAAAATTTCTTGATAAATATTTCTCATTAGCTAAGACGGGCAAGTTTAGAAGAGAAATCCATAACTTCTTCCAGAAAGATACTGAGACTGTGTTTGAAGCTTGGGAGAGGTTTAAAGAAATAGTCAGAAAGTGTCAACATAGTGGAATTGAACTCAGGATGCAACTCCGGGACTTTTGGGATGGATTGACTCCGGCCTCACGTAGAGTATTGACCAATGCAGTTGGAGGTCTATTGATGAAGAAGACTCCAGAGAATATAGTCACAATTCTTGATGAGTTATCTGAAGATGCAAATCAGTGGCCCTCTGAGAGTGCTGAGAGAAGAAGATCAACTAGTGTTCACCAGGTTGATGCTAACACATATGTGCAGGTACAGCGTGATGCTTATGCCAAAGAAATACGAAAGCTAACCTTAGTATTAATACAAAGTGATCCTTATGCAGCTTGTGATATATGTGAAAGAGGACACCCTACTCATGAGTGTCAAGCCTCAATTGAGGAAGTAAATGCTGTGGGAAATTGTAATGCGATAGGTAAGAGGCACCCCAATTTTTCATGGAGTTCACATGGAGGTACTGCGAATGCATGGCAACAAAACAATTCTAGACCCCAGGGACAAGGAGCTCCACCATACCAAAATTAGCAGAGGCAGCGATTTCAGCATCAACAACCCATTCAGCCCAGTCTAGAGGATATAATGAAGGCTTTCATTCTGAAAACTTATGAGAGGCTTGAAACTCATAACGCAACTATACGGGAACATGGAGCAGCTATCAAAGAAATAAGTACTAGTTTTCGAAACTTAGAAAGACAGGTTAGGCAGCTAGCCACTCTATTGTCTAAGAGGATTCCAGGAACTCTCCCCGTTGATACTGAGAGAAACCCCAAAGAAATAGTGAATGTTGTAACTTTGAGAAATGGGCAAATATTGAAAAATCCAACCCTAGTCCAAAAAGATGTGGAACTTGAAAAAGAAAGTGGGGAGCAGCTGAAAGGTGAGGTTGATAAGAAGAAGAAAGGCAAGAAGGGAGCTGACAAAAAGAAGAAGGAGGAAACTTCGAGAAGGGATGAATATAATAAGAGAGCATATGCTTGCTCTACCCTTCCCCCAAAAGCTATATAGAGAAAAGCTGGACAAGCAATTTGACAGATTTCTGGATATGCTGAAACATGTTAATGTAAATTTGCCATTCACAAAATCCTCTCCCAAATGCCAGCTTATGCTAAATTCTTGAAGGAGATCCTGACAAAGAAGAGGAAGATAAAAGAGACCTCAATGGTCAAGCTCACAGAGCATTGCAGCGCAATATTGCAAAATAAACTCCCACAAAAGTGTGGAGATCCATTGAGTTTTACTATACCTTGCTCTTTAGGCTCTATTAATTTTGATAAATCTTTATGTGACTCTGATGCCTCAACTAACCTAATGACTCTATCTATTTACAGGAAACTAGATAAGGAGATTGGAGAGACAAGTTCAGTGCCAATATATTTGCAGCTGGCAGATCAAACGACTCTGATACCTAAGGGGATAGTGGAAGATGTCTTAGTTCGGGCAGATAAGTTTGTATTTCCTCTAGATTTTATAGTAGTGAATATGGAGGAGAACAAAGAGGTCCCCTTATCTTAGGAAGACCATTCTTAGCAACAGGTAGAGCAATATTAGATATACACTAGAGAAAGCTCATGCTTAGAGTGGGTGAGGAGACTTTAACTTTTGAGATGAATATAGAAACGGGGTGAAAAAGGAGAAGCCAGCTACAAGTGTTGAGTGGAAAGTGAAGGGCTCAAGAGAGAAGGCTGATGCGAGTGAGAAGGATAAGTGTGGGGTGCACCCCAAAAAGGATGAGAAGAAGCTATCTGCATGGATATGCGCATTGGTTCAAAGTCGAGGAATGGAGCCCGACTTCGACTCAGACCCCTACTAGAGGTTCAGGGAAGTTTTCTTTACCTTATGCTTTTTAATTGTGTGGTATGGGGACATACCACAACTTAAAGTGTGGGGTGGGGGATATGTTATATGTTGTATGTATATGTGATATTGTAGTTTCTTTTTAAGCAAATATACTACTAGGTTATTTACCTAGTAGATATGATATATAATAAATCCCAAACTGGTTCAAAATCACAAGCTTTCCATTTATGAGGAAAGTAATAATACACAGAAAGAAAATGGCTATAGCTACCAAATATAGTGTAGCTCTATCCGAAAGAAAAACTGAAGATACAACAAAAGTAATGTAAGATACCCCACCGGTAATGATGCGTATGAATTCACACACCAATTGTAAAAAACTCCATGTAGCACCTACAAAGCTCTCACCAGACGCCATGTCTTGCAATACAAAGGAAAAGGTATGTGTAAATCCAAAAAAGGTACATCAAAATAGAGAGGATATCTTTTGTTGATGGTGGAAGGACCGGAACTCCAGCGTATTTGTTGGTATAGAACACAGACTTTTGATCTCCTTTTACGTGAAACTCATTATCGCGTGCTTAATTTCTATCAACCAAACAGATAATCACCAATGAATCTCCATAAGCATGAACTTGAATTGATGTTCCTTCCCATATGGAGATATGCCCTCCCAGAATGAGCATAGAATGCTAATACAACTGGGACATAACATAATTCCATACAGTTTGCAACTTCTGTCCAATCCTGTTTAGCAGAAAATGTGTGTGTAGTCACGATGCTACTATAGACACTTTCGATAATCAAGTAAGGCTTTCTTGAAGGATATGGCTATGAAGGTGCCTCAACATGCCAACAATGAGAGTGAGAACAAGATAATAGCACTGGACAATAAAAATACAGTACATTGTTTGTCCTATGTTTTATATGTTCTTTAATCCATGGAGGCATGAGAAGTGAAAATAAAGTAGCATTCTGAACAACTGATGTTGTAGTAGACCATAATCTGCCGAATTGTTGAATGAGATCAAGTATCTGCAGCCACTGTGAA
This sequence comes from Nicotiana tomentosiformis, assembly GCF_000390325.3. NCBI lineage: Eukaryota > Viridiplantae > Streptophyta > Magnoliopsida > Solanales > Solanaceae > Nicotiana > Nicotiana tomentosiformis. The sequence continues at coordinate 2,268,030 of NC_090822.1, forward strand.
GGTATGAAACTACTAACATACATTGTGAGTAGATGATAATTGTCAAGCATAATTCATGTGTTACAGTTTAGTAAAAGTAGTCTATATGCATCCTCTTTGCTACCCTTGTCCTAAGGTTAGGAATATGGGCCTTGTCGAAGTTGACTAATCTTCTACCTGCACTTGGTAACTCATTAAATGAGTTAAATATTACTGACCGTGCAAAAAAAAAAACCAGGTTAGTTAAATACTCTACCAGTGTGTTGTCCTCTCTTAGAACATGTTGGAATATCACATTGAAATGGTCCTTCATCCCCTTGATCCTCTTGACCTCCTTACCTATACACCATGGTGTTTCCCATTCACCTTCTATTATCTTTTTCAGAACCAGTGAATTAGTCTCAATTCATAGAGGATGAATCTGTTGGTTTACACAAAATTACAGCCCTTTTGTAATTGCTTTGGCTTCTGCAACAATGTTTGTTGTATCCGCTACCTTTTCTGCCTTTGTAAAAATCAGCTCACCTCTGAAATTCCTCACACAAAACCATAAGAACTTTGTCCAGGATTGCGTCTTGAGGTACCATCTGTGTTGCATTTGAACCAACCTTCATATGGTGACTGCCATGCTACTATCTTGGTCACTACATATGGTTTATAATCTTCAAAACATTTAAGCATGTCTGGCCATAGAAGAGGTATGTTTGTCAACCATGGATATCTGACCTTTACTAGATTATGTAATGTCTTGTTGGCCTCATGGATCACCCTGCTGTAGTATGTTGTTCCCCCATGTTTCATGGTGTTTCTCCTCTTCTAAAGTTCCCAGGTTATCACTGCTAGTGCTGCCTGGAACATGGGCTTAAGTTTTGGACAACATTCCAAATTCCACTAAGTTCTAATTGCTTGATGAACCTGCACTAGATTATGTTGTATACCTACTGCATGCCCAAAGTATTTCCATACTTTATCAGCTGTTGAACTTGATAGGAAAAGATGTTGAAGACTATCTGTTTCATGTTTAGTATAACACCAACATTTTGATACCACCATGTATTCATACCTTCTCCATATATCATTTGTTGGTATTTTGCTTTTCCACAATCGCCAAAGAAAGAAAGATATTTTGAAAGGTAGACCTTAATCGACAACAGCTTGTACTCATGATTTGTAGGTGCTCTATGCCTCATTATTTGCCAAGCAGTAGTTACTGAGAATTTCTCCGATGGTGTAGGAATCCATTTAGGTGTGTCCCAAAATTCGTCATTGTTGTCAAAGTGTATTTCCTGTTTGATATGATCTGCAATGTCTGATGGAAAAGTTTGGTCCAACTGTTGGTGATTCCAGTCATTTCCTTGTCTAAATTCTGCCACATCCTGGAGGTTTTCATTGATATTGAAGTCTGAGGGAACAACATGATACAATGCACCTAGGTCTGTACAATTTTCATGCCATATATTGGTAGTGCCTTTGCTCATCTCCCATAATATTTCATGCCCCACTTCTTCCCTTGCCTCCAACATTTTCCTCCAAACATGTGAGCCATCCTTAAATTGGACCACTGTTGGTAGTTTCATTTTGCAATACTTATTCCATATAAAGTTAGACCAAAGTGATTTACTGGTCCTAATCTTTTACCAAAGTTTTGCAAATAATGCTTTTGAAACATCAAAGAGAGATCTGAAGCCCACCGACCCTTCTTCCTTTGGCATGCACAGATTCTGCCATTTACTCAAATGCCTATTTCTTCCTTCATCTTTGTTGCTACAAAAAAACCTTGCAAATGTTTTGTGAAGGTGCTCCAGAATGTTGTTTGGTGGATTAAGAACTGATAATATGTGAGTAAGCATACTTTGTAGTACACTGGAAATCAAAGTAGCTTTGCCTCCATATGACACTAGCTTACCCTTCCATTAATGAAGGTGATTCTTCACCTTTTTAATAAGGTCATTGTAGTAGTCCTTTCTTCTTCTTGTGTAGAAGATTGGACATCCAAGATATGTAAATGGGAATTCACCTTTTGAAAAGCTAGTGATGCTTCCTACTGTGTTAAAAAGAGCTCCAGTTGTATTTGCATGCATGTAGTAGGAAAGTTTTGCTTTGTTAATCAGTTGTTCTGATGTGTGTTCATAGTTGGCCAGGACCTCCACTATCTTATGTAAAAAGTATGGATAGGCAGAAGCAAAAATGATGGTGTCATCAACATAGGATAAATGATTTAATCGGTCAGTCCACTTGGGCATCCCATATCCTTTGAAACTGTTGTCTTCAAATAGTTTATTCAAAGATCTCGAAAGTACCTCTACTGATAGTATGAGCAGGGCTGGAGATAGAAGGTCACCTTGTTTGACCCCTCTTGTTGAGTGGAAAAACCTTGTAGCCTGACCATTAATCAGAATGGAGTACCAGTTATTGGAGATAAGATTCCACACCATGTTGATGAAGTATTCCGCAAATCCCGTTTTCTTCAGTACGTGCATCAAGTACTTCCAGGACACCCTATAATAGGCCTTTGACATGTCAAGTTTGATCGATACATTGGTAGGTTTACCACTTAATCTTATGTCAGTAACAATATCATGCGTTAAAAAAATGTTTCCAAACATACTTCACCCCTTGACAAAGCCTGACTGATTGGCAGAGATCAGTAAAGGCAATATCTTGTCCAGCCTATCATGTACAACTCTAGAGATGACCTTATTAATAAAGTTGCTCAGACTGATAGGTCAGAGGTCTGAAAATATCTGGACATTTACTTTTTTTGGCAGTAGAACAAGGTTTGTATGAGTTATAGATTTTGGCAATGGACTTCCTCCATAAAGCAGTTTCAGCTTATTGTGAATGTCTTCACATACTATGTCCCAACATACTTGAAAGAAAATTCCTGTAAAGCCATCTGGTCCACTCGCACTATCACCACTTAATCAAAAACTGTTGTCCTGGCCTCCTCTTTAGTTGGAATTCTACAAAGCTCTAAGTTCTGCTAATCAGATACCATGGTAGGAATATTGCTTAGTAGCTCAAAGCATGTAGGATTGGCTTGTTGTGTGAACTGCTTATGGCAGAATTGAACTGCAGCACCAGCTATACTTTCTTGTGTCAATCCATGTTCCATCATTATTCTGAATTATTTTCAGTTTGAGCTTCTGCCTTTTACCATTGACATAGTTATGGAAAAATCTAGTTTTTCTATCCCCTTCTTCAAACCAAGTCATCCCTGTTTTTTATTTCCAGAATTTCTCCTCAATACTTATATATTTCTTCAATTCAGCTTGAGCCTTGTATAGTACAATTCTATTCTCAATTGTTGGCTTTTCTTCAAATAACATTTTCTTTACTCTGACCACATCTTCCCTTAAGGCAAGCTGTTTGAAGATATCCCCAAAGGTGAGCTTGCTCCATTTAAAAAGAGTTGTCTTAACTCTCTTGAGTTTATGCTTGAATATCAAGAAGGGATCTGATCTTCTGTAAAATAAAATATCTAATTCTATTTAACCACTTCAATAAAAGATTCATGTTTTGTCCAGAAGTTCAAGAACTTGAATGGTTTGGGGAATTGCATTGTCTGATCACCACAACTCATCAAGAGAGGTGCATGGTTTGATCATGTTCTGATGTGATGCTCCACTTCTGTACTGGGGAATAAATTTTGGAATGGAAAATTGACAAATACTCTGTCCAATCTTTTGAATATACATTCTGCATTTGGCCTCCCGTTCCACCAAGTAAATGAGCTTCCTTTATAACCAGTATCAAATAGTCCGCAAGAGTTAACATAAAAGGCAAACTCTTCATATTCAGGAGGGTGTACTGGCAATCCTCCAATTTTCTCTTCTTCGTTAAGAATCACATTAAAATCCTCTCAAACCACCCAAGGCAACTCCATGTCTCTAGCAAGGTAGTATAGATTATCCCAAAGTCCTAATCTATCTAGTGAAGAACATTTTGCATATACAAATGTCATCATGATGTGTTTTTCAATATCTTGATGATAGACCTTGATAGTTAGTTGCTGCTCATTGTCAATCACCAAATCCCACTGAACAACAAAATCGAGGAATAGCCATATCCTGCTATTGATATTTGATATTGCAGATTCCATGCCTAATCTCCTTCTATAATTCTGAATAAACCTCTACTTTTGGAAAGGTTCCGTGAGTGCTATAATGAAAAACCCATGTTCCTTATGCATGTTGATAACTCTTTGAAAGGCCTGCTGAGATTTAACAGACATGATGTTCCATATGAGTGTATTAATCATCATCTAGTCGTGGAGGCTGCACTCTTGGGTAGAATTCTTGTTGGTGGTTGTTGTTCCTTGTTTTCAATTTGCTTCTTTCCTTTATTTCCATGTTTTTCTGTAATCCTAGGTGACAAATATCTTTCTCGTGCAACAACCTTAAAGTTCCCTGCAGTAGATTCATCATCACCGTCATTTTGGAGTAGTTCTTTATTTTCCAAAGCATTATGAATTTCCATATGCAGTTTCTGGTGTGTAATAATCTCATGCATTGGTTGATTAGGGGGCCTCAATGGAATGTTGAGTTGAATCTGCATTGGAGATCCAGTGCCTGATGCACAGGCGATAGGCAATGTCTCAATTACAGTTGATTCCCTCGGAACTATAGTTAATCCCATCTTCTCATACGCCAATTTTGGCTCCTTCCCATCCACGTGATGAGAGTCTGGCCTCACTATAGCTTGATATGTCCCTGTCGCATCATTACTGACCTGGTCATTATCTGAGACTCTTCCTATAGCACCTTCAACATTGGCTACTAACTCCTTAGTTGTGTTGGGGACCAGAGGCTTCCTGGATACTTCTTTTTGAACATGTCCTGGCATTGAGTTTTCCCTTTGATCATCAAGTGATATTCTTGTATGGCCCTCTGAACTGTAATACTTCTGTTGTATAGAGCCTATAGTTTGTCCATTGGAAGTAGGTGATTCCAAAGTTATCTGCGAAGGTGTTTCGTGACATGATTGGTTGATGGTTATATTAAGAATTTTTTTGTGCATCCCAAAGCTTATTTGAACCCAATCAATTGTGTTTTCTTTTGTAACTGCAATATTTTAACCAGTATCTGGGGAGCAGAGTTCCTATGCATCACAGCATAAGTAGGATTGGTTCTGGACTTTTCAGGAGTACTCACATGTTGGTTGTCTTGATTCCTTTTGGTTTCCAAAATTTGATTCTTCTGTTGTTGATGTTTGGTGTGGTCCTTGCCTTTGCTTTCAGATGCAGTAGTCACAGTTGGGTCAATTTCAGTATCTCCATTTGAGTGAAGGCATGTTTGATTGGCAGCACTAGATGGTATCTAGGCCATTTTGGTGCTACCATCGGAATGAGCAAGCTTATTAGCAACCCGGGGATCACCCACTGCCTTAGATTCCCCTGTAGCATTAGGTATGTCCTTACCAACTAGTTGTCCTCCATTGATTACAACATCCCTATCAACACATTGTGATTGGCTTGTGGTAAACTCTGTACGGGTATAGGTGGAGCAGCTTCTTAATTGGGCATCGTACCTGAGGTTTATACTGGTCTGGTAACCTGTGAGTACAGTACTTGTTCATGTGGCTGTTTGATTTTTTTATTGCCTACTTCTTTGGTTAATACCCTTAAAGTTCTTCTTCTTTTGAGATTGCCATTGATCTTTGGGATGGTTTTTCGCTGTTGGTTGTTGTGCAGTAGCTTTGAGATTTATTCTTCCTTATTCTTCCTCCATTTGATATTGCTCCACTACTTTTTGATTGGAGTTCTGGTCCCTGTGATGCCCCTATAAGATTTAATGTTGTTGTGTTCCATTTGCTTCATCAGGCTTGTTTGTAGGGTAATTGTCGTTATTGTGAGATGTTTCTGTTGCTGCCTTCTTCTTCTCTTGATCTTTTTGTTTTGATAGAGCAATGGTACTATTCATGACCCAGGTGTCTACAATGTAAGCAGTAATCTGGGAGATCTTCATACACTACTTCCAGCCAATGGCCATCCCTATTAACATCCTGATTTTTATTAAATCCAAGCCATACATGATTGGGTCTTTCTTGGGTTAAGTCTACCTGCATCTTAACCTTTGCAGCACTCCCCTTTGTTTTTTGCATTGATGCCAGATCCAGATGTAGAACCTTCCCAATAGGAGATAATAACACTGATAAGACCTCCCTGTAGTAGAAATGCCATGGCATCTCAGGGATCACTATCCAAACATGGACAATATGAGTATCCTCATTTGGATTGAAGTTGGGTGTCCAAGCCTGCAAATCCATTCTTTGGCCCTGAATATACATGAACCTTTTTGTGTAGACCATGGTGTGGTCATACTCATTGTCTAGGTCGATGTAAACTATTCTAGTATTGAAATGAGCTATCTTAACTCCTGCTCTGAGTTCAATTTGAACAGTACATCTTTTCCTAATTTGTTCCATTTTAGGCATTGTGTATAGAAACTTGCCAACAATTATATATTGGCACCTGTTTGCAAGAGTGATCATGTAATCCTTTCTAGTGAAGATAATTGTTGGTTGGCACTGCTTGGTAGTCGTCCTGTGGGTTGTGAACTCTATTGAGGCTATCTCTGCAGCCTGCCTTGCTCGTAACTAGGTAGCAAGGGACTGTGTGATAGTAGGAGGTGGTGGTGGTGTAGGATAGGAAGGAATTTTATTTGGTTGGGTATTGTCATCTTTAGGATTTGGTGGGGCAATTATATTAAGATTCTGAGACTGGTTATTTAGCTTAATAGTGGTTGGTGGTATGAAGGGTCTTGTGTGTGTTGGTTTTTTAGAGTTGGCTAGGATGTTTGTATTTGTGTATGTAAGTGGTGCAGAGGTTGTTTGGCTATGAGCTTAGTATGTTGGGTAGTTTCTGTTGGTGATCTGGTGCTGGATTGTAGCATGTTTTGTTTTTCTAAAAGGTAGTTGTTTTTTCAAAGTTAGTAGATATCTTTGGAAACTTTGATTGGGTTGGTGGTTGAGTGAGATGGGGCTTTGTTGGAAACTTTGATTGGGTTGGTGGTTGAGTGAGATGGGGCTTTGTTTGAAAGTTGACATTCCTAGTTGAATCAGTAGTTGCTGTATTAACTAGTCCTGTTTGCTCATGTGGGGTTTTGACATTGGTGGTGATCAGGTTTTCATTAGACTAATGTGCTGCAGAAACACTACCTGATGGTGGAAAATTTGATGTTGCAGGGATTAGCTGAGGTTGAGAAGTAGGAGTTGGTTCAAACACCTTCTCCTTATCAAATGGAAGTTGTTGGACTGCCGTTTGGCCAACTGAAGTAACAGGAACTCCATGATCATTTATAACACACTTGAAGGTGCCGCGTTTGGTCGAGCATCAACTATCTGAGCTGGTGATTGAAACTGGACAAGTCGTTTGAAACTGGACAAGCTGACGACCGTCAGCAACATATGGAGGATCTTTTCCATCCAATTGAATCACAATTGGATTTGCAGAACTGGTTGAGGCATTTTGTCGAGCATCTTTGGTGGGCGGATTTGCAGAGGTAATTACTTTGATTATGGGGGAGTGTGGCCCAATGAGGTATTGTTGTGATTGTTCAGAAATCATGTCCAAACCTGCATATACCATTTCTCATTGCTTTTGTTTTGATTCATTATCTCCTGTCAGCGTGTGGTCTCCATTCTTTTGCGTATGAGTGAGGCTCTCAATTCCCACGGTCGATTGGTCTGAGTTATTATTGGAAGGTAGTGTTTGAATTGGAGAAGGAACTTCACTTCTTTGCGTTTGTTGATTTGGCCCAGAACTAATCTGAGTAAGTTTTGGAAATTCCAGATGCTGTGTTGCTACAAAGAACCCTTCACCTTTTTGTAAATCTATAGCTGGTCATTTGGAATTTTCGGATGAAACCCACTGGGGGTTGTTCATTATGTTAATTTAGTAGTTAGAGATAAAAAACAAATTGAAAAAACATAAAATTTTTAAAATATTCGATTTTTGCCGATATTGGATATCATTCGACGGGTTTCTTGAGGGATTAAAGTCGAAAGAAAAAGACAAACAAGATTTTCTTTTGCTAGGTAGTGTATTAATTCTTCCTTGGTTTTTTTTGTGCCGCGGTTCTTTTCCAAGGGTTTTGTTTGAACTGGGTGTAGTTAGTTTTTGTTTTGTTAGTAATAGGAAACCCTATGCTATGAATTGAATGGAAGGCAATATCTCTTAACTTTATTATGCCTTGAGAATAGTAAGTGTTTTAGTTGTGACGCTTAGGCTCAGTTTTTGACTCTTGTATAAGTACCTTAAACTGTAGGATTTTAACATTGCTTAACTGCTTTGACTAGAGTGTCGTGATAGTCCAATCTTGAATGGGTTATGTGCCATATGTGTGTAAGGTTTTGTGTTATTCATTGCATTGCATTTGATGTGCCATATGTGTGTAAGGTTTTGTGTTATTCATTGCATTGCATTTGATGTCTAGAACTTACCTCGTGTGTTTGCAAAGTGAAATAGTAGTTTTATTCAATCTTGGAAGCGATATAGGCATTTCTTTGTTGAGCCAGTTATATGATTTTACCCACCTAATTGTTATGTATCTTAGTTAACCCCGTTGAGCCTATAATCCTGTTTCTTTGGCGACCACATTACAAGACTTACCCATTTGTTTGAATTGACCATCTATTTGAACCATTTACCTCTCGTGAGCACTTGAATTAGATATGAACTTCGCAAAGGTTGAAGCGTGGGGTGGTTGGTTTGGTTTTTTAGTGGAACTCATGAAATAAGGAGAAATGTGAACTATATTGAAAAAGTAAGAGCCACTTGAATTGAAAAAGGACAGAAAAATAGTTGTATTGTTTTAAAACAAAAATATTCCTTGATAGTGGTAATTCTTGATGTATTTGTGCTTAAAGAAGTTGGGAGTTGACGTATATTGATGTGAAGGTGGAGTTATGTTTTGACATAAATGTGGGGTTTTGAACAATAAAATGTATGTATGTATTAAAGTGCTTAGGGAGGTGTAGTCACTCTTATATCTAAATGTATCTGACCCATCCCACATCCTACATTACAACCAATTAGAGTCCTACTTGATTCTTGACTGAATGGACTCAATTAGTAGAGTAGTACACTATGGGCAAGCCTATGGTGCATCTTTTATGGCATACGATTGTTGTTTCTGAGAGTGAGTGAATTCTTTCTATTGTGAGTTCCTAATTTTTCTTAAATTGTATTGTGTCTGGACCTACTTTCTTTTGTTGAGTGAAAGCACTTGATTCATGAAGGAAAGGTAATGTTGTTGACATCTATGTTAGAGTAAGTGAGCGGGTTATAAATAATGCATGGTGCTTGTGAGTCAAATCTTGAGGCGAGGATGTTACGCTAGAGTGGTTAATCTATTTTAAATATTCTTGGTATAATGAGTTATGAGAATTGTTTAAAAAGATTGTGTCTATGTGAAGTGTAGTTTTATTGCTCGAGGAAGAGCAATGGTGTAAGTGTGGGGTGTTGATAGTAGGATATAATCTCGTATTTTAGTCGCTTATTGCACTCTTATTTACTGCACTTTTATTGTGTTCGAGCTTTAATTGCTAGTGTTTTGTACTTATTATGTGTTTTATGCCTTGTATGAGTGATTCCGAGCCATGTAGATGTTATGGAATGAATTAGAGTGATTTAGAGCTTTGAAGTCTAAGTAAAAGCCCAAGGATAATAGCCGGGATCGTGTTCGGGGTCGAGGACCAAGTCTGGACGTCAAAACGCAAGCAAAATCCGTACTCTGAGAAAAATACACTAGTGCGGCGCGTGGCACGCCGCGGCTATGTATTTTCCTACTGCCCGACAAATTTCAACTCTCTAGATTTCCCTACTAATGCCCCGCATGGCACGTCACCCCATGTGGTGCGCCTGTGCAAATTTTACATAGTAATTGTCCTATTTCGCGCAGGAAAAGTTGATTTTATTTGGGCCCGACCCTACTTGGTATAAATACATGGAAAAATGTTATTTCTGAGACTTTTGACACATATTCGACCTAAGGAGGAGTGGGAGAAGCAAAAGCACAAGGAGTTCATCATTCAATCTTCACTCAAGACCCGAGTTTGGATTGTTTTATGTTTTTCTTTACTTTAAAAATATTTGTGATGAATTGCTCCATATCTATGAAGTAGTTCTCTTTAGGGTGTGATGGATTTGGTGTATTGATATTTGTTTGTGGATTATAACTCTAGTTTCATGTATTAAAGCGTTTTGGATTATTTAACTGTTGCATCTATATTCACTTGTTCAAGTAATCGAGAGAGGCATAACTTGTGATATCTTTACTTTATATTGTTGGTTGAGTTCATTAATTCTTATTAGTAATCGAAAGAGGCTATTTGAATCATTGTTTAAACCTAGTTAGGAGGATAATCGAGAGAGGTTCTCCTGAAGACCAATCCACTATGCATCCTTGCATACCTTCACGTGCTTAAATTGGTTCATTTTGTGAGGTTAAAACTTAATCGAGAGAGGAGTTTTTGCTGAACTTTTGAACTAATAATTGAGTGAATTCGAGATACTTACTTAAACATTAGAAGTCAATTATCTAGAGTTAGATCGCAAACATTTATCCTGCACCCATCCTATCAACCCCTACTTTCTCCGACTGACAACTTCCTTGCTTAGCCTTGTTGCGATTGTCATTAGTCAATAGTTAATTCTTAGTTAATTGTAGTTTTAATCACATAAATCTCAACTATTGATTCTCCTGAATAGCAATCAAGCTAGAAACTACGAAAATATTGTTTAACTCCAATCCCTTTAGATACGATATTATATTATACTATCTTTGACTAGCGAGCATAATTGAAGTGGTGTTTTGCGCTCGTCACATACCAATCAATTCATGTCCAAATCATACTGACTAAATAGGCAACTCCGGAGCAAGTGGAGTGCACCAATACCTTCCGCTGAGCTGACAACCTACTAGGAGTACTGGCAACCTGTCTATCGGGACCTACGGGTATGAAACACAGCGTCCTAGGAAAAAGGGACGTCAGTACAAATTAAGTACCGACTATGTAAGGCATGAAAGCAGTATATAAAAGACATGGAAGAAACATGGAGTAAAAAACTCAACCTGTAAGTCTGAATAGCTTTATGAATCATGAAACAATGTCATGCATATGCATATAAATTTCATATCATGCATAGGTATATGCATACATAACATTATCAAGCCTCTGAGGGCATCCCATCATATCATCTCGGCCTATGTGGGCGACATCATCAACGTATACCAGTTGATCAGGTGGTGGTGTGTATATAATTCCATAACATTTCCTCATACCCCATATACATATAATATATGCGTATATAATGCCATCTGATCATGGGTCAATGAACATGTATAAATGAATGCAATGCATAAGAAGTAAGTGAATAAGATCTCTCGGTATGTCATAAGATCAATATGCCTTCGTTTAATATCATGAAATAAACTTTATCAACTTACGTATTTTTTTAGGACCCATGAACAAACGGTATAATAATAGGACACATGAGGAATCAAGAACATAGGAACCCCTAGTACTTCTAAGAATAGAGTTATTTGTGAAAGTTCCGCGTTTGCTCGTTTCGTTTGTATCATATGGATCATTCCAAAAGGGAAAAAGGGGTAGCCTTAACATACCTTAACTCCGTTGAGTCCTTAATACCTTCCAAGCAATTCTTCAAATAGCTCAACTCAATCTATCATAGCATAAGAATATTCAAAATCAGTGCTGAGTAAAGGCTAAGTCCGCAACTTAAACTAGTAGCTCATTTATGTAAATTTGGGCAGCATCTCCCCTGTAACAAGGGATCCTCCAATACCATATACCAACAACAACAACCATAGCAATACAATAAGAACAACATCAACAATAGGGTACAAAATATTTAATTAACAAGTCATCAACATGTCACGACGAGCGGCAAGCTCGGATTGAATCCCTTTAGCGCCCTTCAACCCCATTATCATACATTAGTTAACTTAACAACATGTACATCATGATACCAAGTAAAATCGTAGGACTTCCAACCTCCAATTAATCACCTAATCCACACTCAGACAACCCAACAATCCAACAACAACAACAAGTACAACTTTCCATTGTTATGTTGTCCTTTATCTTCTTATTGACAATACCAATAGAAAGTTTGACATGTAGACAAAACATTCATGAAAACAACAACATAAACAAGTCATTTTCCAAGGTTTCCAACTATTTAAAGTTCATGGAAACAACCTTCCCAAAACAGCCCAATAAGATTAATAACATCTCAAACTATTTCAAGTCTGCTCCTGTTGTATCTTGCTCCAATAATGCAACCAACATACAAACAACTGCAAGAACATGTAGTAGAGTATTATACATACCTAAACCAGCAGCAACCACTTGAAATTTTAGCCAAACGCAGCCCACAACTATCCTCAATGACAACACAATCTCAAAGAGGTGTTGTTCTTCGCTAGAACTAACTTTTCATATTGAAATATGGTGTAATCACTTGGATTACCCTTCAAACCCTTATGGTACCTATTTAGGAGGGTTAGGAGACGAAGTTGAGTAAATGATGAGCAAAATATAAGCGTCCAAATCATTTTTAAAGTGAAGTAGGTCGACCATCCCCTAAGTGTGTCCCATTGGGAGCTGCTTGTGCAGTCTCGTAAAAACGTGAATAGCTCTCTACTCCAATGTTGTATTGATGAACAATTTAATGTGTTAGAAACTAGACTAGTATATCTTCAATTTGGTATGTGTATCATCCCTTAATTCCAAGTATATTGGAAGAAAATCTCAGCTATGTTTTGTCACGCCCCAAAACCGAGGAGCGCGACCAGCGCTCTACCGAGTGGGCCTGGTCGAGCAATCCTGTTACACACTTTCTACCCAACTAGCTTATGATAAGAGAAGGCATGTTTTTATCATCTAAACATGAGAAGGACCATATATATAGACATTACTAAACCATTTCATTTTTGCTACTTCCCTGTTATGTTTCAAAATACATACATTTTGTGATTTAGTGGAACAAAAATCCAAAATACAACATAATCCGTTTGACATTTCTAGCACCCATATACAACCCACATAGCGTCTACGGAGCCTCTAAAGATATAAAAGAGTATAAAGAAGGTGTCGGCAATAAGGCCCCGGCTATACCTCAAAAAGTACAACAATATAAATAAAAGATATATTACATGACCCTGGAATGAAATGGGGATCACCGAGTCCGCCAAGAAGAGGATGCAACACTATCTGTGATCGACACTGTCTGCTATAGAACCACCTACTTCCATTTAAAGATGCAGCGCCCCCGGCAAAAGGGACGTTAGTACTGTTGAATAGCACTAGTATGTATAGCTAAACACCATCTCAATAGAATGAATAATAATATACGAGGAACCGTCAATAATTCAATAAGAGCTTCAAATAATAATAAAACATCAAGTTAAGGATCACATAGCTTTTTAAGTCAATTCCAGCATTATTAGGTTGGATGCTTTTTAGTGCCAAATTTCCACAATCCACAATACTACCGTGTTCTTATACGAAGTCCGATCTCGGCCCGATTGGCTAAGCCATCTCATGACATCAACCATATTTACTATTTCATTCACAATATCACCGTGTTATTACACGGAGTCCGATCTCGGCCCGATCGGCTAAGCCATCTCATTTGAGACATCGACCATGTTCACAATTTCACTCACAATACCACCATGTTATTACATGAAGTCCGATCTCAGCCCGATCGGCTAAGTCATCTCATTTGAGACATCAACCATTTCAATCGATCATCTTACTTCATATTTCTTTTCCATCGTTTCAGCACATTGGCACAAGTGGCTTTAATTATAAAGTAGTTCTTGGTACTTTTCCTTATTTCATAATTCAAGTTCTTTTCCACAATCCAACATTTTTATTATCATCAATAACAACACAATTTTCATTCAAGACTCTTGATTTCACATGTGAGCAATTTTGAATTCAAGGCACATAGAAGCTTTTCACATAATTTGGCATAACAGTCTTTAATCGAATTTGACTTGAACTCTAGGTATATTAGCACATATTCTAAGTCTTGAGTATTTCCTTAGATGATGAGATAACATGATGAAAGCATGGGAATACATATTACACATATATTTGCAAAGCAAGCACATTCGGGATAGCAATTTCTAGGACGTTCAATTTGGGACTTACGTTGATTGCATGAATACCATGGGATTTAATTCTAAGAAGAGGGGGTTTAGCCAACATACCTCAATTGAGCCTTTTAAAACTCTATGATGTTCTGGAATATTAGCAACATCAATCTATTTTAGCAATATAGCAAAATTGAACCCAAAATTAGGAAAATGATCATAATTCTAGCTCACTTGAGCATTCTATCAAATACTATGTGTGTATTAAGGTTTCATGGCCCTTTTTATGAAAGACTTCACCATCCCACACCCCATTCTTTTCTATCTTTAACTCACAACCTCCCCACATACCTTAGGAACACATGCATGCAAGGTAAGCATTCCCATCCCTATGAATTACCTTACTAATGGTCCATTCTAGTTACATTTTGAAATTAAAAGTTTGGGAGATAGAATCCTACCTCTTAGGAAGAAGACCTAGGTGCCTCGCTTGCTAATCTTCAAAGGTTTAAGCAAGAATTGAAAAGAAAGTTTTTATGAAGATCACTTTCTCCCTCTAGGACTCTCTCTCTCTCACTCAAAAGATATCAAAAATAAGCTCAAAATGGCCCAAGGTAGGTGTTTTAATGGAATAGGGTCGGGTTTAAAAACCCCAAAAATGAAGTTCCGAAACAGGTTTCCTGCATAATTTGGCCTCCAAAACTGGGCGTGACTGACCCGGTATGCAGTCACTATGTAGCCCGCAGACCTGTACGGTTGCACCGTAGAACCTCCCTCCAAAAAATTCTAAAGCGGGATATACAAAAAGAGTGCGGCCCGCGAAGTGGTTGTGCGGTCGCATAATGGCCGCGAAATTTGACATCAAAATGACCTAGAAAACTGACCCACTCTGCGGCCATTCATAGGCGACAAGTTCATAAAAAGAAAGGATTACATAGCTATTCAAACGAGTAAGGATACTTCTTTTTCATTTCTTCCTCGGCCTCCCACGTGGTCTCTTCAACCTACTGGTTTCGCCATAACACTTTCACGGAGGCAATTTATTTATTCCTCAACTTTCGGACTTGTCTATCAAGAATGACAGCTGGAATTTCTTCATATGACAATTCTTCATTAAACTCAATGGTCTCAACCAGCACAATCGCTGACGGATCCCCAACTACCTTCTTCAACATAGACACATGGAATACCGGGTGGACTAATGACATTTCGGGTGGTAGCTCTAGCTTATATGCCACCTGGGCAATTCTCTAAATGATTTTGTACAGACCGACATACCTCGGACCCAATTTCCCCTTTTTCCCAAATCGCATAATACCCTCCATGGGGGAAACCTTCAAGAATACCCAATCATCTTCTTTGAACTCTAAGTCTCTGTGACGGACATCCGAATAGGATTTTTGACGACTCTGGGCAGTCTTCAACCGCTCCTTAATGGTCTTAACTTTTTCCATAGCCTGATGCACGAGGTTTGGCCCTATCAACTCTGCTTCCCCAATTTCGAACCACCCAATAATAGATCTATATCTCCTACCATACAATGCCTCAAATGGTGCCAACTGAATACTAGCATGAAAGCTGTTGTTATAAGAAAACTCTATGAGTGGCAAATGATCATCCCAGCTACCCTTGAAATCAAGAACACAAGCAGGCAACATGTCCTCAAGCGTCTGAATAGTCCGCTCTACTTGCCCGTCGGTCTGTGGATGGAAGGCGGTACTAACTACAGAAACCTGTTCACCCTAGAACTAGTGGAATCCCCTGGTTGGCTAGAAGATGTGGGTACAACATTTGACTTTTGGGTCTGAGAAGCCACTATCCGAGTCAGAATTTGAATAGCTCCCCTAAGATCCCCATCAGAAATACAAGAACCAGAACCAGAAGCTGGGGCTAGAGGTGGAACCAGAATATCAGGTGGAGGAACCATAGCACCCTCAGTAGGTGTAGGGACTGGTATGGCCTAGTCAGGTGTAGTGGAATCAGGCAGTGAAGCAGTCGGGGGATTATCTTCACCCCTCGGGTATTCACTCGCATCATCAAATAGATGGTCAACTACCACTCCTGAAGTAGTATTGGCCCCTTGGCCAGTTCCTGTTCTCTTCTTAGGTGCCATATACTAAAAGTTAAAGGAATGCACGAGTTAGAGGAGGAACAGTTGCACAATTGGTTTCATCGCGCGATCCAGAATATCAAAGAAGGGTATTGTTCCTAAATGTCCAAGTAGCCTCCAACTTATAGATGTGGTCGACAACACACCGATAAAAAGGACTCTACTAGACACGGCTCCGAGACATCCTAGGATACTTTAAAACCTTAGGATCTGATACCAAGTTTGTCACGCCCCAAAATCGAGGAGCGCGACCGGCTCTCAACCGAGTGGGCCCGGTCGAGCAAGCCTGTTAGACACTTTCTACCCAACTCGCTTATGATAAGAGAAGGCATGTTTTTATTAGCTAAACAGTAGATGGACCATATATATAGACATTACTAAACCATTTCATTTTTGCTACTTCCCTATTAAGTTTCAAAATACATACATTTTGTGATTTAGTGGAACAAAAATAAAAAATATAACATAATCCGTTTGACCTTTCTAGCACCCATATACAACCCACATAGCATCTACGGAGCCTCTAAAGACATAAAAAAGTGTAAAGAAGGTGCCGGTAAAAAGGCCCCGGCTATACCTCAAAAAGTACAACAATATAAACAAAAGATATATTACATGACCCCGGAATGAAATGGGGATCACCGAGCCCGCCGAGAAGAGGATGCAGCATTATCTGTGATCAACATTGTCTGCTATGGAACCACCTGCATCCATTTAAAGATGCAGCGTCCCCAGCAAAAGGGACGTTAGTACTGTTGAATAGCACTAGTATGTATAGCTAAACACCATCTCAATAGACTGAATAATAATACAAGAGGAACAGTCAAGAATGCAATAAGAGATTCAAATAATATTAAAACATCAAGTTAAGGATCATATAGCTTTTTAAGTCAATTCCAACATTATTAGGTTGGATGGTTTTTAGTGCCATATTGCCACAATCCACAATACCACCGTGTTCTTACATGGAGTCCGATCTCGGGCCGATCGGCTAAGCCATCTCATTTGAGACATCAACCATATTCATTGTTTTATTCACAATACCACCGTGTTATTACATGGAGTCCGATCTCGGCCCGATCGGCTAAGCCATCTCATTTGAGACATCAACCATGTTCACAATTTCACTCACAATACCACCGTGTTATTACACGGAGTCCGATCTCAGCCCGATCGGCTAAGCCATCTCATTTGAGACATCAACCATTTCAATCGATCATCTTACTTCATATTTCTTTCCCATCTTTTCAGCACACTGGTCACAAATGGCTTTAATTATAAAGTCGTTCTTGGCACTTGGCCTTATTTCATAATTCAAGTTCTTTTCCACAATCCAACATTTTAATTATCATCAATAACAACACGGTTCTCATTCAAGACTCTTGATTTCACATGTGAGCAATTTTGAATTCAAGGAACATAGAGGCTTTTCACACAATTTGGCATAACAGTCTTTAATCGAATTTGACTTGAAGTCTAGGCATATTAGCACATATTCTAAGTCTTTAACATTTCCTCAGATGACGAGATAACATGATGAAAGCATGGGAATACATATTACACATATATTTGCAAAGCAAGCACATTTGGGATAGCAATTTCTAAGACGTTCAATTTGGGATTTACGTCGATTGCATGAATACCGTGGGATTCAATACTAAGAAGAGGGGATTTAGCCAACATACCTCAATTGAGCCTCTTAAAACTCTAAGATGTTCCGGAATATTAGCAACATCAATCTATTTTAGCAATATAGCAAAATTGAACCCAAAATTAGGAAAACGGTCATAATTCTAGCTCACTTGAGCATTCTATCAAACACTATGTGTGTATTAAGGTTTCATGGCCCTTTTTATGAAACACTTAACCATCCCATACCCCATTTATTTCTATCTTTAACTCACAACCTCCCCACATACCTTAGGAACACATGCATGCAAGGTAAGGACTCTCATCCATATGAATTACCTTACTAATGGCCCATTCTAGTTACATTTGAAAATTAAGAGTTTGGGTGATGGAATCTTACCTCTTAGAAAGAAGACCTAGGTGCCTCTCTTGCTAATCATCAAAGGTTTAAGCAAGAATTGAAGATAATGTTTTGATGAAGATTACTTTCTCTCTCTTGAACTCTCTCACTCAAAAGATATCAAAAATAAGCTCAAAATGGCCCAAGGTAGGTGTTTTAACGGAATAGGGTTGGGTTTAAAAACCCCAAAAATGAAGTTCCAGAACAGGTTCTGCAATCGAATATGCAATCGCATAATTGATATGCGGTCCGCATATCGACCGCATAATTTGGCCTCCAAAACTGGAAGTGGCTGACTCAATCTGTGGTCACTATACGGACTGCAAACCTATTTTGCGGTCGCATAATGCACTGTAGAACGATTTTGCGGTCGCATAGTGCACCGCAGAACCTCTTTCCAAAAAATACCAAAGCGGCATATGCGGCAAGACTACGACCCACGAAATGGTTATGTGGTTGCATAATGGCTGCGAAATTTGACATCAAAATGACCCAAAAAACTGACCCACTCTGCGACCTTTCTGCGGTCGCAGAATAGGCCGCCTAAATGCCTACTTCTGCACAACATTTTCTTCAACTCCCCAGCGCACTGTTCAATCCAAAAAGTTCTTGCTCGCCGCGAAGAATTTCTACTACTATTAACCTCTACGCCTATTTCGGGATCACGACATCTTCCCCCACTTAAGATCATTCATCCTCGAATGAGGATCAAGGTCCACTATTAGCAGCTTATGCAGCTTGGTTATCATACCACACACCAGCAGCCCCAAAGTTGACTAACTCCCTAAATTTCCAAATATTTCGCTAGAGTTTCCTTTGTAACTAGGCCTATCTACTTGTTAGAGAGCGCAGAAACACATCTTACAAACATATGCACAACCCAACGATGTAACAAAACTCATAACAATACCAATCGTGGCCTCATAAGAAACATATAATCAAAAGGAACACCTTTACATTAACTGAACAAGTGATACAAATTTCATAGGTGACAAGTTCATAAAACGAAAGGATTACACAGCTATTCAAACAAGTAAGGATACTTCTTCTTCCTTTCTTCCTCGGCCTCCTACGTGGCCTCTTCAACCTGCTTATTTTGCCATAACACTTTCACGGAGGCAATTTATTTATTCCTCAAATTTAGGACTTGTCTATCAAGAATGGCAACTAGAATTTCTTCATATGACAATTCTTCATTAATCTCAATGGTCTCAACCAGCACAATGGCTAACGGATCCCCAACTACCTTCTTCAACATAGATACATGGAATACCGGGTGGACTAATGACATTTTGGGTGGTAGCTCAAGCTTTTACACCACCTGGCCAATTCTCTGAATTATTTTGTACGGACTGACACACCTCGGACTCAATTTCCCCTTTTTCCCAAACCGCATAATACCCTTAATGGGGGAAACCTTCAAGAATACCCAATCTTCTTCTTTGAACTCTAAGTCTCTGCGACGGACATTCGAATAGGATTTTTGATGACTCTGGGCAGTCTTCAACTGCTCCTTAATGGTCTTAACTTTTTTTCATAGCCTGATGCACGAGGTCTGGCCCTATCAACTCTGCTTCCCCAATTTCGAACCACCCAATGGGAGATCTACATCTCCTACCATACAATGCCTCAAATGGTGCCATCTGAATACTAGCACGAAAGTTGTTGTTGTAAGCAAACTCTATGAGTTGCAAATGATCATCCCAGCTACCCTTGAAATCAAGAACACAAGCACGCAACATGTCCTCAAGCATCTGAATAGTACGCTATGCTTGCCCGTCGGTCTACGCCTATTTCGACATCACGGAAATCCTGGTTTTTAGGAAAAAGTTTACGGGACCTTACACATTTGACTTAAATTTCAGCATATTATGAATGTAACTTGTGATGACTTTTGCCATCTTTTGTTCCACAACTCGCTTGACTTCAAAATGTAATACACGACTATCATACGACTAAAATAACTCATAATATCACCTCCTTATCATGTTAGGAACCCTAGTCTCACCCCAAAAGTACATGTTATAACATTCCAAACTTGTCGACTTTCGACGAAACTTATTTTTTTCAATTCTTTAGCTTCTAAGCCTTCCAACACTCTTGGTTCTTGTTATTCATGATGTTAAAGATTTTTAACCTCTAAGATAACTTGATTAACTTACTTTATGAACTTTCAAGGATGATCTCATTTCTGAGCTCACATCAATTGACTTACGATATACTCTCACATACGAAATCATGGGGTGTAACATCATCCCCTCCCCTTTCGAACATTCGTCCTCGAATGTTGACTAATGCGCTTATCAATCTCATTACCTATACCTTTTATGAATACTTTTATACTGTCCTTTCCATCTAGGCAACTGTTCTGTGAATAAATCCAAAGGTCAGGCATCCCCCCCCCTTAGGCCTCTCTTTCACATCACGACTTGTTGTCGGAATTCTTCCAATCTCGTAACTGTTGCTACCTTATGTCATGCAGCATGTACGACCCTATCCTTGTATGTGTGCCTATGCGACTTTTCTCTCTTTTTTCCTCCAGCATTTTGCTAATATCTAGGCCTTACTTTGTAAACATATACAGAACGATGACAAGCTATCCCTCTAGGAATCTATAGGTGTACTAAAGTTCTTCGCTCCATACTTTGTCAAACTTACGACTATTGCTATATCTTGTTTCATAGCCTCGGTTATCTATGCTTATTGCTTTATTACGACTAGGTAGGTCATACTATACCATAAGTCTTACTTCAGGTTATTATTATCGAGGTCTGCTACCCAACTCTAGGTCACTCTCTCGATGCTTATCTATATGTATATAAATCTGAGTCCTTTAATACTTCCTCGTTACTGTTCATCTTAATAATTACGGCCTAATCTAATTTCATACTTTGTAATTGATGACGTCCAAATTCACTACTAAAAAAGTAAATGGACACGGTCTCATGCAATATAATTTACCCAACTATGAGTCGGGGTCGAATCCCACATAGAACAATATGTAGGCAATTAGGCGTGTAAGAGAATTATCACTTATTATGCTAAGCCAAACAATTAGAAATGGTTGATGAATATTTATAACTAATTGCGAAAATGTAAACTAACCTAGAAAGCGAGTAAAATGATCAATGGCTACAAGTATGGATGCACGGGGAATTACACTCAAGTAACGATCCAATGTATTTCACGATTTTACAAATATGAGCGAGTTTATGTTAATAATCCTCGGGTAATAATTCTATATTAGCTTCTTCCAAAGACTAACAAGACTTCCTAATTGATTTATCCCTAAAACAATTAAGACATTAAGCACACCCGAATATAGCTACAAGTAGTTCAATCCTATCCCTAGGTAGAATCTAAAAAGTGAGGGTTAAAGCCTCAAGTTCTTGTTAATTAATCCTTCCCAACCTCAAATTATCTTTTCCAAAATTAATTCAAAGTTAATGGGTGAGTCATAGGGTTAGATAATCCCTTTGGAAAGATTAAAGAACAAGAATAATTAAAGAAATAATAACTCACTTCATAATAAATAAAAATCGTTCAATACATAAGCACAACAAAATGTTTAATCCACCCTTTAAATATGAATATTCCCATAAACAAGATTCAAGTATTGTAAAAAATACTACACACTTAAATATACTATACAAAGCAAGAAAATGAAGAAATGAACATAAATGGGTAAGAAATTCTCAACCAAAAGTGTGTGTACAAGAACCCTAGCTTCAAAACTTGTCCTCTCTAGTCAAGAGACTGAAAAATAAGCCAAAGTTGTGCCAAAGATCTGCCAAAGATATTTTTCCAATAAGCTAGGTCGTATATTCAAGGGTTTGGGGCCAAAAAGTGTGAAATTACAGAAGTACCTAAAACTGAAGCGCGATCTTCGCATTTGCGAACAATGATATTCCTGTTGACCATCGCATTTTCGATAAAGACTTCGCATTTCCTAGGACTGCTTGCCTGGGTTGACTTCGCATTTGCGAAGCCCTTTTTCGCATTTGCGATCACTGCTTTCTTCGCATTTCCCACATCTGTGTCGCAATTGCGACATCTGAGGCCATTTTCCAGATTTTTTTCTTTTCAACTTCTTTTTGACTCTTTTTAACTTGGTTTCTTCATAATTACTTCTAAATCACATAGAACCTATAAAATATAAGTAAACGACATTAAACACATGATTTTATCACTCAAACATAGCAAAAATCTAAGCTTAAAGACAAGATAAGTTGGTAAAATACCAACTTATCAGACCCCCAAACTTAAACTATTGCTTGTCCTCAAGCAATGAAAGCGACAAAATCTCCTTCCAAGTATTTAACTCAATAGTGCATCAATATCAAGCCAAGTTAAAAAGGTCTACTTTAGGCACAAACACATGACTTCGATTGGTACCAACAATTAATTCAAAGCATATGAAATACCAAAAACTTCTCATGAATTTCATTACAATTCAAGTGCTCAAACACTATGTAGATCAAAGTAGAAATCAAGTCATGACACTAAAGCTTCAAAATTTGCCTCTTTATCACAATTAACTTCCCTTGTTCATTCCTCCCAATTGAAAATGAGATTAAATTTACAACTTAAATCTTATGTGCCCTCACACTTAAGAGAGAATCCCACACTCATATATTGCAATTAAAAACATAAATGGGATATCAAATGGAAAGAATTAACTCTCTCTCACAAAAATATTCAAATGCACACAAGTAGTAGCATAGTCTTGCCCTTCATGTATTTCTCTATTAATGTAGACAAACCTGGTTCAAAATCAATTAGGACTTAAAAGGTTGTAGTTTAGGCTTTTGGTTAGGGTAGGGCACAATTTTGGTTAGAGTAACTCAAAACCTCCCTCAGCACTACAATTTTTCAACAATCAAAGTACACTTCCTTTAAGAACTTTTCCACCATTTCTTCATTTTTTTTATTTCATCACCTAGTCTTCCATTTATTCACAATTCCTTATTTTTCCTTCTTTTTTTGTTTTTCAAATATTACTCTTTTTCTCTTCTTTTTTTTTTTTTATTACCTTTCACCTTTTAAGCAACTTCCACATCACAACTTTTCCAACCTTCACCCCCAAACTTAGGCTTTTAGCCTATGTTTATACTTTCAAAGTACTTAGGGGGGTAGGGTGCCAAAAGATAAATCAATAAAAAATGAAGGGTTAAAGCTTGTAATATGTTTGCCAAAGAAAAAGTTTAAAGGCTCAAAAGGGGTTGACTGGGAAAAATATGCAAGGGTAGGAAATTTAAGGCACAATAGCGGTCCAAGGAAGGCCTAACATCATTTTTCAAACCAAGTTAGTCTAGGATTTCGCCTTAAAGCACATTCCGGGAAAGTTCTAGACTATAAATGATGCAAAAAAACTCACAATAAATCTCACCAAACATGGCACATGAACACTCAAGTGGAATAGAAATCAAAATTCCAATTGAAACCAATGACTCAAAGAAGTTACATATAGCATAAGAAGCTATTTAGTGAATCAAAGAGCCAAAAATTGAGTCTAAAAGTCATGACAATAATCTTTACTTCAATCATTTTTCTTTTTCAAAGATCAAAAATTCATATGCCGAGGTTTAAATCATGTTGGTACCAAGCAAGCCACAAATTGGCCAATGGTCACAAACCCCAACTCATACCACTTATTCTTCCTAAATTAACAAAAACTTAAACTACAAGACTAATTCCCTTAAGAAAGTCGCCTAGCTATCCATTATCGGGAAAATTCAACACAAAAATTTACCAAAAATTACCCGGTTGAGAAAGAAAATTGGCGTCATCGAAAAAAGAACCGTGGTACAAAGAAAACCAAGGATATCGCCACCAAAATAAAACATACTATTTTAAAAAACAATCAAGAAGCTAATAAACATCAGGTAAATAAAACATACTATATATAAAAATAAAAATTCAAGAAGCTAGTAAACATACTAATATAACACATCACATGAAAACAAAATAACATCACATGAAAACAAACAAAAATACCAATCTACCATATCTACAGTTATACAAAAAGCCACCTCCAACTAGAGATGTTGCAATGTCCCCAATGCAACTGGTGGAAAGTGCTCCCTGAATACAGCATCAAGTGCTCTCCTCGTTGTCGAACTCAGTCGCATCCTCCTCTTCTTCTTCCTCGGACCAATGAATTGGAGCATCATCATCATCTTCCGGCTCGGTCGATGGCACTGGCTCTTGAGGCTTTAGAACTTTCCATAGCCCCTTCACATCCTTCTACATGCGGGTGAAGAATCAGTATATGCCTTCTCCGGCTTCTTAAGGTGATCTACCTGCTTCTTCTGATCATCAAGATACTTTTGAAATTCTTTCTTTGAAATCTATGCAGAGGGTCCCTCAGATGTTTCCCCAGGTCCCTGTGGAAGGCCAGCTAATAAGTCACGAATCTGTCGCATTTCTTCGGAAAGAATAGCAAATGGTCCTCCTGCAGAAGATGATGGCTGGATACCCTGGTCGATCTGAGAAGAAGATCCCAACTTTCTCTTTTTGCTTTTGACGGCGCCACCCTCTCCTCTTTTCTTCAATGGATTAATAGGCTTTCCCGGCTCTATCCAGTTGTCTCCCGGGTCCTCCTAAACCCCACCAAGTTGGCACAACTCAGTGATAAGAGATGGTAATATCAATGATGAACCATTTTGAATCCGATATTCCCTCATTTCATTGATGAAAATCTAACCAACATTGAGCTGAATACCATCAAGAATAGAGGTGGTCATTTGAGCTCTCGTTGTTGGTACATTCCATATATTCGACACAGGAGAGATGCGACTGCATATGATGGCCAGCCATATCTTTCCTTCAATAGTGAATTCTTTGGACATAATCCCTCTCTTTTCAGTTGCCCATGAAACATCCTCACCTGGGCATAGTTTGGAGACCAACCACTCGCCTGAGGCATAATATTTTGCACGGAATGGGGCCATGTCATGGTCCTGTAGGTGATAGATTTGGTTCACAGCTTCAGCTCCGAAATTCACCATTTTGCCGTGAATCCTCATCTTTGGCTTTTTCAACCTGATAGCTGGGAGATTTGCATAGAACTCCCTCACCCATTTCTCATTGGCTCTGCAAGGTTGGGGGCAAAACAGGTCCATCCCATATCTAGAAGCCTACAATGGAACTCGGGAAGATGTTCCGGGAACTTATCCAACAATATACCACTTTTCGGGAGCAACTTCTTCGAAATCAACTCGGCAGAGTACCGTTCCTGACATTCCAATGACAGGAATTGGTGTTGGTCATAGTTCTCCTCAACTTCCAAGGGATTTTCATGCGCGGATTCATCCGAGTTAGAGCTCAATTTCAGCTTATGGTACCTGTAAACAAAGCATTGGAGTGAAAACGTGGTATAACTATGAAAAACATTGCAAAATGATTCAAATATGATCAAGAAATGATTGGACAGTCGAAATCCAGCCTTAGAAAAATTTTCAGATTTTCAGTTCAGCAGGAGCCTGCTCTCTGATGTCGCAATTGCTACATTTTCTTCGCAATTGCGAAGGCAACAGGAAATCAAAGAGCTCGCAAATGCGATATATTCTTCGTAATTGCGAAGGTTGCCAGGGCTGACAGGTTTCACAATTGCAACCACCTCTTCGCAAATGTGAAGCTCGCAAATGCGAAGAGGCCATCGTAATTGCGACCTCATCGTCCCCAGCCACTGAACAGTCCCAAGATCCAAATGTTTTCGAACAAAATCACACTTTTAGATAACCCAATCAGTTTTAGGCACACAAAAATGCAATAAACTTCACACACAACCACGAGTTGAAGAAATTTCAATGATTCGGCCAAGAATCTCATTCGGGCCTTTCATCGATCACATAGTAAGCACACAAAATCACTTATATTTTAACAAAGCCACGGGTACTCAGACTTTCCCATTTTCAAGCAAAGAAATAGGCTCACACTCTCAACCAACCTCACCCAGAAATGACAACACGAATCTGCTATTTTTCAAACAAAGTTTTGCAAAGAAAATGAAAATCAAATTGAAACCTAGCTGTTGAGCAATAAAGGAGAGGAGAAGAAGATGATGACGCTATGGAACATAAAGAGCACAAATATTAAGCCTTCATACCTTGATGTTTGAAATTAGGAGTGAAAATGAGTGAGTTTCAAGGTTGGGGGAGTGAGGAAGAAACCAGTCGTTCAATTTTAGGCCTCAAAAGATTCTTGCAATTTTTTGGCAAGTGTTAAGCAAAACCCAGTATAGGTGCCTCAGAGGTCGCATTTGCGACCCCCTATTCGCAATTGTGAGCTTTAGAAATTCTGCAGAGGTCGCAAATGCGACCGTTTCTTGGATTTTGCGATGTGCCAAGTTCACAAATGCGAACACTGAGCTTCTACAATTTCCAACTACTAGTTTTTGGCTCCCCGGTCACCCCGACCTGCACAAATCAACTCTAAAAATTGTGAAACTTGGCAGATTAGTCAAAAAAATAATAAACTATTCTAAAAAAGAAAATTTCAGAAATGACAAAAAAAATTTAAAACGATGGGTTGCCTCCACCAAGCGCCACATTTAACGTCGTGGTACGACGCGGATCAACTTTACCACTTTTCTCACCACTTGGACGATATAAATTGGGCACCTAACTTGGACTCAAGTTTTTGACCACGAGCAACGGGGGGTTGTAAGTAGATGATCAAGCCACACATTAATTTCTTCATTTTGTATTTCTTGGCTTTTTTGTGAGGAATGTCATTTTGCCTTCTTGAATATGCAAATTGCAAAATGTATGGCTCTTGTTTTTCTTCTTTGCACTTCCATATGGATTCGCACAGCTCAATTCCCATATCACCATGCAATTCCAAAAATTGAAAAATGCTTGGAATGCGACCTCAAACCTTCAAATTGCAATTCTTCCCGGATTTTGACATCCTCTTTTTCCTCCGAACTAGAGTCAACTTTAACCATATTTTTAATTACACCGGTTGACTCTAATTCCATATTTTTCTTGGCATCACTAACAAGCATGGAGTCGGTTGGCGGACGTTCAATTCTTGATTCCTCAAAATAAAGCTCACTTTCTTCCTCGAAGTTAGACTCTTCTTGACTTCTTTCCACACTCTCAAGTTGTGGGCATAGTGAGCCTCAACCAATATTTTCATTTGATCTTCCAAAGTATGGATATTCTCATCATTTTGAGTCAAAACTTATTTCAAGTCCTCGAGTGCCAAGTTGTGCTTCTCCTCATATTCAAGAATGGCCTCCAACATGAGCATCATTTTCTCATTTTGAGCATTTGAGAGTTCTTCTTGATTTTGATCAAGTGCGAAAGAAGGAATTTCGGCTTCAACATCTAAGGAAGGTTCTTGGCTATCATTTACTTTTGAGGCTTTTTGGACCTCTAAAGCTTCAAGCATTTCTCCCATTTGCAAGTTCAACCTTTCAAGCGCCAAATCATTTTGGAGGCTATTTTCCAAAATCTCTTCCAAGGCATTTTGCTCTTTGTTTCCTCCTTCAAGTGGGAATTCTAACATGAGCTGGAACTCTCCATTTTGACCATGCTCAATTTCTTCCACTTCCATATCCCTATAATTTTCATCACAAAAAGTAGAATCACCATAGCGGGGGGTGGGAGATGGGAAGGTCACATAAGCACAATTATCCCAATGACCATTTTGATGACCACACTCATCACAAATACTCCACTCATGGGTTTGAGATTGTACGCACAATTCACCCCTGAGAGAATTTAAACAATTTTGCCATGAGTGTGGTCCTCCACAATAAGGACAAGGGTCATCAAAGTATGAACAACTACCATCCGACCAATTTTCATTATATGATGCCATTTTTCAAAAATTAAGAAAA
Source organism: Nicotiana tomentosiformis (assembly GCF_000390325.3). Lineage (NCBI taxonomy): Eukaryota > Viridiplantae > Streptophyta > Magnoliopsida > Solanales > Solanaceae > Nicotiana > Nicotiana tomentosiformis. The sequence continues at coordinate 2,296,127 of NC_090822.1, forward strand.
TAAACAAGAAGATAAACAAATATAAGAAAATAATTACACAAATATTCACAAGTTTGGACCAAAGCACTTACGCTTACTTCTTGAACAACCTAAATACGTCAAATTGTTCCCCGGCAATGGCGCCAATTTTGATGACGTCCAAATCCACTACTAAAAAGTAAATGGATACAGTCGCATGCAATATAATTTATCCAACTATCAGTCGGGGTCGAATCCCATAGAGAACAATATGTAGGTAGGCGTGTAAGAGAATTATCACTTATTATGCTAAGCCAAACACTTAGAAATGGTTGAGAAAATATTTATAACTAATGGAAAACATGTAAACTAACTTATAAAGCGAGTAAAATGATCAATGGCTACAAGTGTGGATGCACGGGGAATTACACTCAAGTAACGATCCAATGTATTTCACGATTTTACAAATATGAACAAGTTTATGTTAATTAGCCCTGGGTAATAATTCTATATTATCTTCTTCCAAATACTAAGAACACTTCCTAATTGAATTATCCCTAAAACAATTAAGAAATTAAGCACACCCGAATATAGCTACAAGTAGTTCAATCCTATCCCTAGGTAGAATCTATAAAATGGGGGTTAAAGCCTCAAGTTCTTGTTAATCAATCTTTCCCAACCCCAAATTATCTTTCCTAAAATTAATTCAAAGTTAATGGGAGAGTCCTAGGGTTAGCTAATCCCTTTGGAAACATTAAAGAACAAGAATAATTAAAGAAACAATAACTCACTTCATAATAAATAAAAATCATTCAATACATAAGCACAACAAGATATTTAATCCACACTTTAAATATGAATATTCCCATAAACAAGATTCAAGTTTTGAAAAAAATACTACACACTTAAATATACAATACAAAGTAAGGAAATGAAGAAATGAACATAAATGGGTAAGAAATTCTCAACCAAAAGCTTCAAATCTTCAAGATCCAAGTGTGTGTGCAAGAACCCTAGCTCATAAACTTGTCCTCTCTAGTCAAGAGACTGAAAAATAAGCCAAAGATGTGCCAAAGATCTGCCAAAGATATTTTTCCAATAAGCTAGGTCGTGTATTCAAGGGTTTGGGGCCAAAAAGTGTGAAATTACAGAAGTACCCAAAACTGAAGCGCGGTCTTCGCATTTGCGAAGCAATGTTCGCATTTGCGAAAAATGATATTCCTGTTGACCATCACACTTGCGAAGTTTGACTGTCTGGTTTGACTTCGCATTTGCGAAGTCCTTTATTACATTTGCGAAGACTGCTTGCCTGGGTTGACTTCGCATTTGCGAAGCCCTTTTTTGCATTTGCGAGGACTGATTTCCTAGGTTGACTTCGCATTTGTGAAGCCCTTTTTTTCATTTGCGATCACTGCTTTCTTCAAATTTCCCACATCTGTGTCGCAATTGCGACATCTAAGGCCATTTTCCAGATTTTCTTCTATTCAACTTCGTTTTAACTCTTTTTTACTTGGTTTCTTCATGATCACTTCTAAATCACATAGAACCTATAAAATAGAAGTAAACTACATTAAACACATGATTTTATCACTCAAACATAGAAAACATCTAAGCTTAAATACAAGATAAGTTGGTAAAATACCAACTTATCAGTAACTTTTATCCATCCATTGTTGATTCACCTTAATGTTAATCCATAATCCACCACTGACATCTTGAAGCCTCTTATGTAATATAATTTCACTAGGGCTCACGTTGCATCGGGGAATATTTGAAGTGATTTACCTGATCCACCTAGGGATGATACTATACTTAAATAATTGTATTTTATAGCATTCCAACGTGATTCATCTTATGGGGGTATTCTAATCTCGTGCAATTCATGAAATCCTTTTTTCTTAAAATTATTACTTAATCAAAGGCCTAAACGTCATCCTCTTATCTATCACCATTAAACCCTTATTCTGCCACCAGGGCAACATTTCATATCTTGTCATTTCTCCTATTCATAGACTCCTCTGAGTTCATTCAGGATGTACCGAGATTCTATAACTTACGAAAACCATCAGCTCTCTTATTTTAATGGGTTTAATCCCGAGGACTTACCTCTTCTCGTCACCTTCTCACTCACCTTTTCTTATCCTTACTCCTATCTACCTAAAACCTTGTCGCTCTATGATACTTTAGCTTTTAACCTACACATATCTATTCATACTACTCGCAACCTTTCATTAACTTGCTAGAACCATAAATTTCCTTTCGTACCTTCTCAGTTGTCTTTAAACATAAGTAGCTATTTTTTCTGGTCGTTCTGCCACTTGTTGCATGAATACTTGGCTTATTTTATTGCCCACGAATACTAAAATTTCATGTAACTCATATGATCTCAAATATCACTTTTGATTTTTTTCTTCTTTCTGTTCATTAGACACTATATGTGCCACTTTCTTATAGAGTGAATACAATGTTGTTGTGATACTATTGTTACAAGACTATTTCTTCTTCATGTCACTATGCTTAGGTTGAAGCCTTCTTCCTTGTTTCCTCAGCTAGTCTTTCTTTGTAGTACTTAGGGGAGACCCTCTGACTCCTGTAAAGCTGCAAGCTTATTATATCATATACCCAAAGGAATTTTTGATGTTCTTACTAGCCTATAATTATCCTTAGTTACTTACCTCCGCGCCCTTGTGCTCGTAGGATTACTTCTTAACTGAAATTTAAATTGTCTCCCTAGTGGCACTCTCTTCTATTTCCGTAATACTTATACGGTACCTTTAACTACCCCAAATCCTATATAAATATTTCTCAAGGATCATGATGTTATATCTGTGAGACTGAATTCACTATGTTGGGGTTCACTACATTTATCTTGCATGATCTGCTGATTTGTCTGTGTCCTCTTGTCTAGCCATAACTAGGCTCTTCCAATCAACTACTAACTACTTGTTGGTCCATTTTCATATCTATATTCTGTGTATTCTCTATTGGTATATGTCCTTTGTCTTAACTTAACTTTTGCACTGGCTCCTGATGTATCAAGTGTCCATTCGCACTTATTTATCAATAACATCCTGGCCGGGAACTCTTACTGCTTCTCCCCCAGCATCGTGCTTGCAGAATGTTCTAAAGTCGCGACATATCTATAGGATCTGAATAAATGCAACCTCATCCCTTTCGCCTTTTTACCACATTCTTCCTTTACCATTCCATAGTTACCTGAACCACTTAACTCCGACTTAATACCACATCAGATAATCTCCCCCCTCCTATGGGAGTACTAAGATTTAGTGCTACGATGATCTACCTATAGATGTTTTACCTCTTCATCTTTGGCATCTTCTCACATCTTCACTGACTCTTACTCGCCTTGCGGTAACCCTTATGTACCAAGGATAACCAAATTTCTTACTCAGGAGGGTGACACCTAGTGTAACTGGCACACTTAGTCCCTTAAGCTTAACTCTGCTCACAATGCTCGCTTTAGGGAAGCATCTTCCTGAATGCCCTTTAAAGGTTATTCTTCAGTTGTTCATTCTGTTATCGGAGGAACACGATCTCTAAAATTCTCACCATGCCGACTATTATCAAATCATTCAGTCTAATTCATGTTCAATTTATCTTGTTCATCAGCCCATACTGATTTCTATTACTCCAGGGTCTAACGTTTCCTTTTGGTAATTATGTTGGAGTTACCAACTTATTTCTCGATATGAGGATATGACTTCATGGCTTATACCCTTTTATTGATTCAAGGCATGTATCCTCTTGTCTTTCCCTTAACTTGACTATAGACTCTGCCATTCTGTCATATTTTGATTTACCGTTATCACCCATTTATCACATCTTACTCATAATGCTTCATTTACTCTCTTCTTATTCTTTGGCTAACATTTTTGTCTATCACTTTATTTTGAAAACTTCAACAAAACGTTCTTTCACTTTTAGCTTCCCTTGCTTCATCTCACTAGCTCTTCGGGATTCCTAACATTCTCTTTTTTTTTACTAGGGGCATGAATCATACTAAGGTAAATATTTATCCCTTCTATTCCTCTTCCTATCTTTCAAAATTTCTGAATATTCTAGTATTCATATCTGACTGTACTATTCTAGAGTGCACCATCTGGGTGTCTTACAAGGAGATCTATTACCACGTTTGCACTATCCTTCGGAAATATTAGCTAATGATAACAATCCATCCACCATTTTGGGTTACTCTAACCCCATCTAGATCCTGATATCCCATCCTTCTCATAAATAATATCTGTTAGCTCCCATAGGGTATTACTAATATGTTATCTCCCATGGGTGTGGCCAATTGTACATACCTCTATTACTGTTGAAGGTAACTCAGGATACTTATATTTCTCTGCCTGAATTGTAAAAATTGATAATCTTGGTTCTAGTGAAGAACAACACCTCTTTGAGGTTGTGTTGTCATTGAGGATAGTTGTGGGCTATGTTTGGCTAAAGTTTCAAGTGGTTACTGCTGGTTTAGGTATATATAATACCCTACTACATGTTCTTTTAGTTGTTTGTATGTTGGTTGCATTATTTGAGCAAGATACTATAAGAGAAGACTTGAAATAGTTTGAGATGTTATTGTTCTTAATAGACTGTTTTGGGAAGGTTGTTTCCATGAACTTTAAATTGTTGGAAACCTTGGAAAATGACTTTTTTATGCTTTTGTTTTCATGAATGTGTTGTCTACATGTCAAACTTGCTATTGGTATTGTGAATAAGAAGATAAAGGACAACATAACAATGGAAAGTTGTACTTGTTGTTGTTGTTGGATTGTTGGGTTGTTTGAGTGTGGATTAGGTGATTAATATGAGGTTGGAAGTCCTCTGATTTTACTTGGTATTATTCGGGACATGTTGTTAAGATAACTAATGTATGATAATGGGGTTGAAGGGCGCTAAAGGGATTCAATCCGAGCTTGCCACTCGTCGTGACATGTTGATGAATTGTTAATTAAATATTTTGTAACCTATTGTTGATGTTGTTCTTATTGTATTTCTATGGTTGTTGTTGTTGGTATATGGTATTGGAGGAGGCCCTTGTTAAATGGGAGGTGCTGCCCAAATTTACATAAACGAGCTACTAGTTTAAGTTGCGGATTTAGCCTTTACTTAGCAGTGATTTTGAATCTTCTTATGCTATGGTAGAGTGAGTTGAGTTGTTTGAAGAATTGCTTGGAAGGTATTAAGGACTCAACAGAGTTAAGGTATGTTAAGGCTATACTTTCTTTTACTTTTGGAATGATTCATATGATACAAACGAAACGAGCAAACACGGAACTTTCACAAATGACTTTATTCTTAAAAGTACTAGGGGTGCCAATGTTCTTGATTCCCCATGTGTCCTATTATTATATCGTTTATTCATGGGTGCTAGAAAATACCTAAGTTGATAAAGTTTATTTCATGATATTAACCGAAGGCATATTGATCTTATGACATCCCGAGAGATCTTATTCACTTACTTCTTATGCATTGCATTCATTTATACATGTACATTAACCCATGACCAGATGGTGTTATATACGTGTATATTATATATATATGGGGTATGGGAAAAGGTTATGGTGTTATATACGCACCACCACCTGATCAGTTGGTATACGTTGATGATTTCGCCCACAGAGGCCGAGATGATATGATGGGATGCCCTCAAAGGCTTGATGATGTTATGTACGCATATACCTATGCATGATATGACATTTATACGCATATTCATGACATTATAAATGTTTCATGATTCATAAAGCTATTAAGATTTACAGGTTGAGTTCTTTTCTCCATGTTTCTTTCATGTCTTTTATATACTGCTTTCATGCCTTACATACTCGGTACTTAATTTGTACTGACGTTCCTTTTGCTTGGGGACACTACATTTCATGCCCGCAGGTCCCGATATACAGGTTGCTAGTCCTCCTAGTAGGTTGTCAGCTCAACGAAGGTGTTGGTGCACTCCATTTGCTCCGGAGTTGCCTATTTGGTCAGTATAATTTGGACATGTATTGATTGGTATGGCGGACCCTGTCCCGACCTTTATGATGCTTATGTACTCTTAGAGGCTTGTAGACATATGTGTCATGACCCAAAATCTAACTAGCCGTGATGGAACCTAACCCAACCCGCTAGGTAAGCCAGTTAACAATAAACCAATTCAAATGAGATTTATTGAGACAAATAAATGATCAAATAACTTAATCTTTATACATTTACCAAGGACTGGTAGTACAAATCATGAGCTTCTAAGATTTAGAATATATAAAGTTGGTATGAAATAAATACATCATTTGTTTGAAATGTACCTAAACAGATTTTCATAAGTCTAAAGCTACCATGAGCAAGAAGTAGCTAAAACCGGAATGCAGGTACGTCTTCAATGCTAGCTCCCTCCATACACAATGACATCGGCATCCAAAATCTGCAAGCAAGGTGCAGAAGTGTAGTATGAGTACAACTGACCCCATATACTCAATAAGTAACAAACCTAACCTTTGGTTGAAAGCAGTGATGAGCTTAGACAAACGGTCAGAGTTCAACACCAGTAGCCAACATCACTCACAACAATATAATGAAAGTGATGCTCAACTCGTTCACAGTTACAGAAAAAGTAGGCATATTTTTCAAGTATAATAGTAAAACCTAAATCCTTCACCGAAATCACCAAAATATGAGTAAGTCATAAAACTTTGTTTTTTTCCAAAAAACTTACAACAACAAATAAGATGATTCAATCTCAGATAGCATGAGGAAAATACATCTCTATGCCTACATGTCAATGTGCATGTGAAATCATAAATGTCACAAATCGTGTATCATGAGAAAATGCACCTCTATGCATGTATGTCAAGTATGCATGTCAGATGCAATGCGACACAGTGACGAACTCATGTACTCACACTCTCAGAGTACTCAATATCACAGTCTCACACTCTAGCACATCCAGTCACTCAGCACTGTACGGTACCTGTTGCGGCATGCAACCCGATCCCATCATGAATCAACAGTAATTGCGCTCAATGTTAGTGTGCAGACTCCGGAGGGGGTGGATCCTTCCCAAGCACTAATATAACCTGATGCGGCGTGCAACCCGATCCATATATAGCCATAAGGCCTGTTGCGGCGTGCAACCCGATCCACATATAGCCATAAGGCATGTTACGATGTGCAACCCGATCCACATATAGCCATAAGGCCTATTGCGGCGTGCAACCCGATCCACATATCTCACTCGCAACACGACTCTCAGGGCCCAACTTAGTCATCAATCTCTCTAGTATCTCGGGCTCACAAATCTCATGCCAATCTGCCCAAACAATGATAACATATTGTGACAACAAATAATAACATAAACGGAGATATGATATGCAAATGAATGAATATGACTGAGTATGTAACTGCAATTTAAGTAAATATCTCAACAACAATAATGACCTCAGTGGGCCCCTAACAGAATAAGAATACAGCCTAAATATGGTTTCTAACATGGATCACAGCTCAATTACTCTATCACATAGAAATTTCATGGATAAAGATAAGATTAAGTAACTACATAGTACCACAAAATTAAACGAGCCATAATTCACTCGGTGCACGCCCACATGCCTGTCACCTAGCATGTGTATCACCTCATACCAAACACATAACACGTATATTCAGTGATTCATACCCTCAGCACCAAGTTTAGAAGTGTTACTTACCTCGAACAAGCCAAATCCAATATCGAGCAAGCCAAACGATGCAACAAAATGCCATCTCGCGGGTACCAACCTCCGAACGGCTCGAAAGTAGCCAAAAGCAACTCAAATACATCAAATAAAGCCCAAGGAAACAATTCCAAATGATAAAGGTCGAATCTTTAATCAAAAGCCAAAAGTCAAAATTGGGCCCGCACCTTGGAACCCGATAAAACTCATAAAATCCGACAACCCATTCAATTACGATTCCAACCATACTAGTTTCACTCAAATCCAACTCTGAATCGATGTTCAAAACTCAAGAATTCTCTCTATGAAACTTTAGTAAAAAACCTCCAACCTTCTATTTTGAAATCATCAACCAAATGCTAAAACTGAAGATAAATTCATGAAATATAAATAAAACTGAGTAGAGAACACTTACCCCAATCCATATGGTGAAAATCGCCTCAAAAAGCACTTCAATCCAAGCTTCATAGCTCTAAATAGCAGAAATGGCTGAAACCTCCGAAATAGAGTACTTTATAATCACTGGGCAAATTAATGAATCACGATCGCGGAACAACCTTCGTGATCACGATGAATAACCCACAATGCCTCCACAAATATGCTACGCAATCGCGAACCTAGTCATGCGAACGCGAAGAACACTGGCACCCACAATCCACGACTGCGTTCTCTCATACGCGAACGTGATGAAGAAGCTCACAACTCCAGCTCTCAACTCAGCCCTATGCGAACGCGATGGCTCTTATACGAACGCGATGCCTAATCTCCAGAAACCAACGCGAATGCGGACATCTACTCGCGAGCGCGAAGAAGGAACTACTCAACTCCAGATTTTCATCTACGCGATCGCACCTCTAACTTCGCGATCGCGAAGAATACTTGGTGCACCAGACACCAACAGGAACCAACAAGGCCAAAATGAATGAAAATGATCTGAAACACGTTCGCAACTCACCCGAGCCCCTCGAGACCCTGTATGAGCATAACAACAAGTCTGATAACCTAACACAGACCTACTCGAAGCCTCAAATCAGGCATAACAACATCGAAACAACGAATCACACTTCAAATCAAACCTACATGAACTTTGAACTTTCAACTTCCAAAACTCGCGCGCCGAAACATATCAAATCAACCTGGAATGAACTCTAATTTTGCACACAAGTCCCAAATGATGTGACAAAATTCCAATTCCCAAAACCACAATCTGAATCCGATATCCTCAAAGTCAACTCTCGGTCAAACTTATGAACTTTTCAAACCTTCAAATTTCCAACTTTCACTAATTAGCGTCGAAACCTTCTAGAATTATCCAAATGCAAATCCGGGCATACACCCGAGTCCAAAATCACCATCCGGACCTAACGGAACCACCAAAACTCGGTTCCTCAGTCAAATACATAAAAGTCAAATTTGGTCAACTTTTCCAACTTAAAGCTTCAAACATGAAATTCATTCTTCCAAATCACTTCCGGGTAACCTGAAAACCAAAACCGACAATTCACACAAGTCATAATATATCATATGGAGCTACTCATGGCCTCAAACTACCGAGCGAAATGCAAATGCTAAAAATGACCGAGTGGGTCGTTACATTCTCCCCCAGTTAAACATACGTTTGTCCTCGAACGTGCCAAGAGTTGTTCCAAGGCCGTCAATCACTGTGTAACCTTAACATGCACATACCTGAGGGTGATCCGACATCACCCTATTCCATATGGGCCTGACAAAACAACATAACCGAAGATCATTACTTCAACCTTAGCCCGTAAACCATATAATCCAATTTCCAACATCTGAAATTTACTAAAAGACCTGAACCTCATGTCTACACACTGTATAAGTCTGAACAAGTTGTATCAAGCCATATCCATACTAAGATATAATCACATGACATACTACATGACTCGCATACTCTTAGCAAAATTTTCGATCACAGTAGCTGCTCAAAACAACCCAATACCAGTAATAAACCTCATATCAATCAAAAATCCGTTGTAAAATCTTCGTACACTGCCAATGATGAAAGAAACACGCAAAACCTAATAACCATTCATCGGATCAACAAGTCATGGAGCTCCCTCTCCTTCAACAAGAACTATAGCCAATTTCTAAGTCGACTTCCAATATTATCCTTCCAAATATATCGCAATCAGATCCGATAGCACTCATTCTAGGTCTAACGACTTCCTCTCATCAAATACAGCTACCCTACTGACATGCCACACCAATACAACCTTATGCCACAAACCGTTCAATCTGTGCACAAATACGCAACAATTCAAATGTACCCAAAAATGGAAAATGACTCAAATGAGAGAACCGTCCCGCAAGTTCAACAAGTACCACCACCACCACAATTCCATGAGTCCATCATACATAGTAGGACCAAAACATACGAATCTAACATGAAGGATCATATCCCAACATAACTCCACTACAATTCATGACCCCTTCCAAACATTGGTCCATGTGAAATACCTCAAGCCAACATGCCCAAAATCAACAACCACGCGCAATTTGACATCAAGTACCCAAGGTGCATGACTATAACCACGGAGAAACAAATAATACAATATCACATTCCGGAAAGAAAATAACCAATGCGCAATTAATCATTCAATACCCTAATACCCATCTCGCTCAAATTCCACTATAAGTCCCAAATCGAACCGCACCATGTGTGCATATAACCAACGAATCACAACTCCTCGTAGCATAGAATAGTAACTCATAGAACATACCAGATACAAATAAGATCAATTCTAACCGAATGGCACATCCCTCAACAATAGCAGTACGGAGTCAACCCTTCTGACCCGGTGTTGAATACACAACCTCGAAACAATCCACAACCATGAAATAATCTGCTTCCAAGAACACTCAGTCTTCAAATTCATAAAACACACGAATCACCATATCTGATCCCAACTCCACCGCCCGAAAGTTTAACACATCTCTCATACATGATCATCCCACGAGGAATACTTCTATAATTCTTCCATGCCATATAGAAAAATCTGAATATCAGCAGTCGATCAACCAGGCGAGTAGCGACAATACCAATGAAGCATCTGTAAGTCAAAATACAGTGCGCCTTTTGAAATGCGCACCCTTCTCAAGAATTACCAAGTAGTTATAGCATTTACTGAAACATCAGAACCGTCCATGCTGTATAAGAGTTCATGACCTTCCCTTCAAAACTGAATCGTGACCTTACATATGCAAATCTCAATCCCATACAACACACCACATCCATCATGCCCTCATAGTAAAGGTACAAGAATCTCATAATCAACTTTGAGTCACAAACAAACTACATACTCAATTAGCCAGGAACCTTCTATTTGATCTCATCTAGGAGAAAATCATAATGCGCAACATGTTTCTCACACCAGTAGGAAATGTACACCTCGAACCATGGTAGAAATCCTCGAGAGAACTTTGAAATCCATTTGCACACAATCAAGTCGTCAGAACAGAATATCTCTAACTCAACCAAACTACGTGAGTCGCCAAACATAAGAGTACTGCCACAAAACAACTGTAGATACTCACCACATCATGAGAACCAAAAGAACCGAGCATACCATTACCATATTGATCCATCCTACTACCAAGCTGCCCTATTTCTCCGAGCTCTTTCTGAATTCCCTCAAGTTGACACTTCTCCTTGCCAGAACATCACGATCCTTACCCACAACTCACCACAAAAGATTCTAGCATAAGACCACACCTCCCCAAGGCCCATAAGCCACCAAATTCTCTCTTAAGCACCCAAAAAGTACCACAATCGAGTCACCCACTCTGAAGGGACCTTTTGTGAGTCAAAAAATCATTTCCCTCACCTTCCTAATACTGAAATATAGAATCCATAATGATACCGAAATACCGCAAGCCCTGGAACCATCCAACGCAAATCTCAGATCTTAGCCATGTACAAATCCGAAAAATAAAATCCACAATTGCTACATATAAATCTTAGTATGAAAACCCAAAAACCCGACCGCACATCCAAGAGCTCTAGCGATTGGCGATTTTGCAAAAACTGGGTAAAAAGTTTCGTAAGCTCTTTTATGGCATCGCCGGCCACTGACCAGCCACCTGATGGGGCTGGTCAGTCGTCTACAATTCCCCTATAACCTACTACATCCATTACACCTACAAATCCAATGCAAACCTATGTACAATTATTACAATCTAGTACATTAATCTCGCCCATGCAAATCTGATCCGTCATTCCCATCAAAATTGTCGAATATCTCCATGGTGACCCTATGATTAAATGGAAGAAGGAAGAAGTGAGGCAATCCATCGATCAACAAAAACTAGGGCTGGTAGTTCTTGGAAAATTTTCCTATGGCAAACCAGTGATTAACGAGCTACGTAAGGCGGGAACTATCTAGTGTGAATTGAAAGGAGTGTGTTCAATAAGACTCATTGAGGATAATCAGGTCTTGATCAGACTATCATTCCTTGAAGATTACGTACACTGACTGTCCAAACCTGCTTTCTATTTAAAGTTCCAAAGTGAGATGTGACAGATGTGATGCACGAAGTGGAACCCTTGGTGCACTCCTGGCGAAGAAACACCTATTGCAATTGCGTGGATAAGCTTTCCTGAGCTCCCTCAAATTATTTTGTAAGGAGTTTGTGTTTTTGTTAGCAAAGGCAGTAGGTAATCCACTTCATGTTGATTTAGCTACTCAAAATGGCACACGACCTAGTTGTGCTAAGGTGAAGTTGGAGGTGAATTTACTTGCAAATTTTTCTCAAAGAATTAAGATTGTAGAAAAGAAAGATGAAACCAGGCCGGAGGTGTCTAAGTGGATCAAGATTAGGTATGACTATATGACTAAATATTGCAAAAGTTGCAAGAAACAAGGCCATAACAAAGCTGAGTGTGGGGTCATCAATCCTGAGCTTAGGAAAGTTAAAGATCAAGGAAAAGATAAATTGAAGAGTAAGGAGCAATTGGTACTGCAGCTGCCTCAACTAAGGTACTTTCAAGTGGTAAAATATTGGGTAAACCAATTACAAATCATGCTAGGCAAGAGTGGATGCAAACAAGGATGAATAAATATCAACGTGATACTAGAGGACATATTATTGATAATACAAAGGAGAAGGAGATTGACAATGGAAAAGGGAAGAACAAAGCTGAGGCAGTAGTAACAAATAACAAAATTGATGCAATGGAAGTCGAGGAAATTGATCAACCAATGCTAAGTATTACTGATGGCAAGGGTGATAATAATAGCAAGGCACAATAGAAGAAGCAACAAGGAATTGAAGCTAAGAAGGTTCAGGAGAATGTGCAGGTGAAGAATAAGGAAAATCCCAGTTCCAATCCTAATGTAACTTGGAATGCATTAGTAGCTAAGGAAGGAATTACTAATCCTAGTAATACAAGGATTAGGGTTGAGGAACAAAATCTGGTAGGTACAAAAAGCCCTAATCATACTGGTAATGGGATTGAGAATGCATCTATAAAGGAGAGTACATTTGACTGGGTACAAAGAAGGTTTGGTACTCCTAAGGAGGTGCTCAATGTCACATTAAATCATTCCTGTCACGAAATGCATTCACAAACGTTTGTTGAATCACCTAATTCAACTGGGCAACTAGAGGTGGTAGATCGCTATGGAGTGATGAAGTGCAACAATTAGAAGACAATTCAGAGGTAAATATAAGTATAGAATTCGATGATCAAAGGGGCAATACACAGCAGACACATGCAGCTAAAGTAGACATCTTGTCTACAGTAAACCCTAATTCCAGGAAATTAGGGTTGAAGAATTTGAGGAGATAAATGATCAAAAACCTATGCAACCAATTGGAGCTGATACAGGAATACAAGAAGAGACTAGAAACACTGGAGGATCAATCATATCTTCAACAGGGAAGAAGGATCTCAATGGAACAGTAAACCCAAGAAAAACTGTTAAGGTTTTGGAGAATTTTAGGGGTGATTCGGTAGAGATTTTGGGCAAGGAAAAGGTTGACAATGTTAATATTAATGTCTTAGAGGATACAGTTAGGGAAAACCAAAAAGCAGTTGATGGCAAGACCTCAGATCTTTATGGAATAGTAAACTCTGGGAAATCTGCCACAGTGAATCCTAATTTGGGCAATGTTTATGAACTACAATTCAGAATGATGCAGGAGGCCGTAGGAGATCTGGAGCAGAATGCTAAGGTCGATGAGGAGCAGGCTATTATTACAAAGAGTTGTGGAGCATTAGAGCCAATGCCAATGGCTTATGCTTCAGCCACTGTGTAACTCAATGTACCTTTGAAGTCACCAGTGCAGACACTACATGACATAGTCACACGCAATGTGGCACCTGTGGATATAGCTTTCATGGAACAACAACAACTGGAGGAGGAAGGGGATGATGAATCAACTGCTGGCAGTTTTAGACAAGTAGCAAGGGAGGCTGATTTATCACCTAGAACTAGTGCAAAGGGAGGTAAGAAGACAAAGAAGTAGACTCAGAATAAGGAACCTCTTCAACCTATAAGAATCATGCCCAGGAGGGCAGCCTCACAAACGAAATGATGATCAAGACACTAATTTGGAATATTAGGTCTGTGAATACACAACAAGCCTTTCCTAGGGTGATCAACATGCAAAGGGAGCATATTTTATTTTGTCATTGCACTGATGGAACCATTTCAGAAGCCAGGTCATATACAAAGGTATAGGAAAAGATTGAATATGGAGACTACTTTTTCAAATTTGAATGGGAAGATAAAAGAGACTACTTTTTCAAATTTGAATGGGAAGATATGTTTATTCTTTGATGTACTAGTAGAATAGGAGTTAGTGATGGAAACTGCACAACAGGTAACTGTAAAGGTGTTTCATCATGAACTAGAGCAACATATTATGATGACATTTGTGTATGCAAAGTATTCTTTATTAGAGAGACTGGAATTGTGGGATAACTTGTATTACATGGAATGTGACATGGAGATACCATGGCTAGTATGAGGGGATTTTAATTTGGTATTACATGAAGATGAGAAGATAGGGGGTCTTCTAGTATATCCTCCTAAATATAAGGACTTTGCTTTTTGTGTAAACTCCTGTGGCTTATTTGAACAGGGATATAAAGGAAGTCCATTTACTTGGTGGAATAGGAGACCTAATGCTGAGTGTATATTTAAGAGATTGGATATGATCTTTGTGAATTTGCCATTTTAGAATATTCTATCAATAATTGAAGTAGAACACTTGATCAGAACTGGATCAGATCATGCACCATTACTCATGACTTGTGGAGAGCAGACTACAAACTTTGTCAAGCCATTCAGATTTTTAAATATTTGGACAAAACATGCTACATTCATGGAGGTGGTGAGACATAATTGGAATGCTGATTTCATTAGAGATCCTTTTCTAATGTTTAAGCACAAACTCAAGAAGGAGAAGGCAACCTTGTCTAAATGGAGTAGGGATACCTTTGTTGACATCTTCAAACAATTGGCAATATTGGAGGATATTTTTAGGGTGAAGGAGATGCTAATCGAGGAAGAGCCTACAATTGAGAACATGATTGTCCTTCAGAAAGCTCAATCAGAGTTGAAGAAATATTTGAGTATAGATGAGCAATACTGGAAGCAAAAAACTGGAATGACATGGTTTGTTGAGGGTGATAGGAACACTAGTTTCTTTCACAACCATGTCAATGGAAATAGGAAGAATTTACAATTGAAAAGAATTCAGAAATGGAGCTGGGGCATGGCTAAAAGATCAAGAGCAGATAGCTAATGCTGCAGTTGAATTCTATCTAAGACAATTCACAAAAGAGGGAGATCGTACTGATTTTTCTATGTTGGACAATGTTCCAACGATGGTTTCCATGGATCAAAATTTGGAGCTATGTAGGTTTCCAACACTAGAAGATGTCAAGGGTGCAATTTTTGAGCTAAGTGGAGATAGTGCCAGTGGTCCTGATGGATTTACTAGGCTATTTTATCAATCATACTGGGAGGTGATCTACTATTATATCCACAACATGGTTCTACATTTCTATGGAGGTGCAGCTTTTCCAAAGTCTATTACTCACACTAACTTGGTGCTACTGCCAAAGAAGCCAAAAGTTCAGACATTCTCAGACTTAAGACCTATAAGTTTGAGTAATTTCATCAACAAAGTGCTTTCTAGAGTTCTTCATGACAGATTAGAAACATTTCTGCCTAGTTACATCTCTCCTAACCAATCTGGCTTTGTGAAAGGGAGGAGTATCTTTGAAAACATCCCACTTACACATGAAATTATCACTGACATAAGAATGAGAGGCAAACCTGCTAATATGGTGATTAATCTTGATATGGCAAAGGCATATGATAGGGTGTCCTGGATGTATTTGATGCATGTGCTAAGAAGAATAGGGTTTGGATTAACACTTTATCACTATGATTTGGAACTTACTCTCTAATAATTGGTATTCAGTGTTGGTTAATGGACAATCTTAAGGTTGTTTCAAGTCAACAAGAGGAGTGAAGCAAGGAGACCCACTGTCTCCTGCCTTATTCATTCTATCAGCTGAAGTGCTATCTAGGTCTTTGAACAAATTGTTTAAAGACAAGTCCTTTGTTGGATTTGGCATGCCTAAATGGTCTGATCCTTTGAACTATTTGGCATATGCTGATGATACAATAATCTTTGCCCAAGACCATTCTCCCTCATTGAGTAGTATCATGGCAGTGTTAGGAGGTTATGAGCAGGTTTCATGATAGTTGATCAACAAATCCAATAGTTCTTATTACATGCATGCCAATGTTGCACATGCATTATTTCAAGCAGTTGGGGATACTGCAGGTTTTAAAAGAGGGCAATTTCCATTCACTTACTTAGGGTGCCCTATATTTTACACTAGAAGAAGGAAGGAGTATTATGATGTTCTTATCAAAAAGGTGAAGGCTAAGCTACATGCTTGGAAAGGTAAACTGCTATCATTTGGAGGAAAGGCAACTCTCATCACTAGTGTTCTTCAAAGCATGTCAGTGCATCTTTTGTCAGTTCTTGATCCTCCTAATAATATACTGGAGCACTTGCATAAAATCTTTGCAAGATTTTTTTGGAGCACCAAGGAAGAATGTAGGAGTAGGCATTGGTCATCCTGGCAGAACCTATGCCTGCCTAAAGAAGAAGGGGGATTAGGTTTTAGATCTTTATATGATGTATCAAAAGCTCTATTTGTTAAGATTTTGTGGTCCAACTTCATGTGGAACAAGTACTGTAAAAAGGAGCTGCCTACTATTGTGCAATTTAGAGAGGGTTCTCATGTGTGGAGGCAGATATTGTATGCCGGGGAAGAAGTAGAACATGAGATCATGTGGGAGATGAAGAATGGAACAACTAATATTTGGTATGAAAACTTGACATGACTAGGTGCACTCTATCATGTACTGACTCATGATTTTCCAATAGAGGAATAATTACATGAGGTATCAGAATCGAGACAAGAAGGAGCATAGAATGAGCAACTGATTGATCAAACTTTTCCTGGAGACATTGCTGATCATATCAAACATAATGTCCAGTATGATGGTAGTGAGGAATACTGGGACAAACCATATTGGATGCCAACTCTATCAGGTAAGTTCTCTGTTAGTAGTGCTTGGCAAATTCTGAGGCATAGACCTAAACCTAATCAGAAATTCAAACAAATATGGACTAAAGGTTTACCTTTCAAGATATCTTTCTTCTTATGTAGGTTATGGAGGCACAAGTTGGCTACTGATGACTTATGGAGAAGGCAAGGGTACATAGTCATGTCCAGATATTGGTGTTGTCAACATCCTCAGGAGAAAATAATAGAGCACATATTCTTAACTAGTCCTACTGCATCAAAGGTGTAGAAACTGTTTATGGGAGCTGCGGGGATTAATGTGCCATTAGTGCAAGTGAAGCAAGTGATAAGGAAATGGTGGAATGTAAAATGTTGTTCAAAGCTAAAACCATTATTTCAGGCAGCTCCAGCCATCATTACATGGGAGTTATGGAAAAAAAGGAACACGGGCAAGAATGGGGGAATTGTCTCTGCTAATAGAGTCATTCATGAAGTCAACAAGACATTGCATTACTTCGCAAGGGTTAGATATCCATTGTTATATTATATACCTTTGTTGTGGCTAGATATGATCCAATTCTTCGAAGCTTATAAACCAATATTAATCACTAGGAGAGTTATTTGGCAGCTCCCATATCAAGGATGGTACAAGTGTAACACTGATAGAGCTTCAAAAGGACACCCTGTGCTTAGTTCACTTGGATTTTGTGTGAGAAATGATGCTGGAGATCTAGTGTATGCAAGGGCAGTGGACTTAGGAGTGACCACAAATGTTGTAGCTGAGGAAAAAGCAATTCTGCAAGGTTTGGAGTACTGTATAGAGCATGATCTTCATCCACTCATATTGGAGACTGACTCTTTGGTACTAAAGAAGGTTATTGAATAGGAATGGGATCCACCTTGGTCTATAGTACCAGATGTGCAGAAGATTAAGGAGATGAGGGATCACTTTAATGTGATCTTTTAACATTTGTTCAGAGAAAGTAACTCAGTTGCAGATTTTATAGCTAACATTGTTTTTTTCTTTTACAGGTACAATTCAGTTTCAATCCTTTTTTGAACTGCCTAGTGCAGGGAAGAGACTGATCAATCTTGACAAATTACAAATTCCTAATCTTAGGGTTAGGATTACCAAACGAAGAGCTCCAGATTGATGATGACTCAAGGTCTGTTATTCCAATTGCCTGCTTGTCACTTGATTAAGCTTAAAGTCTACACACTATTAGAGTATTTTCCAGTAGTATTAGCATGTTATCATGCTCATTCTGGAGGTGCTTTAATAGTGAATGGATGTTTATATACAAGCAAGTTGTGGAAAGTTCATTATATAAGGTTTCTGTCTATTCTAATGTCTAACCATAAGTCCCAATATGCATTTGGCATTGGCTTCTGGTTATGTGTTAAGTTGGAACATATTCTTGTCCAATGGATCAGGATTTTCAAAAGCTGGGATCAAATGATATTCACAGAACTGGTAGGGGTTCGTATGTATATGTGTATTGCTAGGACAATAGCTAGTGGTATCGGTATGTTCTCATGCCCAATCTGGCAGTGTAATGGTAGTATACATAGTAACTTTGAATGGTGTATCCACTGGCTACTTCTGATTGTATACAGTTTATTACTTTTAGCCTAGACTACATATGTAGGAGAGAAAAAATGGATACCTACATTGTTCACGGATTTGGAAACTTACATGGACTCTTGGTCACTTCCAATTGATGGAGTTGGTTGGAGATTCACATTTGCCTTGTCTTTTGGAACGCAAAACTTGGCACCTGGTGAGAGCATTAGAGGTGCTACATTGAGGTTTTGTACTTGGCTTGTGGATACACACACCATCATATGTGGGGAGTTGGCTATGACACATTTTGTAATAGTTAGCACTTCATTTTTCATTAGCTTTAGCTATATATTAGCTTTTTTGAGATTTGCTTGGACAAATTGTAAACTTTGGATACTGGTTTTTGTGTTTTATATATATTAACCATTAGACAACCTGCCTAGTGGTATATTTTCTAAAACCAATTTTAAAAGTCTTAGTATGGAAGGACTTCTTGCAAGCTGCATGTGTGATCGTGAACTTGGTGTAGATTCATCAGGTGATTAGGGCATGGTGGAGTGTTGATTCTTGTTTAAGCTCAAGCCACTGTTCCAAGCTGCCCCAGCCATTATTTCTTGGCAACTTTGGAAGAGGAGGAATACTATGAAGCATATAAGAGGTGTTGTCTCTTTTAATAGGGTGTTGCATGAGGTTAATAAAACACTACATTACCTTGCTAGAGTAAGGTATCCTTGGTTGCCAAATATCCCTCTACTTCGGCTAGATATGGTTAGATTTTTTGAAGGCTATAAGCCTTATGTTGTTACTAAAAGAGTTACCTGGCAGCTGCTTTATGAGAGATAGTTCAAGTGCAATACTGATGATGCTTCTAGAGGGAATCCTGGGCCAAGCTCATATGGTTTTTGTGTGAGGGATGATGCTGGAGATGTGGTGTTTGCGAAAGCAGAAGAGATAGACCTTTCAATTAATATAGTAGCAGAGGCAAAAGCAATAGTGGAAGGGCTTTCATATTGTGTTCAAATACATTTGCATCCTCTCATCGTTGAGACTGATTCACTGGTGATGAAGAAGATTATTACGGGTGAATGGGAGGTACCTTGGAGTATTGGGAAAGAAGTGAAGAAGATTAAAGAGATGAAGGAGCATTTCAATGTGATTTTTCACCATGTTCTAAGGGAGGGAAATGTTATGGCAGAATGTTTAGCTAACCTTGTGTTTTCTTTTGCAGGTACAATATCATTTCAATCATTCTATGAATTCCCTAATGCGGGAAAGACACTAATCAACCAAGACAAGGCCCAAATCCCTAATCTTAGGGTTAGAGTTGCAAGAAAAAGAGCACCTGATTGATGATTGTTATCATGTGTATACTACCTGCCTATGAGGCTTCAAAGTTGGTTTCTTCTGTATAGCGTCAAGCTATCATCCAGTGGTATTAGCATGGAAACATACTCAACCTGGAGGTGGTTGGACATTGTATGGAATCTCTACTGCAGGCAGGCAACTCTTTAGGTTTTACACAATCCTACAAGGTGAAGTATTCTTAACATATAGGTACAGTTGGGTGATTATCTTTGGACACGGTTGTATATAGGTGCTATCATAGGCTTGTACTAAGGTATTCAACCATGAAAGACTAATTGACCTGGACTGGTTTGCACAATTTAAGTACCGTATGGGGCTGTATCATTTCTCATTGGTATTAGCATTCTATAATGTTCATTCTGGGATGGTATATCACCATATGGGAAGGTATTATCCTGCTTGTTCTGGATTATAAATAACCTGATGTGTCAACTATTTGGTTGTTTGAATTTGACTATGCACGACTAGGTTACAAACTATATTGGATCTTGTTGGTGTGTACTGTCTCATGCCTATTTCTGAGGTTCATATTTATTGCATTGAAGATGTCCTATATGTTGTGGTGTAGCCGTTGTGTATTCATCCATGCCTTCTCCTTTGGATTGCAAAAACCGGCGCCTGGTGAGAGCTTTTTAGGTGTTACTTGGAGTTTTTTGCAACTGGTGTGTGGATACATATGCATCATTATCATCTGGAAGTCTTTGGTTACATCGTCTGTAATAGTTAGCTTTCCTTTGTTTATTTCTACAATTGTAACAGTTAGCTCTAGCAGGATGCTCTCTTCTATTATTTGGACAAATTGTAAGACTTGGACACAGTTTGGAATTTTTATATATATATATATAGTAGCTACTAGGTGCATATCCTAGTGGTATATTTGACCCAAAAAAAAATCTTGAATCCATTAGAACTTTCGCGAGAGTCATCTACCCTGCTTAAATCTCAATTGCACCGCCCAGATGGGCCGAACGACCCCGTGCCCCATTAGCACAACAACACCCAAAGAAGTAACCCCGCCTTAATGCAACTGAGTAAATTCCTACTCCATGAGCACTACATCCGTCATGAATAACCTGTATCCGGAAATTCCCTTACGCGAGTCATCCTCGATCTCAACCTCTGCAAGTCATAACTGATCCACAAGTATGCCTCAAATCAAAACCAGTACAACATATAACCATGCAATCAAATTGTCGATAGCAGGCTCCCCCACTTGGCTTAAAGACATAGATCAAACACTTGATAACGCACAATACCCATACCCTATTACTACCATAATACCGCAGGGAGATTCAACTAAATCCTTCAAAAGCTCACATAACACAAACCATATAGTACCTCAAATCATCTACTAAGCTCGCATGCATCCACGTGACGGTCAGATCAACTATTACAACTGATCCAAACTCTAATCGCACAAATATAACCCACTGGCAGAAAAGAAGGCCTCCACACAACATCATAAGGATCATACATCTGTAGATTACCCCGCATGTGATAACCCACCCGTTTAGCTTCAAACTGACATTTCTCTATAACCTTTCACAGCCACAACTACTACGCCATCACTTAATCTTCCTGAGTCTAAACTCACAACAAGACATGAAAATCTACTTCGTCCCATAATTAAACAACATGAAAAATCTTCCAACACACTCATAACTTGAAACTATACGTTACATCAAGATAAAAATCAAGCACCTAATAGTCCTTTTCACATCCCAAGAAAACTCTTCCCGTCACATTCAAACCATCTGAACACATCCCCCAGTCACATCATACTCATCATATGGTCATCCAACAACTCATCGAGTCACAAATTCCACTAATAGGTACACTTCCATACTTATAAGTCCAAAATCATGTGCTCACACAACCGAAATCCCCGTGCTCGAGCTACAGTCAAAACCCGGCCTCAAGTCCTCCAAACTAGCCCATCATCAGCATACAGAAATTATATCTCGCACCTCATCCATGGAATCACAAGCCGCCGATGCATAGATGATACCGAGCACTTACATGCGCATACGAATGCGTGGAAGGAATTCAAAGAGTTACGCTTCAAGTTGAATCAATGTCGCACGATAAGGAAAGAAAGATGGGAAGTTTATCCTAAATGCCCTGTAACCTCTCGAAGATAGGTATGGAAGTCATCCTACCAATCCGCACGACTCTACTAGACACTTGCTCATGACTCATAGAACCTATGAACCTAGAGCTCTGATACCAACTTGTCACGATCCAAAATTCAACTAACCGTGATGGCACCTAACCCAACCCGCTAGGTAAGCCAGTTAACAATAAACCAATTCAAATGAGATTTATTGAGACAAATAAATGATAAAATAATTAAATCTTTATACATTCCCCAAGGACTGGTAGTACAAATCATGAGCTTCTAAGATTTAGAATTTACAAATCTGGTATGAAATAAGATACATCATCTGTTTGAAATGTACATAAAGAGATTTTCATAAGTCTAAAGCTACCATGAGCAAGAGGTAGCTAAAACCGGAATGTAGGTACGTCTTCAATGTTAGCTCCCCCCATACACAGCAACATCAGTATCAAAAATATGCACGCAAGGTGCAGAAGTGTAGTATGAGTACAACCAGCCATGTACTCAATAAGTAATAAACCTAACCTTAGGTTGAAAGTAGTGATGAGCTTGAACAAACGGTCAGAGTCAATAGCCAATATCACTCACAACAAGATAATGAAAGTAGTACAAGAATCAACTCAAAGATGTGATGCTCAACTCGTTCACAGTTACGGAAAAAGTAGGCATGCTTTTCAAGTATAACAGTAAAATCCAAATCCTTCACCGAAATCACCAAAATATGAGTAAGTGTGAAACCTTTGATTTTTCCCAAAAAATTTCAACAACAGGTAAGATGAATCAATCTCAGATAGCATGAGAAAAATACATCTCTATGCCTACATGTCAATGTGCATGTGAAGTCATAACTGTCACAAAACCGTGTATCATGAGAAAATGCACCTTTATGCCTATATGTCAAGTATGCATGTTAGATGCAATGTGTCACAATGATGAACTCATGTACCACTCTCAGAGTACTCAATATCACAGTCTCACACTCCCACTCCTCATGCTCAATCACTCCGCACACTCAGTCACTCAGCATTGTATGATACCTGATGTGGCGTGCAGCCTGATCACATCATAAATCAACAGTAATTGTGCTCATTGTGGGTGTGCCAACTCTGGAGGGGGTAGATCCTGCCCAAGCGGTAATATAACCTGATGCGGCTGCAGCCTGATCCATATATAGCCATAAGACCTATTGCGGCGTGCAACCCGATCCACATATAGCCATAATGCATGTTGCGGCGTGAAACTCGACCCACATATCTTACTCGCAATATGGCTCTGAGGCCCTAACTCAGTCAACAATCTCTCAATTCTCTTTGGCTCACAAATCTCATGACAATCAGCCCAAATAATGATAACATATTATGAAAACAAATGATAACAGAGACTGAGATATGATATGCAAATGAATGAATATGATTGAGTATGTAACTGCAATTAAAGCAAATATCTCAACAACAGAAATGACCTCAGCGGGCCCCCAACAGAATAAGTTTATGGCCTAAACATGATTTCTAACATGGATCACAGCTCAATTACTCTATCACGTAGAAATTTCATAGATAAAGACAAGATTAAGTAACTACATAGTACCACAAAATTAACCGAACCATAATTCACATGGAGCACGCCCACACGCCCGTCATCTAGCATGTGCGTCACCTCACACCAAACACATAACACGTATATTCGGGGATTCATACCCTTAGCACCAAGATAAAAAGTGTTACTTACCTCGAACAAGCCAAATCCAAAATCGAGCAAGCCAAACGATACTCCAAAAATGCCATCTTGTGCGAACCGACCTCCGAACGGCTCGAAACTAGCCAAAAACAACTCAAATACATCAAATGAAGCCCAAGGAAACAATTCCAAATGATAAAGGTCGAATTTTTTATCAAAATACCAAAGTCAACCAAAACGTCAAACCCGGGTCCGCACCTCGAAACCCTATAAAACTCACAAAATCCACAACCTATTCAATTACGAGTCCAACCATACTAGTTTCTCTCAAATCCGACTCTGAATCGATGTTCAAAACTTAAGAATTCTCTCTATGAAACCTTTGTCAAAAACCCCCAACTTTCTCTTTTGAAATCATCAACCAAATGCTAAAAATGAAGATAGATTCATGAAATATAAATAAAACCGAGTAGAAAGCACTTACCCCAATCCATATGATGAAAATCGCTTTAATCCGAGCTTCATAGCTCCAAATATGTAAAAATGGCTGAAACCTCCAAAATAGAGTACTTTATAATCGCTGGGCAAATTAATGAATCGCGATCGTGGAACAACCTTCACGATCACGATGAATAACCTACACTGCCTCCATAAATATGTTACGTGATCGCGAACCAAGTCATGCAAACGCGAAGCACACAGGTGCCCACACTCCACGACTGCCTTTCCTCATACGTGAAGGCGATGAACAAGCTCCAAACTCTGACTCTCAACTCAGCCCTATGTGAACGCGATGGCTCTTATGTGAACGCAATGCCCAATCTCCAGAAACCAACGCGAATGAGAACATCTACTCGCGAATGCGAAGAAGGAACTACACAACTCCAGATTTTTCATCTATGCGATTGCACCTCTAACTTCGCGATCACGAAGAAGATTTGGTGCACCAGACACCAGCAAGAACCAGCAAGGCCAAAATGAAGGAAACTGATCTGAAACACGTTCGCAACTCACCCGAGCCCCTCGGGACCCCGTTCGAGCATACCAACAAGTCCCATAACCTAACATGGACCTACTCGAGGACTCAAATCATGCATAACAACATCGAAATGACGAATCAAACCTAAATGAACTTTGAACTTTCAAATTTCCAATTTTTGCCAATTAGCGTCGAAACCTTCTAGAATTATCCAAATGCAAATCCGGGCTTACGCCCGAGTCCAAAATCACCATCCAAACCTAACAGAACCATCAAAACTCTGTTCTGGGGTCTAATAAACAAAAGTCAAACTTGGTCAACTCTTCCAACTTAAAGCTTCAAATACAAAATTTATTCTTCCAAATCAGTTACGAGTAACCTGAAAACTAAAACCGGCAATTCACACAAGCCATAATACATCATACGGATCTAGTCATGCACTCAAACTACCGAGCGAAGTGCAAATGCTCAAAATGACCGGTCGGGTCGTTATAATATGTCATATATATGGATGATTGTATGGCCTTATTGGCCTATATTTTAAGTGTACAAATGATCATTTCGGTTGTATAGGCCCGTATGTCATATGTATAAGTTTTTATATCATGTTGGGTCGTCCTATGTCTAGTATTCCCTTATATTTTATTCTGGTTATCTCATGACTGCCCTTTTGGCCCACTTACCTATGATGGTATGATAAGAAAGATATGTTACATTGGTACTCGGTTGAGAAAGGCACAGGGTGCCCATCGCTGCCCTGCGGTTTGGGTCGTGAAAAAAGTGATTTCAGAGCAGTTCTTTCCAAGGGAGTCTACTAGCCGTGTCTAGTAGAGTCTTGTTTATGGGCGTGTTGTGCACCACACTTATAAGAAGGAGGCTACAAGGCATTTAGGACTATCACTCTTTCTTCTTACTCTAGATCGTGTGGTAGAGCTCAGTTGTAAGAATTCAAACTCCTAAATTCTACTTTATTCATAATACAACGATACCTACATCCACAAAGACAGTTGGTAAGAGATTGAATGTGGATGTGGAAGAGTCTCCTAGAGATCTCCACTACCTGGTGGTATGCGATGTCCATATCTAGATCTCGGTCCATGCTAAATCTGATATCAGGGTTGAGCCCCTCGATAAATCGACGGACTCGCTCTCTAACAGTAGCAACCAAGGCTAGTGCATGCCTGGACAAGTCACTGAGCCAGACTTCATACTCCTATACGATCATAGAACCCTGGAAACTGCTCAAACACTACGCGCCATGCATCCGTGAAACTCTGGGGAACAAACTCCCTCAAGAATATATTTGAGAACTAATCCCAGGTAAGTCTAGCCGCCTGAGCCGGACTACCCAATACGCTCGCCACCATTGATAAGCCGATCCCTTAAGATGGAACGTAGTGAAAGCAACCTTACTAGACTCCATAATGGTACGGAGGATACTGTAGCACTCCTCAAGAAAACCCTGGGCATCCTCTGATGCTAAATCGCTGAAAGTAGGAGGGTGGTACTTCTTGTACCTCTCGAGCCTGATCTGCTCCCCCTCAGAAGCTGTTACCCTAAGCTCAGGCTGAAATGGACTACCGGCAATACCGGTATGACCTCTGGGACCTAGTCAACTTGTTCCCACTGCTCTAGGGTACGGGCGGTGGGAGTCTGTGCTCCTCCCCGGCCTGAGATGTAGCAGGAGCAAGTAGGATCAACCCTTCCTCAGCCAGAGTGTCAAACATGCTCAGAAACTGGGCGAGGATCTCCAGAAATGCTGGGGCAGTAACAGGCATCTCAGGTGCCTGCTCTCCAACTGGAGCTACTGGTGGCTCCTCTGTAGCAGCTCGGGCAGGTGCTCTGGCTGCACCACGTGGACGCCTTCGGCCTCTACCCTGGCCACAACCTCTCTCGGCTCTAGTAGGGGGCGCGGGTGTCTGGTCATCCGATCCAGTTGTATGTGTCCTCTCCATCTGTGAGAGAATAGAAAGACAGAAATTTAGAATCCCGAAGTCAATAATTTTGCACGATAAGGAATCAAAGAAGTGAAGCTTTTCCTAACTGTTTCATAGCCTCCCGAAAATAAGTACAGACATCTCTGTACCGATCCGCGAGACTCTACTAAACCTGCTTGTGACTCATAACACCTATGAACCTAGAGCTCTGATACCAACTTCTCACGACCTTAATTTTTCTCCATAGGACGTCGTGACAGCACTTAGTCTCTAAGATGAGGTAAGCCCAACAACATGCAGAATTATTGAAATAACAATAGATATAAGTCTCAAACTCAATAGCTATATAAAAACAACGTTACAACTCATCATACACAAATCTCGAGACCCAACATAATACAAGTCACAAGCTCTAAGTATGAATACTGGATAATCCTATACGGTGTGTCTACATATGAAGGATAATGAAATAAGAGATCTATAGAGAGGGGGACTCCGAGGCCTGCGGATGCCGGCATGTATACCTTGAAGTCTCCGCAGTAGAATCCCAACTAATGCCTGGGCTGGTAAAAAGTACTTGAATCTGCACAAAAAGATGTACTGAATAGTAGCATGAGTACACCACAATGGTACCCAGTAAGTGCCAAGCCTAACCTCGGTAGAGTAGTGACGAGGTCATATCAGGATCCTACTAGAAATAATAAAAGACTAAACAAATGTAGACAGTGTATAAATACAATAATGAAATTGAAACAATGAATAGTACAATAAGATTAGCTACACAGAACTAAGCAAATAGTGCAATACGGAGAAGGAAAATTAATAGTATGTTAAGGAAACAACGATCAAAGACAAGTACAAAAGAATGTGAAAATGTCAAAAAGAGTCACTATCGAGGTACCACCTCGTACTCTCAAATTACAAAAATAAATCACAATCTTTCCTTATATCACCGCGGGAGCCTTTACATTTAGTTTTGAAAATCATTTTTTACCGAAATAGCATCTCGCGTTTAGCCCACCTTATCACACCGCATGACTTCTAGTAGTTCTCCTACTAGTCACGCATATCAAGCTAACCTTATCTCATCGCACGTGTTTCAATACCCAGACCTTATACCACCACATGTATATCAATATCATAATGTATCAAAAATCGCACCTCAAGTGCCCAATATCACAGATTGCTATAGAAACCAAACAATAACAGTTTTTCACAATAAGGAGCCCACGGCTCAACCACAATGTACACAAAGTCTCCACAATAATAACCAGAAGAATAACTCAATAGAATAATATTTCATAACTTAACACTTTGCCTCAATAGGAATCAGGGCTTTTGCAACTCAATACCAATTTAAACAACAAGATATTCCAAGAAATAGCAATTTCAAGTAAGAATTCAACAGTTAAATAATGAATTTGAAATAAGGAAACAAGAATCTTAACTAAACATGTATAGAAATTAGCAAGTCAAAGACAAGACAAGTAGACATGCGAAATTAGACCAAATATGATGACTATGACATGTTAAAGTATCTCAATTAAAGCTAGAAAGGAATCTACATAGCTAAAAATCGATAATTTTCACATTTAATCCGTGTACACACTCATCACCTTGCATACACGGCTTACAGATAGCACAATTATCACAATACCAAATGCTAAGGGGTAATTTTCCCATACAAGGTTAGGCAATCTACTTACCTCAAACCACGCTAAATCAATCAACTAGAAGGTCTTTCCCTCGATTATCCAACTGCGAACGACTTGAATCTAGCAACTATAGGAAACAAATTCAAAAAATAAAAATTACGATCATTGCGAAGAATTAAAAATTCAACCCAAAAGTCAAACCTAGGCCCGCGTCTTGGAATCCAACCAAAATTATAAAATCTGAACACCCATTCGATATCGAGTCCAACGGACAAGAATTATTGAAATCCGACCCCATTTCATCTTTCAAAAACTTAGACTAAGAAGTTCTACCACTTTTTCCTAATTTTTTCAACTCCAATCCCTAATTACATGATAAAAATAATGATAGATTCGAGTAATTTAACCAAAATCGAGTTAGAAATTCTTACCCCCAATGTTCTCTCTGAAAATCCCTTGATATTTCGCCTCAAACCGAGTTTTCTATGTCCAAAGTGTGAAATATGAAATAAACCCTCGATTTTGAAACTTAAGTCTGCTGCCAAATGATTTACACATCGAGATCGCGTAACACAATTTCTGCCCAGCTGAAATTTACTCTCCGCGATCGCGTGAATGTAACCGCGAACACGATTAACAAGTTGCCTCAACTTCGCGATCGCATCCTAGGCCACGCGATCGCGTAGCTCAATCTGCCTCAGCCACAGCCTCGCCTTTCCTTCTTCGGTAACGCGACTTACACGCGTTCGCGATTCACTGTAAACCAACCTTCTGCGATCGCATACACCACCTCACGATCGTATAAAGCAAACTCCCTCCAGTGCCACACTACTTTTCGCTATCATATTTTTCCACTTGCTATCGCGTATAAGGAAATCAGAAGCACCAGATTCAGCAATCTTCAATGTTCTGAAATGCGCCGAACATGATCTGAATTACACCCGAGGCCCCCGGGACCTCAACCAAGCATACCAACAAGTCCTAAAACATCATACCAACACTCTCAAAGCCTCAAATCACATCAAACAATACTAGAATCGTGAATCGCGCATCGATTCAAGCCTAGGAACTTATGAACTTCCGAATTCTAAAACTAATGTCGATTCATACCAAAACAACTCCGATTGACTTCAAATTTTACACACAAGTCATAAATAACTTACGGGCCTATTCCAACTTCCGGAATCAAGATCCGACCCCTATATAAATAAAGTCAACTTCTGGTCAAACTTCCCAAACCTTTCAAACCTTAATTTTCCTAACTTCGCCAAATCGCGCCGAAACCACCTACGGGCCTCCAAATCTACATCATATCGCGCTCCTAAATCTAAAATTATCATACGGAGCTATTGAAACCGTCAAAACTCTATTCTGGAGTCGGCTCCACCAAAGTCAAATTAGGATCAACTCTAACAACTTAAACCTCCAACTTAGGAACTATGTGTCCCATTTCACTCTAAAACTTTCCCGACCCCGAAACCAAGCACCCCGGCAAGTCATGTAACTACAATATAATACAGAGGAAGCAATAAATAGGGGATCGGGGCTAATACACTCAAAACGACAAGCCTTCCCTCCCTCCCTCCCTCCCTTCAAATACCCAACGTTTTTATGACTCTATTTTCTTCAACAATTTAATTATTCTTCTAAAATTCACACAAACCCAAAGGAACTAATGTGTTACTTTAATTTTTTATGCAAAATATCATTGAAATTTATGCTCCATAACTAAAAAGAAAATACTCTTTTTTGGTTGAAAAAAAAAAGTAATCTTTCTACAACATGAAAATAAAATAATTATTTTATTGAAATAAAAGAAAATACTTTTTCTACATCATGAAAAGAAAATACTTATTTTGTTGAAATAAAAAAATTATTTTTTCTAAATCATGAAAAGAAAATACTTTTTTATATCGGGAAAAGAAAATACACATTTGTTGAAATGAAAAAATAATCTATCTATAACATGAAAAGAAAGTATAATTAATAATATTTTTATTAAGGGTGGGGTGGGGGTTGGGGTGGGGTAGGGTAGGGTGGGTGGGGTAGGTGGGGGTGTAGGGGTAGGTTGGTGGGGATGGGGAATAGGATGGGGAAGGTAGAAAAAGTGTTTTGGGAAATGTTTTCCCTTCTCTTGATAGGGAAAACATTTGGAGGGAAATGGGTTCATGAGGAAAATATTTTCCAAAACATTTAAGCCAACCAAACATGGAAAAATTGAAAAATATTTTCCGAAAAATATTTTTTTTCATCCCAAACACGCCCATAAGGGTAGTAGAATTTCCAAAGGCCAAATTGGTGCAATGAATAAAAAGAAATAATCATCAAGCCGAAGGGTTTGAACTTTGAACTCTTCTATAAAAATAGAGATCTTCTATAAAACCAAATGACACATAAAAATGCACAAGAAAAGCAAGAGAATACTCTGAAGAACAAAGTGTTTGAACTTTGAACTCTTCTTCAAATCCTTAAAATTAAGATTTGTATAGTCTGAAAAGCTAAAAAGATAGCTATAACTTTTTAGCATTTAAGAAAAGATATAGAAAGAAAATAATGAAATATATATAGTCCATTTTATAGTGAATTTGAACAAACCTTTTGTACACTTCAATCACATGCATCTAAGTCAAAGGACAAAGTGTTCTCTGAAGTATCAAAAGTTAATCCTACTGCTTGGAGTTGATTAGAGCCTATTAATGTTAATTATTTATCCCATCCCTTAAAATCTAGAAAATACTGATCACCTATGAGAAGTACAACTCGTTCTTGCGCCAGAAATAACTGTTTACCCGAAAAATTGGATAACGTTAAATTTATGTATGGTTCTAAGGATACGTGATACCCTTTGATACAAATCGTATAGAGAGATAGCAATACGAATATTCTTGACTATGACAGTGGGAATAATGAATCAGAAAGAATGAATAAAATGAAGTAAAACAAGCACAAGGAGGTATCTTTTGTTCCAGTGTATACAGTGTGTCCATAGCTTATAAGGATCCCCCTTTTATATTAGAGGGCCATTACTTTATTTATAACAAAAAATAATAAAATAAAGCATATAGTGGAGGACCCATGATAATTTATCTCTTCCTCGATTCCCGCCAAGATTCTTTCTCTTGGTGCGGTTGCAACGGCTCTTGTCTGTGAGCTCGATACTGGGTCGAACTCGTTACTAGGTCGAGCCCTTTAGTCTTGGCTAGAGTTCAACCTTCGGGATGGGCGTCGCGTATTTGTGACCTCGAAGCAATACCTTGCGGATCAATTTGATCAAGGGCTCGATAATGTTATCGAGCCGACTCCTCGAGCAGCCTTCGGACTCGAGGCTCGTTAGTACTGTCTTCGGAGCTCACTCCCAAAATCCCACTCCGACTTCTTACCACTTGAACTCGATCGAACGTAAGAAGGCCGAAATCTATTTCGACCATATACAGATAGTCTCGTCGTTTCTACGAAGGATGCGGTGAGAATCAATATGATTTTCGACGGTTCGATCGGGTTATAAGCTGACGTTTTAACAGGGATCGATTATGACATATGTGATAGTTTTCCCATCGATTTAGTCTTTCAAGGTATTTAATACTTGTCATATGGCGGTCGGCCACCTCTGATATTAAACTGTCATGATGCGAGCCTATAAATAACCCTTCCATATAACATTTACCACTATTATGCATTCACTCCCCCAAATTTTCTTATCTTTTCTCTCTATCTCGTTGCTTGCAAAGCCATCTACACCAGAGTTTTGATGTCATCAATTTTTCACTTTCCTTTGCCTTTCTTCCTCTCATATCAATGGCCAGAACTTCGCAAACTGTACCTCAGAAGGAGAAAGCTTCTTCTTCACGGCCGTCCGGCGACAAGGCACCGGTGGAGCCGTCCACCTATGACTATGTTCTCGGCCCGTGTACTCTGAAGATCGATTTTAAGGTTGAGAATCCTTCATCTGTTCCGAGTCGATGCGAGGACGTGTCGATGTACATGTGCTCTATAATGGAGGGTCATCTCGAGGCCGTTAGGAAAGACTGCAACTGGGGT
This sequence comes from Nicotiana tomentosiformis, assembly GCF_000390325.3. NCBI lineage: Eukaryota > Viridiplantae > Streptophyta > Magnoliopsida > Solanales > Solanaceae > Nicotiana > Nicotiana tomentosiformis. Next base: position 2,328,720 of record NC_090822.1, read on the forward strand.
TCCGAGGTTGTGTTGCAAATTCCATCCCTCGAAGAGAGCGCCATCACCCATGTGGAGGGGTTTTTAAGTGTCTACACTTATCCCTTCACATTAGGTCCCGTCGACCCGGTGATCATTGATTTTTGTAAAAGATATCAGGTTACCCTCTGTCAAATTCATCCCTCTCTATGGCGTATAGTAATCCTACTTCGCTTCTTCTCCATCAAAGCCGGAGGGCTGGATTTTTCCCTGAATCACCTCATACGATTGTATCGGCCTCAAATATTTTGAGGACTAATCAGACTTCATCGTCAGGCATCGAAGGCTTTGATGTCGAGCATCGACAAAGACAAGGATCGGAGTTGGATGGGCCATTATATTCGTGTGAGGACCCGTGACCTTATTCCGGAAGAGAAGATGCCGTTCCCTGAGGAATGGAATTTTGACCGTAAGTGGTTTTCATAAGACGTTGCTTTTCATATCTTTTTCGGATGTCTTTCTTCGATATACAGCTGCCCCTTGGATGCCACAAGCGGTGCCCGACCTCAAGGATTGGGTTCATAAGTTAGCCTCGGCTTCCTCTTATGCCAAACGCGCTTGGCATGATTTGGCAAAAGGTAGATGGGAGGCCAGGAATCATGGTAAGGTTTTACTTCTCGTTTCCTTCAAAGTGTTCTTTGTTCTCCATTCGTTACCGATTTCCTTTCATACAGGTGTAACCAAGGATGCCTCTTTGAGGCCTTCGAGTGGTGAAGAAGGAACCAAGTCCCCGGTCCCGAAACCGGGGAAAGATAAGAAGCGAAAAGTTGCCTTTCGGTCAGAGGACCCTAAGCCCAAAATTTGAAGGGTGAGGAGGAAGGCAATTGCTCTTCCGATTGACTCAGTCCAACGACTGAGAGAAGAAGAAGAAGAAGAAGAAGAAGAAGAAGAAGAAGAAGAAGAAGGTGCCTCGGCTTTGGTGATCCGATTTACGAGAGCTATCGAGGTCACCAAAGCTCCTGAGCCGATGGCGGCTGTACCGGTTGGGGTTGGCCCCGAGATCCCAAGTCTTGATCAGAGCACCCCGAGTGATTCGCTTGGGGCTATGACAGTGGGTCATTTGCCTTCCCTTCCAACCTTTTCTGAGGAGGCATTAAAGGAAGCTCGAGAATTGAAGACCCCCCGATATGGGCGGAGGCTCTAGTGTAGGGGATCCCTTTTGGGATTGCTTTACTGGAGTCGATGATGCTTCCAATATTGGTGACGCTTCTCTTCTACTAGAAGAGGCCCAAAGTTTCATTACTCAGGTAATGATTTTACTATACTTGGTTTCTTTGTTCTTTTCCAAACTTGACTTGTGTTCTTTCCCTACTGTGCAAGCCATTAGTAGGTTTAGAGTCGACCTTAGCTAGTGTGAGGTCGAGCTTCAGAAGGTCTCGGGGGATAGAGATGCCCTGTGGCTTCTATGCAGCCAAAAGGACTAGGATATAAAGGACCTCCAAGCGGATTTGGCTAAGGCTCGTGAAGAAGAGGCCGAACTCGATAAGCAGGTGAGCCTCATTCTGTTTAAGTATGGGTTTTACTCGACTGGGGAAGTTAACCCTTCGTTGTCTCAGCTGCAGCAAAAGGTTGAAAAGATCGGGTCACTTCGGGAAGAAGTTGATCAAATCAAAGCTGAATGTAATCGGTGGAAGGAGACAATCGACTGCCTGGCTACGGAAAAAGAGACCATTTTGACCAACTTATTATCGGCCGATGTTCATCTTTGAAATGTCAAGCAAAAGGGTTCGGCTCAAGCTAAGAGGATCGATGAGCTTGAAGCTCGGCTTGCTGAGGCCAAGGCGGAGGTTGAGTCATCAAAAATCTTGGCGGATAAGTCCATTGCCGTGTATCGGGCTGATGCCAAGGCTGCTCAGATGGAGGCACGAGAGGCGGCGGATACTTCCGACACTCGAGCACATTGGATTGCCGAACTTGCTAAATGTAGGTCTCAGAGGGAAACCCTTCTAGGATGTACACGCTCGAGGTTTCGACCTTACGGCAGAAATAAAAAAGGCTAAAGAGCTCGAAGCTGAAGCCTTGGCTTCTCATGGCGATTATGATGATGGTGACAGTAGCAAGAGAGGATCCGAGGACGGGGAAGAGCCTGACAGAGAAGCAAACACCCCTAAGGATGATCAGGAAGCTTAGTTCTTAATTTTTTATGTTTTGTAATCAATCATGTAGAAATTTTTGTATATAGACAACTTGGCCGACTTGTGAAGACTTTATACGTGCCTTACAGTTGTTTTCACAAGGATCTTAACAATTTAATCAAATTTGGACTCCGTAGTCTCTATGATTGATTGTTTTTTTTCAGACTCGAAGTGACGTAGCCCTTAGGCTTACTAGTTGAGTCAATGATTCGAACTCGAAGAAATATAATCCACAGACGTAATAGTCGAGTGACTGCTTGCTTGAACTCAAAATAAAAGTAGCCCATAGGCTTTAGTCGTCGAGTGAATGATTCGAACTCAAAGTAATGTAGCCCATGGGCATAATGGTCGAGTGAGTGCTTGCTCGAACTCGAAATAGAAGTAGCTCGTAGGCTTAGTCGTCGAGTGAATGATTCAAACTCGAAGTAATGTAGCCCGTGGGCGTAATGGTCGAGTGAGTTCTTGCTCAAACTCAAAATAAAAGTAGCACGTAGGCTTAGTCGTCGAGTGAATGATTCGAAATCGAAGTAATGTAGCCCGTGGGCGTAATGGTTGAGTGAGTGCTTGCTCGAACTCGAAATAAAGGTAGCCGGTAGGCTTAGTCATCGAGTGAATGATTCGAACTCGAAGTAATGTAGCCCGTAGGCGTAATGGTCGAGTGAGTGCTTGCTCAAACTCGAAATAAAAGTAGCTTGTAGGCTTTAGTCATTGAGCGAATGATTCAAACTCAAAGTAATGTAGCCCGTGGGCGTAATGGTCGAGTGAGTGCTTGCTCGAACTCGAAATAAAAGTAGCCCGTAGGATTTAGTCGTCGAGTGAATGATTCGAACTCGAAGTAATGTAGCCCGTGGGCATAATGGTCGAATGAGTGCTTGCTCGAACTCGAAATGAAAGTAGCCCGTAGGCTTTAGTCATCGAGTGAATGATTCGAACTCGTAGTAATCTAGCCCATGGGCGTAATGGTCGAGTGATTGCTTGCTCGAACTCGAAATAAAAGTAGCCCATAGGTATAATGGTCGAGTTTATCTTAATTCTGATTGCATAATAAATCTCCAAATAGAGGCCTCGTTGTTAGTTAACCTGGTAGTTTTAATACATTTCCTAATAGTGTTACTCGTGGGTGGTTTCAAAACTATGCCCAATCCGGACCCCTTCACGTTCGAAGCCCTATCCGTAAAAAGGATCCATACTCCCGATGATGTACCCGATTTCAACAGGAGTCCGACTTTAGGTACGAGGGTTGGTGTGAAATCGGCCATGAAGTCTGCTAAAATTTGAGACTTGATGGCCGTACAGGGTTGATATTCGATAACGTACCCACTGAGTTTGATGGCCCATTTGTCCAATCGGCCTGATAGTTCGGGCTTGTGCAAAATATTACGAAGCGGGTAAGTAGTTAATACACATATGGGGTGACATTGAAAGTACGGTCTTAACTTTCTAGAGGCGTTTATCAGTGCAAGTGCCAATTTTTCTAGGTGCGGATATCTAGTTTCTGCTTCTTCTAAGGTCTGACTTATATAATAAACGGGAAATTGCATATCTTGCTCTTCTCGAACTAGGACACCACTTACGACGATTTCTGATACTGCCAAGTACAAACAAAGTTTTTCGTCCGGTTTTGGAGTGTGAAGTAGTGGTGGGCTCGATAAATATCGTTTTAGTTCCTCCAATGCTTGTTGGCATTCCGGGGTCTAAGCGAAATCGTTCTTCTTTTTGAGTAGAGAGAAAAATTTGTGACTTCGATCTGATGATCTCGAAATAAATCGGCATAAGGCTGCAATCCATCCCGTTAGTCTTTGTACAGCTTTTACGCTGTCCACGATGGTGATGTCTTTGATGGCCTTTATTTTATCGAGGTTAATCTTGATTCCCCGGTTTGACACCATGAAGCCGAGGAACTTGCCCGAACCGACCCCGAAAGCACATTTTTTGGGGTTGAGTTTCATGTTGTATTTCCTCAAAATCTCGAGCGTTTCCTGCAAATGGGTCAAATGGTCCTCTGCGCGCAGGGACTTAACTAGCATGTCGTCAATATAAACTTCGATTGATTTACCTATTTGTTCTTCGAATATTTTATTTACTAGGTGTTGGTAAGTAGCCCCTTGCATTTTTTAGCCCGAAGGGCATCACATTATAACAATATGTTCCATATTTGGTGACAAATAAAGTCTTTTCCTGGTCCCCCGGGTTCATCTGGATTTGATTATACCAGAATAGGCATCGAGAAAAGTGAGGATCTCGCGGCCGGTCGTGGCATCGATCCTGCGATCTATGTTGGGCAGCAGAAAGGAATCTTTGGGGCATGCTTTGTTCAAATCCTTATAGTCCACACACATTCTAAGTTTGTTCCCTTTTATAGGCACTACAACTACGTTGTCTAACCATTCGGGATATTTCACCTCCCGAATGGACCCTATTTTGAGAAGTTTGGTTACCTCGTCCTTTATGAATACGTGCTTTCCCTCGGACTCGGGTCTTCTCTTTTGCTTCGACGGTCTGAACCTAGGGTCCAAGCTTAGCCGATGCGTCGTTATGTCCGGTGGGATCCCTATTATATCTAAGTGGGACCAGGCAAAACAATCAATGTTATCGATAAGAAATTGAACAAGTTTCTTCCTGAGTTCGGGGCTCAACCTCGTTCCCAAGTATACCTTTCGCTCGGGCCAGTGCTCGATTAGTGTGATTTGCTCTAGTTCTTCAATTGTTGATTTGGTGGTTTCGGAGTCATCGGGAATCATGAAAGATCGAGGGACCCTTTGACCATCATCTTCTTCGATCTTCTAGTTATCTGGCTGGGTCGAAGCCAACATATGTGATTCCTATTTGGTGTCTCGTTCTCCTTCTGATCCTGATCCCTTTATCGGCAAAGGCAAGGATATTGATTTCTCTTCCTCGACGGCGAACATTTTTTTTGTGGCCGGTTGTTCTCCGTACACTGTTTTGATACCTCTCGATGTTGGGAATTTGAGGACCTGGTGTAGGGTCGAAGGTACAGCTCTCATGTTGTGGATCCATGGCTTTCCAAAAAGGACGTTGTACCTCATGTTGCCTTCGATCACGTGAAACTTCATTTCCTGGATGGTTCCATCCACATTTATTGGTAAGATTATCTTGCCTTTGGTGGTTTCACATGCCATATTGAATACGTTTAGAACTAGAGTTGCGGGTACGATCTGGTCCTACAGGCTGAGCTGTTTTACGACCTTCAATCTGATGATGTTGGCCGAGCTACCTGGATCGATTAACACACGCTTAATTTTAGTTTTATTCATGAGTACTGATATTACTAGTGCATCATTATGAGGTTGGATGACTCTTTCTGCATCTTTATCATCAAAGGACAAAGTCTCTATTGGTGCGTAATCTTGAGTCCGAGATCGCTTTTTCCTCACAATTGATGTTTTAGCGCGTTTAAGCATTGGTCCCTGAGGGGTATCGGCGCCGCCGATGATCATGTGAATGACGTGTTGCGGTTCTTCTTGCTTGTTTTTCTTGCCGAAATCCCTGTTTTTAAAATGGTTCTTCGCCCTATCCCTCAGAAAATCCCGAAGGTGCCCTTTGTTAAATAAGCGGGCTACTTCCTCTCTTAGTTGCCTGCAATCTTCCGTTTTGTGATCATGGGTGCCATGATATTCGCACATTTGATTGGGATTCCTTTAGGCAGGATCGGTCTGCATGGGTCGAAGCCACTTGGTGTCTTTAATGTGTTCGATGGCCGACACGATGGCGGATGCACCAACGCTGAAGTTATACTCTGATAACCGAGGTGCTTCTATAGGATCGACATATTTATCAAAGCCGCACTTGCTCATAAGTCCCCGAGAATTTTGCCCTCGATCAATCCTTCGATTGTTCCGAACTGTATTGCATGTTGGACCATTGTTCATCCGATTTGTGACGTACGGTTGATATCGGTCTCTGTTCGACCTTTGTTCTCTATCGATCTCCCTTTGGTTTTTAGTAGCTATCCTGTTCTGATGCACGGGTCTATACGGAGCTGCCAACTGGTCATCTTCGGCCCTAATTTTTTATTGATATCAGTTGTGTATATCTGCCCAAGTTATTGCTGGATACTCGATCAAATTTTGCTTCAGCTGACGTGATGCTGTCGAACTCAGCTCATTCAACCCTTGGATGAAAGCTTGTACAGCCCAATCGTCTGTGACCGGTGGCAATTCCATGCGTTCCATTTAAAATTGGGATATGAATTCCCTCAGTATTTCATTGCCCCCTTGCTTTACTTTGAAGAGGTCTGATTTCCTTGTTGCAACCTTTATGGCACCAGCATGTGCCTTTACGAACGAATCTGCTAACATGGTAATAGAATCGATGGAATTTGGCGGTAAATTGTGATACCAGATCATTGCTCCCTTCGAGAGGGTCTCCCCGAACGTTTTCAACAACACGGATTCGATCTCATCGTCCTCCAAATCGTTACCTTTGATGGCACATGTGTAAGAGGTAACGTGTTCGTAAGGATCGGTCGTACCGTTATATTTGGGAATTTCGGGCATACGGAATTTTTTGGGGATTAGTTTTTGGGCCGCACTCGAGGGAAAAGGCTTTTGTATGAATTGTTTTGAATCAATCCCTTTTATCATTGGTGGAGCCCCGGGATTTGATCGAACCTGGCATTGTATGTTTCCACTCTCTTGTTGTTGGCTTTGACTCATTTTGTGAGTTCCTCGAGCAATTTAGTAATTTCGGGAGTGGTCCCTGATTCTTGCTCGTTTGATTTCACTATGGCGGGCTCCGTTCTGGGGGTGATTTCTCGAAGCGGATTGGGATCTGGCCTGCTTTGTATATGAATTTGGCTCTGTAACTGGGCTATCACTACTTGTTGGGCTTGTAGCATCTCGAAGATCATGCGTAAGCTGGCTCCGATTTCCCCCGCGTTATGGGTATCTTGGGCTACGGATCGAGTACTGCCCTGAATGCTTTGTCCGGTTTAGAACGCTGATTCGCCTCCAGAGATATTCGTGAATTGACATCCAATGGTACTTCGGCTCGAATTTCGGGTACTTCGATTCGAGCCTCAGTGCCATCGTCAAGTGGCCTTCCGCCCCCGGGTGCCAAGTTGTTGGTTTCATCTTGAAGGCCGGCTTCGTGGTCGATAGGTAAAGCCTTTGCTGATTTGAAGTTGCAAATTGGTGTGTACTGCAGATTTATGTCAAACAATCACTGTTATCCTTAGCCCCACGGTGGACGCCAAATTGTTTACCCGAAAAATCGGATAACGTTAAATTTATGTATGGTTCTAAGGATACGTGATACCCTTTGATACAAATTGTATAGAGAGATAGCAATACAAATATTCTTGATTATGACAGTGGGAATAATGAATCAGAAAAAATGAATAAAATGAAGTAAAACAAGCACAAGGAGGTATCTTTTGTTCCAGTGTATTTAGTGTGTCCATAGCTTACAAGGATCCCCCTTTTATAGTAGAGGGCCATTACTTTATTTATAAAAAAAAATAATAAAATAAAGCATATAGTGGAGGACCCATGATGATTTGTCTCTTCCTCGATTCCCGCCAAGATTTTCTCTCTTGGTGTGGTTGCAACGGCTCTTGTATGTGAGATCGATACTGGCTCGAACTCGTTACTAGGTCGAGCCCTTCAATCTTGGCTCGAGTTCGACCCTCGGGATGGGCGTCGCGCATTTCCGACCTCGAAGCAATGCCTTGCGGATTGATTTGGTCACGAGCTCGATAAGGTTATCAAGCCGACTCCTCGAGTAGCCTTCGGACTCGAGGCTCGTTAGTACTGTCTTCGGAGCTCACTCCCAAAATCCCACTCCGACTTCTTACCACTTGAACTCGATCGAACATAGGAAGGCCGAAATCTATTTCGACCATATACAACAACATTGAACCCGGACTTTTGCTGCCAAAGTACAACTTCACAACAGGAAAGTACACTTCACTACCATCCATGTCTTTGTAGCAAGTGTCGAAATCTTCGATTGGATTATCAACCATTGGAATATCTTCTACCTCAGATCTAAATATATCGCGAAATAAGATGTAGAAATCTTCAGGAAAATGTGTAATGGTGGTCCCTGTATCCTCAACGACTCCACCATTGAACCTTTTACCAAATTGCCACCATGACGGTTTCATTGGAACTTCCTTATCATTAATAAAGATTTTATAAAGATTGACAAAATGCAATTGAGGTAACTTGTAATTTGGTACTAATTTTGCCATTGTTGCTCCTGGCCATGGGGCTTTATTGAAATGGAGTGTAGATGATTCTCCTGAATCAAAACTTGGTAGACAAAAAGCAAATAACGTCGCGTTAAATTGTGATGGTAAAGAATATCCACCTGGATAATTCGGGTTTACTCTACGTCCAAGGCCAACGATCCCAGAATATCCACCACTAAACCTAACTTTCCCACCAATTTGATTTTTTCCACATCCAAACATAATCCTTTGTGATTTATGGTCTAAAGTAAAAGTAATCACCTCAGATGCCATGAAACCTACTGATCTGATACCACTTTCGTATGGTACATCATAGCGACAATAACGCATTTCTTCAATACATTCAAAACCTGGATCCTCAGTAATGCAACTCGAATTATCTTTAGTGCAATCAACATTTTGGAAAGTTTTTGATGCAGTAGAATTATAAATAGGATGATATATTTGCTTGTAGCATTGCCCACGTGGTCCACATTGCCGCCAAACCAAATCAGTGCCAGTGTCTACTAGCAAATAAGTTCTGCTGAATTCGCTACCAATTAAAAAAGACGCGACAAGCTCACCTTCTGCACTGTGTGTAGTTGTTAACCCTATGGCTCGTCCACGAACCATCCCTTATTTAACATTGTTACCATTTTCAAAAACCGAAGCCAAATAACTTGCTCTAGTATGCCCTCGAGCAAGACGAGCTCTGACCATGGAGTCGTAGTCTTTGAAGTTTGATTTTTCAAATACATCGCGATGGTAAAGAGTAAAAGTATAAGATGGCATTGGAGGATCTGGAAGATTGGATGAATCAATATACATAAATTCTTTTCTAGTTTGCATAATGGAAGTGTAGTTAAGGGGTATTAAAATTGATTTTTCATTGCCAGAAACTACTAAAAGAATTGAGAAAATCATTGACATCAAAAGATGAATATAGATGAAGTTTTCCATTGGCATAAAAAGAAAGATGTTGTGCTTATTTTTCTTGATTTGGGTTGATATTTGTGCACTACTCCTAATTACAGTCATCTATACATAAATTTAATACAGATTAAAAGAGATTTGATTGATTTGTTTGGTATTTACTTGATTTTGGTTAAACATTAATTATTTTTCCATGAAATAATCTGAAATACAGCATGAAATCTCATAAGATATTTCAAAATAATAACTAGATCTAGCATCTATATTATTTGGGATTACTTATTAATGTAGCCATCACAATAAGAATTTGTGTTGTATTAAACATCAATTAGCTAATTAAGGAGCAGAAAATTACGCTTGATGGACCTTTCTTTTTTCTTTTTCTTTTTTCTCATAAGCTATCATATTTCTCAAGAAAGGTTCCAATGTATCCTTTTGTTTTTTTAATCTTAAGCCATTAACCTCCGGCAGGGTGCCTTTGGTTATGGGGGGTTTGGCTTGACCCCTACCATGTCAATATGTACCAAAAAAGTACAAAGCTAGAGGGGGACATGGACCTAACCTCCAACACAAAAGAAAGGAAGAGTTACATCTATACTTATGCTCTTCCATTAGAAAAGTATATACAAAATCAACTAACAAAAAAATTAGTCTTGTCATATCTTCTTCTAATGTTGGGAAGTTGTCATTTGTCTAGTTGAAATGGTCCTTTTTCCTCTTTAGGAAGTTGATTAAAAGAGGTATAGAAAGTACTATTTCCACTTGACGAGGCTAACTTAGCCAAGTAGTCGGCCACTTGATTGGCTTCCCTGAAACAATGTAGAATTTGTGCATATGCAATTTCAGTCATCTGCACAATTTCTCTGATCATCTTCCTTAGCTTTATATTGTTGGTGTCTCCACTTCTAATCATGTTGGCAATGTCTAAAGAATCCATTTCCAGGTCATATCTCGTGTACCCATTTTGGTTGCACCATCTAAAACCATACAATGCTGCAAATGCTTCAGCTTAATTGTTAGAAAAGCATTGAGTTGTGATAGAGAAAGCCATAATTAGCTCTCTTGTATTATCTCTAACAGTGCCGCCAATTCCTTCTTTACCGTTCTCACTCAAGAAACTACCATCTGTATTTATTTTGACTCTATCCGCATCGGGTTTGCTCCATGTCACTTGCCTCCATAGAACTATAGGTTTCAGTCTTTCAATGGCATCACAAATCTGTAACCAAGTACCTTCTATTTTGCATTTTGGGAATGCAATATACAAGGCAGCTTTAATACTCCAATGAACCTATAACTCTATTTTTTAGAATGTCATTTTCTTTTGATCTCCAAATTTACAAGCATTCCAATTTTTCTAAATTTCCCAACATATGCATATTGGAGCAACTTGTAGAAGCATTTTGTGGACATTATTCATAGGCTTAACGTCCCCCTATTCCTTAAAAACTCTTCTTGTAGGCAAGTTTTGGTGCCTAATTCCCAGTGGAGCTCCAAATTTCCTCCAAGTACGACTAGCAACTTCTCCCTCGACAAAAACATGATGGATGGTTTCACATTTTGGTCTCTGACAGCAAGTGCATCTAGAAACCAATTGGTTCCCAAAGTTTGATATTATCTCATCAAAAGGTAATTTCTTTTTATACAACCTCCAGAACAAGAAAGACATTTTAAAAGGAATAGAATTATGCCATACCTTGCTTAGTTCAAGAGATTACTGTTTAGAGACTCTAATGCATTGCCAAGCAGACTTGTTAGTTGCATATTCCTCTTGATTAGAATGCCCTATGCCAATGTTATTAATCTGTTGTACTAGTTGTTCCGGCATCATGCTTCTCAGTTTGTCCAGATTCCATGATCCATTCCTAATGTAATCCTTCACTTTGACCTTGGAACTTCTAGTAGAGCCTGAGACCATTCTGTCTAGAGCACCACTCTCAAACCAGTTATCCCACCAAAACCTATAATCTCCTCTATTAATTTTCCATATCATATTTGTCTCTGCTTTATCCCTTACTTTCATAAGATGTCTCCATGCCTGTGAGCAATTTGAAGTTCCAATCTTAGCTACTGGATGTATATTTTGACAATATTTTGCTTGCATAAACACTGCCCATAGAGAATCTTGAGTTCTCAATCTCCACCATCTCTTAATAGCTAAGGTAGAGGATATATCTTCCATGCTTCTAATGCCTATACCACCTTCATCTTTTGGAAGACATAGGTTCTTCCAAGAGCTCCAGTGATATTTGCCCTTGTCCCCATTGGTTCCCCAATAAAACCTGGCAAAATATCTTTCTAATAAGTCCAGAGTGGTTTTTGGGGGATTGAATGCACTGAGAGTATATGTAGGAATAGACTACAATACACTTTTAATTAGCACTGCTCTGCCTCCATAAGTTAGCATCTTGCCTAGCCATCCTCCGAGTCTCTTGACTTCTTTGGTAACCATGTTGTTAAAATAAGATATCTTTTTCCTTCTCACATATATAGGACACCCCAAGTAAGTGAAAGGGAAGTTCTTCTCCATAAAGCCAGTACATTCCCTCAGCCTATTGATTCTATATGCATAATTATTTGTATCTGTAAGGAAGAAGCTTCTGTCTTTGTTAACTTTTTGCCCAAAAGCCTTTTCATATGCCCTCAATTGTTTCATGATGAGTTTGACTGATTTCCTGTTTCCACTGCTGAAAATGACAATGTCGTCTGCATATGATAAGTGATTTATAAGTGGACCCCTGCGATTCATAGAAAAAGGAACAAAGTTTTCGTTAGTAAGTAAATTGTTTAAAGACCTAGAAAGAACCTAAGCTGCCAAAATAAAAAGAGAAGTAGAAAGAGGATCTCCCTGTTTGAGCCCATGTGATGATGTAAAGAGTCCATTCCTAGATCCATTTATTGTAACAGAGTACCATACATTATATATTAATCTCCAAACATGATTAGTCCACTCTTCTGAGAAGCCAAAATTCTTCAGTACTTGAACTAGGAATTCCCATGACAACCTATCATAAGCCTTTTCCATGTCAAGTTTTAGAACAATATGACCTCCAGAATTCTACTTGAAAATTCCATGAATAATCTCTTGAGCAAGCATCACATTTTCAGTGATGAGTCTACCAGTAACAAAACCACTTTGGTTCTCGAAAATTAGCTTGGCCAACATTGGGTTAAGTCTTCTAACCAGAATTTTGGAAATGATTTTGTTAGTAAAATTACTAAGGCTAATTGGCCTTAGATTAGGAAAAACAAGTAGGAGACTCCACTTTAGGAATTAAGGCAAGACAAGTGTGAGTGTAAAATTTGGTCAGATTCTTTCCTTTGAAGAAATCAGAGACAAAGGCAATCACATTCTCTTTAATAATATCCCAACAGTTTTAAAAAAAATTACCATTATAGCCATCAGGTCCAGCACTACTGTCAGCACTCAAACTGAAAATTTCTTCCCTAATCTCAAGACAATCAGGCATTCTGTTCAAAATCTCATTATCTTCCTCAGTAATTTTCCTAGGAATACAATCCAACAATCTATCATTCATAGTAGCTTGAATCATGTTGAATATCTGTTTTAAATGCTTAACTGCATCCCTAGCAATTTTATCATCCCCTTGAATCCATCTATTCCTTTGGTTCTTGATTCTGTATAAGTGAAGTTTCTTCCTTTTGTTCCTTAGGACACTATGAAAATACTTGCTATTGCAGTCACCATCTTTAAACCATCGTATCTGAGTTTTTTGTCTCAATAGGGATTCTTGCATACCAAGCCATTTAATATATTCAGCATGTCCCTTATTGAGTTCTTCTCTTCCTTGCTCTGTATTGTTGTCCTGATCAATATCTTCCAGTAGCTGCATTTTAGCCTCCCAAATCAGAACTTACTCGTTGACATCACCTATGATATCTCTGGACCACTTACTAAGCCTCTTACTTAAAGCCTTCAACTTGCTCTGAAGCCTCCACATTACATTCCCATCTACCTTCATATCCCATACTTCCTGTACTACCTCATGAAAGCCATGTTGATCAGTCCAAAAATTTAAAAATCTGAAGTACTTAATGTTATCCACCTGCTCATTGTGATATTTCATAAGCAGAGGCCTATGATCTGATCCAGTCCTGCTCAAGTGTTTGACAACAGTAGATTGAAATTTCTGAGCCCATTAATCATTGATCAATACCCTATCAAGTCTTTTCCAAATATTATTACATCATGTGAACTTTGGACCAATAAAGCCAATATCAGCTAGCCCGTAATTCTCCATCGTGCTGATGAAATCAAAGCTCCTATGAGCTTTATGAGGTCTTATCCCCAACTTTTTCATCTGAATCCATAATCACATTGTAATCACCTCCCACGCACCAAGGTCCATCAATGATATCATTCAAATATTCAAAGTTGCTCCAAAGATCTCTTCTCTCCACAGAAGTGCATTTAGCATATACCGTGGTGATCACAGTTCCTTTGTCTTCTGCAGTCTCTTTAAAGTTGATACTCAGTTGTTGTTCTTCATTAGCAATTATCTCAAATTGATCAATGTAACTCCAAAAGCACCAGGTCTTGCCATTTATATTTGCCTTGCGATATTGAAAGCCAAGAAATTTCTTATAGCCTTCAATCTTATTCATATCAACAAAAGGTTCAATAATAGCAGCAAACGTTATTTTGTTGATATTGATAAGATGCTTAAGTCTGTGAATAGCCTTTTTGGATCTTACCCCCTTATATTCCAAAGAATTATACTAATCATGGAATATAAGATTGGGTGTAGACTGTTTTTGTGTTGTTCCTTTGTTTAAGGAAGTTTTCTTTTCATTTGTCTTCTTTCCTTTCCTTCCCTATTAAGATACTCTTTTTATTTCTTGGGGATTGTCTTGTTTGTCTTCATTTCCTGTATGTTGTGTTTGTTGACATTCTTCAATTTTGGTGCCGCTCAAAGTTTCTATTTGGGAAGAATCTGCAGATTCACTTTGGTGTGCTACTTGTTTCTCAATTTTGTCGGGTGGTTGTGCAGGTATTCCTTCTAATTGATCACCAAATAACTCCACCAATAACTGAATTGTTGGTTGATTCTTGACTCTTGAGGATAGACTAGTGGATATTCTATCTTCATTCAAATCGTCTCGTCTCTTGTCTTGGTATTCCTTGTTTGTTGACGAATTTTGATCATTGATTTTGTCTTCATCAATATTATGAATATGATCAGTATTATTGTTGCTCATACTTTATGTCATCACCTTGTCCCCATTGTTCTTTTCCATTCCATTCTTCACCTTGTTGTTGGACTTATTTGTATTAACATCATTATCTTTATTTTGTTGGCTTCCTTGCAGACTGAATGCTATGAAATTCTGTGGAGGTATGTATTCTCTGAAATATTTTTTTGCTCCAAAATTATTTTGGAAAAGGACTGGTTTGAAAATAACTTTACTCTTCTTTTTGGGCATGCTTTTCCTTTTGCTTTTCTTCTTCTTTTTCCTGTTGAATCTAGTTGTAGTTGGTTATTGTTCATCTGGCGGATCCTTTTTTTCCTCCATAACCTCTTTTGCCTGCACATGATAGAGCACCTCCTGATTTTTCATCTTTTTTGTTTTGTTATGATTCTTTTGTATGTTGATTTCTTGATTGACAACCTGTTTCTCCATGTTTTTTACCCAGGTTCCTTGGCATTATCTTTTGGCTCATGATTGATAATCTTCTCATTTTTATTACTCTTTGTCGTGTTTTTTTTCTCAACACCAGTTGACTCAAAAATCAATATTTCTTGCTTATCATTATCATTCCTAACATCCTCCTTGCTTCTACTACTCCCTTCCCCTGCTTGTAATTGTGTCTCCTTCATCTCATTGTCGTTCACCATAGTAGTTTCTGCGATTCTCTTTTTTTCAAGTACTCTGCAATTAATCATATTGTGACCAAGTTTCCTACAATATTTGCAATACTTCGGAATGTTCTCATACTCTATCTTTTGCGTGTAACCTTTCAAAGGAGATTTCTCATCTTCCGAACCTACCCAAACACTATCTGGTAGAGGTTTTGTTAGATCTATTTCAACTATAATTTTAGCCATGATAGGCCTAGTTTTACCAAAAGTAGCAGCGTCTAGAGCTAAAGGAGTCCCGAAATTGCTAACAACGTGTTTGACATAATGCCATGTATGCATATTGAATGGAATACCTGGTGAAAGCACCCATACTGGTACAATAGGAATGTCTTCATCCGGTTTGAAATCCGGTGACCATTTTTATAACCACATTTGTAGCCCTTGAATTTCAATCACCCTTCTGAACCATAAAGAGTTGAAATCGTCTTCATTAGTAAAGTCAATAAACACATTGTATTTGTCGTAGACTCCAATCTTGGCGGAACCCTTGATCGAAAAAAGTTCTCTGAAGGTTGATCTAATTCTTTCAATTTGGGGACGGGGCTTCAAGAATCTGCCCACAATTGTTAGCTTACATTCACCAGCCATAATTCCGTAATAATCCGAGGCCTTAAAAATCACCGCTGGGATCCCATTGTTGGTAGTCTGTCTCGCTATTACCGATTCTCTAGGATGTCGGGCGTTGGTTGTCTGAGTTGTGGTGGCAGTGGTTATAGTGGTTGCGTAGGTTTGTTTTTATGGAGTTCCTTCAGTAGGTGGAATCTCCATTGCAGGTGGGTTAATTTGGTTACTGGTACGCGCCGATTGGACTCCGACCGACGGCGCCATAGGGTGGAGCGTGACAGTGACGCGCGTAAAAGGTTACCGTTATGACTGAAAAGTGCTTTTTAGACCTTTCATCAGCCAATGGACCTTTTTAGAACGGCCATTTAAAATTTTTTCCCGCTAAGAAAAGTCTTTGTGAAAGTAGCATCCGGGTAGAATTTGGGAAGTGCTCCTGGCGATCGCCAGAACTTTCCATATAACAAATTTAGAGTTTGCCATGTTTTGTGGCAAATCTTGGTGATCAATATTTGAAAAATTCTGGCGATTGTTTACACCACACCAATAGATGTATGTCATGTATTTGTACATTCATTTCTATCACTTAACCACAGTCAATTAATGCATATTTTTACTTCATGAAATCATTTGACCGTGGCAAATAAAATTGGTTTGGTGTAAGCATCTCGCGCGGATAAATATTTACCTATAAAGAGTTCTAGATGTATCACTAGGATTGTCAAGAATGAAATTCCAATTTAATGTCATTTTTTATTTTAAATAAGTTTTAATTATCTCGTATAATTAATACACATATTTTTCATTCCACATTATATCCCGTATTAACAATAAAAAATAAAATAAAAATAAAAAAATTTATATCCCGTATTAAATAATACAAAAATTACAAATATGTTATACCACTATATTGGTAATACACATTTGGTTTGTCGTATAGATCCCTGCATAACTTTTGCGAGTTTAATAGTAAAAGGGAAAAAACACAAAGTTAGCTATGCAAATATCATATTAATCATACAAGATATTACACTAATAAAATATTGGATATATTATTTTGGGCAAATTTAGCTAACAACCTTAGAATGTAAAGATTCTAAAATTTCTCTACATCAATCACAAGCATCTACACTGAAAGTTAGAACATTATTTTTAGTATCAAAAGTTAATCCTGTCCCTTGAAGTTGATTGGTGCCTATAATTGAAAAGTTGTGATTCCAACCAAAAAAACCTAAGCAATAATACCCTGCATTTTCTATTAAAGCTCGTTCTTGTACTAACATCAGCTCTTGACTTGGAGAAAAGTTGCCAAAGTAAAACCTCACAACTGGGAAATATAATTCAGCACCAAATGGATCATCTTTGTAACATGTATCAAATGGACCAACTCCATCTTCAACTATTTCATAATCTTTAACCTCAAGTCTAAAAACGTCGCGAAATATAATGTAAAAATCATGAGGAAAACGAGTAATCAGTGTCCCTGTATCGACGATAACTCCTTGATTATCATTATTCCACCACGAAGGATCCACTGGAACAACTTTATCGTTAATCACAATCTTGAAAATATTGACGTTGTAAAAATGAGGGTTTAATTTATTTCTTACTAATTTCACCTCGGTTCCATATGACCACGGAGCTTTATTAAACGTGAGAACAGATGGTTGTACCGAAGTAGAACTTGGTAGACATAATGCAAATATTGACGACCCTAATTGAGATGGTAAAGAATATCCACCTATGGCTTTCGGACTAACTCTTCGACCAAGTCCAGCAATTCCAGAAAATGTACCACTGAAATCTTGAGCACCACTTTTTTGGTCAATACTACAACCAAAATTAATCCTAGCTTGTGTATTGTCTGAAGGAAAAGTAATAACCTCGGATTGCATAAAACCTTTTGTTGTTTGTCCACTTCCATATGTTGTCTCATAAAAACATAAACTGCTACTTAAAGCACAATGAAAATGTGGATCTCCAGATATACAAACTGAACTATCCTCAACACAATAAAGTCTTTTGAAAGTTTTCGACGTGGTACGATTGTATATAGTATTAAAAACTTGTTTGAAACACTTATTTGGAACACAAGGTGCACATTGCCACAAAACTAAGTAACTTCCAGTGTCTATTAGTAAGTAATTTCTTATTCTTTCACTCCCAAGCATAAATAGGGCAACTAATGACTTTGATAGTAGGAAGTAGGTGCTACCTTTAGGACTTGGTTATGGATTTTATTCCAATTATGCATGTATTTCTCTTGAAAATCGGTCTCTTTTTTTTTATTTCAGTATCGCGGTATTTGAACTTTGATGCCAAGTATGTAGCTCGAGCATGATCTTGAGCAAGACGATTAGTAAGAAGAGACTCATAGTCTTTGAATTTTGATTTTTCAAAGATGTCGAGATGGTAAACACTAAAAGAATAAGACGGCATTGGAGGATCTTGAAGTCTGGATATATCAAAAGACATGAAAGCTTTTCTAGCTTGTTTAATGGAAGAAGAATTAATCTTGAAATATGATTTTTCATTGCTTAAACTAGCAAAGGATTTCCAATGAAGGATTGACACAAGAAGAAGAAGAATAAGGAGGAGGCTTTCCATTGGTAATTAGTTTAATTTTACTATTGATTTGGTTTGGAATTTGTGTTGACATCTTCAATTATTTATAGTATTAGTATGCAAATTACACGAAATCCCATTAAATATATATATATATATATATATATATATATATATATATATATATATATATATATATATATATATATATATATATACGTATTTGCAATCTATATATTAAGTAGTACATTAGCAATCTACATAGTAATTAGGATACTAATTCTAGGGTCAAATAATCAAATTTATATATCATTATGTCTAGCAATATCATAGATAAATCTTGTACTTCCCTTTTTGGTTCCATACTTCCATTCTCCTAAAATTGCACTATTGGTTTCCGTAATTATTTCACAAAAATAGTTTGAATGATTTTCTTTACACGTAATGAGATATGCTTTTTATCATTTGAGCCTAGTATTGGTATCCTACTTCATATATAGATTGCAAAAAAAAAAAAAAAATACCTTAATCGCGATTGGTGCAAAATAAAGTTTCCAAATAGTATAAATTTCATATTTAATTCTTGTTAAGTAATGTTACAAGATTTTATGCTTTGTTTGGACATTACCAAACAAGCATAGGTATATTTTAATGATTTAACAAAAATAAGTGTGAAATGATTCAAACTTGTATTCACATTAAATTCTCTTTTTTTTATCCAAATTTGTACACAAAAGTTGGAAATATTTTAAAGATAAAACATAAACCAATGTTATAAATGATTGAAGCAGTTTGCTCAAGCTTCAAACCAAATTAATACTAAATCAAAATTACCAATGGAAAACCCCCTCCTTCTTCTTCTTCTTATATCAATCCTTCATTGGAATTCATTTGCTAGTTTAACCAATGAAAAATCATATTTCAAGATTAATTCTTCTTCCATTAAACAAGCTAGAAAAGCTTTCATGTCTTTTGATATATCCAAGCTTCAAGATCCTCCAACGCCGTCTAGTTCTGTTAGTGTTTACCATATCGACGTCTTTGAAAAATCAAAATTCAAAGACTATGAGTCTCTTCTTACTAATCGTCTTGCTCAAGATCATGCTCGAGCTATATACTTGGCATCAAAGTTCAGATACCGCGATACTGAAATAAAAAAAGAGACCGATTTTCAAGAGAAGTACACGCATAATTGGAGTAAGATATATGATCAAGTCCTAAAGGCAGCACCTACTAACTACTTTAAAGGTCACTATGTTGCCCTTTTGTTGCTTGGTAGTGAAAGAACAAGAAATTACTTGCTAATAGACAGTGGAAGTTACTTAGTTTGGTGGCAATGTGCACCTTGTGTTGCAGATAAGTGCTTCAAACCGCTTTATAATACCATATACGATTCTACCACTTCCAAAACTTTCACAGAACTTGATTGCGTTAAAAACAGTTCAACTTGCATAAGTGCAGATCATGATTTTCATTGCGCTTTAGGCAGCAAACGATGTTTTTATATGGAACAATACATAACTGGAGAAACAACAAAAGGTTTTATCGCATCTGAGGTGATCACTTTTTCTTCAGACAATACACAAGCCAAGATAATATTTGGTTGTAGTATAGATCAAAAAGGTGGTCCAAATTTCAGTGGTACATTTTCTGGGATTCTTGGCCTTAGTAAAAGAGTAAGCTTGACAACTACTGGTGGATATTCTTTACCATCTCAATTAGGTTCATCAATATTTGCATTATGTCTACCAACTGCTACTTCAGTACACCCATCTTTCCTCACCTTTAATAAAGCTCCGTGGTCATATGGGACAGAGGCAAAACTAATAAAAAATCGATTAAGTCCTCATTGGTACTACGTCAATCTTTTCAAGATTGTGATTAATAATAAGGAAGTTCCGGTGGATCCCTCTTGGTGGAATGGTCAAAAAGTAACTCATGGAGTTATAATAGATACAGGCACATTAATTACTCGTTTTCCTCATGATTATTATATTATATTTCGCGACATTTTCAGAGAAGAAGTAAAAGATTATACAATGATCGAAGATGGATTTAGTATATTTGACACTTGCTATGAAGATGATCCAGATGGTGCTGAAGTATACTTCCCAGTTATCAAATTTTACTTTGGCAATTATTCTGAAAGGCAAGAGGTGCTGCTAGTAGACGGACGAGTTGTAGTAAGTATTGGGGGCTACTATTGCCTAGCTTTTATGCCATGGGATGATAAATCTACACTTATAGGCACTAATCAGCTTCAAGGCATAGGTTTAACTTTTGATACTAAAAATAATGCTTTAACTTTCAGTGTTGATGCTTGTGATTGAGATAATAAAAGTTGAACCTATACATTCTAAGGTTGTTATTATGGTCTTCTATTTTTTGGTTTCCCGCCCGATGTCCGGTACTCGCATTGGAGCCCGACTATATTTGGATTCGCGCTACTTAGGGGCCCATTCGGGGGGAAGCGCTTCCTACCAAGGATTTTTCCATACCCAGGACTCGAACACGAGACTTGTGGTCAAAGGAAGAGCAGCCACATCCCGTGCACTACATCGATGACCACAAGATGGTTCTACACGGCATCTTGTGTAGAATGTACAACTACAAAATTTATTATGTAAAATATATATATATATATGTATGCCTTTTATTCTTTTCATAAAATTATTTATATCTCTTTTGATTACTAGTTACTAGCAAAAAGTATAAGCTAATGGTGGAGATATTGAATTTTCTTCTTGAGGTATGGTGAAATGAGGTAAGCCTAGCTTGTTCTAGTTGAACCGTTTAGTTCGACTTTATTTTTCCGTTACTTATAAAAGATATTAAGTCCGTTAGAATAGAAGTTAAAGAAGATATTTATACTCATTATCTTGGATCCTCTGAATATTGGGTAAATGTTGTTAAATTGGGTCAAGTATTTCATGAAATTAAATGGAGTAACAGAAAACATAGCCAGAAGGCTGGCTACTCCACTAACAACATCCAAAATTTTAACTATTCTATGTCTCATTCGTACCAAAACAACCGACGAAGCTACATCAATCAAGAATGACCGCAACCTATAAGCATTAATAGCCACAAAAGTGTTTTGTGGCACGTTTAAGACCACAACTTTCAAAAGTATTCTTATCTTCTTAAACTATGTGACAGTCAAACTATGTCCCATAAATTGAATTGGATGAGATACTACTGAATCAAACTTTGATTATAGAGAAGAAAAATAATGTTCTAATGGTAGATATGTTATTTTCCTCAGATTTTAAAGCTGGAAAAGATTGTTACAAGAATGAGTTTTATGGAACTATCAAAAGTGACTTCATACTTCAGCCAATACAATGAAATTGGGAAGGGAATGCTAGGAAAAGTGTACAAAGCAATGGTCCCAAAGTATTGGAAACCTTTTTTAACTGGTACTATGCTTCAGCTATGATCTTTGTTCTGATTGCTATGACCGGTATTGTATATCTTCAAGATCACATGGGATGGAAAGTTGGCTTTGGAGTTCCTGCTATTATTATGTTCTTCTCTAGTCTGCTGTTTTTTGTTGCTTCTCCATTTTATATCAAGCAAAAGGCTAGCAAAAACTTGTTTACCATATTAGTACAAGTAATTGTGGTTGCTTATAAGAATAGGAAAGTTGCTTGTCCTTCTGAGAATTCTGGTTACCATCACAACAAAGGTTCAGAATTTTCCGTGCCAACAAACAAATTGAGGTGTGACAAAACTCTCCCGTTTATCCTAGGATTTATTATCTTTTTGTTTTTCCTATTTAGGAGAGTCTTGGCGTAACTGGTAAAGTTGCTGTCATATGACCAGGAGGTCATGTGTTCGAGTCTTGCAAAAATGCTGGGTAAAACTGCGTACAATAAACCCTTGTGGCCCGGCCCTTCCCCGGACCTCGACCATAGTGAAATCTTAGTGCACCGGACTGTCCTTTTTTGGTTTTTCCACAAAGAGGCTCCAAGTTTCAGAAAATTTGGAGGAAGAATTTGTTTCTGAGATTACAACTCTGTGTAGTCTAAGGCAACATAATATAGTACCTCTAATCGGCTTTTGTTACGAGGCACGAGTGACTTCTGGTTCACAAATATATATGTGTTGAGGTCAATAACTCATTGATACTCTTAACATGATATGATATTGTCTGTTTTGGGCCAATTTTTCACGGTTTTCTCCAAAAGACTCACACCATTAAAAAGAGATCCTTACATCATATATGTATATTCTCAATCATTTTAGCTAGCAATGTAGGACTTTATTCGCATACCCATGCCTAAATGGAAACTTATATGAGTGGTTGCATTCAACCGACGACAAGGCAAAACTCTTAGACTTTCCACTAAGGGTTAAAAATGTTGTTGGCGTCGCGAATGCCCTGGATTGGCTTCATCACGATGGAAATTTCCATGTTGTGCGTAGTAAAATAAGCATACAATGCATCTTGCTTGATGCAAATTTCGATCCCAAGATATCCAATTTTTAGGAGGCGACGCTTGCAAAACTAAATGACAGAGTTCAAATTTGAGTCTATTGCCAATAGTTGAATCTTTGGACTTTACAAATTATAATAGTTGAATGAATCATTACTGATCAAATGCCAATAATGCTACAAGTGTATAGACTGTAGCTGTGATTGCTTGAATCCATGACCAAACAGGACACCCTGAAATAAAGTTGAACTGATGTCTACAATGCAATTTGCTGATAAACCATAGTCTTAATCACTTAGCATAACCGCCTCCAAGTTTGTCTGTGTCAGCCTTTTTTTGCGAAATAAATCAAGTACTAGAATATATCAACTATGCTGCTTAAGTTAAGACCAATTTTGAATATACTACTACAACTATAATTACCCGTAAAATGATTCAGTTGAATTTGTAACGTGATTTATAGATAAGCGAATCAATTTGATCCTAAAATAATAAATAAATTAAATAAAATGTAAGACTTAGCCTTGAAATCGAGATAAGACGGTAAATAGATTGGTTCCTGTAGTAGAGCTTCCGAAGGCAGTAATACGAATATCAATAGACAAGAAATAAAGTATTATTGCGCTTTTGAATAGTATATAGCATAAGTTTGTCAGAAAATTTATTTTTCCTACAATGGCTATTGAAGTCACTATTTATAGCTGCACATAAGGAACAAGGTCCTAGGATCAAGCCCCTCTTAAATGACATTATGGGGGCCATTGATGAATGTGTAATGGCAGGCTATGAATGACAAAATTTTCTATAACGGACTGTGTATTTAATACTACAGAATATTCTTCATTGAATGCTATCGGGTGGCAGCCATTCGTTTGTCTTCATTAACAATGTTCCCTTCGGGGTCTTCCCGGTGACAATCAAAATTGCTGCCCCCACTCATGGTTTTCACTTTTCTCGTTTTTTGTCTGTCTCCAGTTTTACGTGTCGCTCAATTATACGAGTATTTAATACGAATATATTTTACCCTATACAGATAGTCCCCCTGCTTTCCGGTAGAATATCTTTGTGTCATCATAAATTGGTGAAGATACCTTTCTTGGCAGAAATTTTCTGATCTCCTCTGAAAAGATTATGACGCTTGATTAGACACACGTCTCTCCGCATTTAATGTCCAGAACACGTGTCACTCCACGATTTAGCAATACTTTCGCCAGTTTTCGAGGTAATCTTGGCCACGATTTTAGCTGACTATTCCTTTATTTATACGCCTTATTTTTATTCTTTTACACTTCACAATCTTTCGAACTCTCTCAACTACTCTTACTCAACTCTTTCTTGCTTTCACTCTTCCTTAAACTTCTTCTTCAAAGAATTCTTACTTCCTCGTACTAACCATGGCCTCCTCCTCCAAGTACTCAATCTCTTCAAAAAACGAAGAAAGCACCGATGATGCTGCCTCTCCTATGGTGAGCACCATTATTCCAGTGAGGCTCAGTACAACCAAGAATTTGGAAGAGCAGATTCCTTCTGCTAACTCGCGCACGTGGTTTGTGCCCTTCTTTCATCCGTCCTTCTACCATTCCTGCTATGAATGAGGACTGTGATTTTCATGATTTGAACATCATCGCTATGCCGATCTGGAGGAGCGAGTAACCTTCCCTAAGAAGGGTTTTACGTACGTTTACAGTTGCCTCTTCACTTTGGGCCCATTATCATTGAGCGGGGGACTTGACCCCGTAATCTTAAAATTTTGCTACTGGTATCAAGTTTGCTTGGCACAGATGTTCCCTCTGTGTGGCGGACAGTAGCTTGTCTATGGCGGCTATGCCAGGAGGCGGGGGAAGACCTCTCCTTCACCCGCATGATGAATCTTTACTCCCCCAAGATTTTTCGTGGGGGAATAATAAACTTTAGCAAACGTGGTCACCATGCTTTGTTCACCAGCATGGATGATGAAAATGACCGTGGATGGATGGAGTTGTTCATTGTAGTTGTGACCAGGGACATCATCCCGGCCACAACTCCATCTTTCCTCGAGTCATAGATTCGTACACGTAAGTTCAACATCTGTTTTTTCCATGATTAAAGGTTGTTTCATGTTATTACTGATCCTTCTCTTTACACTATTCAAGCAACTCGGTGGACACCACTAAGTGTCGAAGGTTTGGACTAGTAGGTCCAGAATATTTTGGATATTACCACGCTTGAGACCCGCCGGTGGAAAGAACTGGCTCTCAAATAATGGTAGAAAGCCAAAAATCATGGTAAGTTGATTCTCGAACTAATCTTGTTTTTACCTCACGTATAAGAAAATTGGCTAACTTCTCTTTCCGTTGAATTCAGGTCCTCTTTATCGTCCCCGAGGAGGAAGTTTTGGATGATCCTACAGATGCGACGAGGTTGTTGCAGGAGGCCTTCATTCGAACAGGCGCTATCGGACCTGCTTCCGGTTTAGGTGCTTACTCTCGGAGTCCTTGGCCGGAGAACAAGAAATAAAAAAGGTGGAGGGCAAAATAAAAGGGTGAAAAATGTCGCGCTCGAGCTAGCCACAAATACTATGGTGATTGATATTGATGGGGAAGCCAATGAAGAAGAGGCTTCTCTACAGAGAAGACAACGATCTTCATCAGCTCAACATAATGCTCAATCAGAAGAGCTTATAACGCCAATCGAGAATAATATTCAAGCGCTCTGGGGAGAGTGTGACTTAGTGTAGAATGCCAATTCTCGCTTTCGAGTCCCATTCGCTGCTCCCGGTACAGTGAGGCTGGGTATCAGGACTCTTCCTTCTTCAGTTGATGAGCAACCAATAACTAGAACCATTTTTTTCGCAGCTGCTTCTCAACCCACAATGCCATCGGCTTCATATCCTTCTACGCAAACCATAGCTTCATCACCAGCAACTGATACATCACCTCCACCGGTCGCAGCCACCCGAGATGAGGATGTCCCTAATTTCCAGTCCCCAGACCATAAGGAATTTGGGTCACAACTATTCGCCCCCTTCTGCAGATCCCTAAAGGAGGAGGATCGTCTCCCTCTTGGTTTCTACCGAGTGCTATATGTTGTCCTGGCCAGTAAAAATTGCCAATTATCTAAAGTCACTGGCTTCAGTTAAAGATAATAAGAAAATACACTCTCTTTCGGGGAAGTGTATGGTAAACAATGCCATGCACAACGTAGCAGCAATCCGATATTTGTTCCTTTTACTGTTACTTCAAGTCTTGTTATGACAGGATTTTTGATTTGAATTTTTGCTTTGCAGGCTAACGTCCTTGCTTCTGAGGGCGTGCAGAAGTTGATCCTCAATAAAGAAAAACTCACATCAAAGCGGAATCAACTATTGGTCGAGCGGGATCAAATTGATGCTCGCTCCCGGCACTAGAAGCACAAGCTGCCGAAGCCGGTGAGTTAAAGGCTCAGTTGCAGTAGAGCGAGCAGGAGGTGATGGCCCTTAGCTAAGAGGTCGTCCTATTAAATGTACAATTTTAAGAGGCTAAGTCTAAATGGTCTGAGGTCCGAAATGATGCTCTTACTGCTGTCGAGCGCGAGGCTGCCTTTACTGAGAGACTGTATAATTTGGAAGCGGCCTTGAACTCCAAAGCTGAAAAGGTTGTTGCTGCTGAGGAGATGCACGCCCAGATGGAAGAGAAGTATAAGAGGGTCATGGAGGATAATAATGTTCAAATCTGCCTACTTCTCTTGGGGGCGTAGACGCTTCTCTTTCCCCAAGTTCTGGGGACGCAGTAGTTTAGTTTTTTGCTTTCCTTTCCCTTTGTTTTCCTTTTCATACTTTTGTACTCATGTTGCTTGGCACATTTTTTATATAAAAGTTCTTTTTCATTTAAGCATTGCGCAAAGTTTACTTTTTTGTGTCGAGTTATGCAAGACTTCGGGTGCATTTTTCTCTAATGGCATTTGGATTACGGGCATAAATTCTTTTAAAACCAACCCTTTACTGTGAGGGTTTCATAATAGAGGGCCCTATTATGTTTACGGTACTCTTGAAGAGGACGTCTCATATTCATTCCGGCTCTAGCATTTGAAGTACTTGATTAACTTTCAAATGATAAAATTAATTCATCATTCGGGCAAGAAAAAAGATAAAAATAAAAGGACTTTATTTTATTCCTTCCATTTTCAAAAGTACATAAGCATTCATTGTGCTGAAAAGAAATTGCCATTATTTGTGACTAATTTGTACAACATGTTTCTACGGGGCTGGCCTCGCAGTCCCCGGCCCTGATGATACATCTCTGTTCCTGAATTTCGTAGTCCCGGTTTGTGTAGCAGTTAGGTTGTCGTTTTCTCATATCATTCCCCCCAGTTTTCGAATGCGAAGAATACGATTTTGAACATTGGAAGTCTTGTTCCTTTGATGATTCTATTAGTGAATGGTCGGATAGCTATTAGTCCGATATCAAGCTTTGTTTCCCGTCAGGAAGCCAAACACTATCTAACCATCCCGTAGTGGCTTGTTGTTTCCATGCCTTGTTGTTTAAAGGTATTATTTCTGCTGATGGCGTTCCTTTGTAGTATGATTTCCGTTACAGCACATACTTTCAGTATAAGCGGTTCTTCAACCCACTTAAAGAATAGTTAGTTAAAATAAAAAAAAATCTTACGTTACCGGGAGTCGGCGGCAGCAGACTGACTATGTCCATGCCCCATTTCATGAATGGCCAAGGCGACAATACCGAATGCAATAGTTCTGCTGGTTGATACACCAACAACGTGTGGCTTTGACACTTATCGCATTTTCGAATAAATGCCTTAGCGTCTTGCTCCATTCGGGGGCAGTAATATCCTGCCCTAATTAGCTTTAATACTAATGAGTCCGCACCCGAGTGATTTCCACATATTCCTTCGTGAACTTCTCTCATGACGTAATTAGCCTCGGAGGATCCTAAACATCATGCCAACGGGTATTGAAAAGACTTTCTATACAACAGGCCTCCCCTAAAGCAGTAACGAGTTGTTTAGTTCGGAGTTCCCGGGATACCTTAGGATCTTCGGGTAGTTTGTCGTGCTCAAGATAGTCGATGATCTCATTTCTCCAGTATCATACCAAATTGGCTGCATTTATCCACATCCAATACTGAATGCATGAGCTGTACGACCGTACCACAGTCAGATTCCTTTATTTCTGTGGACGAGCCCAGGCTAGCAAATGCGTCTACTTTCGTGTTTTCTTCCCTCGGGATGTGGGTGATTGACCATTCCCTGAACCGTGAAAGCAAAGTCTATACTTTCACTATATATTGCTGCATGCGTTCCTCTTTGGTGTCGAAGATCCCATATACCTAATTTACTATTAGTTAGGAATCACATTTGATTTCAATGACCTCAGAGTCTAGTCCCCGATCCAGTTAACGTCCTGTAATCAAAGCCTCATACTCGGCCTCATTGTTAGTCAAGGGAACAATTCTTATGGCCTACCTCAGGATTTATCCCGAGGGAGTAATTAGTACTACCCCGAGCACGGACCCTTTCACGTTGGAGGCTTCGTCCGTGAACAAGGTGTAGACTACCGATATTGTTTCTGACACCGTCACCGCCTTTTTGGTGGCCAAAGGAAGCAGTCCGGGACTGAAATCGGCCATGAAGTTGGCCAAAACTTGTGACTTGATCGCAGACCTGGGTTTATACTCTATGTCAAATTCACTCATTTTGACTGCCCATTTGGCCAGTCGACCTGAAAGTTCAGGTTTGTGAAGGTTATTCCGCAGGGGAAAGGTGTTCACCACGGCTATCGGGTGGCATTGAAAATAATGCCCAAGCTTTTGAGAGGCAACTACGATAGCTAAGGCCAATTTTTCGAGATGTGGGTAGCGAGTTTCCGCTCCCGTTAAAAATTTACTAACATAATAAATAGGATATTGCATACCTTCGTCTTCACGGACTAAAACGGTACTTACCGCTAACTCTAAGTTCGCTAAGTAAACCAACAATTATTCTCCTTCATCCGGGTTCGATAGTAGCGGAGGAATCGATAAATACCCTTTCAAATCCTTCAAGGCTTGCTGGCATTTTGGAGTCCATTCGAAGTTATTCTTCTTTTTCAGAAGTTAGAAGAAGCGATGACATTTTTCTGAAGACCGAAAAATAAACCTGCTTAAAGTGGCTAGTCTTCCCGTTAACCACTGAACCTCTTTCACATTTGATAGCTGGATGGGAATGTCCTCAATGGATTTAATTGTATCAGGATTGACTTTGATCCCCCTTTGTGGCACCAGGAAATCCAAGAACTTCCCGAAGCTGACTCCGAATGTACACTTTTCAGGGTTAAGCTTCGTGTTGTGCTTCCTAAGAATGTCAAAGGTTTCTTGGATGTGTTCAAGATGATCACATGCGTTCAAAGACTTCACCAGCATATCATCTATGTAAACTTCCATTATTTTCCTTATTTGTTTTTCAAATATTTTATTCACAAGCCTCTGATAAGTGGATCCGGCATTCTTAAGACTGAAAGGCATCACATTATAGGAATATGTGCCAAAGTTCGTTATGAACGAAGTTTTTTCCTGATCCTTCACGTTCATTTTGATTTGGTTGTACCCGGAATAGGCATCAAGGAAACTCATCAACTCGTGCCCGGCCGTCGCATCAATTATTTGATCAATGTTTGACAATGGGAACGAGTCTTAAGGAGACGCCTTATTTAGATCCTTATAATCTACGCAAATGCGAAATTTACTATTCATTTTCGGAAATACTACTACATTAGCTAGCCAGTCAGGATACTTTACCTCCCTAATTGAACCGATATTAAGTAATCGAGTTACGTTTTCTTTGACAAACCTATTTCTGACCTCGGCAATAAGGAGTTTCTTCTGCCTTACTAGAGTGATGTTGGTATCCAGGCTTAATTTGTGCACGGCCACCTCTAGTGAGATACATGTCATATCCGCATGCGACCACACGAAACAGTCAACATTAAATTAAAGAAATTCTATAAATCTTAAACTGAGTTTGAGGTTTAGTCCTGTCCCCAAGTGAAATTTCATTTCCAAGAACTTCTCGAACAATGCGACTTGTTCGAGTTCTTCTACTGTGGATTTGGTTGCGTCAATTTCTTTTGGTACCTGGAAATTCCTTGGTACTTGATAGTATTCCGATGACTCCCCCCCCCCCCCGTCGACTTCGTTTGGCTCAGGAGCATGCGTCGGCTCCTATAATTGCTATACCGCATGTTCCTTCCCTTTGCTACTGAAAATCGAGATTGTGTTCATCTCCCCAGCTGTTAGTTAATCTCCTCTTATTTGTTTAATTCCCTTTGGAGTTGGGAATTTCAGAAGTGGATGGTATGTTGATGGCATATACTTTATTTTTATAGCCATGGTATTCCAAGAATAATGTTATAGCCCATGTCGTTGTCTACTACTTTAAATAGGATTGTCTTCATTACCCCTTGGCATTCATGGGCAGCAGAATCTCCCCTCGGGTTGTCATACTTTCTAGGTTGAACTCGGCGATGAGCATTGTGGCCAGAATAATGCTTCCAGTTAGCTTGGGTTGTTCCATCACTCTCCATTGGATAATATTGGCTGAACTCCCTAGGTTCACCAAAACATGTTTAATTTTAAAATCAAAAACAGTAAGTGAAATTACCAGGGCATCGTTATGTGGTAGTTGGATTCCATCAGTGCCTTCTTCCTTGAAGGTGATATCGTCATCGGTGACTTCTCAGAGTCTTTTGCTATGGGTTACTGTCTTTTGTTTTGCGGCTGATAAGGTTACACCACCATTTATCTCGTTGCCTCCGAAAATCATGTTGATCGTTAGACGAGGAGGATCTTCTCCCGTCTTCGAGGGTTTCGCGTTATCCTGGTCGCGATCGTAGTTATTTTTACCCCGGTCGCTTAAGAACTCTCTGAGATGGCCGTTTCTTAGCAATGTCTCCACCTTCTCGCACAAATGTTGATAGTCCCCAGTCCGGTAGCCATTAGTCCCGTGATACTCACACCATAGGTTAGGATCTCTCTGATTGTGGTCGGATCTCATAGGCCTAAAACAATGTGCTTCCTTAATGTTCCTCATCGCCGATACCAGTTCCACTATGCTGACATTGAAGTTATACTCGGACAATCTGGGGTAGGTGGCTTCCCGGGAGCCCGATACCTCTTTGTCCTGCAATGATCTATTATTTCGGTTACGATTAACTCTCCTATCGGTAGCGAACCTGTTCATCGACTCGAAACCTCTATGGCGTCCTTCGGCCCTTTCGTTGGGCAAAAATAGACCTTTAGAAGACCGTCGATCCACGTTAAAATCATTCTTTAACCTTTCCTTATTCTTCTCTCGGTCCCATCCATTTATTGATGCCGGAAAAACGAATTGGTCATACTCTATTCTTATCTTCGATTCGCAACTGTTGTGGGCATCCTCCCATGTTGTTGTGTGGAACTCCAGAAGAATTTCTTTCAGTTTCCAGGAAGCGTTAGATCTCCTCGGATTCAGTCCTTTAGTGAATGCCTCAGCTGCCCATTCATCTGGCTTGGCCGGTAGTAGCATCATTTTCTTCTGAAATCTGGTCACGAACTCTTACAGTAGTTCGGACTCTCCTTGCGCAAATCCTGAATATGTTGGCCTTTCGGTCCTGCACCTTTCTGGCCCCGGCGTGGGCCTTGATAAAAGAATCCGCGAGCATCTCGAAGGAATTTATTGAGTGCTCGGGTAAAAGTGAATACCATGTTAGGACCCCATTTATGAGAGTCTCACCAAACCTCTTCAACAAGACTGACTCAATCTCATACGGAGCTAAGTCGTTACCTTTCACCGCCATTATATAGGTGGTGATATTCTCCCGAGGATCCGAGGTCCTATCATATTTTGGCACGTATAGCATTTTGAACCGCTTCGGGATTAACTCTGGTTCCTCGCTTAGTTTAATCGATAATTGGGTGTATTTCTTTGAGTCCGGGATTTGATCCATTCGTGCGTTTATTTCCCTCATAAACTGTATGCGTTCGGTTTTAAAGGGATCATTCTTGTTATTGTTACTAGATTCACAGTCATTCCCCTCGGCCCCATCGAAGCTAACCTCACCCCTTGGGGTGTTGTTATTAACCCTTTGTGTTGTTTGGTTTGCTGGAGGAGCTGGAGCTCTTCCATTCACGTTGTTGGAAGCACCCGACAATGCTTGCCTCAATTCTGTCATGACCTAATCTTTTCGCGCGACATGGCCCATAATAGCCTTTTGTTGTTCTCTCACATCATCAAGAGTTGCCTCCCGAACTTGTCATGGATATTGCCCGCCATGGACCGGCGTCGATTCATCCCCCCCATTGTGGGTATCGCTGAACAAATATTCATGTTGAGGATGATTTCCTTAGGCCTCAACATTGAGCATGATATTGACATCGTTATCTTCCATTTTTTACGATTTTTTGCAAGGAAACAAAGAATTAAACATGTTAGTAATAGATGCAAGGATCAACTCAATTACTCAACTGTCTAAGCCCCACGGTGGTCGCCAAACTGTTACCCGTATAATAGTACAGTTGAATTTGTAACGTGGTTTATAGACAAACGAATCGATTTGATCCCAAAATGATAAATAAATTATATAAAATACAAGACTTAATGTTAAAATCGAGATAATACGGTAAATAGCTTGGTTTCGGGAGCAGAGCTTCCGAAGGAAGTAATATGAATATCAATAGACAATAGTATATAGCATAAGTTTGTCAGAAAATTCATTTTTCCTACAATGATTGTTGAAGTCACTATTTATAGCTGCACCTAAGGAACAAGGTTCTAGGATCAAGCCCCTCTTAAATGATAATTATGGAGGCCACTGATGAATGTGTAACGGCAGACTATGAATGCCAAAATTTTCTATAACGGACTATGTATTTAATACTGCAGAATATTTTTCATTGAAAGATATCGAGTGACAAACATTTGTTTGTCTTCATTAACAATGTTCCCTTTGGGGTCTTCCCGGTGCCAATCAAAGATGCTGACCCCGGTCTTGATTTCCATTTGTCTCGCTTTCCGTCTGTCTCTGGTTTCACGTGTCGCTCTATTATACGAGTATTTAATACAAACCGATTTTACCCTATACAAACTGCGGCTTAATCCCAATGTAGTTGGGGTCGGCCGCATGAATTCTCATTATTACAAATGCTCCGTTTGGATCCATAATATTTCCATATTCCGAGTTTTGAATACGTATACCCACTTATCTTGAAGAAACAGGAAAAAGTATTTCAACTCCTGATTTCCATGTATTTGAAAGCCAACAGGTTTATGGCATAAATATGAGGTTTTTTAAGTCATGATTAAGTAAAAAGAGTAATGTCGCAAAATGATCAATATTTCTACTTTAACAGGTTGCACTCAACCGATTATGAAACTGTATTAAAAGTTAATTATACTTGTTTTACTGGATTACACCATCAAGTGGATGCCAATTGCAATATGCTAGCTGCAAATGGAAGATTCTCACTAGAAAAAAAAAATAGTGTAGCTTTGTTTTATGATTGAGTCATGAAAAGAAACAGAGATAAAGAAGAAGACATACTAGCTGTAGTCGTAGTGAATTTTTATCTAACTTTAGATTTAAGACCCAAAATTTTTATATGTATCTCAATCGCATGCATCTACGTCAAAGGACAAAGTGTTTGCTGAAGTATCAAAAGTTAATGCTACACCTTGGAGTTGATTACTTCCTAATATTGAGTAGTCATTATTCCATCCCTTAAAAGCCAAGCAGTAGAGTCCCCGATAGTTCACAACGACTTGTTCTTGTGCCAGAAACAACATGGTACTCGGGTTTTACGATGCCAAAGTACAACTTCACAACAAGAAAGTATAAGTCGCGACCATTTGGATCTTCCTTATAGCAAGTGTCAAAAGCTCCGACTGGACTTTCAACCATAGTAATATCTCGTACTTCACTTCTAAATATGTAGCGAAATACTATATAAAAATAATGAGGAAAATCGTCTTGCTCAAGATCATGCTCAAGCTACATACTTGGCATCAAAGTTCAAATACCGTCATACTGAAATAAAAAAATGTGACCGATTTTCATGAGAAGTACGCGCATAATTGGGAGTAAGACTCATGACCAAGTCCTAAAGGCAGCACTTACTAACTACTTTAAAAGTCAGTATGTTGCCCTTTTGTTGCTTGGTTGTGAAAGAACAAGAAATTAGTTGCTAATCGACAGTGGAAGTTACTTAGTTTGGTGGCAATGTGCACCTTGTGTTCCAGATAAGTGTTTCAAACCACGTTATAATACATACGATTCTACCCCCTCTAAAACATTCGCAGAACTTGATTGCGTTGAAAACAGTTCAACTTGCATAAGTGCAGATCATGATTTTCATTGCGCTTTAGGCAGCAAGCGATTTATTTATATGGAACAATATATGACCCGAGAAACAACAAAAGGTTTTATGGCATCTGATCGATGTGATCACTTTTCCTTCAGATAAGGAAGTTCCAGTGGATCCCTCGTGGTGGAATGGTAAAAAAGAAACTCATAGAGTAACGGTAGAATGTACGCGGACCTTACTCTTACTCCGGAGGGGTAAAGAGGCTGTTTCCGAGAAACTCTCAGCACAAGAAGACGAAAATAGACAATAGAATCTGTGACAACAACCAGGTACGGCCCGATGAATTTTGTGGCCTAAAGCCTAACATTAATTAGGGGCCTTAACTTTTATAAAAAAATATTATTATTTTTAATTTGAAGTCTATTTTTTTCGCTTTTTAAAATGCAATGTTATTAATAATCTTCTTATAATCAATTTCTTCTAATAAGTCTTTCTCAATTGATAATATAGCTAATCCATTTAATCTCTGTTGAGACATTGTTAATCTTAGATAATATTTTATCCATTCTAATTTTAAAAAACTTCTTTCCATTGATGCAACAGTAACAGTTGTTTTACATTATTCTATATGCAATATAGACATTTGAAAAAAAAAAATCAAATCTTTTTATTTGATTGAGCCTTATAATTAAAGTGTTATCTTCTATTTGTACTATTTCCTTTAACACTTTCAATTCAAAAAATAAATCTAAACCATCAATATAGGCTCACTGTGTCAAAAGCAGGCCTCATCATCAACACTACATCAAATTTGTTTTTCCTTTCCGTGCAACTTTCCACATAATGATATTTTTCAACTTCACAAAACTTTTTTTAAACTTATATATAACCTATTAGGTGTAACAAAATATGAGGCCTCCACAAATGTGGGACCTAAAGCGGTTGCTTTACTTGCTTTAGGGAAGGGCCATCCCTGGCAGCAATAAAAATAAGAAAAAAAATATAAGCATTGTAGGAAATAAAAAATAGATGAAAAAGCAATTACAACAACCAATAATAATGCCACAGTACTATAAAAAAAAACAGAAAAATGGTATGGACACAACATACACCAATAATAATCCAAGACAATACCCTAACAGACTAGCCCCACTCCCGGTACAAAGGAAGAAAAACGCTCGGCTCCCTCCTAACCTTCAACTCTAATATTCGACCTCCATGTCTTCCTATCAAGAGCCATGCCCTCGAAAGTCTGAAGTCGCGGCATTTCCTTCCTGATCACCTCACCCCAATACTTCTTAGGCCGCCCTCTATCTCTTCTCATACCCGTCAAAGCCAACCGCTCATACCTCCTTACCGGGGCATCATGGTAGATACAAAGACACTAATTACTCATTTTCCTCATGATTATTACATTATATTTCGCAACATTTTTAGAGAAGAAGTAAAAGATTATACAATGATCGAAGATGGATTTGGTATATTTGACACTTGCTGTGAAGATGATTGTAATGACCCGATCGATTGTTTTGAGCATTTGCACTACGCCTGATATTTTGAGAAAATGAGTAGCTCCGTATGATGTATTATAACTTGTGTGAATCATCGGTTTTGGTTTTCAGGTTATTCGGAATCGATTTGGAAGAATGAATTTCATGATTGAAACTTTAAGTTAGAAAAGTTGACCAAGTTTGACTTTTTAGTATTTGACCTTGGATTGGAGTTTTGATGGTTCAGCTAGGTCCGGATGGTGATTTTTGACTCGAGCATATGCCCGGATTTGCATTTGGATATTTCTAGAAGGTTTCAGCGCAAATTGACGAAAGTTGAAAATTTGAAGGTTTGAAAAGTTCATAAGTTTGACCGAGAGTTGACTTTGATGATCTCGTATTCGAATTGTGGTTCTGGGAATTGGAATAGCTTCGTTATATCATTTGGGACTTGTTTGCAAAATTTGGGTTCATTCCGGGTTGATTTGATATGTTTCGGCGCGAGTTTTGGAAGTTGAAAGTCGAAAGTTTAGTTAAGTTCGAATTGGGGTGCGATTCGTCATTTCGATATTGTTATGTGTGATTTGAGGCCTTGAGTAAGTCCATGTTATGTTATGGGACTTGTTGGTATGTTCAGACGGGGTCCTGAGGGGCTCGGGTGAGTTTCAGATAGGTTTAGGTTATTTTGCGGGTCCTGAGGGGCTCGGGTGAGTTTCAGATAGGTTTGGGTTATGTTGCGCTCGTTTTTTTATGTTTCAACGTTGTTTCTTCATGCATAAATGGTACCACATTAAGCAAATAAGCTCCAATTTTTGTTTTGATTGAAGCATTAAATCTGTATCGTAATTTTGGAACTATAACAACTGGAATCATCAAGTTTCGACATCGTGTGAGGAATTAGTGGTCATTTTACTAAGAATTGCGTTGCCAGATTTTTCAGATTAATTATGATATTGCTACTGAATTCGTATTAAAAATCTCCACTATTTGCAAATATTGAAACCAACATATCTCCTTCATTATAAGGTCAAATGGAGTGATTCAAATGCCCAACTTGACTGGAAATTCACAAGAAATCCATTGCATGCATCAAAAGTGAGTTTCGGGATCATTTGGCATGAGAAACGAGGCAGAACAGCTGGGCGGAAGCAGATAAATCAAGGGTTTGTTCATTTGATCATATTTTGAGTTGAAGAGCTTAGATTTGATTGATTTTTGAAGTGTTCTCTACTCATTTTTTTATTATTTTTCATGAATCTATTTTCATTTTTGGCAATTGGTTGATGATTTCAAAAGTGAAATTTGGGAATGTTTGTCTAAAATTTCATAAAGTGAATTTTTTAGTTTTGAACATCGATTTGGAGTCGGATTAGAGTGAAATTAGTATGGTTGGACTCGTAATTGAATGGGTTATCATATTTCATTAGTTTCGTCGAGATCCGAGGCGCGGGCCCAAGTTGGACTTTTTGGTTGATTTTGGGCTTTTGAGTAAAGATTCGACCTTTATCAATTAAAAT
Source organism: Nicotiana tomentosiformis (assembly GCF_000390325.3). Classification (NCBI taxonomy): domain Eukaryota; kingdom Viridiplantae; phylum Streptophyta; class Magnoliopsida; order Solanales; family Solanaceae; genus Nicotiana; species Nicotiana tomentosiformis. Next base: position 2,365,741 of record NC_090822.1, read on the forward strand.
TGTTCCCTTAGGCTTTATTTGATGTATTTGAGTTGCTTTTGCCTAGTTTCAAGCCGTTCGGAGGTCGGTACGCTTGGAGCATCGTTTGGCTTGTTCGATGTTGGATTTGGCTGGTTTGAGGTAAGTAACACTTCTAAACTTGGTGCTGAGGGTAAGAACCCTGAATTTACGTGATATGTGTTTGGTATTGAGGTGACGCACATGCTAGGTGACGGGCATATGGGCTTGCACCATGTGAATTGTGACTCTGTTATTTCTGTGGTGCTGTGTAGTTATCCGATCTTATCTGTAACCATGAAATCTCTACGTACTAGAGCTATTGAGCTGTGATCCATGTTAGAAACCATGTCTATGCTACATGCTTATTCTGTTGAGACCCACCGAGATCATTTATGTTGTTGAGTTATTTTCTTACATTGCAACTACATACTCAATCGTACGCATTCATATGCATATCATATCTCAGTCTCTAATACCATTTATTGATACATCACATCATTACATTTTGGGCTGATTTTTATGACATTGTGAGCCCGAGAGACTGGAGAGATTGATGACTGAGTGAGGCTGATGGCCTGATTATGAGGACATTGATGGGTTCGGGCTGCACGCCGCAACGAGTATTATTGATTCATGATAGGATCGGGATGCACGCCGCAACATATTTTTTTGATTTATTCCATGATTGGCTTATTATAGCGCTTGGACTGAAGGAGCCCCTCCGGAGTCCGTACACACCCCCAGTTAGCGCAGGTATCTACTGAGTGCGAGTGTCGAGCGATTGGGAGGATTGAGTGACTGTGAGGACTGAGTGGCTGTGAGGACTGAGTGGTTGTGAGGATTGAGTGATTGGGAGGACTGAGTGCATTGATACACCGAGAGTATGCATATGATTTTATTAATGCATTGTATTACAGTTGGCATGCATACATTGACATGTAGGCATAGAAAGTACTTTCCTCATGCCACTTGATAATGGAACATCTTACATGTTGTTGGAATTTTTAGGAAAAATCACAGTTTTCAAACTTACTCATATTTTTTGGTGATTACGGTAAAATAATTGAGTTTTCACCGATATACTTGAAAAGCATGCCTATTTTTCCGGAACTGTGAACGAGTTGAGCATCTTATATCTAAGTTTGTTTCTAGTACCATTATGATTATTTTATTATGAACTGTTATTGGCTACTGGTGTTGGGCTCCTACCACTGTTCCAGCTCGTCACTACTTTCAACCTAAGGTTAGGTTTGTTACTTATTGAGTACATGGGGTCAGTTGTACTCATACTACACTTCTGCACCTTGCGTGTAGATTTGGGTGCTGATGTTGCTATGCATGATGGGAACTATCATTGAAGACGTAAATGCGTTCCGGTCATAGCTGTCTCTTATTCATGGTAACTCTAGACTTATGTGAAATTTATTTATGTATTATTTGGACAGATGATGTATTTATTTTTCACTAGCTTTGTAAATTCTAAATCTTAGAAGCTCATGATTTGTACTACCAGTCCTTGGAAAATGTATAAGATTCATATATTCTCTTTTATTTATTTGTCTCATTAGGTTTCATTGGAATTTGATAGTTATTAATTGCCTTACCTAGCAAGTTGGGTTAGGCGCCATCACGACTAGATAGATTTGGGGTCGTGACAATAATCCAGATGGTGCTGAAGTATACTTCCCAGTTATCAAGTTTTACTTTGGCAATTATTCTGAAAGGCAAGAGGTGTTGCTAGTAGATGAACGAGTTGTAGTTAGTATTGGGGGCTACAATTGCCTAGCTTTTATGCTATGGGATGATAAATCTACACTTATAGGCATTATTCAGCTTCAAGGCATAGGTTTAACTTTTGATACTAAAAATAATGCTTTGACTTTCAGTGTTGATGCTTGTGATTGAAGTAAAAAAAATTGAACCTTCACATTCTAAGGTTGTTATCCAGTTATGTCAAATCTATATGTATGCCTTTTCTTCATTTCAAATTGTTTTTCTCTCTTTTGATTACTAGCAAAAAGTACAAGCTAATGGTGGAGATATTGATTTTTGGGCTTTTTTCACTTTTTGCCCGCGCCCGAAACTATTTACATTCGATAGCCGAGATAAAGTATAATTTTTGTGTGTGTGTGTGTATATATATATTCCCTTGATTTTGATTTTTCTTTCTCGAGGTATGGTAAAATGACGTAAACCTAGCTTGTTCTAGTTGAACTGTTTAGTTCGACTTTATTTTTGGATTACTTATAAAAGACATTAAGTCCGTTAGAATAGTAGTTAAAATAAGATCTTTATGTTCATCGTTTTGGATCCTCTGAATATTGGGCAAATGCTGTTATATAGGGGCAAGTACTTCATGAAATAAAATAGAGTAATAGAAAACATAGCCAAAAGGCTGGCTACTCCACTAACAACATCCAAAATTTTGACTATTTTATGCAGGGATGACAATTTAACCCCAAACCTATTTGATTCGTACGACCCACCCAAGGTTGGGTTGGTCATTGACCCGCCTATTTGTTGAACTCAGCCCATATTGATCTAACCTATTTTAGTACATTTAAAGTTGGGTTGATTTTTAGCCCAAATTGATCCATGAGTAACTTTGCTAGAATATCTTTAAAATAATTTTTTTAATTTGATATGTTATATATGACCATAATAAAAGATTTATTTTTGATAATTAAATGATTCATAAGAAAATAATATACATTAATTAAAGCTTGGTAATTAATAGTTAGGCGAGTTGGGCTATGACCCAAATTTTAGCCCAACTTGACCCAGACTATCTCAACCCAAGTTACATTTGGACGAGTCATTGACCCGACAAAAATTAACTTAACCTGCCCATTTGACACCTCTAATTCTATGTCTCATTCGTACTAAACCAAATGCCGAAGCTACATCAATATTGAATGATCGCAACCTACAAGCTTCAAAACCAGAAAAGTGTTGTGGTACATTTAAGACTACAACTTTTAAAAGTATTCTTATCTTCTTAAACTAAATGCCAGTTAAATTATGTCACATAAATAAAAATTGATGAGGTACTACTTGATCAAATATTTGTTATAGAGAAGAAAAATAATATGCTAATGATAGATATGCTATTTTCCTCAGATTTTTAAGCTCGAGAAGATTGTCACAAGAATATGTTTTATGGAAGTATGAAAGCAACTTCAAATTTTAGCCAAGACAATGAAACTAGGAAGGGAATGCTGGGAAAAGTATACAAAGCGATGGTCCCAAATGGAGGACTGTTGCCATAAAGAGGCTCCCAGTTTCAAAGAATTTAGAGAAAGAGTTTGTTTATGAGATTACTACTATGTGTAATCTAAGGCATCAGAATTTAGTACATCTAATCACTTTTTGTTATGAGAGGCATGAGCGACTTCTGGATCTGGTTGGTTTTTGTTATGAGAGGCACGAGCGACTTCTGATTTACAAATGTATGTGTTGAGTTCAGCTGGCTCATTGATACTCTTAACATGATGTGATATTGTTCGTTTTAAGTCAAGCCTACACTGTTTTCTCCAAAAGGCTTATATAATTAAGAGATTCATATGTTAATTATGAGTTTCAATGATGAAAAATGATATATCACATGTGGTGCAGGATCACAAGGAATAAATCAAAGGAATCAAGAAGCAATACCATTCAAGAATAGATTGAGGAGACAATCTATTACCGGATCAATGCAAGGGAAAGAATCAATAATAAGAGATGAAAAAGGAAGAAGAAGTGGAGATACAGAAGAAGAATCAATCAATGATTCGATAAATGATTCACGGAAGATATTACAGGAAGGTCCCAAATCAAAGGGAAACAAGATCGCAAAGGGCTGCACTGGAGATTGTTGAATCCAGAAATCAAGAGATTTATCACAAATCACTCAAGTAACAAAAAGATATGCCTAGCGGATGAAAAGCTTGTCAAATCAAGGAAGATCAACGAAAACTTGACTTTATTCTTGGAAAGAATCAATCTATGATTCCGTTCAAGGATCAACTCCCATGGGTTTGCAATCTCTCAAGATTCATGTCATTCAAAAGTCAAGAAGGCCTCACGAAGTATATATATACATATGTTACAGACTTGAAGCGAATATACTTTGATCAAACTAACTTCGATCTCTTTGTTCTACTTCAAACAAAACACTATAGTCTGCTTTAGATTTCTTGTGTATTAAAGAAGTAAAGAGAGAGAGAGAGAGAGAGAGAGAGAGAAAAGAACACTGGTGAGGCATTGTATCAATTATAGAGAAAAGAACGAGTGACAGAAGTTGTTGGTATATAACAACATCAACTCATCTGTACTAAGCCACTTCATACTTGAAAGAGATCATCCTTGAAACCCAAGGGGAATGGATGTATGATTCACTCTGAATTTGAACCAGTATAAAAACATACTATGTCATTTATTTTCTACAATATATCTTTTTCATTGGATTCCTGAAAAGCCAAGTCGACTAGAACTCAAATTAGTCGACTACTACGAAAAAGAAAAGAAAAATCACAATTCACCCCCTCTTGCACAATCAATTGGTATCAGAACTAGTCTCACACTTTTCGCTTAACAGCTTGTGAGAAAAGATCATGGCAAATCAAGTAATTGTTAGAGCATTCTTTCAAGAAGAAACATCGCAAGTTAGGCCACCATATTTCAATGGACAACACTTTTCTCACTAGAGAGTGCGTATGGAAATATATGCAAAATCTTATGATGTCAAAGTATGGCGCGTTATCAAAAAGGGGAACTATCCACTACCAGCAACAACTCATCCATCTGCTGATTGAGAAGATATAGATGAGTACATAGACGAGCAAGTGACAGTTGTTCAGGTTAATGCTAAGGCACACAATTTACTCTATAATACTATAAGTGGAGAGGAATATGAGAAAATCTCAAGTTGTCATACAACTAAAAAATTTGGGACAAACTGGAAGTTACGTATGAAGGAACCAAAAAAGTTAAAGAAACTCACATTAACATATTGGTTCATGACTATGAACTCTTCCAGATGAAAGAAAGAGAATACACTGAGGAAATGTTTGCAAGGTTCAGCAGAATCATTAGCAATCTAAAAGCTTTTGGTAAACAATACTCAAGTGGTGATCAAGTTCGGAAAATTCTAAGGAGTCTACCTACCACTTGGCAGAAAAGGGTACTTGCACTCGAATCACAAGATCTAAACAAACTTTCATATGATGAGCTTCGAGGATATCTTATAGCATTTGAGAAAACTCACCTCAAGAAAACAAACCAGAAAGAAAACAAGAAAATAATTGCCTTCAAAGCTACAACTGAAGGACCAGAAAATAATATTGATGACGACCCAATAGCTCTTCAAGGAGATATTGCCATGGTATCAAGAAACATGGATGGTTTAATGAGAAGATACAGAAACACAAGAAGAGGTAGGATGCCCCCTAGGTGAACCCGGCAATACAATGAACAATAGAAGAATGATGAAAAATGTTATGAGTGTGGAAGATATGGGCATGTTCAAGCTGAATGCCCAGATCTTAAAATAAAGGTTTCTAGAGGATTTAATAAAAATAAATCTTTCGGAAGATGGAGTGATGAAGACAATTCGAAACACGAGGAAATAGAAACTCTATGCTTCATGACCATTCTGAAAAATGACATTAACAAATATTCGGGTTGTTGGACTGATGAAGATGCATGAGACGATGAATGCAAAGAAGATAATGAAAATTGTTTCATGGCATGAGGTGAAACAGGCGAGATAAGATCTTATAACTGTGATAGATGCAATGAATTGCAGGATATTCTTGACCTTACCCTGAAAGAGTCTCAAAAAATGATGAACGAACTAAGGAGACTAAATAGGGAAAAGAAATACCAGGAACTCAAGATTGAAGTATGTGAAACTAAACGAGATGTAGTTCAAGATGAAGTTTAGGAATTACAAATGCAACATAATGCCATGCGTAATTCCACCAGTCATAGTTCTGTCAAGTCTAACCAGGCGACTTACAAGTCAACTGAAAAAGGACCGGTTAGAACTGAGTCCACAAGTACTAACACAAGTGATATATCAAAAATTGGATCAACCCCTATGTGTCACTACTGTAACAAAAGTGGACATAAATATTCTTTATGTCGATTTCGTAAATCTAATATTTCAGGATGGATTTGAAAACCCAAAAACAATCCTGATCTTAGTAGAACTAACCATCAAGGACCCAAGCAAGCTTGGGTACCTAAAAGAAAGTGATAATTCTATTTTACAGGAAAACCGCAGAAAGATCCGCAGAGGAAAATGGTACTTAGATAGTGCATGTTCCAGTCACATGACAAGTGAAAAAAACATGCTAAAAAATGTTAAGTGTCAAATTTGGCGATGATTCAAAAGGAAAGATAGTTGGCACTAGCACAGTTCCATTCAATAACAACCATGATATTACTGAAGTGTATCTTGTAGAAGGACTCAACTAAAATCTCCTGAGTATAAGTCAGCTATGTGATTCAGGGTACGAAGTTAAATTCAAGAAAACAAGCTGCACTATTGAAGATGAGACAGGTAAAATAATACTCCCAGGAAAGAGGTATAGAAATGTTTACACTCTGGTAAAATAATACTCCCAGGAAAGAGGTATGGAAATGTTTACACTCTTGATGGCATTGAAATTCTAGATAGTCACATCTGCTTAACATTTATATCTGATGATCCATGGTTGTGGCATAAGAAACTTGGTCATGCAAGCATGCATCTTATTGAGAAACTCTCCAAGCATGATTTAGTTATTGGTCTCCCTAAACTCTATTTTTCTAGAAATCATGTATGTGATGCATGTCAAATTGGCAAACAAACCAGAAACTCCTTCAAAAGCATAGACATTGTATCTACCACCAAGCCTTTACAATTGCTCCACATGGATTTGTTTGGACCCACCATAACTGCTAGCATAAGAGGAAAATGATATGCTTTTATTATTGTTGATGACTACTCACGTTTTACTTGGGTGACTTTCTTATCTCACAAAGATGAAGCATTGAAATACTTTTAGATTTTCTCTAAGAAAGTTGAAAGAGAAAAAGGGTACCTTATTACAACTATTCAAAGTGACCATGGGGGAAAATTCGAAAGTAGAGCATTTGAAGAATTCTGCAATGATCAAGGATATACTCACAACTTCTCAGCTCTAAGATCACCTCAACAAAATGTAGTAGTTGAGCGAAAAAATAGAACTCTACAAGATATGGCCAGAAAACAAGAGGAGTTCGCAAGAAAAAGGCAAATGTAGCACTCATCTCTCAGATTGAGCCAAAGATGGTTGAGGAAGCCTTAGAAGACTCCAGCTGGGTACAAGCAATGCAGGAAGAACTCGATGAATTTGATAAAAGTCAAGTCTAGAAACTGCTACCTAAGTCTAGAAATGCTACTATAGTTTGAACAAAATGAGTTTTCAGAAATAACTTAATGAAGATGGAAAGGTCATGAGAAACAAAGCCAGATTATTAGCCCAAGGCTACTCACAGCAGGAAGGAGTCGACTACGATGAGACCTTTGCACCAGTAGCTCGACTAGAGTCGATACAGATTCTTCTTGCATATGCATCATTCAAACAATTTAGACTCTTTCAGATGGATGTCAAAAGTGCCCTTTTAAATGGCTTTATTGACAATGAGTTATATGTAAAACAACCTCCTAATTTTGAAGCCTCAAAATTCTCTTACCATGTGAATAAGTTGACTAAATCTTTGTATGGACTTAAACAAGCTCCACGAGCCTGGTACAAAAGGCTTAGTTCATTTTTAATTGATCATGGCTTTATAAGAGGTAAAGTAGATACTACCTTATTTATCAAAAGATCATCAGGAGGTAATCTTATTGTTCAAGTTTATGTTGATGATATTATCTTTGGAAGTGCTAACCCTCTTTTGTGCAAAGAATTCGCTAGTCTTATGCAAATTGAGTTTGAAAAGAGCATGATGGAAGAGCTTACATTTTTCCATGGACTACAAATTCAACAATCTGAAGAAAGAACGTTCGTGTGCCAGACAAAATATACAAAGAAATTTATTCAAAAGTTTGGCATGAGCAGTGCTAAAGAAATTGGTATACTAATGAGCCCGTCAACAAGTCTCGACAAGGACAAAAATGGAAATCCAGTTGATGAAACTAAATATCGAGGAATGATCGCTTCTTTGCTTTACTTGACTGCCAATCGACCAGATATTATTTTTAGTGTGTGTAAATGTGCCAGGTTTTAGCCAGCTCCTAAGGAATCACATCTGATTGCAGTAAAGAGAATAATTTATTACCTCATCGGAACTATTTCTTATGGATTATGGTATCCACGTTCTAACAATTTTAAGCTGGATAGTTTTTCAAATGCTGATCTTGCAAGTTATAAGGAATACATAAAAAGCATTAGCGGAACATGTCAATTACTGGGAAAGGCATTAATTTCATGGAACAGTAAGAAACAACACTCAGTTTCATTATCTACAACGGAGGCAGATTATATTGCCATTGGGCAATGCTGTGCATAGTTACTATGGATGTCTCACCAACTGGGTGACTATGAACTATTTTTAAACCTATTCAAATATTTTGTGATAATTCTAGTGCTATATGCCTCTCAAAGAATCCCGTGCATCATTCTAGGGCTAAGCATATAGACATCAAATATCATTTCATTAGAGATAATGTGCTCAAGGGAGATATAGAATTATCATTTGTTGGCACCACTAATCAATTAGCTGAAATTTTTACTAAGCCTTTACTTGAAGATAGATTTTTCTCCTTAAGAGAAATACTTGGTATTATTTTGCTTGATCATAAAAATTTGGACCTATGTGTTAGTTTTTAATTCTTATGTGTCTAATATTTTTAATTTTGTTTTATCTGTAAGTATGCATTAATTTAGTGCCTTCGATTTCCATCTCTTTTCCCATCATTCGCAACTTTCAAGAAAGGAAAATCAATCATCATGACCCTTCCTAACACCTTTTACTTTCCTGCACTCAACCGACAAAATCCCTTCCTTTTAATCCCCTAAACAAGTAGACCTAGGGTCTGACCACCCAGAAGGGTTTGCCTCTTCTCACGCAGGACTATTAGACCATTTTGACCTAATAGGAGAAAAAGCTCTTGAAAAAAAGCCTATGGAAGACCCCATGAATCTTTTACCCCCAAGAAATCCAAAGTAGACCTCTCGAGTTCTCTAGAGTCCGACATCAAATTCTGGGATACCCCAATTGTAAGGTAAAAGATCTGTTTGTTTTTCAAGAATGGTCTAAATTCTTCTCTGTACCCTTCCCGAAGTCTATGAACCTTTAGTGAGAATGTTTTATGCAAATATTTTCTCTAGAAATCATGATAAGTTAGAATCCCTAGTTCTAGGAAAACACATTGTCCTTGATTGTTCCATGTTTGACTTAATTTTTCAGTGTAAGTTCTCCGATTTTCCTATGCTTTTCAAGAATACTTGGCATGATGATTTTGAATTTTTTTTTTCTAGCAAAACGTTGTATTGCTGAGTGTCCATATGATTTCCTTCCTAACTAGTTAGGTCTCAGTGATGTTAGTTTTAAAACCCGAGTTCTGGTCCACATTGTTACAACTACTCTTTTTTCTCGTACTGGATCATTCTATACCTTCTCTCAACGAGATACCTTTCTTGTCTACTGCCTTGTAACCAAACTTAAGGTTAAACTATCTTCATGGGTCATAAACTTTATGATTGAGAGTGCTGATGATACCACTAGTTTACCCTATGGTATGGCTATCACCCCCATTTTGGAAGCCCACAATATCTCTATCCCAGAATACCCATTTGTCTCTGTTTCCAAGTCCTACAACTTTAGAGCCTTCACCAGTATAGGGTATGTGTGTGCTAAAGGTTCCTGGGTGAAGAAACAGGAAGGAGAAGTCAAGAACGTTCAGCTTGATCCACAGACCAAAGCCTTTGTTTCCCATCATAGTGTAGGTTATCTTGATCTTATGGAGAAACTGTCTGCTATTGACAACAAGTTGACCATCATCAAGGACCTTTTTGCCGCAACTCAATCCACTGTTGGGGACATCCATGAAATATCCAAAGAGACTTGGTCCGATATTTCAAAGATAAGGGTCAAAATTCTCAACGTGTGAAGGCGGCAATTTGCAACACTCTTACTTATTTCTTGCGTTGTTAGTTGTGGAAGTTTCAAACACTCTCTTTCTGCTATTTTGCTGTTTTGGACTGGATAACCAGTCGTTGGATAAGTTTCTTTATTTTTGCTATACCCTGCGAGTATTTGCCTATGATGTGTCTTTTTCTACTTAATTTGAACTGTATATATGCATATCCCCTCTTTGCTGATGTCAAAAAGGGGGAGAAAGAAATTGTACTTTGCAGAACAGATAGCAACTCCTGTTGAGGGGGAGTCGGCTGAAGTATATGCATATGGTGCAGGATGAAAAATATATTTGCTAATTATGAGTTTCAATGATGAAAAATAATATATTACATGTGGTGTAGGATCACAAAGAATAAAATAAAGGAAACTGTTATATTACATATGGTGCAGGATCACAAAGTATATGCAGTACCTATTAAGGGAGAGTCGACTATAGGGAAGTAAACTGTTATATATATATATATATATATATATATATATATATATATATATATATATATATATATATATATATATATATATATATAATACTTCTATCATCATCAAAAAGGGGGAGATTGCTAATTATCAGTTTCAATGATGAAAAATAATATATTACATGTGGTGCAGGATCACAAAGAATAAAATAAAGGAATCAAGAAGCAATATCATTCAAGAATAGAATAAGGAAACAATCTATTACCGGAGCAATGCAAGGGAAAGAATCAATAATTAGAGATTAAAAAGGAAGAAGCAGTGGAGATACAGAAGAAGAATCAATCAATGATTCGATAAATGATTGACAGAAGCTATTACAGGAAGGTCCCAAATCAAAGGGAAGCAAGATCGCAAAGAGCTGCACTGGAGATTGTTGAAGCCAGAAATCAAGGGATCTATCGCAAATCACTCATGTAACGAAAAGATATGCCTAGCGGATGAAAAACTTTTCAAATCAAGGAAGATCAACAAAAATTTGACTTTATTCTTCGAAAGAATCAATCTATGATCCCGTTCAAGGATCAACTCCCTTGGGTTTTCAATCTTTCAAGATTCACGTCATTTAAAAGTCAAGAAGGCCTCACGAAGTATCGTTCCAGACTTGAAGCGAATATACTTTGATCAAACCAACTTCAATCTCTTTGGTCTACTTGAAACAAAACACTGTAGTCTGCTTTAGATTTTTTGTGTAACAAAGAAGAGAAGAGAGAGAAAAAAGAATATTGGTGACGCATTGTATCAATTATAGAGGGAAGAACGAGTGAAAAAAGATGTTGGTGTATAACAACATCAACTCATATGTACTAAGCCACTTCATACTTGAAAGAGATCACCCTTGAAACCCAAGGGGACTGGATGTAGGATTTACTCTAAATCCGAACCAGTATAAAAATATACTGTGTCATTTACTTTCTGCAATTTATCTTTTTCTTTCAATTAATGAAAAGCTCAGTTGACTAGAACTCAAATTAGTGGACTACTACGAAAAAGAAAAGAAAAGAAAAATCACAATTCACCCCCCGTGCTCTTGCACTTTCACTATATACCTTATATGTAGATTCTCAATCTTCTCAGCTACCAATGTGGGATTTTATTCGCACAACCAACAAAATGCCTAAATAAAAACGGTCACGACCCCAATTTTCCTCCGTAGGATGTGGTGATGGCACCTAGTCTCTAAGACTAGGTAAGCCTAACACTTACTGAATTGAATGATAGAATTTAACAAAAGCACTAGTAAACATAAACCATATATTTCTATATAAAGCCAATAATCACAACATGATACAATATCCCAAACTCGGTAGTACACGTCATAATCTCTACTAAGTTCAACAGGAAATTTCTAAGCACAAATATTACGGAATAGAAATAACTGTAAAAAATAACTCTAGAAGGTGACTTCGAGGCCTGCGAACGCGAAGACATTTATACCTTGAGTATCCGTAGCAATATCTGATCAACTATCTATTGATCAACAAACTCCTAAGTACCTGGATCTGCACAAAAGTGTGTAGAAAACGTAGTCTGAGTACACCACAACGATACCTAGTAAGTATCAAGAGTAACCTCGGTGGAGTAGTGACAGGGAATAGTCAAGACACCTGCTAGACATAATAACTTGTGCAAGTATAAATGTGAGACAAACAGGAAACAATATCAATATAAAGCTAAGCATGATAAAACAACAACAATACTTTCAATAGAAAACTAGAAGCAACAATTAGCAACAAGAAACAAATGGAGAATAACGCCGTAGAGTAAGCTGAATACAGTCAAGGTACGGTGCAACCATGTAAGGAAAAATAGGTAGCAACCCAATAAACAACAGCTTTAATACAAGATTTATACAATAACTTTCTCGAGGTACCACACCTCATCACCACAATTCGTGGGTCCCAAGTCACGAACCCTAATCACTTGGTATTTTGTGCCCACAATAATATTCACAACTGCACGAAAAACTCATGTGCTATACGGATAACTCACGTGTCAATACCATTAGTACCTAATATCTACACGGACAACTCACGTACTAAGGGAGTGATAATACCTTATATCCGCACGGACAACTCACTTACCAACACTAGCCATAACTCAAAACCACATGAACAACTCACGTGCCAATAGTACAACTCTCACACCGAAGGCAAGTAAACGAGAATACATGTAAATGATCAATGAACATCAAGATTCATCTTCTTAAACTGATATGAGTGATTAATTACGTGTATGCTTGTGTAAGTGTTCTATCACAACTCGAGTCAACAAGTATGAGTAGATACAATGAATGGTACATAGAAAACAACACAACAAAACATAAAATGCATAACTCACACAAGGTAGGCACACCACGACACAAATATCATCAATAACAATGCCCCAAGCCATCACAACTCATCACAAATAATCCCCGACATATCCCCCCTTGTCTTGTCACGTGCGCAACAATAAAGTAAATGACCGCCTTGTCTCACCACACGTGCATAATAATATTCCCACATTGTCTTGCCACATGCGCAACCCCCCCCATATATATATATAGCCCGCCTTGTCACGCCGCATGTGTAACTATCAATAATAATAGCACGGACAACTCACGTGCGAACACCCCGACAATCCTCTCAACAATATCACATGTGCCAATAACATAGCAACACAATATAATGACTTGCACTACATGTGCCCATATGCCACAATATTTCCACAAAACAATTCAAATACCATAATCACACATAGCCCTCGGCTCAAGAACACTGAGTACAACAATAACAACAATGATAACACGAGAGTACGACAAGTAAATCAACACAAGAATTACAAAACACAAAGAAACGGAAGAACGAGCACACAATGAAAGACATAACAAGTAATAATGGTTGCAAACAAGAAAAATTCAACAATGGGAGAGATAATGTGTAACAACGATATCCAATAAGAGTAACTCAACAATTAAAGGGATAACATGTAACAATGTTTCCAAATAAGTACAAGTCAACGATAAGAGAGATAATATGTAACAATGATTCCAAATAGGTATGACTCAACGACAAGGGAGATACCATGTAACAATGATTCCAAATAGGTACAACTCAATGATAAGAGAGATAACATGTAACAATAATTCCAAATAAGAATAAGTCAACAATGGAAGGAATAACAGTAACTTCAATTAAGGTTAAGCAGTTACGGAAGAGATAACATGACAATAAAAGAAGCAACACCTCCAATTAAGGCATATAAGAGTGTATTTGGAAACAAGGGTAGAACATGAATCAATCAACTTCAAATAAGGCACGTAAGGGTAAATTTAGCAATGGAGGATTTAACATGATAATACAACTTCATTTTAATGTGCATAAGAACCATAAAGTCTAAGCCGGTCAAATTTCTATATATAGGCCGTGTACATACTCGTTACCTCGTGTATACGTCTTTCGGCTAGTTCAAATAGTACAACAAATTAATCCCTATGGGATAGTTCCCCCCCACATCGTTAGGAACGATACTCACCTCAAAAGCCCTCAATCAATTTTCAAAAATAGCTTTTCCTTTACAATTCACCTCCGCTCGGCATAAATCTTACCAAAATCGGCTTAATAACATCAAATAATGCAAGAGAAATCAGTTTCAATAATTAAAGCTAAGATCTTTGCACAATTGCTCAAAAGTCAACAAACGTCAACCCGGAACTCGCCCGGTGAAAACCCGGGTCCAATGGTAGATTTTGACTACCTATGACCCCACGAGTTCATATATGTGATTTGTTAAATTCGAGTCCAAATCGACTCTCAAAACTCAAATTCTTATTTTTCAAAAACTTGATTAAGTTTCACAAATTTTCACTTTGATTCACATGATTTTGATGTTAAAATCTAAGATATATTGATGGAATATGATTAGAAATAGATTAGAATCACTTACCCAAAGTTTGTAGATGAAAACCCCTCTTCAAAATCGCCTCCTACCGAGTTTAGGGCTCCAAAATATGAAAATGAGATAAAAAATCCCGTCTCTTAGCTTTTTGTCCAGTCGCATTTGCGAACGCAATTACGATTTGCTAACCCCGCAAATGCGAGGAATCCATCGCAAAAGCGAAGATCTCACAACTTTTCTTTCATCGCAAATGCGATGATTTGTTCGCAAATCGAACATGGTCAATTCGCAAAAGCGATCACAGTGATCCCAAATGTGACCAATGCCCAGCCCAGGCAAGTATCGCAAATGCGATGGGGAGTTCGCAATTGCGAACTCTTCAGGCGACTGTTCTCTTCGCAAATACGATGATGAAGCTCACAAATGCGAGAGTCACAAATGCGACCTATTTCTCGCCAATGCGAGATCTGAGCACCAGAAAAAATCTGAACCTCCTATGAACTCTCCGAAACGCGTTCGAAACTCACCCGAGTCCTCGAGGATCCAAACCAAACATCAACACAAGTCTAAAAACATAACACGAACTCGCTCATGCGATCAAATAATCAAAATAACATCCAAAACCAAGAATCGTACCTCAATACACATGAATTCAACATGAAACTCAAGAACTTCTAAAAACACAACCGCGTGTCCGATTCCTAGCAAATCAACTAGGAATTACGCCAAACTTTGCAGACAAGTTCCATATGACAAAACATACTTATTCCAAGTCCTGAAATAGAAATTCAAACATGATAGTTATGAAGTCAACCAATGGTCAAACTTATAAAAATTATAGGCCTTCAAATTGCCAACTTTCGTAAAACAACACAAATTAGCCTACGGACCTCCGAAATTGATTCCGGGCATACGCTCAAGTCCAAAATCACAATACGAACTTATCAGAGCCATCAAAATACCGTTCCGGAATCGTTTTCACAAAAGTCAAACCTGGATCAATATTTTCAATTTAAACTTCTAAAGTGAAAACCACTTATCCAAATTAACTCCGAATCATCCGAAAATCGAATCTGAGCATGCACGCAAGTCATAATACACAATAGGAAGCTACTCAAGATCTCGAACCACTAAATGAAACCTTAAATCTTAAAACGACCAGTCGGGTCTTTACATTCTCCCCCTCTTAAACAAGTGTTCGTCCTCGAACGTACCAAGACTCTTTCCCAAGCCATCAAATTACTGTATAACTCACCATGCACATACACACGGGTGATACCACGTCATCCCCAAACCACATGAAACCGACAATACCATCTTAACCACAAATTATTCCTTCCCCTCATGCCGATAAGACTTAGAATCACATTTTCACATCTACCAAGGGCCCTATTAACACACAAACACACTTTAAACCCCTTAACTAGATACAACGACTCATGCATACACCCACAAGGTACAACCACATGACATAACACATCATCCATATGCCTATAGCAACAACTCTGACCACAATAGCCGCCCATTACCAAACCCGGTACCGGTAAACAGACTCAATCGACTAGAACCTTGTTCCAAACCTTCGCAACGCTGAAAATAATGCAAGAAATATGTGAAATTCATAACTACTCATCCGATCAACAAGCCACCTCAAGTGCCACCTGGGAACATACATCGTAATCCAAACCCAACAAGCACAACTCGAATATGAAAAGAGGAACACATGAGAGAACCATCAAACATGCCAAACAAGCACAACTCCCCACTGATACTGTACTACGGATCAAATCCTCAAGGAAAAAACAAGATACATGCAACTACCAAAACAAATCTTACCTTAATATGACCTCTCTGCGGTGCATAGCCCGGTACCAAGACACCTATTCACAAAGAACACCAAGTCCCCATCCTCCACTAGGAATCACAAGTAAGGTAAACATTTCAGCAACTAAAAGATCCTACTAACTAACCCCGTAGAACCAAAACTGCAACACGAAATAACTCCCCATACCTATAGAGTAGCCAAACCACAAGTCAGGCTAAACCATCTAGAGATCATGTCAAATCCTACCATATTTAACTAACAGAAAGTCCACCCAAGTCTCATGACCTGCAATAGAAACCAAACCAGAACGACAGACAAGGCCTATCATAATAAAATTCTCATGTGGCATGAACATATGAATAGAGTACAAGAATCACAGAACACAACCATATCTGAAGCAAGGTAGGATGAATCTCACCAATAAACGGGACCGGATCAAAGTAACACAAATGCATCTATGTACTCAACTGAAACCATACAGGTACGGACATCATCTGGTGCATCGGCTTTTACCCCTAGCTGGAGGTGCAGGTATAGCAATAACTGGAGTAGAACTCATAGCCTGAATACCCCGTTATGACACATCTGTCCGGAGTCTGGGACAATCTTTCACTTAGTGGATGGTATCTCCATACTCAAAGAAACCTCTCCGCTGACGTGGCTGTGGAAGCTGTCCGATATGGGTAATCTAAGACCATGGATATTTGAAATACCATATGAAGCTTAAAGTACAAACTGAACTGGCTGACACACAAAACCTCTACCATGACGTACCTTCCCTCCAAAATAGGGATCAATAAGTCCTCCCAGTCCACGAGGCCTCTTTGCCCCTTGTCCTTTCTGTCCTGACCCCACATACCCTCTAATATACCAGCGATCTCTACCACCTAATTAAACGGAACATCCATATCCAACTCTCGAGACATGCTAAATCAGATACCATAATGGAGCCCCTCGATGAACTTGCAGACTCGCTCTCTAACTATAAAAACCAAAGTAGGTGCATGCTTAGACAAATCACTGAATCTAACAACATACTCTGACACTGACATGGTACCCTGGCGCAGCAGCTCGAACTCCGCTCGCTATGCATCCCAAAAGGTCTGGAGTACGAACTCTCTCAAGAATATCTCAAAAAATTGAGTCCATATAAATGAAGCTGCATCGGCTGGGCTTCCCTACTCGTAAACCCACCACGCCTGATACGTTGCTCCAAACAGTTGGAATGTATTAAAAGCAACCCCACTCGCTTCCACAATACCTATGGTGCGGAGAGTACGGTGGCACTCATCTACAATACCATGTGCATCCTCTGAATCCAAACCACTAAAAGTAGGAGGCTGATACTTCTTGAACCTCTCATTTCTAAGCTGCTCCTCCTTAGATGATGCTGCCCTAACTGCGGGATGAACCCGAACTATAGCTTGTGCTGGCATGACACCTGGATCCTAACCAACGTGGACTCACTGCACTGGAGTTGTCACGACCCAAAATTCCCACCTTCGGACCGTAATGACGCCTAACATTTCACTTGCTAGGCAAGCCAAAGTTAGAATAATATTATCCATTTAAAAATAATTTTTAAATTTATTAATAACAAAGAATTAAATGCGGAAGTAAAGTCTGAAATGTAGTGAATAATCCATAAAATAATGGTGTCTAAATACCATCCCAGAATTGGTGTCACAAGTGCACGAGCTTCTAGAATAATACAAATAAAGGTCTGAATAAAATAAAGTTGTATGAAAACAAACATACAACTAAAGTAAAGTAGACGGGAATTTCAGAACTGCGGACACCGTGCAGTTATACCTCAAGTCTCCTCTGGTAGCTGAAATCCGAACAAGTCTATGGTACGACGCTAGGACCAACTCTGAAATCTGCACAAGAAGTGCAGAGTGTAGTATCAGTACAACCGACCCCATGTACTGGTAAGTGCCGAGCCTAACCTCGACGAAGTAGTGACGAGGCTAAGGTAGGTCACTTACAATAACCTATACGCAATATTAGTAATAACAACAATAATAGAAATAAATCAGATAACTCATTTTTAACAGTTGAATCCAGTTCAACAGTCATAACCAATTATTATTTCCATTAATTTCTGTTGCAGCGTGCAACCCGCTCACACAACATATTCATTTTCAATCCTCCCATATATTTATTATAATCAAGTATATATAGACTTTTAAATAAGTATGTTTAGACTTTTAAATAAGTCTATTGCGGTGTACAATCCGATCCCCCAATATGAGCTTTTTAATAAGTCTGTTGCGGCGTGCAATCCGATCCCCCAATATGGACTTTTTAATAAGTCTGTTGTGGTGTGCAATCCGATCCCCCAATATGGACTTTTTAATAAGTCTATTGCGGCGTGCAATCCGATCCCCCAATATATATATATATATATATATATATATATATATATATATATATATATATATAAATATATATATATTCCTTTTCATTTCCGTTGCGGCGTGCAATCCGTTCCCCAATATAACTTTAAACAACTCATAAATGTAATAAAAATTACTCCAATAAATACCACGTCCAATGAGAAACTATTAAGCATCAAGGCACATAATAATTATAATTTATCTATGTGAAAACAATGGCAATTATCAATTAATTGTGAAAATCGTAGAGAAAATAGGCAGTTAATATTTAGTATACTAAATGTCAAATAACAATTAAGACACATAAATCAAATAGCATGTAACAATTATTGCGGGAATTCAAGAATTAATATTTGACAAAGAATAAGAGAGAAATAATTATTATAACAATTAATTCATGATTTAAAATGATTTATAATTTTTCAAATAATTATGCAAACAATTAATTTGACGACGTATAGACACTCATCACCTCGCCTATACGTTGTTCACGTGCATTTCACATAACAAATAGTTTAATGGTTCTATTCCCTTAAGTCAAGGTTAACCACGACACTTACCTCGCTTTGCAAATTCCAATAAATTATTCGACCACAGCTTTTCCCTTTGAATTTGTCTCCCAAAGCGTCAAATCTATTCACAAACAATTCGATATACTCAATATGAATCATAGGAATTAATTCCATATGAATTTACTAATTTTCCGGATAAACATCCGAAATTCATTTTAAAATTTGACAGCGGAGCCCATGTTTCCAATCTCGGAAAAACTTACGAAATCCGAACACTCATTCCGAGATGAGTCCAACCAAACAAAAATTATCCAATTCCGATGTCAAATGGACTTTCAAATCTTAACTTTTCGTTTTTGGAAGATTTTATAAAAATCTGATTTTTCTCCCAAAATTTCACGGATTCATTATATAAATGAGTATGGAATCATGAAATATAATCAATATAGGATAAGGAACACATATTATCAATAACAATGCCCCCAGGGCATCACAAGGCATCACAAATCATCCCCGAGATAGCCCCCTTGTCTCGCCACATGCGCAATAATAAAGTAAATGCCTGCCTTGTCTCTCTACACGCGCATAATAATATACCCACCTTGTCTCGCCACATGCGCAACCCCTCCCCTATATATATATATATATATATATATATATATATATATATATATATATATATATATATATATATATATATAGCCCGCCTTGTCATGCCGCATGTGCAATTATCACTATCAATAACTCACGTGTGAACACCCCCGAGAATCCTCTTAACAATATAATGACTTGCACCACATGTGCCCATATGCCATAACATTTCCTCAAAAAAATTCCAATACCACAACCACACATAGCCCTCGACTCAACAACACTAAGTACAACAATAACACGAGAGTACGACAAGTAAATCAACACAAAAATTACAAAACACAAAGAAATGAAAGAACGAACTCACAATGAAAAATATAACAATTAATAATGATTTCAAACAAGAATAATTCAACAATGGAGAGATAATGTGTAAGAACGATATCCAATAAGAGTAACTCAACAATTGAAGGGACACCATGTAACAATGTTTCCAAATAAGTACAACTCGACGATAAGGGAGATAACATGTAACAATGATTCCAAATAAGTATGACTCAATGATAAGAGAATTGGCCCAGACCATCCTCAGTTACTGAAATTCGGAGTTTTCTTTGCTTGGCCGGTTATTATCATCGTTTCGTGGAGGGTTTCTCATCTATTGCATTGCCTATGACTAAATTGACCCAGAAAGGTTCTCCGTTCAGGTGGTCGGATGAATGTGAAGAGAGCTTTCAGAAGCTCAAGACAACTTTGACTACAGCTCCAGTATTGGTGTTGCCTATAGGTTTAGAGTTTTATACTGTGTATTGTGATGCGTCGCGGATTGGTCTCGGCGCAGTACTTATGTAAGATGGTAGGGTGATTGCCTATGCATCCAGACAGTTAAAGGTACATGAGAAGAATTATCCAGTCCACGATCTTGAGTTAGCAGCTATTTTTCATGCCTTTAAAATTTGGCGGCATTACTTGTACGATGTCCAGTGTGAGGTATATACCGATCATTGGAGTCTACAATATTTTGTTTAAATAGAAGGATCTTAACTTGCGGCAGTGAAGATGGTTGGAGTTGCTTAAGGATTATGATATCACCATTCTCTATCATCCCGGAAAGGCCAATATGGTGGCCAATGCCTTGAGTCGTAAGGCAGAGAGTTTGGGCAGCTTAGCATACTTACCGGTAGAAGAGAGGCCTTTAGCTTTGGAAGTTCAGGCCTTGACTAATCAGTTTGTTAGATTGGATGTTTCCGAGCCGAATCGAGTTTTGGCCTGTGTGGTTTCTCGGTCTTCTTTATATGATCGCATCAGAGAGCGCCAGTATGATGATCCACCAAATAGGTACAACTCAACGATAAGAGAGATAACATGTAACAATAATTCCAAATAAGGATAAGTCAACAATGGAAGGGATAACAATAACTTCAATTAAGGTTAAATAATTACGAAAGAGATAACATGGCAATAAAAGAGGCAACAACTCCAAGTAAGTCATATAAGAGTGTATTTGGCAACAAGGATAGAACATGAATCAATCAACTTCAAATAAGACATGTAAGGGTAAATTTAGCAATGGAGGATTTAGCATGATAATACAACATCATTTTAATGTACATAAGATCCTAAGAGTCTAAGCCCGTCAAATTTCCACATACAAGTTGTGTACACACTGGTCACCTCGTGTACACGTCTTTCACATAATTCAAATAGTACAAACAAACCAATCCCTACGGGATAGTTTCCCTACACAACCTTAGGCAAGATAATTACCTCAAAAGCCCTCAATCATTCTCAAAAATAGCTTTTCCTTTACAATTCACCTCTGCTCGACACAACTCTAACCAAAATCGATTTAATAACATCAAATAATACAAGAGAAATCAATTCCAATAATTAAAGCTACGTTCTTTACATAATTGCTCAAAAGTCAACAAAAGTCAATCCGATACTCGCCCGGTCAAAACCCGTTTACAATGGTAGATTTTGACTACCATGACCCCAAGAGTTCATATATGTGATTAGTTTCAAAATTCGAGTCCAAATCGACACTCAAAACTCAAATTCTTATTTTTCAAAAACTTGACAAAGTTTCACAAATTTTCATTTTGATTCACATAATTTTGATGTTAAAATCTAAGATATATTGATGGAATATGATTAAAAATATATTAGAATCACTTATCTAAAAGCGAGCACTGTGAGGAGAGTTAAGCTTAAGGGACTAAGTGTGCCAGTTACACTAGGTGTCACCCTCGTGAGTAAGAAATTTTGTTATCCTTGGTACATAAGGGTTACCGCTAGGTGAGTAAGAGTCAGTGAAGATGTAAAAAGACGCCAAAGATGAAGAGATAAAACATCTATAGGTAGATCGTCGTAACACTAAATCTTAGTACTCCCCTAAAGGGGGGAAGATTATGTGATGTGGTATTAAGTCAGAGATAAGTGGTTCAGGTAACTATGGAATGGTAAAGAAAGAATGTGGTAAAGAGGCGAAAGGGATGAGGTTGCATTTATTCAGATCCTACAGATAGGTCACGACTCTAGAACATTATGCAAGCACGACGCTGGGCAGAGGCAGTAAGAGTTCCCGGCCAGGATGTTATTGATAAATAAGTGTGAATGGACACTTGATACATCTGGAGCCAGTGCAAGAGGTAAGTTAAGACAAATGACATATACCAAGAGAGATTACACAGAATATAGATATGAAAATGGACCAACAAGTAGTTAGTAGTTGATTCGGGAAGAGCCTAGTTATGGCTAGACAAGAGGATACAGACAAATCAGCAAATCATGCAAGATAAACGTAGTGAACCCCAACATAATGAATTCAGTCTCGCAGATATGACATCACGATCCTTGAGAAATATTCAGATAGGAGTTGGGGTAGTTAAAGATACCGTATAAGTGTTTCGAAAATAAAAGAGAGTGCCATTAGGGAGACAGATTAAATTTCAGTTCAGAAGCAACCCTACGAGTACAGGGCACGTAGGTAAGTAACTAAGGATAATTATAGGCGAGTAAGAACATCAAAAATTCCTTCGGGTATATGATGTAATAAACTCGCAGCTTTATAGGAGTCAGAGGGTCTTCCCTAAGTACTACAAAGAAAGTCTAGATGAGGAAACAAGGAAAAAGGCTTCAACCTAAGCATAGTGACATGAAGAAGAAATGATCTTGTAACAACAATCTCACTACAACATTGTATTCACTCCACAAGAAAGTGTCACATATATTGGCTAATAAACGGGAAGAAGGAAGAAAATCAAAAGTGACATTTGAGATCATATGAGTTACAGGAAACTCCAGTATTCGTGGGCAATAAAATAAGACAAGTATTCATGCAACAAGTGCAGAACGACCAGAAAAAGTAATTGTTTATGTTTAAAGACAACCGAGAATACACGAAAAGAAATTTATGGTTCTAGCAATTTAATGGAAGGTTGCGCGTAGTATGAATAGATATGTGTAGGTCGCAAGCTAAAGTATCATAGAGCGACAAGATTTTAGGTAGATAGGATTAAGTATAAGAAAAGGTGAGTGAGAAGGTGACGAGAATAGGTAAGTCCTCGGGATTAAACCCATCAAAATAAGAGAGCTGATGGTTTCCGTAAGTTATAGAAAACTTGATACAACCTGAATGAACTCAGAGGAATCTAAGAATAGGAGAAATTATAAGACATGAAATGCTGCCCTAGTAGCATAATAAGGGTTTAATGGTGATAGATAAGAGGATGATGTTTAGGTCTTTGATTAAGTAATGATTTTAAGAAAAACGATTTCATGAATAGCACGGGATTAGAATACCCCCATAAGACGAATCATGTTAGGATGCTATAAAATACGGTTATTGAAGTATAGTATCGTCCCTAGGTGGATCAGGAAAATCACTTCAAGTAAAATTGTTTTACATAAGAGATTTTAAGTTATCACTGGTAGATTATGGATTAAAATTAACGTGAATCAAAAATGGATGGATAAAAGTTACAAAGTATGAGATAAGATTAGGCCAGCATTATTAAGATGAACAATAATGGGAAAGTATTAAAGGACATAGATTTATATACATATAGATAAGAAGCGAGAGAGTGACCTAGAGTTGTGTAGTAGACCTCGATAATAATAAACTGAAGTAAGAGTTATGGTATAGTATGACCTAACTAGTTTTAGTAAAGCAATAACCATAGATAACTGAGGTTATGAAACAAGATATAGCATATGTCGTAAGTTCGACAAAGTACGGAGCGAAGAACTTTAGTACACCTATAGATTCCTAGAGGGATAGCTTGTCATAGTTCTCTATATGTTCACAAAGTGAGGACTAGAGATTGGCTAAAATGTATAGGTAATGAGATTGATAAGCGCATCAGTCAACATTCGAGGACGAATGTTCCAAAGGGGGGAATGATGTTACACCCCATATTTTCGTACGTGAGAGTACGCCATAAGTCTATCGATGTGAGCTCAGAAATGAGATCATCTTTGAAAGTTCATAAAGTAAGTTAATCAAGTTATCTTGGAGGTTACAAATCTTTAAGATCATGAATAATAAGAATCAAGAGTGTTGGAAGGCTTAGAAGCTAATGAATTGAAGAAAATAAGTTTCGTCGAAAGTCGACAAGTTTGGAATGTTATAACATGTACTTTTTGGGTGAGACTAGGGTTCCTAACATGATAAGGCGGTGATGTTTTGAGTTATTTTAGTCATATGATAGTCGTGTATTACATTTTAAAGTCAAGCGAGTTGTGGAACAAAAGTTGGCAAAGGTCATCACAAGTTACATTCATAATATGCTGAAATTTATGTCAAATGTAGCTGAGATTTTCTTACAATATACTTGGAATTAAGGGATGATCCACATACTAAATTGAAGATCTATGAGTATAGTTTCTAACACATAAAATTATTCATCGATACCACATTGGAGTAGAGAGATATTCGTATTTTTGCGAGACTGCACAAGCAGCTCCCAATGGGACCCACTTAGGCGATGGTCGACCTACTTCATTCTAAAAACGATTTGGATGTCAATTTTTTGCTCATTTGCGACTCAACTTTGTCTCCAAACTTCTTCTAACTGCATGACTTGCCTATATTTATTTAATGTATAAATTATTGAAATTCCTTTTACATGATTTTATGGAACTATTTTGATGAGAATTGTGGAGATATATCATTATTTTAAACTTTGTGATACAAGAATCACTTAGAAGAATATTTTGGGAGTTTCCTTAGATCTATGATAAGGGTTCATAGCCTCTAGTGGTTTATGTTACCCTGAAACTACTCGTGCCAAAGTAGAAGATTAGTGTACCGTTGGTTTGGGCACTATGATAGAAGTGCCCTGGTAAGGCACAAGAACGAGAGCATGCTAGAACCTTGAACTGTGAGGCACTATAGGAATGGGGTCTAGGCGATCGGGCTGGGATCATCCACCATACCAATCATATGGTGATATTTCAGAATCAGAATCAGAAATAATGTCAAAATCAATGGAACTCCCCTGAAAAGAAAAGAAAAGAAGATGCTTTAGAAAATTTACAAGGATTATTTCGAGAAAGTTTATATATTTATCTATTTGAATTTTATATTTTTTTCAAAAAAGAAGAGAAAAGAAAAGAAAGAAAATTATCATGAATGAAATCAAGAAGAACTTTATACTAGATATATGAGATATTTGTTTCAGCTCTTCATTAGAAGCTTTTAGAATTTCTTTTATCATGCATACATACTTCTTTCAGAGTCTCATTCCAGCTTTAGTGGGAGAATTGCTTTACTTACTGATTACCACTGTGGTGTACTAACTTTCTCTTCATGGGAACCTACATTGACATGTTTCAATGTAGGCACAGCTTTTGCAGGTAAGTAGGCTACGAGCTAGGATATTCTCCTTCCATTATCAGAAGATGTGCTGAGCTCCATTTTAGTTCGTGGAGTTCTTTGATTCCAGAATTTTGTCTTACTATTTCAATATTTTTTAGAGGCTTCATAGACAGGGTCAAATAGAGTCATGGGTGTCCACTTTGCATTATATTTGTTTTTCAATGTATTCCAGATAACATAATGAATTTATTTTCGGACTATTATTTTGATTAAGAGGGGTTGCTCTGATGGTAAGCAACCTCCACTTCCAACCAAGAGATTTTGAGTTCGAGTCACCCCAAGAGCAACGTGGGAAGTTCTTGGAGGGAAGGATGCCGAGGGTCTATTGGAAACAGCCTCTCTAACTCATGGTAGGGGTAAGGTCTGCGTACACACTACCCTCCCCAGACCCCACTAGTGGGATTATACTGGGTTGTTGTTGTTGTTGTTGTTGTATTTTGATTAAAGATTTAGAAAAGAATTTACTTTAATTTATATTGATTGGTGTTGAGATGCATTGCACAACATAAATAGAGTAGAATAGAAAAGCCAAGATGGTTCGTTCGGTCAAGTTAAGGCACCGAGTGCTGGTTACGACTTGGTTACAAATCAGGTCATGACACATTACCTCCTTTAAGGTCCTTAAGTGAAATGAACTGGTTCTTGCTTCCTACCATGTGCTTCGAGCAGCCAGTATCCATGTACCATATTTGGCTGCCCCCCTTCACTTGGACCTACAAAAAGAAATCAAGGGTTAGTCTTAGGAACCCAAACTAGTTTGGGTCCTTTTCTATAGGCAAAAGGATGAATCAAATTCCTTTTAGCCCAACTTGGTAGCCTATTTTTTCCTAGAACAAAATTTTTGTTCTTTTGATATGCCTTTTCTTTTGTAGTGCAATCACTCTTATAGTGACCAGTGTTACCACTTTGTGTGAAAATCTTATTCTCAGGTTGTGTGAGGTACTTTCTTTTGGGATCCCACTTAGGTGCATAGTTCCCAAAGCTATGTCCTCTTCTATTGCTACTATGATGTTCTTGTAGCCAGAAAGTGCATCAGAGGACCTGTTTCATTTACAAGTTCTGTCTAGCTCATGCTTGACCCTGTTCAGGTCCTCCTTCAGGACTCTTACCCGTTCATCCCTTTTATACAACTCATCTTTCGTTTTACCTACATTCTCTTCTAAGTAAGTTGTGTGTCACCAACTGCCTTTTTACCTGTTCCTAATTTCAATTTTAGATCTAAGTTCTAGGACAGTTGTATCA
The DNA here is from genome assembly GCF_000390325.3 of Nicotiana tomentosiformis. Lineage (NCBI taxonomy): Eukaryota > Viridiplantae > Streptophyta > Magnoliopsida > Solanales > Solanaceae > Nicotiana > Nicotiana tomentosiformis. The sequence continues at coordinate 2,392,699 of NC_090822.1, forward strand.
AGTGTATGAACCTGGTTATTCAACACAATATTTTCTCTTTTAGTTTCACAATCCCTAAGTTCTAGGTTTTTGCACTTAGCCTTCAAATTGACACATTCTTTTGACATATTTCCCTTTTTATTATTCACACCCTCAGATTCATCAATCAACTCTAGTAATAATTCAAATAATCTTTCTTTAGACAAATATTTAATCTTGTCTTTGAGATGAAAGAGACTTACCTCAGTTTCTTCATCGGATTCTCCAATAGCCATTAGTGCTGGTTCATCGTCATCATCATCATCTGAGCTTTCATCTCAGATTTCTCCCCAAGCAACAACCATAGCCTTGGTTAATCCTTTGTTGTTTTGTTTCTTGGGATGAACCTGTTCCTTCGTTCAGTTCTTTCCTTCTTCCATTCAATATCCCACAAAGGACAGTGTTTGATCATGTGATTTGTCTTTCTACACTTGTAGCAGCCATCACTGCTTTGCTTCTCTGGAGGTCTTGCATTGCTGTAGCTTCCACTTCTTGAAGAACCCTTTCCTCTCCTTAGGTACTTATTGAAGTCTTTGGTGATCATTGCTATTTAATCATCTTCCATATCAGAACTTTCAGTGATTTTGAGTGCTAAACTCCTTTCTTTCTTAGGTACATCCATTTTCATGGTTTGTCTCCTAAGTTCATAAGTAGTGAAATTTCCAATCAATTCATCCAAACAGAGTGTAGCAATATTCTTTGATTCCCGGATGGCAGTGATCTTGCTTTCTCAAGTAATTGGCAAGACCCTAGTAAGTATCTTCTCAACTCTTTCTTCTTCAGGTATAAATTGCCACGAGATTTCAATTCATTTGTCAATGTAGTAAACCTTGTGTACATCTCCTAAATGGTTTTTCCATCCTTCATAGCAATGTTTTCATACTGAGAGTACAATAGAGTTCCTCTTGATCTCTTCACCTAAGTTGCTCCTTCATGGTCCACTTGCAGTGTGCCACAAATTTACTTAGCAGTGGAACAACCTTGGATTCTGATGTACTCTTCTGGACCAAGTCCACAAACAATCCATTTCTTGGCTTTGGCATTCTTTTTCCACTTCTTCAGATCCTCAGCATTGCAATCAGCTCTTGTCACGACTCGGTATTCCCATTGACGGGACCGTGATGGCGCCTAACATTTCACTTGCTAGGCAAGCCAACGTTAGAGAATTATTAAACCAATCCTTATTCCATTAAGTAAATAACAACAATTAGCTAAGATGAAATATAGTGAGTGCGGAATAATATAAAAGCTGCATTAATTTTTACCACCCGGATTTGGAGTCACAATTCACGAGCATTCTAGAATTCACTACAAGAATAGTCTAAAAGAAATACAACTGTATGAATGAAAGAAACAGTAGAACATAAAAGATAGACGGGGACTTCAAGGTCTGTGAACGCCGACAGATCTACCTTGAGTCTCCGGATAGCGGTCCAATAGGAAAATCTCGATCAACCCGAGACGGTACCAAAATCTGCACAGAAAGTGCAGAGTGCAGTATCAGTACAACCGACCCCATGTACTAGTAAGTGTCGAGCCTAACCTCGACAAAGTAGTGATGAGGCTAAGTCAAGGCACCTACAAATCAACTTGTACAATTTAACAGTGTATATATAAATAACAGTAATGAAGAGCTAAACAGGAAACATCGGGAGGGGGAAACATGCTGGGGGAAATACGAGATAAGGAACTACAACAGAATAATAATTGGAACAACCAATATACTATAAATCAATAGAAGCAACAAATACAGTAAAGGAAAAATCCACGACATCACCCTTCGTGCTTTTACTCTCAATCTCACCATAAAAAGCAATAGAAACAACACGGTATCATCCTTCGTGCATTAACTCTCATAGCATGGTCGGCATCACCTTTCGTGCATTAACACTTACAATATGGCACGGCATTACCCTTCGTGCTTTTACACTCACGATATGGCACGGCATCACCCTTCGTGTATTAACACTCACAATATGGCACGTCATCACACTTCGTGCTTTTACACTGACAATATGGCACGACATTACCCTTCGTGCGTAAACACTCTCCCTTACCATAATGCAATGCATAAATAACAATAGGGAGATAGATTAACAAGTACAAGCCTTACTTTAACATTTGGTTCCACAATATCAATCTCAACTTTGAAATTAATTCTCGATTATCACCAGAAAATCCGTAAACATGATAAGAACGATCAATTTAACAACACTACTATAAACACGTAGTAATTAGGCATAGGAAAGAGAAAATATAAGAAAAAACAGGAGAAACAAGGAAAACAGGTAAATTGGCATCGCATAATTACTCGCCACCTCACATATACGCCGCTCACATGAATTTCACATAACAAATAGTCTGAGGTTCCTAATTACCTCAAGTCAAAGTTAGACATAACACTTACCTTGCTCTGAAGGCCACTTAATTATCAATCACAACTTTTCCTCTAGAATTCACCTCCAAACCACTCGTATCTATTCAAAAATGACTCAATAATATCAAATATTGCTAAAGGAATCAATTACATTGCATAAATTAAATTTCCCAAATTTTCCTCCAAAAAATCAAAAATGGACCCCCAGGCCCGTTTGGTCAAAACTCGAGGTTCGGACCAAAATCCATTTACCCATTCACCCCCGAGCCCAGATATATAATTGGTTTTGTAATCCGACCTCAAATTGAGGTCTAAATCCCCAAATTTTCAAAATTCCTAGTTTCTACCCAAACCCCTAATTTTACCATGAAAACTCAAGATTTTAGGTTGAAAATTCATGAAATGTAATGAGTAATTGAAAGAAAATGGTTTAGAATCACTTACCAACACTTTGGGGAAGAACATATCTCTTGAAAATCGCCTTTAGCCCGTTTGGTTCATGAAAATGTGAAATAATGGTTAAATCTCATTTTCGATTCTATTTTAAGTGTTGGGCGACAATGTTCATCGCGATCACATGAACACTGTCACGTTCGCGAAGAGTAGCCTCCTAAGGACTTATGCCATCGTAGGAGGCTTTACGCGTTCACGAAGGTTTAACCCACTTTACCTTCGCATTCGCGAGACAGGGCTCGTGTTCACCTAGAGTTTCCCAGTTCCCCTGTCCAGCCAAGCTAAAGCTATGAGTTCGCATTCTACAGGTCGCATTCGCGTAGAGCAACTCCCCCCCAATGCTCCGCGTTCACAACCATGGTCTCGCATTAGCGTAGAGTAAAATCCTCCCCAGCCCAGGTTCCCCTTCGCGATCGCGAGAGTAACTACGTGACCGCGAAGCACAACATGTCAGATACCGGATACAACATAGACACACCAGATTTTCTAAGTCTAAAACATCCCTCGGGGATCCAAACCAATCATGCACACAAGTCTAAAAATATCATACGAACTTACTCGCGCAATCAAATCGCCAAAATAATACCTAGAACTACGAATTTAACACCAAATCAAATGAAATTCTCAAGGACACTTTAAAATTTCTATCTTCACCACCGGACGTCCGAATCACGTCAAACCAACTCCGTTTCTCACCAAATTTCATAGATAAGTCATAAATATTATATTGGACTTATACCGGGCTCCGAAACAAAAATACGGACCCGGTATCAACAAGGCCAAACATCAACCAATTCTTAAAAATAATTAATTTTCTGTCTTTTAATTGTCATAAAATATTCATAACTAGAGCTAGGGACATCTGAATGCGATTCCGGGCCTATGTCCAGGTCCCATAATTCGATACAGACCCACCGGGACCGTCAAAACACGAATCCGGGCCCGTTTACCAAAAATATTGACCGAAGTCATCTAAAATCAACTTTTAAGGCAAAAATTCTTATTTTTATCAATTTTCAACATAAAAGTTTTCCGGAAACACGCCCGGACTGTGCACGCAAATCGATGAGGGTAATAATGAGATTTGTAAGGTTTAAGAGCGCAAATTCGAGTTTTAAAACATAAGATGACCTTTTGGGTCATCACATTCTCCACCTCTAAAACAACCATTCGTTGTCCAACTGGTGAAAAGGTGGGGATATATATTCCGCATATCGGACTCGGACTCCCAAGTAGCTGCCTCAACAAGCTGACCCCTCCACTGCACTCTAACTGAAGGGTAACTCTTTGATCTCAACTAGCGAACTTGCCGGGCTAGAATAGCCACCGACTCCTCCTCGTAAGTCAAATCCTTGTCCAACTTGACAGAGCTGAAATCTAACACATGGGATGGATCGCCGTGATACTTTCGAAGTATGGACACATGGAACACCGGATGAACTGATAATAACCCCGGTGGAAATGCAAGCCTGTAAGCCACCTCTCCTACCATCTCTAGAATCTCAAAAGGTCCGATATACCTAGGGCTCAACTTGTCATTCTTTCCGAACCTCATTACACCCTTCATAGGTGATACCCGAAGAAACACTCGCTCTCCAGCTATGAATGCAACATCACGAACTCTGCGGTCGGCATAAATCTTTTGCCTGGACTGAGCTGTGTGAAGTCGATCTTGAATAATCTTGACCTTATCCAAGGCATCCTGTACTAAGTATGTTCCCAACAACCTCGCCTCCCCCAACTTAAACCACCCAACTGGCGACCGACACTGCCTACCATATAATGCCTCATAGGGAGCCATCTGAATGCTCGACTGGTAGCTATTATTGTAGTCGAACTCTGCAAGGGGTAGAACTGATCCCACGATCCTCCGAAGTATATAACACATGGGCGGAGCATATCTTCCAAAATCTGAATAGTGTGCTCGGACAGCCCGTCCGTATGAGGATGAAATGCTATGCTCAACTCAACCCGCGTACCCAACTCACGCTGTACTGCCATCCAGAAGTGCAAGGTGAACTGTGCACCTCGATTAGAAATGATAGACACGGGCACACCATGAAGACGGACGATCTCACGAATGTAAATATCTACCAACCGCTCCGAAGAATAGGTAACTGCCACAGGAATGAAGTGCGCTGACTTGGTTAACCTGTCCATTATGACCCAAACTGCATCGAACTTCCTCTGAGTCTGTGGGAGTCCAACAACAAAATCCATAGTGATATTCTCCCACTTCTACTCAGGAATCTCTATCTTCTGAATCAAACCACCAAGTCTCTGATGCTCACACTTTACCTGCTGGCAATTTAGACACCGAGCTACATATGCAACTATGTCCTTCTTTATCCTCTTCCACCAATAATACTGCTGCACGTCCTGATACATCTTGGTGGCACCCAGATGAATAGAATACCGGAAACTATGGGCCTCCTCAAGAATCAACTCACAAAGTCCATCCACATTAGGCACATAAATATGATCCTGCATACTCAAAACTCCATCATCTCCAATAGTAACCTGCTTGGCACCACCATGCCGCACTGTGCCTCTAAGGACAAGCAAATGAGGATCGTCATACTGTCATCTCTGATGTGCTCAAACAAGGAAGACTGAGCAATTGTACAAGCTAGAACACTGATGTGCTCAGAAACATCCTACCTTATGAACTGATTGGCCAAGGCCTAAACATCCAATGCAAGCGGTCTCTCACCAATTGGAATATATGCGAGGCTACCCATACTAGCTGACTTTCTACTCAAAGCATCGACCACCACATTGGCCTTCCTGGGATGATACAATATGGTGATATCATAGTCTTTTAATAGCTCCAACCACCTCCTCTGCCTCAAATTGATCTCCTTATGCTTGAACAAACACTGTAAGTTCCGATGATCCGTGAATATCTCACATGGCACGCCGTAAAGATAGTGCCTCCAAATCTTCAGCGCGTGAACAATAACTGCTAGCTCTAGATCATGAACAAGGTAATTCTTATCGTGAACCTTCAGCTGCCGCGAAGCATATGCCATAACCTTGCCACCCTACATCAATACTGCACCCAGACCAATACGAGATGCGTCAGAATATACTGTATAAGATCCTGAACCTGTAGGTAACACCAATACCGGTGCCGCAGTCAAAGCTGTCTTGAGCTTCTGGAAGCTCGCCTCACACTCGTTTGACCACCTGAATGGCGCACCCTTCTGGGTCAACCTGGTCAATGGGGCTGCTATGGATGAAAACCCCTTCACAAACCGACGGTAATAACCTGCCAAACCCAACAAACTACGGATCTCTGTAGCTGATGTGGGTCTAGGCCAGTTCTCAACTACCTCAATCTTCTTAGGATCCACCTGAATACCCTCTGATGATACAATGTGACCCAAGAAAGCAACTAAACTAAACCAAAACTCGCATTTTGAGAACTTAGCATATAACTAGTTGTCTTTTAGAGTCTGAAGAACGATCCAAAGTTGTTGCTCATGCTCCTCTCAGTTGTGGGAGTAGATTAATATATCATCAATAAACACAATCACAAAGGAATCCAAGTAGGGCTTGAACACCCGGTTAATCAAATCCATGAATATTGCTGGGGCATTTGTCATCCCAAATGACATCACTAGAAGCTTATAATGCCCATACCGAGTCCGAAAAGCTGTCCTAGGGACATCGGATGCCCTAATCCTTAACTGATGGTAGCCAGATCTCAAATCAATCTTTGAAAACACCTGGGCACCCTAAAGCTGATCAAATAAATCATCAATCCTTGGCAATGTGTACTTGTTCTTGATGGTGACTTTGTTCAACTGCCGATAATCAATACACATCCTCATCGATCCATCTTTCTTCTTCACAAACAACACAGGTGCACCCCAGGGCAAGACACTAGGTCTAATGAAGTCCTTATCAAGCGAATCTTGCAACTGTTCCTTCAATTCTTTCAACTCTGGAGGGGCCATGCGGTATGGCGGAATGAAAATGGGCTGAGTGCCCGGAGCCAAATAAATGCAGAAATAAATATCCCTGTCGGGTGGCATCCCCAACAGGTCTGCAGGAAACACCTCTGGAAACTCACGAACAACCGACACTGAATCCATGGAAGAAACCTTCGCACTAGAATTGAGGACATAAGCCAAATAATCTAGACACCTCTTCTCGACCATATGCCGAGCCTTCACATAAGAGATAACCTTGCTGGCAGAATGGCCAATAGTCCCTCTCAACTCTTATCGAGGCAAACCCTACAAGGCTAAGGTCACCGTCTTGGCGTGACAATCTAATATAGCATGATAAGGCGACAACAAATCCATACCCAGTATGACATCATAATAAACCATATCAAGAAGTAGAAGATCTACACGAGTCTCAAGACTCCCAATGGTGACCACACGCTAACAATAAACACGATCTACAACAAAATAATCTCCCACTAGTGTGGACACATACACATGAGCACTCAAGGAATCACGGGGCACAACCAAATATGAAGAGAAATAGGATGACACATAGGAGTAAGTAGACCTCGGATAAAAAAGAACTGAAACATCTCTACTGCAAATTGAAATAGTACCTGTAATAACAACATCAAATGACTCAGCCTCCGACCAGCCTGGAAAAAGCTAATATCGGGGCTGGGCCCTACCACCCTAAACTACGTCCTTGGGACGGCCTCTAACTGGCTGGTCTCCACCTCTAACGGCCTGACCTCCACCTCTAACAGTCTGGCCTCTACCTCTAGCTGCCTGACCCCTGCCTCTGGCTGGCTAAGCAGGTGGTGCCGGAACCATGGCACGAAAACCCTGATGCTGTGAGCTGCCCAATGTCCGAGAGAAAAACTTAGCAATGTGCCTCGGATCACCACAAGTATAACATGACCTTGGCTGCTGTGACTGCTGACACTGAAACTGACCCTGTCGACTTGAGTAACCACCGTAATAACTCTGGAGTGGAGGTGCACTAATAGGAGCTAATGGTGCACTATAGGCTAGCTAGTCGGAATAAGGCATATGAGGACCACGACCACCTGAGGCACCGTGGGATGCCTGAAGTGCAGAATGAAATGGCCTGGGAGGATGGCCTCTACCCAAAGTACCCCTACCTCTAGATGAGGCACCACTGAACTCACAGGAATGACGAGGTCTCTTGTCAGACCTCTAACCTCAGTGAGTAAGAACCATCTCGACTCATCTAGCAACATTGGTAGCCACCTGAAAAGAAATTTCACTCCCAGTCTCCTTAGCCATCTGCAATCTGATAGGCTGAGCAAGTCCATCAATAAACCTCCTCACCCTCTCTCTCTCTCGGTGGGAAGCAGAAGAATATCATGACGTGCCAAATCCACAAAACGGGTCTCATACTGAGTAACAGTCATACCACCCTACTGGAGACACTCAAACTGACAGCGACGCTCCCTTCTTAATGTGATAGGTAGACACTTCTCTAGGAAGAGCTAAGAGAATTGGTCCCAAGTAATAGTAGACGACTCAGCTGGTCTGGTCAACAAATAATCTCTCCACCATTTCTTGGCGGAACCAGTCATCTGAAATGCAGCAAAATTGACCCCATTGGTCTCTACTAAACCCATTTTCCGTAGAACCTCGTGACAATTATCGAGATACTCTGGGGGATCCTCTGAAGGAGCACCACTAAAGTGAACTAGGAAGAGCTTGGTAAGACATAGCTGACCCATCATCGGTCTGTGGCACAATAACCGGCTGAACTACTCTGACTGGACGAGCTACTAGAACCTGATATTGGGGAGCTATCAGCTCCGGAGTGGGAGTAGTGAGAGTCTGGGCTCCTCCTCCAGCTTGAGAGACGGATGTTGCCATGGGAAATACGCCATTCTGGGCCACACTCTCAATAAGGCCCACCAAACGGACCAAAGCGTCCTGAAGTACTGGGGTGGTAATGAACCCCTCTGGAACCTGAGCTGGTCCGACAGAACAGTCTAGGCTGGAACCTCCTCGTCAAGCTCTATCTGAGGCTCCACTGCTGGGGCGGCTGCTCGAGCTCTGGGCTAAGCCCTGCCCCTGCCTCGGCCTTTGGCACGGCCTCAGCACCTCTGCCCTGCGTAGGAGCTGCCACTGGGGGCTTTGGCTGTTGCTCAGCTGAGGAAGCGGTATGTGTTCTGGCCATCTGTGAGAGAATAAGAGTGGAAGAGTTCAATCAGTATTGAGAAAACAAAATCGTACGACAGAGAACAGTAAAAGTGAAATTTGTTCTTAAACTTCATAGACTCTTTAAGATAAGCATACACGTCTCCGTACCGATCCTCCAGACTCTACTAAGCTTACTCATGAATCGTGAGACCTAGGCAACCTAGTGCTTTGATACCAACTTTTCACGACCCAGAATTTCCACCATCGGGACCGTGATGATGCCTAACATTTCACTTACTAGGCAAGCTAACGTTAGAGAATCATTAAACCAATCCTTATTCCATTAAGTAAATAACAACAATTATTTAAGATGAAATATAGTGAGTGCGGAATAATATAAAAACTGCATTAATTTCTACCACCCGGACATGAAGTCACAATTCACGAGCATTCTAGAATTCACTACAAGTAATAGTCTGAAAGCAATACAACTCTCTGAATGAAATAAACAATAGAACAAAAAGGATAGATGTGGACTTCAAGGTCCGTGAACGCCGACAGATCTACCTTGAGTCTCCGGATAGCGGTCCAATAGAAATATCTCGATCAACCCGAGCCGGTACCAAAATCTGCAAAGAAAGTGCAGTGTGCAGTATCAGTACAACCGACCTCAGTGTCGAGCCTAACCTTGATGAAGTAGTGATGAGGCTAAGGCAAGGTAGCTAAAAATCAACCTGTACAATTTAACAGTGTATATACAAATAACAATAATGAAGAGCTAGACAGGAAACATCGGGAGGGGGAAACATGCTGGGGGAAATACGAGATAAGGAACTACAGCAGAATGATAACTGGAACAACCAATATACTATAAATCAACAGAAACAATGAATATAGTAAAGGAAAAATGCACGGCATCACCCTTCGTGCATTAACTCTCATATCATGGCACGACATCACCCTTTGTGCATTAACACTTATAATATGGCACGACATCACCCTTCGTGCTTTTACACTCACGATATGGCATGGCATCACCCTTCGTGCATTAACACTCACAATATGACACGGCATCACCCTTCGTGCTTTTACACTCACAATATGGCACGACATCACCCTTCGTGCGTTAACACTCTCTCTTACCATAATGCAATGCATAAATAACAACAGGGAAATAGAATAACAAGTACAAGCCTTACTTCAACATATGGTTCCACAATATCAATCTCAACTTTGAAATAAATTCTCGACTATCACCAGAAAATCCGTAAACGTGATAAGAATGATCAATTTAATAACACTAGTATAAACACGTAGTAATTATGCATAGGAAAGAGACAATATAAGAAAAATGGGAGAAACAGGGAAAACAAAAAAAATTGGCGGCGCATAAGTAATCGTCACCTCACATATACGCCGCTCACATGAATTTCACATAACAAATAGTCTGAGGTTCCTAATTCCCTCAAGTCAAAGTTAGACACAACACACCTTGCTCCGAAGGCCACTTAATTCTCAATCACAGCTTTTTCTCTAGAATTCACCTCTAAACCACTCGTATCTATTCAAAAATGACTCAATAATATCAAATATTGCTAAAGGAATAAATTAGATTGCATAAATTAAATTTCCAAAATTTTTCTCCAAAAAAGTCGAAAATCGACCCCATGCCCGCTTGGTCAAAAACCCGAGGTTCGGACCAAAATCTATTTACCCATTCACCCCCAAGCCCAGATATATAATTGGTTTTGGAATCCGACCTCAAATTGAGGTCTAAATCCCCAAATTTCCGAAATCCCTAGTTTCTACTCAAACCCCTAATTCTACCATGAAAACTCTAGAGTTTAGGTTGAAAATTCATGAAATGTAATGGGTAATGGAAATAAAATGGTTTAGAATCACTTACCAACACTTTGGGGAAGAACATATCTCTTGAAAATCGCCTCTAGCCCGTTTGGTTCTTGAAAATGTAAAATAATGGCTAAATCCCATTTTTGATTCTGTTTTAAGTGCTGGGCGATAATGTTCATCGCGATCGCATGAACATTGTCACGTTCGCGAAGAGCAGCCTCCTAAGGACTTATGCGATCGCAGGAGGCTTTACGCGTTCGTGAAGGTTTAGCTCCCCTTACCTTCACGTTCGCGAGACAAGGCTCGCGTTCACATAGAGTTTCCCAGGTCCCCTGCCCAGCCTAGCTAAAGCTATGAGTTCATGTTCGACAGATGGTGTTCGCGTAGAGAAACTCCCCCCAATGCTATGCGTTTGCGACCATGGTCTCGCGTTTGTAGAGTAAAATCCTCCCAAGACCAGGTTTCCCTTCGCGATCGCGAAGCACAACATATCAGATACTAGATACAGCATAGACACACCAGATTTTCTATGTCTAAAACATCACGTGGCCTATACGAAACTCACCCGAACCCTCGGGGATCAAAACCAAACATGCACACAAGTCTAAAAATATCATATGAACTTGCTATCGTAATCAAATCGCAAAATAACACCTAGAACTACGAATTTAGCACCAAATCAAATAAAATTCTCAAGGACACTTTAAAATTTCTATCTTCACCACCGGACGTCCGAATCACGTCAAACCAACTCCGTTTCTCACCAAATTTCACAGATAAGTCATAAATATTATATTGGACCTATACCGGGCTCCGTAACCAAAATACGGACCCGGTATCAACAACGCCAAACATCAACCAATTCTTAAAAATAATTAATTTTCAGACTTTTAGTTTTCTTCAAATATTCATAACTCGAGCTAGGGAACTCCGAATTCGATTCCGGGCATATGCCCAGGTCCCATAATTCGATACGGACCCACCGGGACCGTCAAAACACAGATCCGGTCTTGTTTACCAAAAATGTTGACTGAAGTCAACTAAAATCAACTTTTAAGGAAAAAATTCTTATTTTCATTAATTTTCAACATAAAAGTGTTCCGGAAGCACCCTCGGACTGCACACGCAAATCGAGGAGGGTAAAAATAAGATTTTAAGGCTTAAGAGCGCAGATTCGTGTTCTAAAATATAAGATGACCTTTTCGGTCATCACAGCTCTTGTCTTTGGCACATCTATTCCTTAAGAATTTTTCTTCAAAGTAGCCAGTGGACCATCAGTGGCAATGTCTCATAGCTCATAGTCCTATCCATGTATGTGTTCTCTCGTTCTTGACTTCCACCAAGAGTAGTACTGGCCATTAATGAGTGGTGGCCTAGTAATAGATGTTTTATACTTCAATTCCACAAAAGAGGGGGGTGATTTGTGTGGTGTCCAATTTTTTGCGTGCAGAAATAATAGAAGGACCTAGTCCTTCAATGAGTTTGCGTGCACATTTGTAGAATAATGAATGCTGAAAGTAAAGAATACAAATATTTTACGTGGAAAACACCTGACTCAAAAGGTGAAAAAGCCACGACCTACTTCCCAGTAGGATGTTTCCCAACACTCAACTAAATCACTGAGCCAAAAACAATGTTTACAAAACTCTTATAAACCTAAAGATTACCTCTAACCCTTTGTGGAAACCAGCCTCAGCCTGTTGCGACAACTTCAAGTAAACTCTAACTTGAACAATACACTCAGAGTACCTACTACAGATTCTTCTAGAGAAAGCTGAGAGGTACAAATCAAAAGCCCTGCTACAACTAGAATAAAAGACAAATACTTGGAACTGGTTCTACTATATGGTTCATGTAGCTTCAGGTTTGCACACTTGAGACACACATGAATTGTTCACAAAATGCCCTATTTTGCTCTCAACTGTTGTTTAACTTCAGCGTTTGTGCGTACCTATAAAAGAGAACATCCTGAAATATATAGAGTTAGTAGAATAAGATCAACTTGTGACGACCCAAAATCTCACATGTCGTGATGGCGCATATCACAATACAAGGCGAGCCGACAATCACCACTAACCACATATTTTTAGTTAAAAAGATAATGAAACAGGTTTAACAGTAACAAATTCTCATAAATAACCAATAAGAAAATACCGCGACTCAATACAAAATCCCCAAAAATCTACCTCAAAAGTCTCCAAGTAGGTGAAGCTCCAAATCTAGCAACCGACGTGTCCAGAAGTACCTGGATCTGTACACCAAGTGTAGAGTGTAGTATAAGTACAACTAACCCAATATATTCAATAAGTAACAGGACTAACCTTGGGTTGAAAGTAGTGACGAGCTCCGATAGGTACAGTCCAAATCCAGATAATAACAGTAATAACTCAGAGAGAAATCCAATAATCAATTTATCGACAGTACATAAATGTAGACATGCTTTCTAGTTTTTAACAGTTTGAGCACAATACAGATAGAATATGCCAAGTATGACTAATATGAGGAATGTCACATCTCGATATCTACATGTCAAGTATGCATGTCAACAATAATCCAACACAGTGATAAAGTCATACTCATACTCTCGAAGTATTCATCCTCACTTGGCACGCTCAATCACTCGGCGCCCCCAATCACTTAACACTCTCAAACACTCAACACTTTGAGTCAATCAACACTCGCACTCATCGGTACTTGCGCTCACTGCTGGTATGTCAGACTCCGAAGGGGCGGATCTTGCCCAAGCACTAATATAAGCCAAATCATGGCATGAATCAATAAAGCCTGCTGCAGCATGCAGCCTGATCCCATCAATATCACTCAAAATCAGGTCCTCAGCCTCACTCAGTCATCAATCTCTCCAGTCTCTCGGGCTCACAAATCTCATGACAATCAATCCAAACAATGATAATATGATGTAACAAAAAATGGAAATGGAGACTGAGATATGATATGCAAATGATAGATGTGACTGAGTACATAATTGCAAATTAAGCAAATAATTCAACAAGAGAAATGATCTATATGGGTCCCAACTGTACCAGTATATATCCTAAACATGATTTCTAATATGAATCATAGCTTAATTTCTCTAATATTTGGAGAATACATGAATAATAACAAGATTCGAAAACTACATAGTTCCACGGAATCAACCGATTCACAATTACTACGGTGCACGCCCACATGCCCGTCAACTTGTATGTGCGTAACCTCAACACCAACCACGTAATATGTAGTTCGGGGATTCATACCCTCAATATCAAGCTTAGAAGTGTTACTTCCCTCAAATCACGCAAACCTTTACTCCAACAAGCCCTTGCCTCGCAAATCAACCTCCGAACAACTCAAATCTAGCCACAAACAACTTAATACAATCAATACAAGCTATAGGAATCAATTCCATATGATATAGCTAGGTTCCTTAACAAAAATTAAGAAGTTGACCCAAAAGACAACCCCGGGCCCACATCTTGGGCTCGCAGATGCGGAAAACTTCCTCGCACATGCAATCACTACCCAACACCCACAAGACCGAACCTGCAACCCCAGGCTCGCTTATGCGATCGCGCACTTACGACCAATCCTTCGCCATTGTGATCGCACCAGACCAGCAGCAGATTAACAACTCCTCTAAGTCCAATTTCAATCCGTTAACCATCCGAAAACCACCCGAGGTCCCCGAGACCTCCAACAAACATACCAACAAGTGCTAAAACATCATACGAACTCTCTTGAAGCCTCAAATCACATCAAACAACACTAAAACCACAAATCACACATCGATTCAAGCCTAATGAACTTGTGAACTTCTAACTTCTAAAACAAATGTCGAAACATACCAAACCAACCCCGATTGACCTCAAATTTTGCACACAAGTCATAAATAATACAACGGACCTATTCCAACTTCAAGAACCAAAATATTAGCCCGGTAACAAGAAAGTCAACACTCGGTCAAACTTCTCAACTCTCCAAACTTCAACTTTTCCAACATTCACCAATTCAAGCTGAAATCATCTACGGACCTCCAAATAAACATACGGACACACTCCTAAGTCTAAATTCACCATACATAGCTATCGAAACCATCAAAACTCCGTTTTAGAGTCATTTACACATAAGTGAACATCCAGTCAGCTCTTTCAACTTAGGCTTCCAACTTTGAGACTAAATATCTCAATTCATTCTGAAACATCCCCAGAACCAAACCAAGCACCTCGGCAAGTCACATAACAACAAACATACATAGCATAAGTAATAAATGGGAGAACAAGGCTATAATACTCAAAAAAACCGACCGAGTCATTACATTCTCCCCTTCTTAAACAAACGTTCGTCCTCGAACGAGTCTAGAATCATACATGGAGTCTCAAATAGGTTTGGATATATGCTCCGTATCTCCCACTCGGTCTCCCAAGTAGCCTCCCCAACTGGTTGACCTATCCATTGCACCTTCACTAAAGCTATATTCTTTGGCCTCAAATTTCAAACCTTCCAATCCAAAAGGGCCACTGGTTCCACATCATAACAAAAATCACCATCTAACTTAACCGTGCTGAAGTCCAAAACATGAGACGGATGGCCGACATACTTTCGGAGCATGGAAACATGAAACACTGGATGAACACTCGATAGACTAGGCGGTAATGCAAGCTTGTAAACCACCTCTCCAATCCTTTCAAGCACCTCAAAAGGGCCAATATATCGAGGACTCAACTTGCCACTATTCCTGAACCTCATAAAATACTTCATGGGAAAAACTCTGAGGAATACCTTGTCCTCTACCACGCGAAGCCGATCATTTCGATTGGTGTAACTCTTCTGTCCAAACTATATTATGCGAAGCCGATCCTGAATCAACTTAACCTTTTCCAAAGCATCCTGAACCAAGTCAGTACCCAATAGCCTAGCCTACCCTCATCCTGCTCAAACCAAACAACTAGAGACTGATACCCTCTACCATACAAGGCCTCATACAGAGCCATCTGGATACTCGATTAGTAGCTGTTGTTGTAGGAAAAGTCTACAAGAGGCATAAACTGATCCAAAGAACCCCCAAAATCCATGACATAAGAGCGTAACATATCTTCAAATATCTAAATGGTGCACTCGAACTGTCCGTTAGTCTGAGGGTGGAATGATAAACTCAACTGAACACGTATTCCTAACTCTCACTGCACTACTCTCTAAAAATGCGATGTGAACTACATGCCCCGATCTGAAATGATAAACACCGACACACTGTGAAGGCTATCAATCTCGCAGATATAGATCTCAACCAACTGCTCCGAATAATAGGTAGTCCTAAATAAAGTGAAATATGCGGAATTAGTCAATCGGTCCATAATCACCCAAATAGCATCAAATTTCTTCAAAGTCCACGGGAGCCGAACTATGAAGTCCATGGTGATACGCTCCTATTTCCACTCAGGAATCTCAAGCCTCTGAAGCAAACCACCCTGGTATCTAGTGCTCATACTTCACTTGATGACAATTCAGGCACCGAGCTACAAACTCCACTATATCTTTCTTCATTATCCTTTATCAATAGTGCTGCTCTAGTCCTGAAACATTTTTACGGCAATGGAATACTGCAAACTGTGGGCCTCCGCAAGGATCAACTCACGTAGCCCATCCACATTGGGCACACAAATCCGACCCTGCATCCGTAACACCCCATAATCCCCAATAGAAACTTCCTTGGCATCACCGTGCTCAACCGTGTCCTTAAGGAAAAGCAAATGGGGGTCGTCCTGCTGAAACTCTCTGATGCAATAAAATAAGGAAGACTGAGAAACTACGCAAGCTAGAACCCGACTAGGCTCCGAAACATCTAACGTCACGAACTGATTGGCCAAGGCCTGAACATCTGATGCAAGAAGACACTCACCAATAGGAATAAATGCAAGGCTACCCATACTCACTGCCTACCTACTCAAGGCATCGGCCACCACATTGGCCTTCCCGGGATGATACAAAATGGTAATAATTGTCCTTTAGCAGCTCCAACCATCTCTGCTGCCTCAAATTTAGATCCTTTTGTTTGAACAAGTGCTGAAGACTCCGATGATCTGTAAATATCTCACAAGACACTCCATAAAGATAGTGCCTCCAATTATTCAATGCATGAGTGGTGGCCGACAACTCCCAATCATGGACGGGTAGTTCTTCTTAAGAGGCTTCAACTGGCATGAATTATTAGCAATCACTCTACCCTCCTACATCAAGACACACCCAATACCAATCCGAGAAGTATCACAAACATTGTATAAGAACCCGATGTTGAAGGCAGAACTAGAACTGGAGCCGTGGTCAAGGCAGTCTTGAGCTTCTGAAAGCTCTCCTCACACTCATCCGACCACCTGAATGAAGCACCCTTCTAGGTCAACTTGGTCAAATGTGCTGCAATGGACGAGAAACCCTCCACGAAGGGACGATAATATCTGGCTAAGCCGAGAAAACTTCGAATCTCAGTAGATGAAGACGGTCTGTGCCAACTCTGAACCGCCTCTATCTTCAGATCCGGAAAGTCTCGCACTACCGGAACAAAATCAATAGTAGGAGTATCAGCACCAACATCCCTCACAAAAGTCAAATATGACAAGCACCCTTTCCCAACCATCCATTGGGCCTTCAGATAGGAAATCACCCTACTGAGAACATAGTCTAAAGAACCTATCCACTCGATCCCGGGTAACCATGGCATCGCCAACGTCACAGTCTTAGCATGACAATTCAGAATAGCATGCCATGGGGACAACCAATTCATACCTAGAATCACATCAAAATCAACCATACTAAGCAATAAGAGATCAACTCTTGTCTCCAATCCCCCTATGGTCACCACAAATGATCGATACATACGGTCCACAACAATATAATCGCCCACCCGCGTAGATACATGAAGTCATAACCTGAACCCTCTACTAAACTGGACCTCTAAAATGATGGGGACACTGCCTTCACATATGTACAAACTCGAAGCAACTCCCCGCACTCGAAGCAACTCCCCGCACTCGAAGCAACTCCCCGATGGTAGAATAACTACTAGAACAACCTATCACAGATAAACCCTGAACTGATGGGGCACGAGATGAACTTTGATTTGGGAGGGCACTGAGAGATGACTGACCTGGATGAGCATTGTATGAACCATGGCAAGCTGATTCACCATGATGAACCAGACGAGTCATCTGAGCGGGCCTATAAGGACGACCCCTATTGTGATGGGACTGCCCTCTAGAAGAAACGCCACTAAAACCACTCGAACCATGAGGCCTCTTGGCCTCCCTCTCCTCACGCTCCTGACAACAAACCTGCTCTATCCGGCTAGCAATATCAACCACCTCGTCAAACCTGGCACCTGATTCAATCCCTCGAGTCATGACAACACGCAATCCATAGTTGAGACCATCAATGAACCTCCTAATCCTCTCCTTCTCTGTGGGAACCAACCAGATCGCATGATGAGCCAACTCTAAAAATCTCATATCATACTGGGTCACAGACATACCCTCCTAGCGTAGCTTCTCAAACTGCCTACGCAACTCCTCCCGACGGGTTTGTGGCACAAACTTCTCCAAGAAGAGAACGAAGAACTTGTGCCACATAAGTGGTCCAGTGTCGACTGGCCTGCTCAACTCATAAGCCTCCCACCATCTGATGGTTGCCCCCGACAGTTGAAAAGTAGTAAATGAGACCCCAATAGTCTCCAAAATACCTCCCATGGGAAGAATTCACTGGCACCTGTCTAAGAAATCCTGAGCATCCTTAGACTCAGCCCCACTGAAAGATGGAGGCTTGAGCCTCCTAAACCTCTCTAGCCTCTTCTGCTCCTCGTCACTCATAGGGGACCCACCTAGCCCTGAGCAACGATAATCGGCTAGGCTAGTAGCATCCCCGGTGTCTGAAGTCCATGCACCACCTACTGTGGAGTACGGGCGGCCAGAGTCTAAGCACCTCCCCTGGCCTAAGAAGTGGCTGGTGCGGCCTTACCTGAAACCGCCTGAGAAAGGCTAGTGCATACAGTCAATATCTAGGCCAAAGCCTCCTGAAGGCCTTGAATCACAATGGGCACAGCTGGGGCCTGAGCTGGTCCCACTGGCTCAACCACATCTAGGATCTACTCCTGAGGTGGAGCAACTGGAAGCTCCACAGGTGTTACTCTGGCTGTTGTACGAGTTACACCTCGGCCTCTACTACGGCCCCGACCTTTCTTGGCACTAGCTGGCGGTACTAGTGGTCGTCCCCCCGATCCGGTAACACGTGTCCTCACTATCTGTGAGAGAATAGAATAATAGAAGTTTAGTTTCCGGAATCAATAAATCTGCACGACAAGAATACAAGAAAATAAAGTTTTCCTAATGGTTCGATAGCCTCTCGAAGATAAGTACAGACAACTTCGTACCGATCCGCGAGACTCTACTAAACCTGCTCATGACTCGTGAGACCTATGTAACCTAGGCTCTGATACCAACTTGTCACGATCCAAAATCTCATATGTCATGATGGCGCCTATCACAATACTAGGCAAGCCAACAATCACCACTAACTACGTATTTTTAGTTAAAAAGATAATGGAACAGGTTTAACAGTAACAAATTCTCATAAATAACGGATAAGAAAATACCGCGACTCAATACAAAATACCCCAAAATCTAGGCGTCACTCAATACATGAGCATCTAAATGACTATATAGTCAAAATGTCAAATACAAGTGTTTGGTAAGATAGAAAAGTGCTAAATAAAAGGAAAATAAGAAGAGTGAAGTTTGTGGACGCCAATGAAGCTACCTGAAGTCTCCAAGCAGATGAAGTTCCAAATCTTGCAACCAACGTGTCCAGATGTACCTAGATCTGCACACGAAGTACAGAGTGTAGTATGAGTACAACCAACCCAATATACTCAATAACTTACAGGACTAACCTTGGTTGAAAGAAGTGACGAGCTCCGATAGGTACAGTCCAAATCCAGATAATAACAGTAATAACTCAGAGAGAAATCCAATAATCAATTTATCGACAGTACATAAATGTAGACATGCTTTCTAGTTTTTAACAGTTTGAGCACAATACAGATAGAATATGCCAAGTATGACTAATATGAGGAATGTCACATCTCGATATCTACATGTCAAGTATGCATGTCAACTATAATGCAACACAGTGATAAAGTCATACTCATACTCTCGAAGTATTCATCCTCACTTGGCACGCTCAATCACTCGGCGCCCCCAATCACTTAACACTCTCAAACACTCAACACTTTGAGTCAATTAGCACTCACACTCATCAGTACCTGCGCTCACCGCTGGTATGTCAGACTCCAAGGGGCGGATCTTGCCCAAGCACTAATATAAGCCAAATCATGGCATGAATCAATAAAGCCTGCTGCGGCATGCAGCCTGATCCCATCAATATCACTCAAAATCAGGTCCTCAGCCTCACTCAGTCATCAATCTCTCCAGTATCTCGGGCTCATAAATCTCATGATAATCAATCCAAACAATGATAATATGATGTAACAAAAAATGGAAACGGAGACTGAGATATGATATGCAAATGATAGATGTGACTGAGTACATAATTGCAAATTAAGCAAATAATTCAACAAGAGAAATGACCTATATGGGTCCCAACTGTACCAGTATATATCCTAAACATGATTTCTAATATGAATCATAGCTTAATTTCTCTAATATTTGGAGAATACATGAATAATAACAAGATTAGAAAACTACATAGTTCCACGGAATCAACCGATTCACAATTACTACGGTGCACGCCCACACGCCCGTCAACTTGTATGTGCATAACCTCAACACCAACCGCATAATACGTAGTTCGGGGATTCATACCCTCAATATCAAGCTTAGAAGTGTTACTTACCTCAAATCACGCAAACCTTTACTCCAACAAGCCCTTGCCTCGCAAATCAACCTCCGAACAACTCAAATCTAGCCACAAACAACTTAATACAATCAATACAAGCTATAGTAATCAATACCATATGATATAGCTAGGTTCCTTAACAAAAGTTAAGAAGTTGACCCAAAAGTCAACCCCAGGCCCACATCTTAGGCTCGCAGATGCGGAAAACTTCCTCGCACATGCAATCACTACCCAACACCCACAAGACCGAACCTGCAACCCCAGGCTCGCTTATGCGATCGCGCACTTACGACCAATCCTCCGCCATTGTGATCGCACCAGACCAGCAGCAGATTAACAACTCCTCTAAGTCCAATTTCAATCCGTTAACCATCCGAAAACCACCCGAGGTCCCCGAGACCTCCAACAAACATACCAACAAGTCCTAAAATATCATACGAACTCTCTTGAAGCCTCAAATCACATCAAACAACACTAAAACCACAAATCACACATCGATTCAAGCCTAATGAACTTGTGAACTTCTAACTTCTAAAACAAATGCCGAAACATACCAAACCAACCCTGATTGACCTCAAATTTTGCACACAAGTCATAAATGATACAACGGACCTATTCCAACTTCCAGAACCAAAATATTAGCCCGGTAACAAGAAAGTCAACTCTCGGTCAAACTTCTCAACTCTCCAAACTTCAACTTTTCCAACATTCACCAATTCAAGCTGAAATCATCTACGGACCTCCAAATAAACATACGGACACACTCCTAAGTCTAAATTCACCATATATAGCTATCGAAACTATCAAAACTCCATTTCAGAGTCATTTACACATAAGTGAACATCCAGTCAGCTCTTTCAACTTAGGCTTCCAACTTTGGGACTAAGTATCTCAATTCATTCTGAAACATCCCCAGAACCAAACCAAGCACCCCGGCAAGTCACATAACAACAAACAAACATAGCATAAGTAATAAATGGGAGAACAAGGCTATAATACTCAAAACAACCAACCGAGTCATTACATTCTCCCCTTCTTAAACAAACGTTCGTACTCGAACGAGTCTAGAATCATACATGGAGTCTCAAATAGGTTTGGATATATGCTCCGTATCTCCCACTCGGTCTCCCAAGTAGCCTCCCCAACTGGTTGACCTATCCATTGCACCTTCACTAAAGCTATATTCTTTGGCCTCAAATTTCAAACCTTCCAATCCAAAAGGGCCACTGGTTCCACATCGTAACAAAAATCACCATCTAACTTAACCGTGCTGAAGTCCAAAACATGAGACGGATGACCGACATACTTTCGGAGCATGGAAACATGAAACACTGGATGAACACTCGATAGACTAGGCGGTAATGCAAGCTTGTAAACCACCTCTCCAATCCTTTCAAGCACCTCAAAAGGGCCAATATATCGAGGACTCAACTTTCCATTATTCCTGAACCTCATAAAATACTTCATGGGAAAAACTCTGAGGAATACCTTGTCCTCTACCACACGAAGCCGATCATTTCGATTGGTGTAACTCTTCTGTCCAAACTGTATTATGCGAAGCCGATCCTGAATCAACTTAACCTTTTCCAAAGCATCTTGAACCAAGTCAGTACCCAATAGCCTAGCCTACCCTCATCCTGCTCAAACCAAACAACTAGAGACCGACACCCTCTACCATACAAGGCCTCATACAGAGCCATCTGGATACTCAATTGGTAGCTGTTGTTGTAGGAAAAGTCTACAAGAGGCAGAAACTGATCCCAAGAACCCCCAAAATCCATGACATAAGAGCGTAACATATCTTCAAATATCTAAATGGTGCACTCGGACTGTCCGTTAGTCTGAGGGTGGAATGATAAACTCAACTGAACACGTATTCCTAACTCTCACTGCACTGCTCTCCAAAAATGCGATGTGAACTGTATGCCCCGATCTGAAATGATAAACACCGGCACACCGTGAAGGCGATCAATCTCACAGATATAGATCTCAACCAACTGCTCCGAATAATAGGTAGTCCTAAATAAAGTGAAATATGCAAAATTAGTCAATCGGTCCACAATCACCCAAATAACATCAAATTTCTTCAAAGTCCACAGGAGCCGAACTATGAAGTCCATGGTGATACGCTCCCATTTCCACTCAGGAATCTCAAGCCTCTGAAGCAAACCACCCCGGTATCTAGTGCTCATACTTCACCTGATGACAATTCAGGCACCGAGCTACAAACTCCACTATATCTTTCTTCATTATCCTCTATAAATAGTGCTGCCTCTAGTCCTGAAACATCTTCGCGGCACCCGGATGAATGGAATACTGTGAACTGTGGGCCTCCGCAAGAATCAACTCACGTAGCCCATCCACATTGGGCACACAAATCCGACCCTGCATCCGTAACACCCCATAATCCCCAATAGAAACTTCCTTGGCATCACCGTGCTCAACCATGTCCTTAAGGAAAAGCAAATGGGGGCCGTCCTGTTGAAACTCTCTGATGCAATAAAATAAGGAAGACTGAGAAACTACGCAAGCTAGAACCCGACTAGGCTCCGAAACATCTAACGTCACGAACTGATTGGCCAAGGCCTGAATATCTGATGCAAGAAGACTCTCACCAATAGGAATAAATGCAAGGCTACCCATACTCGCTGCCTACCTACTCAAGGCATCGGCCACCACATTGGCCTTCCCGGGATGATACAAAATGGTAATAATTGTCCTTTAGCAGCTCCAACCATCTCTGCTACCTCAAATTTAGATCCTTTTGTTTGAACAAGTGCTGAAGACTCCGATGATCTGTAAATATCTCACAAGACACTCCATAAAGATAGTGCCTCCAATTATTCAATGCATGAGTGGTGGCCGACAACTCCCAATCATGGACGGGTAGTTCTTCTTAAGAGGCTTCAACTGGCATGAATTATTAGCAATCACTCTACCCTCCTACATCAAGACACACCCATTACCAATCCGAGAAGTATCACAAACATTGTATAAGAACCCGATGTTGAAGGCAGAACTAGAACTGGAGCTGTGGTCGAGGCAGTCTTGAGCTTCTGAAAGCTCTTCTCACACTCATCCGACCAACTGAATGAAGCACCCTTCTAGGTCAACTTGGTCAAATGTGCTGCAATGGACGAGAAACCCTCCACGAAGGGACGATAATATTCGGCTAAGCCGAGAAAACTTCGAATCTCAGTAGATGAAGACGGTCTGTGCCAACTCTGAACCGCCTCTATCTTCAGATCCGGAAAGTCTCGCACTAACGAAACAAAATCAATAGTAGGAGTATCAGCACCAACATCCCTCACAAAAGTCAAATATGACAAGCACCCTTTCCCAACCATCCATTGGGCCTTCAGATAGGAAATCACCCTACTGAGAACATAGTCTAAAGAACCTATCCACTCGATCTCGGGTAACCACGGCATCGCCAACGTCACAGTCTTAGCATGACAATTCAGAATAGCATGCCATGGGGACAACCAATTCATACCTAGAATCACATTAAAATCAACCATACTAAGCAATAAGAGATCAACTCTTGTCTCCAATCCCCCAATGGTCACCACAAATGATCGATACATACGGTCCACAACAATATAATCGCCCACCCGCGTAGATACATGAAGTCATAACCTGAACCCTCTACTAAACTGGACCTCCAAAATTATGGGGACACTGCCTTCACATATGTACAAACTCCCCGCACTCGAAGCAACTCCCCGATGGTGGTGAAGACTGAATCGGACCCCGAGAACTAGAATAATTACTAGAACAACCTATCACAGATAAACCCTGAACTGATGGGGCACGAGATGAACTTTGATTTGGGAGGGCACTGAGAGATGACTGACCTGGATGAGCATTGTATGAACCATAGTAAGCTGATTCACCATGATGAACCAGACGAGTCATCTGAGCGGGCCTATAAGGACGACCCCTATTGTGATGGGACTGCCCTCTAGAAGAAACACTACTAAAACCACTCGAACCATGAGGCCTCTTGGCCTCCCTCTCCTCACGCTCTAGACAACAAACCTACTCTATCCGGCTAGCAATATCAACCACCTCGTCAAACCTGGCACCTGATTCAATCCCTCGAGTCATGACAACACGCAATCCATAGTTGAGGCCATCAATGAACCTCCTAATCCTCTCCTTCTCTGTGGGAACCAACCAGATCGCATGATGAGCCAACTCTGAAAATCTCATATCATACTGGGTCACAGACATATCCTCCTGGTGTAGCTGCTCAAACTGCCTACGCAACTCCTCCCGACGGGTTTGTGGCACAAACTTCTCCAAGAAGAGAACGAAGAACTTGTGCCACGTAAGTGGTCCAGTGTCGACTGGCCTGCTCAACTCATAAGCCTCCCACCATCTGATAGTTGCCCCCGACAGTTGAAAAGTAGTAAATGAGACCCCAATAGTCTCCAAAATACCTCCCATGGGAAGAATTCACTGGCACCTGTCTAAGAAATCCTGAGCATCCTTAGACTCAGCCCCACTGAAATATGGAGGCTTGAGCCTCCCAAACCTCTCTAGCCTCTTCTGCTCCTCGTCACTCATAGGGGACCCACCTGGCCCTGAGCAACGATAATCGGCTAGGCTAGTAGCATCCCCGGTGTCTGAAGTCCATGCACCACCTACTGTGGAGTACGAGCGGCCAGATCCTAAGCACCTCCCCCGGCCTAAGAAGTGGCTGGTGCGGCCTTACCTGAAACCGCCTGAGAAAGGCTAGTGCATACAGTCAATATCTAGGCCAAAGCCTCCTGAAGTCCTGGAATCACAATGGGCACAGCTGGGGCCTGAGCTGGTCCCACTGGCTCAACCACATCTAGGATCTACTCCTGAGGTGGAGCAACTGGAAGCTCCACAGGTGTTACTCTGGCTGTTGTATGAGTTACACCTCGGCCTCTACTACGGCCCCGACCTTTCTTGGCACTAGCTGGCGGTACTAGTGGTCGTCCCCCCGATCCGGTAACACGTGTCCTCACTATCTGTGAGAGAATAGAATAATAGAAGTTTAGTTTCCGAAATCAATAAATCTGCATGACAAGAATACAAGAAAATGAAGTTTTCCTAATGGTTCGGTAGCCTCTCGAAGATAAGTACAGACGACTTCGTACCGATCCGTGAGACTCTACTAAACCTGCTCATGACTCGTGAGACCTATATAACCTAGGCTCTGATACCAACTTGTCATGATCCAAAATCTCATATGTCGTGATGGCGCCTATCACAATACTAGGCAAGCCAACAATCACCACTAACTATGTATTTTTAGTTAAAAAGATAATGGAACAGGTTTAACAGTAACAAATTCTCATAAATAACCGATAAGAAAATACCGCGACTCAATACAAAATACCCCAAAATCTAGGCGTCACTCAATACATGAGCATCTAAATAACTATATAGTCAAAATGTCAAATACAAGTGTCTGGAAAGATAGAAAAGTGCTAAATAAAAGGAAAATAAGGAGAGTGAAGTTTGTGGACGCCAAAGAAGCTACCTGAAGTCTTCAAGCAGATGAAGTTCCAAATCTTGCAACTACCGTGTCCAGAAGTACCTAGATCTGCACACGAAGTACAGAGTATAGTATGAGTACAACCGACCCAATATACTCAATAACTTACAGGACTAACCTTGGTTGAAAGAAGTGACGAGCTCAGATAGGTACTGTCCAAATCCAGATAATAACAGTAATATCACAGAGAGAAATCCAATAATCAATTTTTAGACAGTACAAAAATGTAGACATGCTTTCTAGTTTTTAACTATTTGAGCACAAAACAGATAGAATATGCCAAGTATGACTAATATGAGGAATGTCACATCTCGATATCTACATGTCAAGTGTGCATGTCAACTATAACGCAACACAATGATAAAGTCATACTCATACACTCGGAGTATTCATCCTCACTCGGCACGCTCAATCACTCGGCGCTCCCAATCACTCAGCACTCTCAATCACTCAGCACTATCAATCATTCGGCACTCCCACTCATCAGTACCTATGCTCACTGCTGGTATGTCAGACTCTGTAGGGGCAGATCCTTCCCAAACGCTAATATAAGCCAAATAATGGCATGAATCAATATAGCCTGTTGTGGCATGCAGCCCGGTCCCATAAATATTACTCACAATCATGCCCTCTGCCTCACTCAGTCATCAATCTCTCCAGTCTCTCGGACCCACAAATCTCATGACAATCAGCCCAAACAATGATAATATGATGTAACAATAAATGGCAACGGAGACTGAGATATGATATGCAAATGATAGATGTGGCTCAGTACATAATTGCAAACTAAGCAAATAATTCAACAACAGAAATGACCTCTGTGGGTCTCAACTGTACCAGTATATAGCCTAAACATAATTTTTAATATGAATCACAGCTCAATTTTTCTAACACGTGGAGAATACATTAATAATAATAAGATTAGATAATTACACAGTTCGACGGAATCAATCGACTCACAATTACTACGGTGCACGCCCACACGCCCGTCACTAGCATGTGCATCACCTCAACACCAACAACATAATACATAGTTCAGGGATTCTTACCCTTAGTATCAAGTTTAGAAGTGTTACTTACCTCAAACCATGCAAACCTCTACTCCAACAAGCCCTTGCCTCCCAAATCAGCCTACGAACGATGCGAATCTAGGCAAATAACTTAATACAATCAATACAAGCTATAGGAATCAATTCCATATGATAAATCTAGGTTCTTTAACAAAAGTCAAAAAGTCGACCCAAAAGTCAACCCAGGGCCCACGTCTTGGAATCCAATAAAATTTACAAAATCCGAAAACCCATTGATAACGAGTCTAACTATACCAAAACTTCCCAATTCCGACCACAAATCGACACTCAAATCTCGAAATCTTACTCTCTAGTCCCTAGTCCAAAATTTCCCTAATTCCACCTTAAAAACAGATAATCTAGGTGAGAAATTCAATGGGTAATCAATATTAATGAATAAAAATGATCAAAAGTGGCTTACCTCTTGAAATTTAGTGAAACCCCTTTCAAAAGTCTCCACTACCTGAGCTTGCAAAGTCCAAACATGAGGAAAAAAACTCAAGACCCTCGATTTTATCTTCTGCCCAGGCATCTTCGCACCTACGGACTCCCCAGTGCGGCAAAACCATCGTGCCTGCAAGACTGCTTCTATCATCTGCTCATCGCTCCTGCGCATCTGGGCCTGCGGATTCCATTCCGCTCCTGCGTGTCCAGCTACATTTACCAAACTCCGCATTTGCGGAGACTCATCGCATATGCGGGTTCGCATATGCAGAAAACATCCTCGCACCTGCGACTACTGACCAACACCAGAAGACCGTGCCTGTGACCCCGGGCTTTCTTCTGTGGTCGCGCCCCTGTGACCAATCTTCCGCGGGTGAGATCGCAACTTAACAGCAGATCAATAACTCGTCTAAGTCCAATTTCAATCCGTTAACCATCCGAAATCCACCCGAGGCCCCCAAGACCTCAACTAAACATACCAACAAGTCCTAAAATATCATACGAACTCGCTCGAAGCCTAAAATAACATCAAATGAAACTAAAACCATGAATCGCATATCGATTCAAGCCAAATGAACTTGTGAACTTTTAACTTCTAAAACAAATGCTGAAACATATGAAATCAACTCCGATTGACCTTAAATTTTGCACACAAGTCATAAATGATACAACAGACCTATTCCAACTTCCGAAACTAAAATCTAAGCCTGGTAACAATAAAGTCAACTCTCGGTCAAACTTCTCAACTCTCCAAACTTCAACTTTTCTAACTTTCGCCAATTCAAGCCGAAATCATCTATGGACCTCAAAATCAACATCCGGACACACTCCTAATCCAAATTCATCATACAAGGGTATCAGAACCATCAAAACTTAATTCCAGAGTCATTTATATATAAGTCAATATCCGGTCAATTCTTTCAACTTAGGCTTTAACCTTGGGACCAAGTATCCCAATTCATTCTAAAACATCCCCCGAACCGAACCAACCACCTCGGAAAGTCACGTAACGACAAACAAACACAGAATAAGCAATAAATGGGAGAACATGGCTATAATACTCAAAATGACCGGTCGGGTAGTTACACAACTATAGTTCTAATGCTATACTCTTCCATGGTGGAAGAGTTCTAGTTATCTTCAACTTCTAACTCATATCTTATCTAAGATAGAGTTGTCTTTAAGTAAGGAGTCCTACTCCTTAACAATATATGCAACATTTTTGTTCAGGAGATATCAGATATAACCACTTATGCTTATCTCCTTCACGGACATGCCTTGTGCTTGAATCTGTCTGTGCCTGTATACACTGTGTATGGACCTGATTCATGTATGTGCTCCTTTGTCAATCATCAAAACTTACTTAGGCCAACATGTTTTTTCTGCATATTATAGCAATTGGTTATTATACTGTTATACACCTATAGTAGCATTTGAGCAATTGGTTATTATACTGTTATACACCTATAATAGCATTTTTTCAGATCTTCAAGTTCATTAATTTGAAATTTCAAAAGAGCTTATGTGTCCCAACTTCCTCGGAACTTACAAAATTTATTAATATTGTTTCTTCAATAAAATATATTTAATAGATTACTTTTCTGTTACCATAAAATAGTAATTAATACTGTAAATCGACATTTGAGTAAGGTTGTTAGAGACGTAATTTTTCAAATAACATATCGGAGTAATGATGGTTATTGATCCTATAAGTAACAGGCTACTATAGAGGTAAAATATGATATATAATAAATTAGATCCAACGAAAACTTGCAAGTTATAGTAAAATGATGATACTACATTAATAAAGTTCCTTAATAGCATAGACTCCAGACTATGTTATGAGATTTTATGCTCTCTATTTAGGAACAATGATCGTGAAAAATGAAAATAATTGTTTCATTTGCAAAAAATTAAATAGTAGTCAAAATCTGATCCTTTTTGCAATTATGGAAAAGGGAAAAAAAGGGCAAAAAATCTAATATTAGCTTTATTGAGAACTAATTCCTTCCTCAACTGTCTACAATTTTGAAATGAAATTGATGATTGTAAGCAGAGGTAGACATATATATTCCGCATAAAATCAAGCAATTAGAAAAATAACTTCCTACACTAAGTTCTAAACCAATGGAGAACTTCCTCTATATTCACCTTTTGATGTCAATTATTTTCTCAATTCTGCTTGTAGTGTTGGGCAATGAAAAATCTTTTTCACCCCTTAACTCCACCTATATTAAGCAAGCTAAAGAAAGATTTATGTCTCTTGATCCGACTAAGCTTCCAGATCCACCAATGCCATCCTATACTTTTACTATTTACCATCGCGATGTATTTGAAAAATCAAAGTTCAAGGACTACGACTCATTACTTGAAAATAGACTTGCTCGAAGTCATGCTAGAGCAAGTTCATTGGCATCGATTATTGAAAATGGCAATGGAATTGGTGAAAATGAAACTCTGGCAAGGCAACACAACGCGCAAGGGAGCAAGATTGACCGCGAAAAGGTTCCAAAATCAACAAGTACATACTTCGTAAATGGTGAGTATGTTGCATCTTTTAGGCTTGGCAGTCAAGAAGTTAGAAATTTCTTGCTAATAGACACCGGAAGTGATTTAGTTTGGTGGCAATGTGGACCATGTGAGCCAAATAAGTGTTACAAACAAAAACTTCAGCCTTTATATGTTTCCACAGAGTCGAAAGTATTCCGAAAGATAGATTGCTTTCTACATGGAGAAAGATGTTTAGAAGATCTGGACCTAAGTTTTAAGTGTATTAGTGATCATAGTTGTACCTATGATTTTAAATACGCGGATGGATCAAGAACAAAAGGTTTTATGGGAGATGATGTGATTACTTTTGTTTTAGACCAAAGACCAGTTAGGATTATATTTGGATGTAGCAAAGATCAAACAAGTGGAACTACTTTTAGTGGTGAATATTCTGGAATTGTTGGTCTTGGGCGTAGAAAAATCATGGGTGGATATTCTTTACCAACACAATTTGGAGCAGATTTAATGTCCATGTGTCTCCCAGGATTTTATTCAGCAACAGGATCTACACTTAACTTCCATACAACCAAATGGCCAAGAGCAACATCAGCCAAACTAGTACCAAATATCAAGTATCCTTCGTTTTATTTTGTCAATCTTTATAAAGTTTTCATTAATGATAGGGAAGTTGAACTGAGCCCATCATGGTGGAACTTTAAAAAAGATTTGACCGGTGGGATCTTCGTGGATACAGGAACAACTATTTCCTACTTTCCTCAGGAGTTTTACACTATATTTCGTTATGTATTTAGAGAAGAAGTACGAGATATTCCTATGGTTGATACTCCAGCAGGATCTTTAGACACTTGCTATAAAGAGGATCCGAGTGGTCGTGGACTTAACTTTCCTGTTGTGAAGTTGTACTTTGGTAGCGTAAGCCCGAGTACCATGTTGTTACTAGCAAAAGAACGAGTTATTCTGCACTTTCGTGGACAATATTGTCTGGCTTTTTCGGGATGGGATAGATCCTTCGCAATATTAGGAAGTAATCAACTTCAAGGTGTAGGATTAACTTTTGATACTTCAGCAAACACTTTGTCCTTTGATATAGATGCATGTAATTGAGTATCTATAAAATTTCTCTGTCTTGCAATCTAAAGTTACCAAATCTACTACTACTAGTTTGTCTTCTTCTTTTATGTTTGCATATTTAACCTTTTCTTTTTTGTGAATCCATATGCATTTCATTTCAGATCCTCTATCCAATAATGTTTCAGTAACGACATTCTGTGGCGCTAAAGTCAACATTAAAAGTAGTACTATATGTACATGTGCCTAAAATCTATTTTTTGGTACATTTATTAACTTTTTGTGGAAAGTAATAATAATAATAATAATAATAAACATAAAAATAGTTTGGATTAGATAATTTTCTAGAGAAAAGTAATACTTTAGAGATCAATCTAATTGGCTTCAATAACACACTTTAATGTTTGTTATTGCTAGAGCACCACACGAAATAAAGTTTTTAGGACAACTTTCGTGGCGACAACCGTTGTCGCTAGCAAAAGTATTGATACAAGGTGCTCTTTTTCACTAGCGGCCTATTTTTCAGTAACGACTTACTGTGGCGACCCCAGGTACTCGCTACTGAAAGTAGTGTTTTATATACCTAAAATCTACTTAGTGGCGCATTTATTTACTTTTTAGTCGCTACAAAAGCGAAAAATGAAACATTAATAATAATGCAAAAGAAGCGGATGCACATTCACATTAATCCAAGCCTTGGCGAAAATATTTTCACAGCAATTCAGATGTAAAATGAAAATTAAAATGATTTGAATTACCCAATAATTAATTTAAAGTGTATTTATTTATGATAAATATAGTGTATAATTTAGTTATACCATGTAAAAATTTCCTTAATTTATCCATCAATTTTGAAATACTTTTGGTTGCGATTAGCGGCCACAAACTTTTTCAGTCAAAATGGGAAAAGAAATTTAATACATATAGTGGCGACTAAATTATTGCCGCCACTAAACGTTGGGCAGACTTTTTAAAGTCGCAATGAAAGCCCTTACATTATCGGTGATTAAAAGAGTCGCCACAAATCGCAATTTCTTGTAGTAATTTATTTACACAGTCAAGTCACACTACTAGAAATCCGGTAAAAATCGACCAAAAAAATTGACCAACGTTGGTCGGTAATGACCAAAAACCGACCAAAATGCGACCATTTATGTGTGGACGGTATTTTTGTGGTCGGAAAGGAATACCGACCAAAGTTGGTCGGAAATTACCGACCAACTTTGGTCGGTCAATTAAATTCAAAAAAAAGAATATTGCAAAAAAAAAAACGACCAAAGTTGGTCGGTTTTTTCCGACCAAAGTTGGTCGGTATTTTAATTATGTAATAAAAAGATTCACCATTTGGGAATCAAACCGGGGTCTGTATTGTGGCAGGATACTATTCTACCACTAGACCATTGGTACATTTTGTTTTAAGACTGTCTTTTATTTGATTTATACTCTTTAATTGTATTTTCGCACGAAAATAACCGACCAAAGTTGGTCGGTTTTTTTAAATGACCCGCCGAATTAACCGACCAATTTTGATCGATTTTTTTAATATTAATTTTTATTTATTTTAATTGAAAAACCGACCAAAGTTGGTCGGTTTCTTGAAACATAAATGTCGCGGGACTCAAAAATAGTTTTCCGCATTTTTGCGCCAAAGTTTCGTAAAAAAAAAATTAAAAAAAAATACTTTGAAAAACCGACCAAAGTTGGTCGGTCAACCTTGGTCGATTTTTGCTGAATTTCTAGTAGCGTCACTTTCTAGGTAATTAAGTTATATATTTTAAAAAATATTAATTAATAAATTTCCAAGATAATTAGTTGCTTTTATAGATTAAATTTACTGTTTAGAAAACATATTCCACTGTTAGTATATATAACTTCATCCAAATAAATAAACTTTTTAAATAGAATATATCCTTCGAGATTTCACGAGATTTATCAATGCTCTGTTTAGGAATGGTTTTCTAGCAAAATCAAATATTTTCTTTCATTTAAAAAAAAAATCAAAATGTGTCAAACTTTGATCCTCTTAGTAGTTATAGAAAAGGCAAAAAGGCAAAAAAATTTAATATTTGGCTAAATTGAGAACTTATCTCTACCTAGTTGTTCACATTTTGGCTTCTCAAAGAGAATCAGATATCTATAGTTAACTTTGTTGTTTCTTCCTATTTTGCAATAAAATTAATAGGTTAATATTTGATGTTTCTACCCATTTTGCAATAAATTGAATAGGTTAGGAGAAATTCACACCGGAGAATTAATTACATGATTATAATAAGTGGTGGACATATTCAAAAACAATTCAAGCAATGAGAAAAATTCACTTGATATACTGATGTTCTATACCAATGGAAAACTTCCTCCATATTTTGATATCAATTATTTTTTCTATTCTGTTTGTAGTTTTGGGCAATGCAAAATCTCTATCACCCCTTTACTCCACTTATATTATGCAAGCTAGAGAAAGATTTATGTCTCTTGATCCATTTAAACTTCAAGATCCTCCAATGCCATCCTATACTTTTACTATTTACCATCGTGATGTATTTGAAAAATCAAATTTCAAAGACTATGACTCGTTGCTTGAAAGTAGAATCGCTCGATCGCAAGCTAGAGCAAGTCATTTAGCTTCAGTTCTTGAATCCAAAAATGGTGCAAATGCAAATATCTCGACGAAAAATTGTTACCAAATTATAGGTACCCTTCTTTTTATTTTGTGAACCTTTATAAAATTTTTATTAATGATAGGGAAGTTCAGGTAAATCCCTCGTGGTGGAATTTTAAGCAAGATATGATGGGTGGAATTTTCATGGATACAGGAACAACTTTTACCTATTTTCCTCATGATTTTTATGTCATATTTCGCTACATATTTAGAGGTGAAGTACAAGATATTCCTATGGTTGAAAATTCAATCGGACCTTTTGATACTTGCGATAAAGAAGATCCAATTGGTCGTGATTTATACTTTTCTGCTGTGAAGTTGTACTTTGGCAGCGTAAACTCCAGTACGATGTTGTTTCTCGTACAAGAACGAGTTGTTGTGAACTATCGTGGGCTCTACTGCTTGGCTTTTATTGGATGGAATAGAGACCAGTCAGTATTAGGCATGTATCAACTCCAAGGTGTAGGCTTAACTTTTGATACTTCAGAAAATACGCTGTCCTTTGACATAGATGCATGTGATTAAGTACAATATAAAATTTCTCTGTGTTGCAATCTTAAGGTGCATCAAATAAATTCACTACAATTAGTGTATGCCTTTTCTTTCTTTATGTATATATCTTTTCATCAATCTAAAGCTAAACTTCTTCTTCTTCTTTTTTCTGCTGACAATCTTCCATTTGTAGGTAGCATAACCATTCACATCCACTTGATTGTAAAATCCAACTAAATTAGTATTAAAACATTAAGACAATTTCATAATTGGTTGAGTGCAACCATTTAATGGATATTTGAGAAGTTAATTTCTTCTGAAAACCTTGTTTTGAAGTAGATTTCTAATAATTAAAATATCGTTTTTGGTCATGAGTTTATGCGATTTAAGCATTCTCACATTGTTGCGGCCAAACACACACGCAAGTATACGTGATCGTCAAGTAATAAAGTGACTAAAAGTCGAATGTCGAACCCCACGAGGACTTGTGATTAATTATTAACTAAATTAGACTATCCTAATTATCTCAACAAGAATTAAAGCGAGAAGTATTTGATTCTAACTAATTAAAATAAAGAAAAATAAATAGTGAACTTTGAACAACAGAATAGCAGATTTTTATGTTATCAGTGCGATGAAAACGATATAGGGTTACGACTATCTAACAATCTTATTGTATTCTTCAATTAAATTAACTAATTAATTTATCTTGTTTATTAGTTGACAGAATTAATATTGCTCATAAGAATCTGTCGAGTTCTTACTCGCCAGTGATGTTCGGCATATTTCGATATGTGTTGCTGTTACTTTGCCCATATTTTAACCGCTTCTTGTTGTTATTTGATCTTTAAAATGCCCAACATGGTTTAATTATTGGTTTTATGACTAATTAAGTTATGTGTGACGATTTAAGGTGTTTGGAGTGCAAAAATATGAAGAAAAGGTGGTCTAGCCAGAGGAAGAAGGGTTGGATGCGTCGCATCCAACCTAGAAAAAAAAACATCATCTTTCGTGCATCCTTAGCAGTGAAGTCGGCCCATAGCGTCCGCCATAGCATCCGTAACTGGGAAGTAGAAGAGAAGGGTGGATGCGTCGCATCCACCCTCGCATGCAAAACTGGGAAGTAGAAGAGAAGGTGGATGCGTCGCGTCCACCCTCACATGCAAAGTTAAGAAATGGAGGACGAGGTGGATGCGTCGCATCCACCTTAGCATCAACCCCTGAAGCCGATTTGGACTAGGGTTAGGAGAACTCTAGCCCACGACTTTTGGACGCAATATATAAGCTTAAAAAACGTTTTTTTAGGGGCGGATAGATTGGAGAAGGAAAAGAAGCTATAACCAAGTTCTAAAACCACGGAATTCGTCTTGAGTTCTTATTCTCTCTTTCTTTTATTGATTCTTATGCACTCTTATGAAATTTTGGATGATTGCCTGAATATGAGTGGCTAAGAACCCTATTGTTCTAGGGTCATGGGTATACATGAATGTTGATGTTTGAAGTTTAATTTGACGACGTTGGATTTATCATATTGGGTTGTTTATTTAATTCTATTTTTAATTATTTTGCTGAGTAGCTAACAGTGAAATACTATCTACGAATCTAGAGTTGAACTCGAAAGTGGGAACCCTAGATTGCATATAGAAGTAAATAGAGTAAATTCTCAAACCCGGACATCGGGGAACGGATTCGCGATTAGGATAGACATATACCTAATTGCCTTACTCGGTTGCAATACAGGAATTGTAAATGCGTTCTTGTTAAACTTAATTCCATAGACATATAGATAATAAGTTAACTTGAATAGGCGAGTAAGAACTCGACAGATTCTTACGAGTGAAATTAACCATGTGAATCAACAATTCAGATAAATCATTTAGTTATTTTAAACTAAGAATGCAACATGAATGTTAGATGACCCGTGACCCTGGAATATTATATCCTATTGATTGTTATTCAAAACTATTTAAGTGTTGTGTTTAATTCTTAGCAAATTATTATTTGATAGTCTTTAGGTAGTAATTTAGAAAATTATATATTTTGTCAGAAATATTTTGAATCAATAAGCTATTCGAGTTTGAATTAGTCAAAAGTTAATCATAAGTCTTCGTGGGAACGATACTTTATTCACTACTTTATTACTTGACGACCACGTATACTTGCGTGAGTGTGTTTGGACCCGACAAGTTTTTGGCGCCGTTGCCGGGGACTTAGAAATTAGCTACGTGACTAAGTTAAGCTTTTATTAGATATTTGTTCAAGTTTTAATTTTCAGTTTGCCTTATTTGTATCAACGCAAGATCTTCTCTCGAATGCAGAGGAGTAGAAGTGCAAACAACCTCATTTCTCTTGATCCAGAAATCGAACGAACACTACATAGAGTGAGAAGGGAACTCGAAGCTAGAACGAGAATAGAAAGAGAGTTGGACATCGTAGTTCAACCACAGCCAATAGAGATGGCAGGCAATGAAGAGCGTCCGGTGATTGAAGCCGCAAGGCCCAATCTTGCG
Source organism: Nicotiana tomentosiformis (assembly GCF_000390325.3). Lineage (NCBI taxonomy): Eukaryota > Viridiplantae > Streptophyta > Magnoliopsida > Solanales > Solanaceae > Nicotiana > Nicotiana tomentosiformis. The sequence continues at coordinate 2,429,683 of NC_090822.1, forward strand.
AATATGACTCAGGCTATTGTGAAGCCTGATATCACTGGGCATTTTGAACTCAAATAGTACATGGTACAGCTGATTCAGTCCACAGGACAATATGTGGGTCTATCTCATAAGGACCCGCAGAGGCATATTCAGAACTTCTTGGAAATTACGGACACTTACAATTATCCGAACGTTTCCAAGGACTATGTCAGGCTGACACTATTTCCTTTTTCACTGTTGGGGGAAGCTAAGGAATGGTTGCAAAAGGAGCCCGCGAACTCTATCCACACTTGGGATGATCTAGCAAGGAAATTCCTGATCAAGTTTTTCCCAACTAAGAAGACAAAGTCGCTGAGGAGCCAAATTCTTGGGTTCCAACAACGGGATGGCGAGACACTTCGTCAAGCTTGGGAAAGATACAAGAAGCTACTCAGAGACTGCCCGCATCATTGTCAAACTGATGAGGTATTGGGTCACACTTTTGTTGATGGGTTAGATGAAGCATCAAAGATGAATCTTGATTCAGCTTGTGGGGGTAGTTGCATGGCAAGGCCGTATAGTGAAATACAACTCTTGCTAAATAACTTCACTGCTAATGACCATAATTGGCAAGGAGAGGGGGATTCAAGAAGGGGAATTAAACAGAAGGCAGCCGGGTTGATTGAGCTTGATGACTTTTCCGCCATGAGAGCCGATATAGCAAAATTGGCAGATCAGATGAATAGAATGACAACACAAAAAATGCAACATGTACATCAGATGTCTATTTGTTGCGAACTATGCGGAGACAGTCATATGATTGACATGTGCCCCACGAATCCTGAATCTATATACTATGTGGGGCAACAAAACAGAGGTTCTATGAATCAACATGCACAATATGGGAACACTTACAACCCAAACTGGAGGAATCATCCTAACTTCTCATGGGGCGGAAATCAACAGAATCAGAATCAGTATAGGCCTCAAGGAAATTTTACTCAACCTCAGAAGCCACCCCAACAAATGGAAGAAAGTACGAATGACTTGCTGAAAAAGTTGTTGCTAGACAATCAACAGCTCAGGACCGATTTCAGAAATCTTGAGAGGCAAATGGGGCAGTTAGCAGCAAACCAAAATACTAGACCTACAGGCTCACTTCCCAGTGATACAGAGAAGAACCCTCAAGTTAATGCAGTTACACTTTGAAACAGGAGGGAACTAGAGGAAGTGCCAAAGAAGATAAAGGAAAAACCTATACCTGAGGGGGAGCTGACACCTAAGGCAATACAAGAGTCAAAGGAAAATGATGCAAGTTCAGAGCAAATGGAGGTTACAAGGCCACCACCACCTTTTCCCCAAAGATTGCAGAAAAAGAATGACGATCGCATGTTCAACAAATTTCTCTCTATATTGAGTCAGGTTCAATTAAATATTCCATTAGTGGATGTACTTCGTGAAATTCCAAAGTATGCTAAGTACATAAAAGACATAGTGGCTCACAAGAGGAAATTGACTGAGTTCGAGACGGTTGCACTTACTGAGGAGTGCACATCAAGGGTCCAAAACAAGCTTCCCCAAAAGCTTAAGAATCCTGGCAGCTTCACCATTCCAGTGCGAATCGGTAATATTGACGTGGGACGTGCTCTTTGTGATTTGGGTGCAAGCATAAATCTGATGCCTTTATCCTTGTTTAAGCAATTGGGTCTGGGAGCTCCGAGACCAACCACTGTGATGTTGCAATTAGCTGATAGGTCCATAGCCTACCCCGAAGGAGTGATTGAAGATGTGCTGCTGCAAATTGGAAAATTTATCTTCCCAGCTGACTTCATTATTCTAGACTTCGAGGCTGATGAACAAGTTCCAATCATATTGGGACGACCTCTCTTGGCTACTGGTGATGCAATAATTAAAGTGAGAGAAGGGAAAATGATTATGAGGGTGGACAACGAGGAAGCAGTCTTCAATGTCTACAAAGCAATCCAACTTCCCCGCCACTATGAGGAGCTCTCTATGATATCTGTTGTGGAGGTGGATGAGAAACTTCTTGACACGAGTGTATATCTAGACGATTCTCTAGAAAAAGCAATCATGATGTTTGATAGCTTGGAGATGGATGATGAGGTTGAGGAGATGATGCATATCCTAGATGCATCATGTGCTTACATGCAAGGAATAATCCCGTTTGAGCCCCTGAATAGGCCAAGTGGCCCCCCATCAAAGCCGTCAATTGAAGAATCTCCAAAATTGGAACTTAAACCCCTACCCCCTCACCTTCAATATGCTTATTTGGGAAGTTCTGACACTTTACCTGTTATTATTTCTTCTCACTTGTCTAAACTACAGGAAGAAAAGCTATTAAGGGTGCTACGTGAGCACAAGCGAGCAATTGGGTGGACAATGTCTGACATTAAAGGCATTAGTCCAGCTTTCTGCATGCACAAAATCCTCATGGAGGACGGACACAAGCCAAGTGTAGAGCACCAACGCCGATTAAATCCAATCATGAAAGAAGTTGTAAGAAAAGAAGTGATTAAGTGGCTTGATGCAGGTATTGTATTTCCAATCTCTGATAGTAAATGGGTAAGCCCCGTTCAATGTGTGCCGAAGAAAGGGGGATAACCGTAGTAGTTAATGAAAATAATGACTTAATTCCTACAAGAACTATCACTGGATGGAGAATTTGCATAGATTATAGAAAACTGAACAATGCCACCCGGAAAGACCACTTTCCCCTTCCCTTTATTGACCAAATGCTTGATAGATTAGCTGGCCAGGAATACTACTGTTTCCTGGACGGTTATTCGGGGTATAATCAGATTGCTATAGCCCCAGAAGACCAAGAGAAAACTACATTTACATGTCCTTATGGCACGTATGCGTTCAAGAGAATGCCCTTCGGTCTTTGTAATGCACCTGCGACTTTTCAAAGGTGTATGATGGCTATTTTTACTGACATGGTTGAAAGATTTGTAGAAGTATTCATGGACGATTTTTCTGTGTTTGGATGTTCTTTTGATAGTTGTTTGATGAACCTTGATAAAGTGCTTGCTAGGTGTGAAGAGACGAACTTGGTGCTAAACTGGGAAAAGTGCCATTTCATGGTACGTGAAGGTATAGTTTTGGGGCACAAGGTTTCAAAAGATGGTCTACAGGTGGATAAAGCAAAGGTGGAGACGATTGAAAAATTGCCCCCACCGACATCCATTAAAGGCATTCGCAGTTTCTTGGGTCATGCAGGTTTTTATCGTCGTTTCATTAAAGATTTTTTGAAAATTTCTTCTCCTTTGTGCAGGCTTCTAGAGAAAGATGTTACCTTCAAGTTTGATAATGCATATCTGAAAGCATTTGAGGAGCTGAAGGGAAGATTGGTGACTGCACCAATTATCATTGGCCCCGATTGGGCACAACCATTTGAGTTGATGTGCGATGCAAGTGACATAGCAATCGGAGCGGTGTTGGGGCAAAGGAGGGATAAAATCTTTCACTCCATTTATTATGCGAGCAAAACTATGAATCCAGCTCAGATGAATTATACAGTTACTGAAAAGGAGTTGCTTGCAGTGGTGTGGGCGTTTGACAAGTTCAGATCCTATCTAGTGGGAACCAAAGTCATCGTCTACACAGATCATTCAGCTATCAGATACTTATTTGAAAAGAAAGACGCCAAGCCGAGGCTGATTCGTTGGGTCCTCCTCTTGCAAGAATTTGACTTAGAGATCCGAGATCGAAAAGGGACAGAAAATCAAGTGGCCGATCATTTGTCCAGATTAGAAAGTCGGGACCATGTAGCTGAAGGAGGGTCAATCAAAGAAACATTTCCGGATGAGCAAATATTAGCAGTCACCTCAGGTGAAGCCCCATGGTATGCAGATTATGTGAATTTTATTGCAAGTGGGGTGACGCCACTAGAATGGACACCTGACAATAGAAGAAGATTCTTACATGATGTAAGGTTCTACATGTGGGATGAGCCATTCTTATATAGGCAGTGTGCAGATCAGTTGGTGAGAAGGTGTGTTCCTGAGGAAGAGATGAAGGCTATACTGCATGACTGCCATGCTTCGCCATATGGAGGTCATCACGGCCGGGGATAGAACCGCCCAAAAAGTGCTACAATCAGGTTTTTATTGGCCAAAATTGTTTAAGGATGCACATGCCTTCGTTAAAAATTGTGATAGATGCCAAAGAACCGGAACTATCACGAGGAAGCACGAGATGCCCTTGCAAAATATTCTGGCAGTAGAACTTTTTGATGTTTGGGGGATTGATTTCATGGGACCATTCCCATATTCTAACGAGCACAGATACATCTTGGTGGCGGTCGACTATGTTTCTAAGTGGGTGGAGGCCATTGCTCTTCCTACTAATGACGCAAAGGTAGTGGTAAGCTTTGTAAAGAAGCACATCTTCACACGTTTTGGGACTCCAAGAGTGTTGATAAGCGACGGGGGAACTCACTTTTGTAACAAATTGCTGAATAATATTCTTGCAAAATACGGAGTTAAGCACAAAGTTTCCACTGCCTATCATCCCCAAACGAGTGGTCAAGTAGAAGTTTCCAACAGAGAGGTAAAGCAGATTTTGGAAAAGACAGTAAGTATGAATAGAAAGGACTGGGCCGGGAAGCTGGATGACGCATTATGGGCATATCGCACTGCATACAAGACCCCAATAGGTACTTCTCCGTACAGGTTGGTTTATGGGAAGGCCTGCCATCTGCCCGTCGAGCTTGAACACAAAGCATATTGGGCGATTAAAAAGCTAAATATGGAGATGGACTTGGCCGGTGAGAAGAGATTGCTACAACTCAATGAGCTTGATGAGTTTCGATTGCATGCGTATGAAAATGCCAAATTGTATAAAGAAAAGACCAAAAGATGGCATGATAAGCATATCCAACATCGTGAGTTTGAACCAGGTCAAGAAGTTCTACTGTTTAATTCAAGGCTAAAGCTTTTTCCAGGAAAGCTTAAATCTCGATGGTCGGGTCCATTTGAAGTGGTTAGTGTGAAACCTCATGGTGCGATAGAATTGTGTGATAAGGGGTCCAATGCGACATTCTTGGTAAATGGCCAAAGAGTAAAACACTATTGGGGTGGTGACATTGCACATCACAAGAACACGATGGATTTGGTGGAGGCATGAAGAACATGTTGCGTCGTGCCGCGACGTTAAATCAGGCGCTTCTTGGGAGGCCACCCAAGTTAGTTAGTTCATTGTTTTGTAGGAATTAGATCTTGTATGTATAAAATAAAAGAAAATTTAAAAAAGAAAAAAAAAATTGTCCAGATATGGGAAAACGAGGCGGATGCGTCGCATCCCCCTCAGCATGAAAAAGATTGACGGGCCAATTGCTCAAGTCAATGAAGTCTGCCTATCGCGTCCGTGTCGCGTCCAACAAATTTTGAAGGAAGAAGAGGGGATGCGTCGTGTCTAAGCTCGCACGCACAGGTAAGTACTATATATTTTAACACATCTTAAGAAAAAAAAAGTCAGGCATACAAACGCAAACAAATTCGTTAATCGAACTTGCGACGCATACAAACGCATACAAATCTCTTTAATTCAACTTGCGAAGCATACAAACGCGACAGGTACGCATCATCTTCTTCGTTCTTTCTTTTGCTTCTCTCCTAATTCTTCTCTCTTCCCTCTCTCAATGGTAGCAACAAGTAGGTTTTGCAATTTCAAATATCACACATGTAATTAAGAAAGGAACTGAAAAAGCCTGGGGTTTAGGGCTGTCGTTCTTGGTAGTTGTAATGGTTGCGAGATGATAAACTATAATTTCCTTTATCTCGTCAAATTTTGGGAGGGTAGTCGCATTACCCAATTGATAGAATGAACTAGGCACACTTGTTGCATATCACATGTTCGACGAATTGTCCATGAGGAAAATTTAGGCGTCGGTGAAGTCTGAGTAACCGAGCAACATTGGTATATGCTTGAGAATAGGTGTGGGGTCGAGTGAGGTGCTATGTGAAATTGACCGTGGTTAGTGAGCGTCGCTAGGATAGACCTCATGTTGAGCATAACGATATCTATATAGCGCAATACTTATTTGTAAAATTGAAAAGAGTTATCATATACTTGCTGAAAGCCATGAGCTATAATTCCATGAAGTATTGAATGGCATGACTTTACGAATAATTGGAAGTGCAAGCTGTTGCAACTGCTTTAAAGCTGAACTTCGCTGTTTCATATGCTAATTGTTGATTTCTTTGCATTGCAGGTACTTAGATTCGTAAAATGACAGCAACGAGTAAACCGTCCAAGCAACAAGACAAAGATGGTAACAAGCAACCGCCCAAAAAGCCTACCGGAAGGGCAGCAGGCGGCCCAAATCCACAGAAAAAAAGGAAGTGGACGGAGAAGGAAATGGAACTGCTGCCTAGGCAGTTAAGTGATGATTCAGAGCAAGAGGAAGAGGAAACATTAGTCAGGCGGATAGTGAAGAAGGGTATTACACCAAGCAAAGGAATAGAGATAAGAGAGCCTGTGACATACCAAAGAAAAGCCTCCAAAAAGAGTGATCCGACTGATAAAGAGAAGGAGAAGATTACTACAGAATCTGAGTCCGAATCCGATTCGGATAATGACCTCCTACATGTCGACATGAGTGATGAAGATGAGGGTGAACCCATAGACCGAGTTGCTTGGGAGAAAAACTTTGTTAATGAGAAGGCATTCCGAGCCTATAAGAAGATACTGGTTTCAAAGAAGTATATTCTGAAAAAGCCGATCAACATCGGAACACTTAAGAAAAAGTACTCAGAGTTTCTAAAATCAAATCGAGAGGTGCAACAATGGGGACCCATCTTGAAAGGTCACGGCAAAGCCAACCTCACCATTGTTAGAGAGCTTTACGCCAATTGGCGTCACGCCAGGGGCAACATTGTGCGAGTAAGAGGGGTAGATATTAATGTGTCAGCTGAAGCTCTGAATAACTTCTTAGGGGTTCCACACACACTTACAGATAGGTTTGACTCCATATGCAAAACACCAGATTATGCACACATTAAGTCTGTCCTATGCCCTACCAGGAAGGATGCAGAGTGGAAGCATGGGAGTATGGAGTACCATTCTATAGCCAAGGAATTCATGAGTGCGTTAGCACGTGTGGCTCTAAATTTCATATGTAACCGCCTGATGCCATGCCAACACAAAACTGATGTCCCTCGTCACCGCGCACTAGTATTATATGCTTTATTAGAGGGGATACCGCTCAACTTAGGAGCCATCATGCATGATCAAATGCAGCGCACCAGGATGAATTACAAGTGGAGGCTGTTCTTTGCTAATACCCTATCGGCTTTCTTGACAGAGATGGGAGTACTATGGGACAAGGAGAATGACGACATTGAGGCTAAAGCTCCAGGACCATACGATGTCACTCATGTTCTAGAGCCGAACAAGGGAAGGTCTTCTAAGCTCACCATTCAACAATTATTTGAGCAGATGCAAGCAGATATACAAGAGAATAGGGCTGAGCTGATAGCGACTCGTGTCGAGTTGAGTGCCACCAGGGATGAGTTGAGACAGACTCGTGCGGATCTAAGCCGAGTTCAGACCGAGCAGGTCACGATGATGAAGGAGATAGCATTACTCCTCAGAGCTCTGGTTCAATGTGCAGGTACAGACATCTCACCGCTGATTGCATCATCCACTGCCGGACCATCCACTCCTGTTCTTCCTATAGTCACTGAGGCTCCACACAACAGGCCTACTGAGGTCGCTGTAACACCTGCTACAGAATCAGCTCCAGTTGTTGATGATAGGACAATGACAGCTCTCCCTATGCGTGAGGATGATGTTGAAAGGCCGGAGGGGGTCCTGATGAATGTTATGGATGCAGATGCTCTTCCACAGACTGCGGATGAGCCCTCCACCTTGACTTGAGGGAGTTCTTCTCACCGTACTTTACCTTGTTTGTGTGCATTGGGGACAACGCACAGTCCTAAGTGTGGGGTGGGGGCTATTCATATTTTGTTGTATGGATGAATGTACTAAAATATTCACTGGATTAATGGCATATAATAGCAGTAAATTCATCTATATGGAGTAACTCTCAGTTTATTTTTTTTGATTTACTGCTATTATATGCCATTAGATGAATTATATATATATATATAATCCAGTGATGAATTTTTTTTTGAGCTTTCTTTGATTTTTTTTGAGCTTATTGCTTATCATAAATAAAAATTATCCCTAGTTAACCAATTTGAGCCTATTGACTTTTATTTGGTACCCACATTACAAGCCTATACCCTTTTTATTTGGAATTGACATTGTTTTGATCTTTTTTTACCTCTTAAAGCACTTTAATTGTTAGATGAGCGCTAAAAGAAGTAAGAAGGAACTAAGTGTGGAGTGGCCTTTGAGTGGAACCAATGAAAGGAAGAAAGGTACACTTGTTTTGTAAAATAATACACCACTAGCGGAAATAAAAAAAAAAAATTATATATAAATAATTTGGAATAAATATAGATGAATAAATTATTGTCTTGTTCTTGTTAGTGGGTATGAATTAAAGTAGTGCTTAAAGAAAGAGGAAATATTGTTGAGGGTGATATTATTTGTGAAATTGAAGTGGGGTTGAAGAATTTGCGCTTAAGTTATTTGGTGATGTGTTAAAGTGCTTAGGAGGTTAAATCACTATTCCTAAAATATATCCTACCCATTCCTTAGCCCACATTACAACCATGAAAAAGTCCTAATTGATTTTAGATCGAGCGAGCTTACATTAGTAGAGATTTACATTAAGGGCAAGCTTATGGTACCAATTACATGCATGTGACTTCTTTTGTGAGAGTGAGCGATTTTCGTTGATATATGAGCATGAGATTTGAATGTGTGGATTGATTTTACTTTCTTTATTTTTGTGAGGGCACATGGTTTCAAAAGGGATAGGTAACATTATTAGACTTCTCTAGGATGTTGGGTGTTCAAGCCACGAGTACATTGTGACAATGAGTCGATTTTTGAGGCTAGGATTGTTATGAGCATGTTGACTTGTTTGAATATTTTTGAAGAAGGGCATAAGCAAAGGGAAGGATATGTGATGCATAGTCTAGAGCCTAATTGTTGCAAATAACCATGGTCATAGGTGCAGTGTACTTTGAATGATAAGAGCTTAATTTTGTTTCGTCTACTATAGGATGGTTTGTTCGAGGACGAACAAAGGTTTAAGTGTGGGGTAGTGATGTTCGGCATATTTCGATATGTGTTGCTGTTACTTTGCACATATTTTAACCGCTTCTTGTTGTTATTTGATCTTTAAAATGCCCAACATGGTTTAATTATTGGTTTTATGACTAATTAAGTTATGTGTGACGATTTAAGGTGTTTGGAGTGCAAAAATATGAAGAAAAGGTGGTCTAGCCAGAGGAAGAAGGGTTGGATGCGTCGCATCCAACCCTTCTCTTCTACTTCCCAGTTACGGATGCTATGGCGGACGCTATGGGCCGACTTCATTGCTAAGGATGCATCAAGCTCAATCAACCCGGCTGCCTTCTGTTTAATTCCCCTTCTTGAATCCCCCTCTCCTTGCCAATTATGGTCATTAGCAGTGAAGTTATTTAGCAAGAGTTGTATTTCACTATACGGCCTTGCCATGCAACTACCCCCACAAGCTGAGTCAAGATTCATCTTTGATGCTTCATCTAACCCATCAACAAAAGTGTGACCCAATACCTCATCAGTTTGACAATGATGCGGGCAGTCTCTGAGTAGCTTCTTGTATCTTTCCCAAGCTTGACGAAGTGTCTCGCCATCCCGTTGTTGGAACCCAAGAATTTGGCTCCTCAGCGACTTTGTCTTCTTAGTTGGGAAAAACTTGATCAGGAATTTCCTTGCTAGATCATCCCAAGTGTGGATAGAGTTCGCGGGCTCCTTTTGCAACCATTCCTTAGCTTCCCCCAATAGTGAAAAAGGAAATAGTGTCAGCCTGACATAGTCCTTGGAAACGTTCGGATAATTGTAAGTATCCGTAATTTCCAAGAAGTTCTGAATATGCCTCTGCGGGTCCTCATGAGATAGACCCACATATTGTCCTATGGACTGAATCAGCTGTACCATGTACTGTTTGAGTTCAAAATGCCCAGTGATATCAGGCTTCACAATAGCCTGAGTCATATTCGCAAGATTGGGCCTTGTGGCTTCAATCACCGGACGCTCTTCATTGCCTGCCATCTCTATTGGCTGTGGTTGAACTACGATGTCCAACTCTCTTTCTATTCTCGTTCTAGCTTCGAGTTCCCTTCTCACTCTATGTAGTGTTCGTTCGATTTCTGGATCAAGAGGAATGAGGTTGTTTGCACTTCTACTCCTCTGCATTCGAGAGAAGATCCTGCGTTGATACAAACAAGGCAAACTGAAAATTAAAACTTGAACAAATATCTAATAAAAGCTTAACTTAGTCACGTAGCTAATTTCTAAGTCCCCGGCAACGGCGCCAAAAACTTGTCGGGTCCAAACACACTCACGCAAGTATACGTGGTCGTCAAGTAATAAAGTAGTGAATAAAGTATCGTTCCCACGAAGACTTATGATTAACTTTTGACTAATTCAAACTCGAATAGCTTATTGATTCAAAATATTTCTGACAAAATATATAATTTTCTAAATTACTACCTAAAGACTATCAAATAATAATTTGCTAAGAATTAAACACAACACTTAAATAGTTTTGAATAACAATCAATAGGATATAATATTCCAGGTTCACGGGTCATCTAACATTCATGTTGCATTCTTAGTTTAAAATAACTAAATGATTTATCTGAATTGTTGATTCACAGGTTTAATTTCACTCGTAAGAATCTGTCGAGTTCTTACTCGCCTATTCAAGTTAACTTAATACCTATACGTCTATGGAATTAAGTTTAACAAGAACGCATTTACAATTCCTGTATTGCAACCGAGTAAGGCAATTAGGTATATGTCTATCCTAATCGCGAATCCGTTCCCCGATGTCCGGGTTTGAGAATTTACTCTATTTACTTCTATATGCAATCTAGGGTTCCCACTTTCGAGTTCAACTCTAGATTCGTAGATAGTATTTCACTGTTAGCTACTCAGCAAAATAATTAAAAACAGAATTAAATAAACAACCCAATATGATAAACCCAACGTCGTCAAATTAAACTTCAAACATCAACATTCATGTATACCCATGACCCTAGAACAATAGGGTTCTTAGCCACTCATATTCAGGCAATCATCCAAAATTTCATAAGAGTGCATAAGAATCAATAAAAGAAAGAGAGAATAAGAACTCAAGACGAATTCCGTGGTTTTAGAACTTGGATATAGCTTCTTTTCCTTCTCCAATCTATCCGCCCCTAAAAAAAACATTTTTTAAGCTTATATATTGCGTCCAAAAGTCGTGGGCTAGAGTTCTCCTAACCCTAGTCCAAATCGGCTTCAGGGGTTGATGCTAAGGTGGATGCGACGCATCCACCTCGTCCTCCATTTCTTAACTTTGCATGTGAGGGTGGACGCGACGGATCCACCTTCTCTTCTACTTCCAAGTTTTGCATGCGAGGGTGGATGCGACGCATCCACCATTCTCTTCTACTTCCCAGTTACGGATGCTATGGCGGACGCTATGGGCCGACTTCACTGCTAAGGATGCACGAAAGATGATGTTTTTTTTTTCTAGGTTGGATGCGACTCATCCAACCCTTTTTCCTCTGGCTAGACCACCTTTTCTTCATATTTTTGCACTCCAAACACCTTAAATCGTCACACATAACTTAATTAGTCATAAAACCAATAATTAAATCATGTTGGGCATTTTGAAGATCAAATAACAATAAGAAGCGGTTAAAATATGGGCAAAGTAATAGCAACACATATCGAAATATGCCGAACATCACTCGCCTATTCAAGCTAACATAACGCCTATATGTCTATGGAATTAGAACTAACATGAACACATTTATAATTCATGTACATCAACCAACCAAGGCAATTAGGTATATGTCTATCCTAACCGCGAATCCGTTCCCCGATGCCCAGGGTCAAGAACTTGCTCTATTCAATCATATGTGCAATCTAGAATTCCACTTTCGAGTTCAACTCTAGATTCGTAGATAGTATTCAATTAGTGATCAAACTTAAATAATTAAGCGCATGATTGAATAAATAAATTAATATGATAAATCAAAAAAGAAAAATCACTATCCGAATAACAATAGTCATGAAAGAACGACAACCCTAGAATATGAAGTTTAGCTCCATATAGACATAGTAGCCAAATAATAAATCATACAAAGAAACATAAAAATTACTAAGTTTGGCGGAAGAAAGATGAAATCTAATGAATTTCGGCCTCCACGGAGACTCTGTGCTAAAACTCATTTTTCCTCCAAAATAGATTTAGGACCCTTTTTATATGAGTTGGGACTGTATAGGGCCGAAATAATCTTGTCCCGAACGAAGTAGGAAAACCCCCCGCACCCAGTAACGTTTGCCTTCAAATTCTGTTTCGCTGCTTCAATTCATTCCTTGCCTAACTTTTCAACTCGTTCATTTGCTTTTCACTTCTTCCCACGTTACTTTGCATCCTCTCCCAGGTAGTGCTTTTATCTTTCTTTCTTTATTTTGTTTCATGTAGTCGTTAATCCATTAAAAGAAGATATTTTCAATTCCAATAAGTAGAACACAATGAACTTCTTTGAATGCTTAATATAAATATTGCTTCTCCAGATTCGCCTTTTTAACTCTCAAATTCATCTTCAATGTACCTACATTATATATTAATACCTTGTATATAGTCAAAATTGTGCTTGCCCGATTTTGTACGGTTAATCAAGATCGGGGTGGCAGACCGAGGTTCAATCTCAAGTTATATTGGATCGTTACATGAGTAAATATTGCCTAGCGCGTGATTCAGGGACCGATCGAGATCGAGACAAGCTAAGGTCGAGACCGAGAAGGATAGGGATCTAGCAAAATCGAAGGAAGCCTGCTAGGTCGAATAATAGAAAGCCGAGGAATCCGTGATCGGACGAGGATCGTGGCGGAGATCTCGGCATATATCGAGTCAAGACAGGTTGATTAGCCAATCGAAAGATTTCCTTCTATATTTAGAATTGTACCATATGTAAAACTCTTCTACTATATAAAGAGGGTTCCAATCATTTTTGAAGGACACTCATACAAAGCAATATATTATTTTTTCTCTCTTAAACTCTTTTATTTAGTTGTTCAGTTCTTACTTTTTAATAATATACTCAGTTGGTTCGAGGGCGACCTAGCTCGAGGGCCGAAGTGGCGTGTTACATTGGTTTGTTTCATTTTACAGTTAATATCTAACTTCAATTCTTATATTTCTCAGTTTGTGCCAAGTGAAATCATATATCCTTAAAATTACTTACAAATTTAATTGTTATCCGATTTTAAGGGTAAACAGTTTAGCGTCCACCGTGGGGCCAAGGATAATAGTGATTGTCTGGTGCTAATTTTCATAACACACACTGTTTTACACTTGTTCTTGTAAGCGTTTTTGATTCCAGGATCAGCATGTCAAACTCTCAAGCAGTACACACACACACATCGACAATGGTCTAGGTTCTCACGGAGAAAATGACAATGTAGCCGCCCCAGGAAATGAAGTGCTTCCAGTTGATCTTGAGGGAGTACCAGTTGCAGACCCCATCCAGACCAAGAAAAGGCAAACTAATCAACCAAGACTCAGTCACAACCTTTGTAACCTCACGACCACTTTCTTTCCTAGAGCTTGTAACCATTATCTTCGCTTTTCAGATATGGTGACATTACTTGTATGGGGGGAAGTGCCAGATCTTTACGGATCATAAGAGCTTGAGGTACTTGATGAAACAGAAGGAGTTGAACCTTCTCCAGGATGACGTCAGTTCCCATATTGCCCTAAATGCAAATCTGGGCATCGACCCCAAAAATAGCATCCGCAGAGACGTTCGATCAGCCAGTCAGAACGCATAGGGTGACAAAGAAGGTGGAATCCGCCTTCGAATAATATTTGAAATGCTGCAGGCTCAACAAGTTGCAATATCACAACTTCAAAATCAGAATCACGTACCAAGTAGGGTCGAACCCGAGCCATCACAGGAATTTGTTCACAGGGCCGAACCAGTGCCGGGGAGGTCAAATATGAATTAGTCAGGGACCGACCCCTCTATCTTGAAAATGTTTGAGGAGCTGACAAAGCGAATTGAATCGGGGGAGAAGAAGATTGAAGCGAATGACAAAAAAATGGAACATATAACTCCCGAGTTGATCAAATTCCGGGGGCACCACCGATTTTGAAGTGTTTGGATTCACAGAAGTTCGTACAAAAGCCCTTCCTCCGGAGCGCGACTCCTAAGACTATTCCAAAGAAATTCCACATGCCAAAAATTCCCAAGTATAATGGAACTACCGACCCCAACGAGCATGTCACTTCTTACACATGCGCAATAAAGGGGAACGATCTATAGGACGATGAGATTGAGTCTGTACTGCTGAAGAAATTCGGAGAAACTTTATCAAAGTGGGCGATGATATGGTACCATAAATTGCCACCTAACTACATTGATTCTTTTTCCATGCTCGCGGATTCCTTCGTCAAAGCACACGCCGGAGCGATAAAGGTCGAGACTAGAAAATCAGACCTTTTCAAAGTAAAACAGAAAGACAACGAGATGCTCAGAGAGTTCGTATCTTGGTTCCAAATGGAGCGCATGGATCTTCCGCTAGTCGCCGATGATTGGGCTGTTCAGGATTTCACTCAAGGCCTAAACATACGAAATTCGGTAGCCTCGCAACAGTTGAAGCAGAACTTGATCGAATATCTAGCTGTAACCTGGGCCGACATAAATAATCGGTACCAATCAAAGATTAGGGTCGCAGATGACCAGTTGGGGACTCCTTCCGGGTCCCTATATCCAAACAGGACCATCGACAGAGTTAAAAAGGATATTGACCGGGAACCACGGTCAAACAAAGATCAATATCAGCCACACGTTGGAGATCGGAGAAACAACGGGCCTAGACGCAACCTCGGTCGAATTGATAGAAGAAATGATCGAGGACAGGGCTCTCGACGGCTCATGAGTAAAAGAAGTTTCGAGAGAAATGTCGAACCCAAAGAAGCACCACGACTATCAGAATAGAACTTCAACATTGATGCATCAGCTATTGTATCGGCCATTGGGCGCATCAAAGACACCAGGTGGCCACGACTTCTATAGACTGATCTAGCCTAGAGAAATCCTAATCAAATGTGCAAATATCATGGCACCCATGATCGTAAAACATTAGATTGCAAACAGATGAGGGAGGAGGTAGCCCGTTTATTCAACGAAGGGCATCTTCGAGAATTCTTAAGCGATCGCGCTAAAAACCATTTAAAGAACAGAGATTCAAATAGACATAATAAGAAAGAAGAGTCGCAGCACGTGATCCACATGATTGTTGGAGGGGTCGATACTTCTCAGAGGCCCGTATTCAAACGCACTAAGGTGTCGAGCATGAGGGAAAAAGAGACTCGAGACTACGTACTAGAAGGAACCCTGTCTTTCAATGACGAGGATGCGGAGGGGATCTTACAATCTCACAACGATGCACTGGTAATATCTGTCCTTATGAATAAAATTCAAGTTAAACGTGTTTTGATTGATCCAGGTAGCTCGGCCAATATTATTCAATTGAGGGTCATAAAACAGCACGACCTACAAGATCAAATTGTGCCCGCAGCCCGAGTACATAACGGCTTCAACATGGCAAGAGAAACCACCAAAGGTGAAATTACTTTGCCAGTAAATGTGGCCGGGACCATCCAAGAAACAAAGTTCCATGTGATCGAGGGTGACATGAGGTACAACGCCCTGCTCAGAAGGTCATGGATCCATAACATGAGGACAGTACACTCGACCCTTCACCAGGTTCTGAAGTTCCCGACTATGAAGGGAGTCAAAATAGTGTACGGAGAACAACCCGCTGCCAAGGAGATGTTTGCAGTCGATGAAGTGATACCGGTATCGGCGCTCTCTTCAATGAAGGGATCAGATTCGAAGGGAAAGCAGGAGGCAAAATAGCAACCACAGACATCGGCCTCGACCCAATTACAGAATCAAGGGATCGACGAGGATGACAACTACTGTATCCCTCGATCCTTCATAATTCCCGATGACTCTGACGCCACCAAATCGACGGTCGAAGAGCTAGAACAAGTCACATTGAGCCAGCATCAGCCCGAACAAAAGGTATACCAGGGCACGGGGCTAACCCAGAGCTCAAGAAAAAACTTATTCATTTCCTTAAAACTAACATGGATTGCTTTGCTTGGTCCCACCTCGATATGACAGGGATCCCACCAGAAATTACCCCTCACAAACTGAGCCTGGATCCTAAATTCTGCCCGGTGAAGCAAACAAAAGGCCCCAGTCCGAGGTCAAACATGGCTTCATCAAGGACGAGGTAACCAAACTTTTCAAAATAGGATCCATTCGGGAAGTAAAGTATCCTGAATGGTTAGCAAACGTAGTGGTATTCCCTAAGAAGGGAAACAAACTTAGAATGTGTATAGATTATAAAGACTTGAATAAAGCATGCCCCAAGGATTCTTTTCCTTTGCCTAATATTGATCGTATGATCGATGCCACGGCCGGCCACGAGACTCTCAGTTTTCTCGATGCCTACTCCACGCACAACCAGATACAGATGAACCCGGAGGATCAGCAAAAGACCTCGTTTATCACTAAGTACGATACCTAGTGATATAATGTAATGCCATTCGGTCTAAAAAATGATGGTGCAACTTATCAACGCCTAGTAAACCGAATGTTCAAAGAACAAATAGGAAAATCAATGGAAGTTTATATTGATGATATGTTAGTTAAGTCCCTGCGAGCAGAGGGCCATTTAAGGCATTTGCAGGAGACTTTTGATACTTTCGATATACTAAGAAAGTACAATATGAAGCTCAACCCCGAAAAGTGTGCATCATGGTTGACTCGGGCAAGTTTTTTGGTTTTATGGTGTCCAATCGGGGAATCGAGATCAACCCCGATAAAATCAAAGCTATTGAGGATATCACAGTAGTGGATAATGTAAAGGCCGTGCAGAGGCTAACGGGGCAGATAGCCGCCCTAGGACGATTCATTTCATGATCCTCAAATAGGAGCCACCGATTCTTCTCGCTGCTTAAGAAGACGAGCAATTTTTCATGGACTCCGGAATGCCAGCAGGCCTTGGAGGAACTAAAGTGGTATTTATCAAGCCGGCCGCTGCTTCACACCCCGAAAGTGGATGAACAACTTTACCTATACTTGGCAGTCTCGGAGATAGCGGTAAGCAGAGTCCTGGTCCGAGAAGAAGAAGGTACTCAATTCCTTGCCTATTATGTTAGTCGGACCTTAGGTGTGGCCGAAACTAGATATCCACACTTAGAAAAATTAGCGATTGCTTTAATAAGAGCCTCTAGGAAACTAAAACCATATTTCTAATGTCATCCAATATGTGTTGTAAAAACTTATCCTCTTCGAAATATTTTGCACAAACCCTAGCTGTCAGGTCGATTGGCCAAACGGGCCGTAGAAATCCGTGGGTACGATATTGAGTATCGACCCCGAAACACCATCAAGTCTCAAATCTTGGCAGACTTCGTGGCTGACTTTACGCCGGCCCTCATACCCGAGGTTGAAAAAGAACTACTGATAAAATCGGGTACATCTTCGGGAGTCTGGACCCTCTTTACGGACGGTGCTTCGAACCCGAAGTGGTCCGGATTAGGCATCGTACTAAAATCACCCACATGTAATGTAGTTAGATAGTCCATCAGAACTACAAAATTGACTAAAAATGAGGCTAAACATGAGGCCATGATTGCAGGTCTCGAACTAGCTAGAAGCTTGGGGGCGGAGGTCATAGAGGCTAAGTGTGATTCCCTCCTCGGGGTAAACCAAGTGAACGAAACTTTTGAAGTCCGAGAAGACTAAATGCAAAGGTACTTGGATATATTTCAGGTGACTCTACATCGGTTTAGGGAATGGACCTTGCAACATATACCTCGAGAACAGAACAGTGAGGCCGACGCTTTTGCAGACTTAGGTTCATTAGTCGAAGACGATGAACTAAACTCGGGGACTGTCGTACAACTCATGAAATCAGTAATCGAAGAAGGTCACACCGAGATAAACTCCACAAGTTTAACCTGGGATTAGAGAAACATGTACATAGAGTACTTAAAGAATGGGAAGATTCCATCAAATCCAAAAGAGTCGAGATCTCTGCGTACAAAGGCAGCGCGATTCACTTTGTCCAAAGACGGAACACTGTTTAGAAAGACATTCGATGGACCGTTGGCAATATGTTTGGGACCGGGAGATACCAACTACATCTTACGGGAAGTTCATGAGGGCACTGTTGGAAATCATTCCAGTGCTGAATCACTGGTCCATAAAGTAATCAGAGTTGGGTAGTATTGGAATGATATGGGGAAGGATACAAGGGAGTTCGTTCGAAAATGCGACAAATACTAAAGGCATGCACTCATGATTCATCAGCCCAGGGAACTACTCCACTCAATCCTGTCCCCATGGCCCTTCATGAAATAGGGAATGGACATCGTTGGCCCTCCCCCGTCAGCCCTATGTAAAGTTCAATTTATTTTGTTTATGACTAATTATTTCTCTAAATGGGTTGAAGCACAAGCTTTCGAGAAAGTCAGAGAAAAGGAAGTCATAGAATTCATTTGGGACCACATCATATGTTGATTCGAGATTCCCTCCAAAATTGTATGTGATAATGGAAAATAATTCATCGGTAGCAAAGTAACTAAATTTCTTGAGGATCACAAGATCAAATGGATCCTATCAACACCTTATCATCCCAACGAGAATGGACAAGCCGAATCGACCAACAAAACCATCATACAAAATCTTAAGAAAAGATTGACTGACGCCAAAGGAAAATGGACAGAAATACTACCCGAGGTTCTATGGGCATACCGCACAACATCGAAATCCAGCATCGGAGCAACACCATTCTCGTTAGTTTATGGTGCTGATGCTCTGATCCCGATCGATGTCGGAGAACCTAGCATCAGGTTTTGATATGCAACAGAGGAGTCAAATAACGAGACCATGAATACAAGCCTAGAATTATTGGACGAAATACGCGAAGCCGCTCTCGTCCTATTGGCCGGTCAAAAATAGCAGATCGAAAGGTACTACAATCGAAGAGTCAATCTTTGACATTTTAACATCGTGGACTTGGTGCTAAGAAAAGTTACCCTCAACATCCGTAATCTGAATAAAGGGAAACTGGGTCCGAAATGGGAAAGACCATACAAGGATCTCAAAATTATCGGAAAAGGATCTTACAAGCTCGGCACGATGAATGGCAAACAACTACCGAGCAATTCGAATGTATCGCACCTAAAATGATACTACTGCTAAGGTACGACCCCTTTAATTTTCATTTATATTTTAAGCTAACCCTTGCAGGTGTTCGACCAGAAACAATGATGGATTCTTCGACACGAAGCCTTTAGGTCTAAAAGCACACGTTGCACTCTTTTTCCCTTAGAACGGTTTTGTCCAAAATGGGTTTTCCGACGAGGTGTTTAATGAGGCAACCATTGATCGTGATAACTTCGAACAATTCAATAGTTGCTCGAGCCTTGACACAGAACATATACACATATATAATCATTTATAAAGAGAATTATATTTCTTTTCCGATATCTCATGCCTTAGAAAAAAATTTCTACTTTACAATTTCATACTCTCGATCTATTATGTAAACATGCTTAAGGGCCGACCATGACCAGAGTTCGGATAATTACCCCCAAGCTCGGGGACTGCCGTCCAAAAAATAAATGAGATTGAATCATTAAAACTCCGAGATCATAAGACCTTTTAAGCAACCCTCGATTATTATAGGCCAAGGCCACTCCACTCGGGGACAGACACTTCGGACAAGCTCGAAGTAAAATGGAAAAATAAGCCCAAGGGGAAAATCCCGAACTAAAAAGGCTATGGCCGAATTAACACGGTTCGGAGACGTCCGAATTCCTTAACAGAATAGACCTTCAAATTCCCTCACAAACCAGTTAAAAGGGCTACCCCTGGCAAAATCATAAAAGGCTTCGATAATATCAAGCCTCGAAAACTCTAATGAGTACAAAATTATTCGAACTCCCAAACAGTTCCTTATTGCATGATAAGGCATTACAAGTTTTGCAAATACAAATGATAAAAAATATTTTCAAGTAGAAAAAGGGAGAAACCGACAAACAATATTTTTACAAAGGCTATATCGGCCTAATACAAAAGCCTAAAGGTTGTTTTTCCTTTGAGTTTGAGAGACCATCCTCGCACAAATAAAAAAAACCTAAGGGTCACATTACTTCGAGTTCGAGAAAGCACTCACTCGATTGTAAAGTCTAAGGGCTATACTTGTTCTATTTCAATCAAATTGTCTAAACCTCGGACCTTAGAATACAACTTCATAATTTTATAAGGCAGAAAGGAAGAAAGTTTTTATATATATATACGTCAAAAATCATTTACAAAGGCAACATGGCCCGATCAGATTTCTCTAAAAAAGATCAAAACGGTCTTAAAGGAAATACAAAAAATACTAACGGACTTAGTCTTCTCCGGGAGCAGCATCTCCGCCAGCCTCCTTCGCTTTCAGATCCGCTCATACTGCTGGTATCATCATCATTAGGAAAGGCCAAAATTCTGGCTTCGGCTTCAAGCTCCTTCGCATTCTCGATCTCGGATGTAAGATCGAAGCCACGAGCATGGATATCCTCGAGAGTCTCCCTCCGAGACTGGCATTTAGCATGCTCGGCAACCTAGTTTGCTAGAGCTTGAGCACCCTCGGCAACCTCCGATTTGGCCGCTGCAAGTTCTATAACCAACCTCTCTCAATCAGAAGTTGCTGAGCGTAATCGAGACTGGAATTCCTCAATTTTATTGGCTTGCTTCTCTTTCAAGCTTTAGAGTTGGTTCTCGGCCGAGGCCACTTGAGTTCGGGCAACCTCCTTTTCTGAGGCAAGGCGGTCCATGTTCATTTTTCTTTCCTCAGCTTCCACTTTAACGGTGTCCACTTCAACACGAAGTTGCCTGATGACATCGAGCTTTTGCTGGACCTGTGGTATCGAACTATTAGCCATCATGCCCGAGTTAGTGTCATTAGCTTCAAAGATTCTTTTTACCTGCTCGGACAAATCGGTTTGTTCTCTCCGAGATACTTCTAGCTCATCTCGAAGTCCTTTTGCGTCTCCTTCTCTCTGCTCGCTGAGAAGCTTGAAGGCATCTCTCTCCTCAGAAAGCCCTCGGATTTCAGCTTCGTACCGGCTCAACTCCCCTCGGGATCGGAGAAACACCTCGTGATGAAGCACGGAGACCTACAAAAATAGAAAGAAAGAATTATACAAGGAAAGAAAAATACAAGTATAAAAATTAACAAAGAGAAAATGAACTTATTCGGGGCCTCTAAGTCACTCCTCGCCATAGCTCTTATTCGGGGCCTCCAAGTCACTTAGACCGGTGACATCTTCTACCCCGGCAAAATAACCACCGAAAGGATCTTCCTCCTCGTGGGCCCCCTCCCTGTGACAAATCTCCACGACCTGAGCGTCATGTATCATCGACTGGGAAAATGAAGGAAACGAGGGGGAATCCCCGATCTCTATTACCCCAAGTACGTTGTTTAGGGCACCGCCTCCCTCTCGACGAACCTCAAGCCTAGTTTCTGCATCGGCATCCACCGCCTCTTCAATGGTCTCTTCACCCCGAGGTAAAGTATCTTCGGTTCGGGAAATTGGGCCGAAGTCCCCCCTTCGACCTCATCGAACCTAGATGGAGCAGTATCGACTTCCACCAGTTCCGAAGTCTTCTGAGTATCGGTGCTAGCTCGAGCATGAGCCACCTGCCCAGAATCACCTTCTTGTTCTTCTTCTTCTTCATCCTTTAGTCTTTTGACCGACTCCATAGTCAGTGGGATTATGGTCCCCTTGGGTTTATGGGATTTTCTTTTCTTGGGTTTTTGACCCTCGGAGTCCAAGGCCCTTTTTCTCTTAATCACCTTCGCCGGTTTTGGGATAGGCGGCAAGGCTTCTTCATTACCATACGGGGGTCTCAAAGCCGCATCCTTTCTAAGACCTACAAAAGGAGAAAGTAAGTAAACCCATGTTTGAAAAGAATCTTTAACGGCAAGCCAAGAAGAAGGCTTACCATGAGTACGCGCCTCCTACCGACCCTTTGACAAATCGCGCCACACGCGCTCGGCGTACGTTGACGTCGAGATCAGGCACCCGACACAGTTCTCGAGGTGGGAAACTGCACCTGGCATCCAAGCAACGACTGTGTCGAGAAAAACACTAATAAGAAAAGATGAAGAAGTAAAAATGACAAAAACTAAAAATGGGATCATACTTACGTTTCATATTCTATTTCTCAGGAAATGGCATACTCTCAGCTGGGATTTGGTCCGAGGTCTTCACCCAAACAAACCGGCCCATCCAGCCCCGATCTTTGTCTTAATCTATACTCGATGAGAACGCCTTGGTGGCCCGGCGTTGAAGCTTTATCAGCCCACCTTGGTAGAGGGCTATATAATCTTATGAGGTGGTCGAGGGTGAAGGGAAGCCCGTCGATTTTTCTCACAAAGAAACGGAGCAGTATCACGAACCTCCAGAAAAGAAGGGTGAATTTGGCCGAGGGTCACCTATTATTTCTTGAAATAATCGACGATGACCGGATTGAGGTGATCCAACGTAAAAGGATAAGTGTAAACACTCAGGTACCCTTCCACGTGGGTAGTGATCGCTTCCTCCGGTGCCGGTATCACAACTTCTTTATTTTCCCAATTGCAATCTTTATTCACCAGATCAAGAAGGCTTTTAGGTATCGAACATATTTATCTCAATACCGGCGCGCATCGACCAGCAATCGATGAGGTTTTCTTGACTTTAAAATCGGAATCAATAACATACACCCCGAGAATAAGTTCCACAATGCGTGGCTCCACTACTAGTTTCTGTCCGTCCGGCCGAGATGAGGAAGCAACCTCTTTCTGCTAAACGGTTTTAGACGTTTTTGCCATTTAGTTTTTGTGAATGAAGGAGAATGGAGATTGAAGTATTTGGTGTTTGAAGAAGAACAAGCAACGGAATTTGAAAACCTGGAAATAGGGAGCTTTGGAGAAGGCAAAAAACTATAAAGATATGAATGGAAAAGTTTCGTAAATAAAAGTTTAGAGTGATGAAGAAACAGGCTATTTATCGTTTTCACAACGACGGTTCAAAACTAGTAGTGGCCGACCGTCGATTGACGCGCATTAAATACCTGGGAAACTATACCAACGAGATGTTTCTGTCACTTCTAGTGCTTATGTCACGATGATTATGTCATGATCGAAGGCTCAAATCATTTCTTTGTTATTACTCTCCAAACAATGAGGGGACTATCTGTATTCGATCAAAATCGTGCTTGCCCGATTTTGTTGGGTTAATCAAGACCGGGGTGGCAGACTAAGATTCAATCCTAAGTTATATTGGATCGTTACATAAATAAATATTGCCTAGCTCGTGATTCAGGGACCGATCGAGATCGAGACCAGCTAAGGTCGAGACCGAGAAGGATAGGGATCTAGCGAGATCGAAGGAAGCCTACTAGGTCGAATAACAGAAAGTCAAATAATCCGTGACCGGGCGAGGATCGTGGCGGAGAGCTCGGCATATATCGAGTCAACATCGATTGATTAGCCAATCAGAAGATTTCCTTCTGTATTTAGAATTGTACCATATGTAGAAATCCTATACTATATAAAGACGAATCCAATCATTTTGGAAGGATACTCATAACAAAGCAATATATTACGTTTTCTCTCTTAAGCTCTTTTATTCAGTTATTCAGTTCTTACTTTTCAATAATATACTCAGATCGTTCGAGGGCCACCTAGCTCGAGGGCCGAAGTTGCGCGTTACATTGGTTTGTTTTATTTTACAGTTAATTTCTAACATTAATTCTTATATTTCTCAGTTTGTGCCAAGTGAAATTACATATTCTTAAAACTACTTACAAATTTAATGGTTATCCGATTTTATGGGTAAACACACCCAAAAAGTATAAAACTCAATAATCAAGCTAATATGAGCGTATTCAATATTAAATATAACTAAAAAGCAGTAAATATGCGAGCAAATGAATATCGAATCATATGAAAATATTTCCAACATCACACATACACATGACATGATACAGAACATGGCACAAATGAGAAATTTAGAAATCTAAAAAGAGTAACGTGAAGAGGAGCCTTGGCGTAGCTGGGAAAGTTGTCGTCATGTGACCAGGCGGTCATGGGTTATAGCCGTGAAAATAACCTCTTGTATAAATGCAGAGTAAGACTGTGTACAATAGATCCATATGGTCCGGCCCTTCCCTTGACCCTACTCATAGTTGGAGCTTAGTGCATCGGGCTGCCATTTTATTAAAACAAAATAACACCTTGCAACACAGAGGGTGTGTTTGGTATGAAGGAAAATGTTTTCCATGGAAAATATTTTCCTAGAAAATGTTTTCATGAAAATAATTGGTTTTATTACTTATTTTTCTTTGTTTAATTGGTGAGTGAAAAACGTTTTTCGGAAATTATTTTTTAGTGTTTGGTTAGAGAGTAGATGTTTTTATGCTACTCTCCTCACCCCTTCCCCCAAGTCCCCATGTTTCCTTGCTCCTCTCCCCCCCCCCCAACCCTTCCATGACCCTAATTTCACTCCATAGGACATCGTGACGACACCTAGTTTCTAAGACTATATAAGCCCAACAACATGCGGAATAATTGAAATAACAATAGATATAAGTCTCAAACTCAACAGCTATATAAAAACAACATTACAACTCAGCATACACAAATCTCGAGACCTGACGTAATACAAGTCACAAGCTCTAAGTATGAATATTGGATAATCCTATACATTATGTCTAGATATGAAGGATAATGAAATAAGAGATCTAGAGAGAGGGGGACTCCAAGGCCTGCGGACGCCGGCATGTATACCTTGAAGTCTCCGCATTTGAATCCCATCTAATGCCTGGGATGGTAAGAAGTACCTGAATCTGTACAAAAAGATGTGCAGAATAGTAGCATTAGTATACCGCAACGGTACCCAGTAAGTGCCAAGCCAAACCTCGATAGAGTAGGGACGAGGTCACGTTAGGACCCTACTGGAAATAATAAAAGACATAACAAATGTAGACAGTGTAATAAAGACAGTAATGAAATTGAAACAACGAATAATACAACAAGATTAGCTACACAGAACTAAGCAAATAGTGCAACACGGAGAAGGAAAATTAATAGTATGTTAAGGAAACAACGATCAAAGACAAGTACAAAAGAATGGGGAAATGTAAACAAGAGTCACTACCGAGGTACCGTCTCATAGTATCAAATCACAAAAATAAATCACAATCTTTCAATATATCACCGCGGGAGCCTTTACATTTAGTTTTGAAAATCATTTTGTCTCGAAATAGCATCCCGCGTTTTAGCCCACCTTATCACACTGCATGGCTTCTAGTAGTTCCCCTACTAGCCACGCGTATCAAGCCAAAATTATCTCACCTCATGCGTTTTAACACCCAGACCTCATATCAACGCATGCGTATCAATATCACAACGTATCACAAATCGCACCTCAAGTGCCCAATATCACAAATTGCGAGAAACCAAACAATAACAGTATTTCACAATACGAAGTCCACGACTCAACCACAATGTACACAAAGTCTCCACAATAATAACCGAAAGAATAACTCAATAGAGTGATATGTCACAACTTAACACTTTGCCTCAATAGGAATCACGCCTTTTGCAACTCAATACCAATTTCAACAACAAGATATTCCAAGAAATAGCAATTTTAAGTAAGAATTCAACAGTTAAATAATGAATACGGAATAAGGAAACAAGCGTTTCAACTAAACATGTAGAGAAATTAGCAAGTAAGAGATAAGATAAGTAGACATGTGAAATTAGACCAAATATGATGACTATGACATGTTAAAGTATCTCAATTAAAGCATGAAAGGAATCTACACAGCTAAAAATCGGCAATTTTCACATTTAGCCTATGTATACACTCGTCACCTTGCATACATGGCTTTCACATATCACAATTGTCACAACAACACCAAATACGAAGGGTTAATTCTCCCACACAAGGTTAGGCAAGCCATTTACTTCAAACCACACTAAATCAATCAACTAGAAGTCATTTCCCTCGATTATCCAACTCTAAACGGCTCGAATCTAGCCAAAACAATTTCATTCTATAAATATAACTACAGGAAACTAATTCAAACAATGAAAATTATGATCTTCGCGAAGAATTAAAAAGTCAACCAAAAAGTCAAACCCGAGCCTACGTCTCCCAACCCGACCAAAATTATAAAATCCAAACGCTCATTCGATATCGAGTCCAACCATACAAGAATTATTCAAATACTACCCTTGGGACCTCTACCAAGCATACCAACAAGTCCTAAAAAATCATACGAACATATTCGAAGAGTCAAATCGCATCAAACAACATTAGAATCACGAATCGCGCATCGATTCAAGCCTAGGAACTTATGAACTTCCGAATTCCAAAACTAATGTCGATTCATACCAAAGCAACTCCGATTGACTTCTAATTTTGCACACAAGTCATAAATGACATTACAGACTTATTTCAACTTCCGAAATCGGGATCCGACCCCGATATCAATAAAGTTAACTTTCGGTCAAACTTCCCAAACCTTAATTTTCCCAACTTCGCCAAATCACGCCGAAATGACTATAGGCCTCCAAATCCACATCTGATCGCGCTCATAAGTCTAAAATCAACATACAGAGCTATTGGAACCGTCAAAACTCCATTCCGGATTCGAATCCTCCAAAGTCAAACTACGGTCAACTCTAACAACTTAAACCTCCAACTTAGGGACTATGTGTCCAATTTAACTCTGAAACATTCCCAACACCAAAATCAAGCACGCCAATAAGTCATGTAACTACAATATAACACAGAGGAGACAATAAATAGGGGATCGGGGATAATAAACTCAAAATGACCGGCCGGGTCGTTACATCGTCCTCCTCTTAAAACAAACAATCATCCTCGAATGAGTATAGAGACATACCTGAAGTGGTGAAAAGATGAGAATAACGCCTACACATATCATGCTCAGTCTCCCACGTCGCCTCCTCGAATTGTTGACCTCTCCACTGAACCTTCACTGAAGCAATGTTCTTCGACCTCCACTTTCGAACATGCCTATCCAAAATGGCCACCGGCTCCTCAACATAAGGCAGATCCTTGTCCAATTGGACTGAGCTTAAATCCAACACATGAAATGGTTCGTGATACTTCCGGAGCATAGAAATATGGAATACTGGATGAACTACAACTAGACTAGATGGTAGTGCAAGCATGTAGGCCACCTCTACAACCCTCTCAGGAATCTCAAAAGGTACGATATACCTAGGGCTCAACTTGCCCTTCTTCCAAAACCTCATAACACCCTTCATGGGCGAAACCTGGAGCAAGACTCGCTCCCTAACCATGAAAGCAACATCGCGAACCTTCCGATCTGCATAACTCTTTTGTCTAGATTGGGTTGTACGAAGTCGATCCTGAATCAATTTAACTTTTTCCAAAGCATCCTAAATCAAGTTTGTACCCAATAGCCTAGCCTCACCCGGATCAGACCAACCCACCGAAGACCGACACTATCTACCATAAAAGGCCTCATACAGAGCCATCTGAATGCTTGACTGGTAGCTGTTGTTGCAGGCAAACTCCGCATGTGGCAAGAACTGATTCCAAGAACCCCCAAACTCCATCACACACACACGAAGCATATCCTCCAATATCTGAATAGTGCGCTCAGACTGTCTGTCCGTCTGAGGGTGCAATGTTGTACTCAACTTCACTCGCGTGCCTAACTCGTGTTGTACGGCTCTCCAGAAATGCGATGTAAACTGCGTACCCCGGTCAGAGATGATAGATACCGGCATACTATGAAGCCTGACAATCTCGCGAATATAGGCCTGAGCCAGCTGTTCTGAAGAATAAGTAGTCACCACTGGAATGAAATGATCTTACTTGGTCAATCTATCCACAATTACCCATATTTTATCGAACTTCCTCTGAGTCTGTGAGAGCCCAACAACAAAATCCAAAGTAATTCGCTCATATTTCCACTCTGGAATCTCTAACCTCTAAAACAATCCACCTGG
Source organism: Nicotiana tomentosiformis (assembly GCF_000390325.3). Taxonomy (NCBI): domain Eukaryota; kingdom Viridiplantae; phylum Streptophyta; class Magnoliopsida; order Solanales; family Solanaceae; genus Nicotiana; species Nicotiana tomentosiformis. The sequence continues at coordinate 2,457,916 of NC_090822.1, forward strand.
CCGCTGATGCTCATACTTCACTTGCTGACAGTTTAGGCACCGAGCTACATATTCTACTTAGTCCTTCTTCATTCTCTTCCACCAATAGTGCTACCTCAAGTCCTGATACATCTTTGCGGCACCCGGATGAATGGAGTACCGCCAACTGTGAGCCTCTTAGAGAATCAACTTACGCAAACTATCCACATTGGGCACACATAACCTGCTCTGCATCCGCGATACACCATTATTCCTAATAGTGACCTCCTTGGCATCCCCGTGCTGAACCATGTCCTTGAGGGCAACCAGATGGGGGCCGTTATATTGACGCTCTCTGATACGCGAAGACCAAGAAACCACACGAGCCAAAACTCGGCTCGACTCTGAAACATCCAATCTAAAAAACTTGTTCGACAATGCATGAACATCCAAGGCTAATATCCTCTCTGCTACCGGTAGATATGCTAAACTACCCAAGCTCTCCGCCTTGCGACTCCAGGCATCGTCCACCACATTAGCCTTTACTGGATGATATAGAATGGTGAAATCATAGTTTTTAATCAACTCTAACCACCTCCGCTGCCACAAGTTAAGATTCTTCTGTTTGAACAGATGTTGGAGACTCCGGTGGTCGGTATAGACCTCACAAGGGACACTGTACAAATAGTGCCCCCAGATCTTTAAGGCATGAACAATAGCTCCTAATTCAAGGTCATGGACATGATAGTTCTTCTCATACACCTTCATCTATCTAGACGCAGGTAATCACCCTACCGTTCTACATCAATATCGTGCCGAGACCAATACGCGATGCATCACAGTGCATAGTATAAGACCCCGAAGGCAACACCAACATAGGGGTTGTAGTCAAAGTTGTCTTGAGCTTTTGAAAGCTCTCCTCACTCTCATCGGTCCACCTGAACGGAGCACCCTTCTGGATCATTCTTGTCATAGGTGCAACAATAGATGAGAAACCCTCTACGAATCAACAATAATACCTTGTCAAATCAAGAAAACTATGGATCTCAATAGCTGAAGACGGTTTAGGCCAACTCTGCACTGCTTCAATCTTCTTTGGATCTACCTTGATCCCCTCACTCGACACTACATGACCCAAAATGCCACTGGATCAAGCCAGAATTCACACTTTGAAAATTTTGCATACAGCTTCTTTTTTCTCAAGGTTTGAAGCATAGTCCTCTGGGGTTGCTCATGATCCTCCCATCTCCGGGAGTACAGAAGAATATCGTCAATAAACACAATGACGAATGAGTCAAGATATGGCCGGATAACACTTCTCATCAAGTGCATGAATGCTGCTGGGCGTTGGTCAGGCCAAAAGACATCACAGGGAACTCGTAATGACCATACCAAGTCCTAAAGGCACTCTTCGGGATATCTGGCTCCTGAATGTTCAATGGATGATAGCTTGAACACAAGTCAATCTCGAAGAACATTCTGGCACCGTGTAACTGATTAAATAGGTCATCAATGTGTGGTAATGGATACATGTTCTTTACTGTAACCTTGTTCAACTAACGACAATCGATGCACATGCGCATAGAACCATTATTTTTCTTTACAAACAAGACTGGAGCACCCCAAGGTGATACACTGGGCTGAATGAAATCCTTATTAAGAAACTCCTGCAACTACTCCTTTAGTTACAAACTCCTGCAATAACTCTAGTGAGACCATATGATATGGTGGAATAGAAATGGGTTGAGTGCCCGGTAATAAATTAATACCAAAATCGATATCCCTATAGGGCGGCGTGCCTGGAAGATCCTCCGAGAGTACATTCGGATAGATCCTCACTACCAAAACTGACTCAACGATAGGACTATCAACAATGACATCTCTCACATATGCTAGATACGCATCACATCCCTTCTCAAGCATCCGCTACACTTTTAGAAATGAGATAAACCTACTAGGAATATATTCTGAAGTACCTCTCCACTCTAACCATGTTAAACCTGGCATAGCCAGTGTCACAGTCTTGGCGTGACGGTCAAGTATAGCATGATAGGGCGACAACCAGTCCATGCCCAAAATAACATCAAAATCTACCATAATGAGCAATAATAATATCCATGTATATCTATGACAAACCGAATAATACATGTGATAACTGAGTCGGATACGACTCCCTCCGTCCTAGCAGGAAGAGGATAATATGTGGCTTGCCTCCCCTTCTATGGCAACCTCTACCTGCCCGACCTCCACCTCTAGCTAGTTGTGCAGGTGGAGTGGCAACTAGTGCGGTAACCATGGCCTGAGGCCCCGGTGGATTACGCGGAGCCTGAGTAGTGTATGGAGGTGCACCCCTACTGAGTATGGGGCAATCCCTCACCATATGACGAGTTTCACCACAATAAAAAAAAAAGCTCTCGGAAGGACGTGGCTGTTGTGATTGGCTCGAGCCTGATCGGCTGGACTGACCGCTGAAAGCACCCCGTGCAGGAGGTGCACTAGACATTAGATTTGCATAATGGGGAACCTAGGGCCTAAGAGTGGCCGGAATACCGATGGAAGCTGGAAGTGCTGAATTAATAGGGTGGCTCACATAGCCCATGCCATGATGGGCAGCAACTAGGGCATGGGAACCATTATATGTGTCAGAATCTCGAGGCCTCTTGGCCTCCCTCTCCTTTCTATCCCGAATCCTCATACCCTCTATTATCCTAGCAATCTCTACTACCTGGTGGCATGCGATCTCCATATCTAGATCTCGCACCATGCTAAATCTGATACCAGGGTTGAACCTCTCGATAAATTGACAAACTCACTCTCTAACAGTAGCAACCAAGGCTGGTGCATGCCTGGACAAGTCACTGAACCGGACTTCATACTCCTATACGATCATAGAACCCTGGCGCAATTGCTCAAATAATACGCGCCATGCATCCCTGAGACTCTAGGGAACAAACTCCCTCAAGAACATATCTGAGAACTGATCTCAGGTGAGTCTAGTCGCCTCAGCCGGACTACCCAACACATATGCTTGCCACCATTGATAAGTCGATCCCTTAAGATGGAATGTAGTGAAAGCAACCCCACTAGGCTCCACAATGGTACGGAGGATACGGTGGCACTCCTCAACAAAACACTGGGCATCCTCTGACGCTAAATTGCTAAAAGTAAGAGGGTGGTACTTCTTGTACCTCTCGATCCTGAGCTGCTCCCCCTCAGAAGATGCTACCCTAACCTCGGGTTGAACTAGACAATCGGTTGTACTGGTATGACCTCTGGGACCTGGTCAACCCGGACCCCCTGCTCTAGGGTATGGGCGGCAGGAGTCTGTTCATCTTTCCCAGCCTGAGATGTGGCAGGAGCAAGCAGGATTAACCGTTCTTGAGCCAGAGTGCAAACATGCTCAGAAACTGAGTGAGGGTCTCCAGAAATGCTGCGGTAATAACAGACATCACAGGTGCCTGCTCTCCAACTGGAGCTACTGGTGGTTACTCTGTAGAAGCTCGGGCTGCACCACGTGGATGTCCTTGGCCTCTACCCAGGCCCTAGCCTCTCGTGGCTCTAATAGGGGGTGCGAGTGTCTGGTCATCCGATCCAGCTATATGTGTCATCACCATCTGTGAGAGAATAGAAAGACAGAAATTTAGAATCCTGAAGTCAACAATTTCGCACGATACGGAATCAAAGAAGTGAATCTTTTCCTAACAGTTCCATATCCTCCCGAAGATAAGTACAGACATCTCTGTACTAATCCGTGAGACTCTACTAAACCTGCTTGTGACTCATAACACCTATGAACCTAGAGCTCTGATATCAACTTGTCACGACCCTAATTTCCTTCAATAGGACATCGTGACATCACTTAGTCTTTAAGACTATGTAAGCCCAACAACATGCGGAATAATTGAAATAATAATAGATATAAGTCTCATATGCAACAGCTATATAAAAACAACGTTACAACTCATCAAACACAAATCTCGAGACCTGACGTAATACAATTCGCAAGATCTAAGTATGAATATTGGATAATCCCATACATTATGTCTAGATATGAAGGATAATGAAATAAGAGATCTAGAGAGAGGGGGACTCCAAGGCCTACGGACGCCAGCATGTATACTTTGAAGTCTCCGCATTAGACTCCCATCTAATTCCTGGGCTGGTAAGAAGTACCTGAATCTACACAAAAAGATATGCAGAATAGTATCATGAGTACACTACAGCGGTACCCAGTAAGTGCCAAGTCAAACCTCGATAGAGTAGTGACGAGGTCTCGTCAGGACCCTACTAGAAATAATAAAAGACTGAACAAATGTAGACAGTGTAATAAAGACAGTAATGAAATTGAAACAACGAATAATACAACAAGATTTGCTACACATAACTAAACAATTAGTTCAATATGGATAAGGAAAATTAATAGTATGTTAAGGAAACAACGATCAAAGACAAGTACAAAAGAATGGGGAAATGTAAAAAAGAGTCACTACCGAGGTACCACCTCGTAGTCTCAAATCACAAAAATAAATCACAAACTTTTCTTATATCATTGCGGGAGCCTTTACATTTAGTTTTAAAAATCATTTTTCCCGAAATAGCATCCCGCGTTTTAGCCCACCTTATCACACCCCATGACTTCTAGTAGTTTGTGATGACCCAAAAGGTCATCTTATATTTTAGAACTCGAATTTGCGCTCTTAAGCCTTAAAAATCTCATTTTTACCCTCCTCGATTTGCGTGCGCAGTCCAGGCAGGTTTCCGGAAAGCTTTTATGTTGAAAAATAATGAAAATAAGAATTTTTGGCTTAAAAGATGATTTTAGTTGACTTCGGTGAACATTTTTGGTAAACGGACCCGGATCTATATTTTGATGGTCCCGGTAGGTCCGTATCAAATTATGGGACCTGGGCGTATGCCCGGAATTGAATTCGGAGGTTCCTAGCTTGAGTTATGAAGTTTTTGATAAAAATTAAAAGTCTGGAAATTATTTGTTTTTAAGAATTGATAGATATTAGGCATTGTTAGTATCGGGTCCGTATTTTGGTTCCATAGCCTTGTACAGGTTCATTATGATATTTAAGACTTGTCTGTGAAATTTGGTGAGAAACAGAGTTGATTTGACGTGATTCGGACGTCCAGTTGAGAAAATAGAAATTTTAGAGTGTTCTTGAGAATTTAATTTGATTTGGTACTAAATTCGTAGTTCTAGGTATTATTTTGGCAATTTGATCGCGCGAGCAAGTTTGTATGATATTTTTAGACTTGCGTGCATGTTGGGTTTGGAGCCCCGAGGGCTCGGTTAAGTTTTGGATAGGCTACAGAGTGATTTGGACTTAGAAAAATAGCTGGTGTGCTTCAGCTGTGTTGCAGGCCTCAGACCTCGCAAATGTGAGGTCAGGGTTGGCATTTGCGATCATTGTTGAGGTTGCATTTGCGAACTTCTCATCGCAAATGCGAAGAGAAGCTGGGCCAGCCTGTATTCGCAATTGCGAACTTTTCTTCGCATTTGCGAAAGGAGTCTAGGAGGGGTATGGATCGCAAATGTGATCTTTTGTCCGCATTTGCGAGGTCAGTGATCGCAGTTGCGATACTTTCCTCGCATTTGCGAAGGGCAGAAGGATTGTGAAGGCTTCACAATTGCGATAGCCTCTTCGCAATTACGAGCTTCGCATTTACGAAGCTCTGGTCGCAAATGTGACGTCTGCAGCTGAACAAAATGACTTTTGGGCGGGAATTTTCATTCATTTCCCAAATTTTCAAGACCTAAAACACAAGAGGCGATTTTTCAAAGCCCATCTCTTCCCCAAATCATAGGTAAGTGATTCTAAACTGGTCTCTTTCAATCTTTAACTATATCTTACAAGATTTCCACCTAAAATGCAAGGTTTTCATGGTAGAATTAGGGGTTTTAGGTAGAAACTAGGGATTTCGAAAATTTGGGGATTTAGACCTCAATTTGAGGTCGGATTCCCAAACCAATTATATGTTCGGGCTCGGGGGTGAATGGGTATATGGATTTTGGTTCGAACCTCGGGTTTTGACCAAGTAGGCCCGAGGTCCATTTTTGACTTTTTGGAGGGAAATTTAGGAAATTTAATTTATGCAATATAATTTATTCCTTTAGCAATATTTGATATTATTGAGTCATTTTGAATAGATATGAGTGGTTTGGAGGTGATTTCCAAAGGAAAGGTTGTGATTGAGAATTAAGTGGCCTTCGGAGCGAGGTAAGTGTTGTGTCTAACCCTGACTTGAGAGAATTAGGAACCCTAGATTACTTGCTAAGTGAAATTCATGTGAGCGGCGTATATGTGAGGTGATGAGTACTTATGCGCAGCCAAATTTACCTGTTTTTCATGTTTCTCAATTTTTCTTATATTGTCTCATTCTTATGCCTAATTGCGATATGTTATACTAGTGTTGTTCAATTTATCGTTCTTATCATGTTTACGGATTTCCTGGTGATAATTGAGTTTTTATTTCAAAGTTGAGATTGATGTTATGGAACCAAATGTTGAGGTAAGGTTTGTATTTGTTATTCTATCTCCATGTTGATATTTATGCATTGTATTATGGTAAGGGAGAGTGTTAATGCACGAAGGGTGATGCCGTGCCATATTGTGAGTGTTAATACACGAAGTGTGATGCCGTGCCATATTGTTAGTGTTAATGCATGAAGAGTGATGCCGTGCTATATTGTGAGTGTTAATGCACGAAGGGTGATGTCGTGTCATGATATGAGAGTTAATGCACGAAGGGTGATACCATGCCGATTCTATTTATTTTATTGTGAGATTGAGAATAAAAGCACGAAGGGTGATGCCGTGAAGTTTTTCTTTCTGTACTCACTATTCCTGTTGATTCATGGTATATTGACTGCTTCGATGATCACTCTGTTGTAGTTCTTTATCTTGTATTCCCCTCAGTATATTCCCCTCCCGACATTTCCTGTTTAGTTCTTCATTTCAATTATTTGCCTAAACACTGTTAAATTGTACAGGTTGATTTGTAGGTACCTTGCCTTATCCTTATCACTACTTCATCGAGGTTAGGCTCGACACTTATCAGTACATGGGGTCGGTTGTATTGATGCTGCACTCTGCACTTTCTGTGCAGATTTTGATACCGGCTCGGGTTGATCGAGATTCTGCTATTGGTCCGCTATCTGGAGACTCAAGGTAGATCTGTCGGCGTTCATAGACCTTGAATTCCCCGTCTATCTTTTCTGTTCCACTGTTTCTTTCATTCAGACAGTTGTATTTCTTTCTGACTATTACTTATATCAAATTCTAGAATGCTTGTGAAATGTGACTTTAGATCCGGGTGGTAGTAGTTAATACAGATTTATGATATTCTGCACTTATTATATTTCATCTTAGTTAATTATTGTTAATTACTTAATGGAAATAAGGAATTGGTTAATGATTCTCTAACGTTGGCTTGCCTAGCAAGTGAAATGTTAGGCGCCATCACGGTACCGTCGGTGGAAAATTTCGGGTCGTGACATAGTTCCCCTACTAGCCATGTATATCAAGCCAACCTTATCTCACCGCATGCATTTCAATACGCAGACCTTATACCACCGCATGCGTATAAATATGACAACGTATCAAAAATCGCACCTCAAGTGCCCAATATCATAGGTTACCAGAGAAACCAAACAATAACAGTTTTTCACAATAAGGAGCCCACGGCTCAACCACAATGTACCCAAAGTCTACACAATAATAACTCAAAGAATAACTCAATATAATTATATTTCACAATTTAACACTTTGCCTCAATAGGAATCACGACCTTTGCAACTTAATACCAATTTCAACAATAAGATATTCCAAGAAATAGCAATTTCAAGTAAGAATTCAACAGTTAAATAATGAATTTGGAATAAGGAAACAAGAACATTAACTAAACATGTAGAGAAATTAGCAACTGAAAGACAGGACAAGTAGACATGTGAAATTAGACCAAATATAATGACTATGACATGTTAAAGTATCTCAATTAAAGCTAGAAAGGAATCTACAAAGCTAAAAATTGGCAATTTCCACATTTAGCCCGTGTACACACTCGTCACATTGCATACGCGGCTTTCAGATAGCACAATTATCACAACACCAAATGCTAAGGGGTAATTCCCCCACACAAGGTTAGGCAATCCACTTACCTCAAACCACGCTAAATCAATTAACTAGAAGGCCTTTCCCTCGGTTATCCAACTGCGAACGACTTGAATCTAGCAACTATAGGAAACTAATTAAAATAATAAAAATTACGATCATTGCGAAGAATTAAAAATTCAACCCAAAAGTCAAACCTAGGCCCGCATCTTGGAACCCGACCAAAATTACAAAATCCGAACACTCATTTGATATCGAGTCCAACCATACAAGAATTATTCAAATCCGACCCCATTTCGCCATTCAAAACTAAAAAACTTAGTCTAAGAAGTTCTACCACTTTTCCCAAGATTTCCAACTCCAATCCCTAATTACATGATAAAAATAATGATAGATTCGAGTAATTTAACTAAAATCGAGTTAGAAATTCTTACCCCAATGTTCTCTTCTGAAAATTCCTTGATATTTCACCTCAAACCGAGCTTTCTAAGTCCAAGGTGTGAAATATTAAATAAACCCTCGATTTTAAAACTTAAGTCTATTGCCCAATGATTTACACATCGCGATCACGAAAATCCCTTCGCGATCGCGTAACACAATTCTGCCCAGCTGAAATTTACTCTCCGCAATCACGTGAAAGCAACCGCGAGCGCAATTAACAAGTTGCCTCAACTTCGTGATCGCATCGTAGGCCACGCGATCGCGTAGATTAAACTGCCTCAGCCCCACCCTCGTCATTCCTTCTTCGCTAACGCGACCTCCTACATGCCTTCGCGATTCACTTTAAACCAACCTTCTTCGATCGCATACACCACCTCGCGATCGTATAGATCAAACTCCCTCTAGTGCCACATTAATCTTCGCGGTCACATTTTTGCACTTGCTATCGCGTATATGGAAACCAGAAGCACCAGATCCAACAATCTTCAATGTTCCGAAATGCGCTGAACGTGATCTGAATTACACCCGAGGCCCCCAAGACCTCAACCAAGCAAACCAACAAGTCCTAAAACATCATACGAACACGCTCGAAGCATCAAATCACATCAAACAACACTAGAATCACAAATTGTGCATCGATTCAAGCCTAGGAACTTATGAACTTCTGAATTCCAAAACTAATGCCGATTCATTCCAAAACAACTCCGATTGACTTCACATTTTGCACACAAGTCATAAACGACATTACAAACCTATTCCAACATCCTGAATCGAGATCGGACCCCGCTATCATCAAAGTAAACTTTCGGTCAAACTTTCCAAACCTTCCGAATATTAATTTTCCTAACTTCGCTAAATCACGCCGAAATGACCTACGAGCCTCCAAATCTACATCATATCGCGCTCCTAAGTCTAAAATCACCATTCAGAGCTTTTGGAACAGTCCATTTCCAAACGACCTATGTCACATTTAACTATGAAACTTTCCCTACCCCGAAACCAAGCACCCCGACAAGTCACGTAACTACAATATAACATAGATGAGGCAGTTGTGATGACCCAAGATGTTATCTTTAAATTTAATAATTAATTATGTATTTTAAGACCACAAAAAGTACTATTTATTATTCCTCGACTTGCGTGCGCAGTCCGTATAATTTTTCGGAAAGTTTTCGTATAAAAAATGGATTAAAATGTGAAATAGAGCTTTAAAACTCAATTGAGTTGACCTTGGCCAACATTTGAGCAAAGGGACTCGAATCAGTGTTTTGACAGTTCCGGTAGGTCCGTATCATGATTTGGGACTTGGGCGTATACCTGGAATCGAATTCCGAGGTCCCTAGCCCGAGATATGGAATTTTGATGTAAAATTAAAAGATGAAAGCTTAATAATTTTTAAGAAGTTACTGATGTTGGATTTATTGACACCGGGGCCGAATTTTGGTTCCGGAATCCGGTATAGGTCCACTATAATATTTATGACTTGTCTGCCGAATTTGTTGAGAATTAGAGTTGATTTAACGTGATTCGGACGCCCGGTTGTAAAAATACAAGTTTTAAAGTTTCTTGAAAAATTTCCTTTGATTTGGTGTCCGATTCGTAGTTCTAGGTGTAATTTTGACGATTTGATCGCGCGAGCAAGTTCGTATGATGTTTTAGGACTTGTGTGCACGTTTGATTTGGAGTCCCGAGGTCTCGGGTGAGTTTCGGATAGACTACGGGATGATTTTGAACTTAAAATCTAGTTTTAGGATTTCGTGAGTTTTTTCGGTATTTGAAATGTGGGTCCCGCTGTCGAATATTAAAATAAATTTTGGATTTTTACTCAAAAAATTAGTAAATTCATTTGAAATTAATTCTTGTGATTTGTATTGAATATATCGAATTGTTTGTGAATAGATTTGACGCTTTAGGAGACAAATTCAAAGATGAATGCTTAATAATATTTAAGAAGTTACTGATGCTGGATTTATTGACACCGGGTCCGTATTTTAGTTCCGGAATCCAGTATAGGTCCACTATAATATTTATGACTTGTCTGCCGAATTCGTTGAGAATCAGAGTTGATTTGACGTGATTCAGATGTCTGGTTGTAAAAATACAAGTTTTAAGGTTTCTTGAAATATTTTCTTTGATTTGGTGTCTGATTCGTAGTTCTAGGTCTAATTTTAATGATTTGATTGCGCGAACAAGTTCATATGATGTTTTAAGACTTGTGTGCATATTTTATTTGGAGCCCCGAGGGCTCGGGTGAGTTTTTGATAGGCTACGGGATAATTTTGAACTTAGAAAATCTGGTTTTTGACCTTCTGTTGTCCTCTCGTGCATTGTGCATAGGGATCGCGAAGCCATTCCTGCGATCGCGAAGAGAGACTTTTTGAGCAGTGAGTTTTAATCTTCGCGTTCTCGAATATAGGCATGCGAACGCAAAAGGCTAGCTCCCAGTGCACTGCAAACGTGAGCACAAAGCTGCGATCGTGAAGAAGGAATGAGGCAGAAGCTGAAGCATCAAAATTGTGCTACGCGGTCGCGTAAACCGGTACGCGATCACGTAAGGCTGAGAAATTGTTCTCTGCGATCGCATGGACTTATACGCGATCATGTAGTGTTAAACAAACCTGGGCAAATTTTGTTCTATGCGATCGCGAACGAATTTCCACGATCGCGATGAATAAAAATATGAAAAACAAAACTTAAGTTTTGGAAATGGGGTTTCGACCAATTTTCAACCATTTCCAATTATTGAGCTCGGGTAAGGTGATTCTTGGGCGATTTTTATGGGAAAACATAGGGGTAAGTGTTCCCTATCCTATATTGATTATATTTTATTATTCCATACTCATTTATATCATGAATCCGTAAAATTTTAGGAGAAAAATCAGATTTTTATAAAATCTTCCAAAAAAAAAAATTTAAGATTTGAAGGTCCATTTAACATCAGAATTGGATAGTATTTTGTATAGTTGAACTGGTAGCGGAACGGGTGTTCAGATTTTGTGAGTTTTTCAAGTATTTGAAATGTGGGTCCCACTGTCGAATATTAAAATACATTTTGGATTTTTACCCGGAAAATTACTAAATTCATATGAAATAAATTCCTATGATTCGTATTGAATATATCAAATTATTTGTGAATAGATTTGATACTTTTGGAGACAAATTCAAAGGGAAAAGCTGTGGTCGAATAATTTATTGGAATTTGCAAAGTGAGGTAAGTGTCATGGTTAACCTTGACTTCAGGGAATAGAACCCTTAAACTATTTGTTATGTGAAATGCATGTGAACGATGTACAGGTGAGGTGACGAGTGTCTATACGTCGTCGAATTAATTGTTTGCATAATTACTTGTAAAATCATAAATTGTTTTAATCATGAATTAATTGTTATAATAATTGTTTCTTTCCTATTCTTTGACAAATATTAATTTTTGAATTCCTACAATAATTGTTACATGCTACTTGAATTATGTGTATTAATTGATACTTGACATTTAACATATTTAACATTAAACTGCCTATTTTCTCCCTGAGTTCCTTAATAAATTGCTATTTGTCATTGTTTATTTCATAACTAAATCTTTATTATTGTTTCCTTGTTGTCCGAAAAACTTTATATTAATTGTTGCATTCATTGGGGTAATTTCTTCTATAAGAATTGGCAAATGAATATATTGGAGGATCGGGTTGCACGCTGCAACATACTTATTCAAAAGTCAACATATATATATATATATACACAAATGAATATATTGGAGGATCAGGTTGCACGCCGTAACAGACTTATTCAAAAGTCGACATATATATATATATATATATATATATATATATATATATATATATATATATATATATATATATATATATATATATATATTGGGGGCTCGGGTTGCACGCCGCAATATACTTGATTAAAATGAATATATTGGAGCAACGGGTTGCACGCCGCAACAGAATTAAATATGAATATATTATGAGAGCGGGATGTACGCTGCAACAGAAATTGATGGAAATGATATTTGGTTATGACTGTTGAGTTGGCTTCAATTATTATAAATGAGTTATCTGATTTATTTCTATTATTGTTGTTGTTATTAATATTGCGTACAAGTAATGTAAGTGACCCGCCTTAGCCTCGTCACTACTTTGTCGAAGGTAGGATCAGCACTTACCATTACATGGGGTCGCGTATACTGATACTACACTTTGTGGCGTGCCATAGATTTGCTCGGATTCCAGCTACTCGGAGGAGACTTGAGGTATAACTGCATGGCGTCCGCAATTCTGAAGTCCCTGTCTATTTTACTTTAGCTGTGCGTTTATTTCTAGACAGCTTTATTTTATTCAGACCTTTATTTGTATTATTCTAGAAGTTCATGCACTTGTGACACCAATTCTGGGATGGTATTTAGACACCGTTATTTTTATGGATTATTCACTACTTTTAGACTTTACTTTCGCATTTGTTCTTTGTTATTAATAAATTTAAAAATTATTTTAAAAATGGATAATATTATTCTAATATTGGCTTTCCTAGCAAGTGAAATGTTAGGCGCCATCACGGTACGAAGGTGGGAATTTCGGGTCGTGACAATTGGTATCAGAGCACTAGGTTACATAGGTCTCACGAGTCATGAACAAGCTTAGTAGAGTCTGAAGGATCAGTACAGAGACGTCTGTACTTATCTCTCAAAGGCTATGAAGTTTAGGAACAATATTACTTTTTTCTTATTCTGTCATGCGATTTTATTCTATTATCGATGATTGAACCATTCTACACTTATTCTCTCGCAGATGGTGAGAACACGTAATACCTCTATAGCCGGGGGTAGAGGTCGAGGCCGAGGTCATGCTAGAGGCCGAGGCAGAGGTCGAGGTAGAGCTCAGTCCAGAGCTCGAGCAGCTGCACCTTGTATAACCTCAGGTGGACCTTCAGGAGGAGGTTCCAGTTCAAAAACTACCAGTTGGTCCAGTTCAGGTCCTGGAAAGATTCATAGCCACTCCCATACTTTAGGATGCTCTAGTCCGTTTGGTAAGTCTTATGGAGGGCGTGGCCCAGAATGGTACATTTCAAGTGGCACCAGCCGTCTCACAGGCTGGGGGAGGAGCACAAACTCCCACTACTCCCGCTCCGTAGTAGATGGCTCCCCAGAATCAGGCTCCAGCAACCTTGCCAATTGGGGTAGTTCATCCAGTTGTTGGGGCACAGAACGGTGATAGCCCCGCCATGTATTTTGAGGCCTTATTGAGATTGGATAAGTTTAGTAAGCTCTTTCTAGTTCACTTCAGTGGTACACCTTCTGAGGACCCACAGGATTATCTTGAACGCTGCCACGAGCTGCTGCGGGACATGGGTATAGTTGAGACCAATGGGGTTGATTTTGTTGTATTTCAGATGATGGGTTCCGCCAAGAGATGGTGGAGAGATTATACATTGACCAGACCAGTTGGATCGCCTGCACTTACTTGGGAGTAGTTCTCTCAGCTATTTCTAGAGAAGTTCCTTCCTATCACACTAAGAGAGAAATTCCGCAAGCAATTTGAGCGTCTACAGCAGGGCAGTATGACTGTTACTCAGTATGAGTCCCGTTTTGTGAATTTGGCCCATCATGCTCTCCTTTTACTATCTACTGAGGGAGGGAGAGTGAGGAGGTTTATTGAGGGACTCACTCACCCTATCAGGCTTCAGATGGCCAAGGACACCGGAAGTGAGATTTCTTTTCAGGCGGTTGCTAATGTCGTGAGGAGGATCGGGATAGTTCTTGCACAGGAGAGAGGAAAGAGGACTGATAAGAGGCCTCATCAGTTTGGTGGTTTCAGTGGTGCCTCATCTGGAGGCAGGGGTAAATTTGGTAGGGGTCATCCTCCCAGACCGTTTCATTCAACACTTCATGCATCTCACGGTGCTTCAGGGAGTCACGGTCCTATTATGCCTTACTATGGGCAGCCAACATTCAGTGCACATTCAGCTCCTATCAGTGCACCACCACTCCAGAGTTACTACATCGGTTATCCGGCCCATTTGGGTCATCTTCAGCTTCAGCAGCCACGGCATCAAGATGGGTGTTATGAGTGTGGGAATATTGGTCACATCAGGAGGTATTGCCCTTGGTTGGCGAGTAACAGATCTCGGCAGGATTCTCGTGCCATCCACCGCCTGCTCAGCCAGCTAGAGGTAAGGGTCAGGCAGCTAGAGGTAGAGGTCAGACCATTAGAGGTGGAGGTCAAGCCATTAGACGCCGTCCTAGAGACGGAGTTCAGAGTGGTGGGGCCCAGCCCCGATTTTATGCTTTTTCAACTAGACCTTAGGCCGAGACATTTGATGGTGTGATCACAGGTATTATTCCAGTTTACCATAGAGATGCTTCAGTTCTATTTGATCCAGGATCTACTTATTCTTATGTGACCTCCTATTTTGCTTCATATTTGATTGTGCCTTGTGATTCTCTGAGTGCTTCTGTATGTGTATCTACACCGGTGGGACACTTTGTTGTAGTAAATCATGTTTATCGTTCGTGTGTGGTTACTATTGGTAATCTTGAGACTAGTGTGGATCTTCTACTTCTTGATATGGTAGATTTTGATGTCATCTTGGATATGGATTGGCTGTCCCCTTATCATGCTATATTGGATTGTCATGCCAAGATAGTGGCATTAGCCATGCCGGGGTTACCTCAGTTAGAGTGGAAAGGAACTCTCGGTCAATCCACCAGCAGGGTTATTTCTTATATGAAAGCTCAGTGTATGGTTGAGAAAGGGTGTCTAGCCTATTTGGCTTATATTCGCGATCCTAGTGTGGATGTTCCCTCTATGGACTTAGTAACAGTTGTTCATGAATTTATAGAAGTATTTCCTGCAGATTTGCCGGGGATGCCGCCCGATAGAGATATTAACTTCTGTATTGATTTGGCTCCGGGCACTCAACCCATTTCTATTCCACCATACCGTATGTCCCCGCTGGAGTTGAAAGAATTGAAGGAGAATTTACAAGACTTGCTTGATCAGGGATTTATTAGACCAAGTATCTCGCCCTGGGGTGCACCAGTACTATTTGTAAAGAAGAAAGATGGCTCTATGCGGATGTGTATAGAATATCGGCGGTTGAACAAAGCTAATATTAAAAAGAAATATCCGCTGCCAAGGATTGATGACCTATTTGATCAGCTTTAGGGTACCAAGGTATTTTCGAAGATCGATTTGAGGTCTGGTCACCATCAGTTGAAGATCAGGGCATCTGATGTCCCTAAGATAGCTTTCCAGACTCGGTAAGGCATTACGAATTCCTAGTGGTGTCATTTGGGTTTATAAATGCCCCAACAGTATTTATGGATTTGATGAATTGAGTGTTCAAGCCCTATTTGGATTCTTTTGTTGTTGTATTCATTGATGATATCTTGATTTACTCCAACAGTCGAGAGGAGCATGAGTAGTATCTTTGGAGTGTGCTTCAAACTTTGAAGAATAATCAGTTATATGCCAAATTTTCAAAATGTGAATTCTGGTTAGACTCAGTTGCCTTTTTGGGGCATGTTGTATCGACAGAAGGCATAAAAGTGGATCCTAAGAAGATTGAGGTTGTTTAGAATTGGCCTAGACCTACTTCAGTTACAGAGATCCGGAGTTTCCTGGGTTTAGCAAGTTATTATTGTCAGTTCGTGGAAGGGTTTTCATCTATAGCAAGCCCATTGACCAGACTGACCCAAAAAGGTGTTCCATTCAGATGGTCAGACGAATGTGAGTTGAGATTTCAGAAGCTCAAGACTGCTTTAACAACGGCGTCGGTGTGGTATTACCAACAGGTTCAGGATCGTATATGGTATATTGTGACGCATCTCACATTGGGCTTGGTGAAGTATTAATGCAAGATGGCAGGGTGATTGCATATGCGTCATGGTAGGTTTCACGAGAAGAATTATCATGTTCATGACTTAGAACTGGCAGCCATTGTTCATGCACTGAAGATTTGGAGGCATTACCTCTACGGTGTCTCGTGTGAGGTATTTACTGATCATTGTAGCCTTCAGTATCTGTTCAAACAAAAAGATCTTAATTTGAGGCAGAGAAGATAGTTGAAGTTGTTGAAAGACTATGATATCACCATTTTTTATCACCTCGGAAAGGCCAATGTGGTGGCTGATGCTTTGAGTAGATAGGCTATGAGTACGGGCAGTCTTGCGTATATTCCGGTTGTTGAAAGGCCATTATCTACAGATTTTTAGACTTTGGCTAATCAGTTCATAAGGTTAGATGTTTCAGAACCCAATTGGGTTCTAGCTTGCACAGTCGCTCGGTCTTCTTTATATGAGCGCATGAGAGAGAGGCAATATGATGATCCTTATTTACTTGTCCTTAAGGACACGGTGCAGCACGGTAATGCCAAACAGGTTGTTGTGGGGGAAGATGGAGTTCTACGAATGCAGGGTCGTATTTGTGTGCCTAATATTGATGGGCTTCGTTAATTAATTCTTGAAGAGGCACACAGTTCTAGGTATTCTATTCATCTAGGTACCGCCAAAATGTATCAAGATTTGCAAAAACATTATTGGCGGAGGAGAATGAAAAAAGGATACAGTTGCATATGTAGCTCGGTGTCTGAATTGTCAGCAAGTTAAGTACGAGCATCAGAGACCTGGTTGTTTGCTTAAGAAGTTAGAAATTCCTGAGTGGAAGTGGGAGCGTATCACTATGGATTTTGTATTTGGGCTCCCACGGACATAGAGAAAAATTGACGTAGTTTGGGTCATTGTGGACAAGTTGACCAAGTTAGCACATTTTATTCCAGTGGCAGTTACCTATTCTTCAGAAAGGTTAGCTAAAATTTACATTCATGAGATTGTCCGCCTTCACGGTGTGCCCGTGTCTATTATTTCAGATCGAGGTACAGTTTACCTCACACTTCTGGAGAGCTGCACAGCGTGAGTTAGACATACGGGTTGAGTACAACATTTCATCCACAGACAGACGGACAGTCAGAGCGCACCATTCAGATATTGGAAGATATGCTTCGCGCTTGTGTTATAGACTTTGGAGGTTCTTGGGGTCATTTCTTGCCACTTGCAGAGTTTGGTTATAACAATAGATACCAGTCGAGCATTCAGATGGCTCCATATGAGGCATTATACGGAAGGCAATGTCGTTCGCCAGTTGGCTAGTTTGAACCGGGAGAGGCTCGGTTATTGGGTACCGATTTGGTACAGGATGCCTTGGATAAGGTCAAGATTATTCAGGATCGACTTCGCACAGCTCAGTCTAGCAAAAGAGTTATGCCGGCCGTAAAGTTCGTGATATTGCATTCATGGTTGGAGAAAGAATATTACTCCAGGTTTCACCTATGAAAGGTGTAATGAGGTTCGGAAAGAAGGGCAAGTTGAGCCCTAGGCCCTTTGAAATTCTTGAAAGGGTGGGTGAACTAGCCTACAAGCTTGCATTACCACCTAGTTTATCAGTGGTTCATCCGGTGTTACATGTGTCTATACTCCGAAAATATCATGGTGGTCCGTCCCATGTGTTAAATTTCAGCTCAGTCCAATTGGAGAAAGATTTGACTTACGAGGAGGAGCCGGCGGCTATTCTAGCCCGGCAGGTACGACAGTTGAGGTCTAAGAGTTATCTTTCAGTTCGGGTACAATGGAGAGGTCAGCCGGTAGAGGCATCTACCTAGGAGTCCGAGTCGGACATGAGGAGTAAATATCCACACCTTTTCTCCAGCTCAAGTACTTTTTCTAACTCTGTTCGAGGACGAATGTTTGTTTTAGAGGTGGAAAATATGATGACCCAAAATGTCATCTTTAAATTTAATAATTAATTCTGTGTTCTAAGACCTCGAAAAATACTATTTATTATTTCTCAACTTGCGTGCACAGTCCGTATAATTTTTTGGAAAGTTTTCGTGTTAAAAATGGATTAAAATGTGAAATATAGCTTTAAAACTCAATCAAGTTGACCTTGGTCAATATTTTGAGCAAACGGACTCTTATCAGTGTTTTGACAGTTCCTGTAGGTCCGTATCGTGATTTGGGACTTGGGCGTATGCCTGGAATCGAATTTCGAGATCTCTAGCCCGAGATATGGAATTTTAATGAAAAATTAAAAGATGAAAGCTTAATGATTTTTAAGAATTTACTGATGTTGGATTTATTGACACCGGGTCCGTATTTTAGTTTTGGAGCTCGGTATAGGTCCAATATAATAATTATGACTTGTCTTCCGAATTTGGTGAGAATCAGAGTTGATTTGACGTGATTCGAACATCCGGTTGTAAAATAAGTTTTAAAGTTTCTTGAAAATTTTCCTTTGATTTGGTGTCCGATTCGTAGTTGTAGGTGTTATTTTGACGATTTGATCATGCGAGCAAGTTCGTATGATGTTTTATGACTTGTGTGCATGTTTGGTTTGGAGCCCCGAGGGCTCGGGTGAGTTTCGGATAGGCTACATGATGATTTTGAACTTAAAAAATCTGATTTTTGAGCTTATGCGATAATCTGGTGTATTGTGCATTGCGATCGCGAAGCCATTCCTGCGATCGCGAAGATAGAATTGTGAGCCGTGAATTTTACTCTTCACGTTCGTGAAGATAGGCACGTGAACGCGAAAGGCTAGCTCCCAGTGCACTGCGAATGCGAGCACAAAGCTGCGATCACAAAGAAGGAATGAGGCCGAAGGTGAAGCATCAAAATTGTGCTGCGCGATCGCATAAACCGGTATGCGATCGCGTAAGGCTGAGAAATTGTTCTCTGCGATCGCATGGCCTTATACGCGATCGCATAGTGTTAAATAAACTTGGGCAAATTTTGTTCTACGCGATCGCGAACGAATTTCCGCGATCGCGATGAATAAAAATCTGAAAAACTGAACTTATGTTCTGGAAATGGGATTTCGAACCATTTTCAACTATTTCCAATTTTTGAGTTCGGGTAAGGCGATTCTTTGGCGATTTTCATGGGAAAACATAGGGCTAAGTGTTCCTTATCCTATATTGATTATATTTCATGATTCCATACTCATTTATATCTTGAATCCGTGAAATTTGGGGGAGGGGGGGGGGGGAATCAGATTTTTATAAAAACTTCCAAAAACGAAAATATAAGATTTGAAGATTCATTTAACATCGGAATTGGATTATCTTTGTATAGTTGAACTCGTAGCGGAACAGTTATTTGGATTTCGTGAGTTTTTTTGGGAATTGAAATGTGGGTCCCACTGTTGAATATTAAAATAAATTTCGGATTTTTACCCGAAAAATTAGTTAATTCAAATGGAATTAATTCCTATGATTCGTATTGAATATTTCGAATTGTTTGTGAATAGATTTGACGCTTTTGGAGACAAATTCAAAGGGAAAAGTTGTGGTCGAATAATTTATTGAAATTTACAAAGTGAGGTAAGTGTCGGGGTTAACCTTGACTTGAGGGAATAGAACCCTTAAACTATTTGTTATGTGAAATACATGTGAAAGGCGTATAGACGAGGTGACGAGTGTGTATACGTCGTTGAATTAATTGTTTGCATATTTACTTGAACAATCATAAATTGTTTTAATCATGAATTAGTTTTTATAATAATTGTTTATTTCCTATTCTTAGACAAATATTAATTCTTGAATTCCTGCAATAATTGTTACATGCTACTTGAATTATGTGTATTAATTGCTACATTTACCATATTTAACATTAAACTGCTTATTTTCTCCCTCATTTCCTTAATAACTTGCTATTTGTCATTGTTTGTTTCATAATTAAATTATAATTATCGTGTGCTTGTTGTCCGAAAAACTTTATATTAATTGTTGCATTCATTGGGGTAATTTCTTCTATAAGAATTGACAAATAAATATATTAGAGGATCGGGTTGCACGCCGCAACATACTTATTCAAATGTCGATATATATATCGGGGGATCAGGTTGCACGCCGCAACAGACTTGATTAAAATGAATATATTAGAGGAGCGGGTTGCACGCTGCAACGGAAATTGATGGAAATGATAATTGGTTATGACTGCTGAGTTGGGTTCAATTATTATAAATGAGTTACCTGATTTATTTCTATTATTTGTTGTTGTTACTAATATTACGCACAAGTTAATATTAGTGACCCGCCTTAGCCTCGTCACTACTTCGTCGAGGTTAGGCTCAGCACTTACTAGTACATGGGGTCGGTTGTACTGATACTACACTCTTCACTTCTTGTGCAGATTTCGAAGTTGGTCCTAGAAGCGTACCATAGACTTGCTCGGATTTCAGCTACCCAGAGGAGACTTGAGGTATAACTGCATGGCGTTCGCAGTTCTGAAGTCCCCGTCTACTTTACTTTAGCTGTGTGTTTGTTTCCAAACAGTTTTATTTTATTCAGACCTTTATTTGTATTATTCCTGAAGCTCGTGCACTTGTGACACCAATTCTGGGATGGTATTTAGACACCGTTATTTTTATGAACTATTCATCATATTTTAGATATTACTTCCTCATTTGTTCTTTGTTATTAATAAATTTAAAAATTATTTTAAAAATGGATAATATTATTCTAACGTTGGCTTGCCTAGCAAGTGAAATGTTAGGCACCTCACGGTCCGAAGATGGAAATTTCGGGTCGTGACATTTTAGAACCACCGTTAAAAAAAATCCCAATAAGAAAAGTCTTGAGAAAGTAGCATCCGGGTAGAATTTGGGAAGCGCTCCTAGCGATCGCCAAAACTTTCCCATATACCAAATTTAGAGATTGCCATATTTTGTGGCAAATCTCGGTGATCAACCTATGAAAAATTCTGGCGATTGTTTACCCCAAATCAATAGATGTACGACAAGTGTTTGTACATTCACTTCTAACACTTAACCACAATTAATGTATATTTTTACTTCATGAAATCATTTGACCGTGGCAAATAAAAATTGTTTTGGTGTAAGCACCTGGAGCGCGGAAATATTTACCTATAAAGAGTTCTAGATGTATCATTAGGATTGTCAAGAAGGAAATTCCAATTAAATGTTATTTTTTATTTTAAATAAGTTTTAATTATCTCGTATAATTAATACACATATTTTTCATTTCACATTATATCCCATATAAAATAATACAAAATATTACAAATATTGACGACCCTAATTGAGATGGTAAAGAATATCCACCTATGGCTTTCGGACTAACTCTTCAACCAAGTCCAGCAATTCCAGAAAATGTACCACTGAAATCTTGAGTACCACTTTTTTGGTCAATACTACAACCAAAATTAATCCTAGCTTGTGTATTGTCTGAAGGAAAAGTAATAACCTCAGATTTCATAAAACCTTTTGTTGTTTGTCCAGATATACAAACTGAACTATCCTCAACACAATAAAGTCTTTTGAAAGTTTTCGACGTGGTACGATTGTATATAGTATTAAAAACTTGTTTGAAACACTTATTTGGAACACAAGGTGCACATTGCCACCAAACTAAGTAACATCCAGTGTCGATTAGTAAGTAATTTCTTATTCTTTCACTCCCAAGCATAAATAGGGCAACTAATGACTTTGATAGTAGGAAGTAGGTGCTACCTTTAGGACTTGGTTATGGATTTTATTCCAATTATGCATGTATTTCTCTTGAAAATCGGTCTCTTTTTTTATTTCAGTATCGCGGTATCTGACCTTTGATGCCAATTATGTAGCTCGAGCATGATCTTGAGCAAGACGATTAGTAAGAAGAGACTCATAGTCTTTGAATTTTGATTTTTCAAAGATGTCGAGATGGTAAACACTAAAAGAATAAGACGGCATTGGAAGATATCGAAGCTTGGATATATCAAAAGACATGAAAGCTTTTCTAGCTTGTTTAATGGAAGAAGAATTAATCTTGAAATATGATTTTTCATTGCTTAAACTAGCAAAGGATTTCCAATGAAGGATTGACATAAGAAGAAGAAGGAGGAGGAGGAGGTTTTCCATTGGTAATTAGTTTAATTTTACTATTGATTTGGTTTGGAATTTGTGTTGACATCTTCAATTATTTATAGTATTAGTATGCAAATATTGGATGAATCAATAGACATAAATTCTTTTCTCGTTAGGGAGATGTTTTTTTTTTATATAACAACACATCCACAACCCAACGAGGCACCACAATGTATATATCAATAACACTAATCTCAACATTGCATTATCGTAGTAATATCAGGACATGAAGCACATCATATGTATGCTTATCACCACATCTCTGGTCTTAAAAGCTGTTCATAATTAATTCCAGTATCCTCGATTAATCTCATTTTAACCAACACCTCGTTTCAAATTTTCACAATACTAACAACAGAATGTCAGGCATGAAAACCTCATGATTACTTACTCGGATTAATGAGTCACATTTACCGCCACCTGGGCACTCACCTCATAGGCTAAAATTCAATGTTTACAACACGAAAATGACTGAATATGAACAGAAAATATATAAGAATTATCAAATAAGCCTAATAGGCATGACTCCCTATTAATATTATTGTACAAATTAAATTTCACAAAGGGAGAATTTTAAACTCATAAATATTTTACCACAAGGACCTCGTCCTTATATAACTTCCACCGCGGCTTGTAGCCCGGTTTAAATATTTCACCTCAATGTTAAAGAAATGCGAGGATCTCGTCCTCAACTCCGAATCATAAGTATTTTGCACATTGTTCCAACTGAAATTTCAATTTCCTTCTCTCTTCTTTTCAATATATTTCATAAATAGTTTTCATAACACATAATAAACCCTCATACCGGTAGGGCATATAATTCATAAATATTAGAATCAGATATTATGAAATACATTAAACCCACTGTAATGAATAATAAAAATTTACTTTTGGACTTATAGCCCTCAATGGTGTACAAAATAAATGACAGACACGGGCTCACATATTCAAATCTTCCAACAGGGATAAACATATAAGTGGGTCAAAAAATTACGGAGTTCAACCATAAGCGGAGCATAATAGGAGGACTCACCTCAATATTCAGAACCGAATTAGGAAAAAATATCCTTTTATAACAAAATCAGGATCGTACCTGTAACGTCACCATCTGGTGTATTGGTCGCAGCCAAATCATAGCAATTATATCAACGGTTCGGGTCTCCACCTCTTAGGCGCCAACTACCCGCCTGTCCTCCACCTCTAGCTGACTGTGCACGTGGAGTATCAACTGGAATAAAGCTTATAGCTGGAGTGTTCTGATGGAATCCACCCCTCCCAAGTATGGGACAATCTCTCATGATGTGCCTGGTATCACCACACTCATAACAACCCCTCTGAGGTCGCGGTTGCTCGAACTGAGACTGTGCGGGATAACTGAATAATCATTATAGAAATATCGTGCCGGTGGTGCATTGTAAGAACTTCCTGGAGCTGGCCGACTGCTCGAGCCTCCACTATAATGGGTCCAAGCTGAAGAGTAAAATCCGCCGAACCCTCCAGATCTTCGAGACCTTTTAGCCTCCTTAGACTCCCTTTCCTCGCCTAACACACCCTCAATCTTCCTTGTAATCTTCACTACTTGTTGAAATGGAGTATCAATTTGCAACTCTCGAGCCACACATATTTTAATATCATAATCGAGCCCTTCAATGAATCTGCAGACCCGTTCTCTGATTGTAGCAACTAAGATAGGTGCATGACTGGCTAACTCACTGAACCTGATAGCATATTCCGATACTGTCACAGTGCCCTGACGCAACCGTTCAAACTCTGTGCGCCACGCATCTCTCAGAGTCTGGAGAACAAACTCTTTCAAGAACATTTCCGAAAATTGAGTCCAAGTTGGTGGTGTTGCATCGGTTGGTCTAGCTTCTTCATAGATTTGCCACCATCGATATGCTTTGCCTGGAAGTTGAAATGTAGTAAAGGCAACTCCGCTCACTTCCACAATACCCATGGTGCGGAGAATGTAGTGACAATTTTTTAGAAATTCATGGGCATCTTCTGTAGTTGTGCCACTGAAAGTAGATGGACAAATATGAATTACAACCTCCCAAGACTGGTAGTACAGAGTCACGAACTCTAACCGAATACATGGAATGATCACGAGGAATATACAATACTGTTTGATTAAAAATTAACAGTACAATGAAATGAAAAGACTCCAAGGGACTGCGACGGCCAAGCAGGTCTACCTTAATCCTTACGACCCCGCTGTAACTCTGCTCAAGTCCGATATCTCCAATACCTGGCTTTGCACAAAAATGTGCAGAAGTGTAGTATGAGTACACCACGGTCGGTACCCAGTAAGTATCAAGACTAACCTTAGTGGAGTGGAAACGAGATACAATCAAGACACTTACTAGTCTAATAGCCTGTGTAATATAATATACAAAATAATAGAAAACAAATAACAATAAGGGCAAGATAAAACAACCAGTGATATGCATAGCAAGACAATAAGAATACCATAAATATCGCTCAACAATTAATAATTACATGTACACCCAATTAATTCAAGTTTTTCAAATAATTATCTTTCACATATAATTCTTCCAAATAACTCTCTTTCAAATATAATTTTCTCAAATAATTATATTTCAAATATAATTCTATCAATAAATCTCTACATCCTTCGCGAATAACCACTCAATTACTTTATGATTCCCATGATTTTTCATATACTCCTAAAGTGCCATAACCCGTATCCATAAATTTCCTTGAATCATTCTCGAACTCAACCTCTGCAAGTCATAACTAATCCACAAGTATGCCTCAGACCAAAATTAAAATTTAACACATAACCATGAATTGAATTGTCAATAGCAGACTCCCCCACTTGGATTAAAGCCATAGATTAAAACACTCGATAACTCACAATACCCATACTCTATTACTGTCATAATCCCGTAGTCAGTGCAACAAATATTCTTCTCAAGCTCATACAATGCCAACCATAAAGATACCTCAATTGTCTGTTAAGCTCGCATTCATTCTGTTAACACTCAGGTCAACTTTCTCAACCAGATTCAAGTTCAAATCCCAACACATACGCCCCGTCGGCAGAAAAGAAACTCTCTACTCACATCATAAGGAATCTATGTAGATTACTCTGCAGGGGATAATCCACCTGCTTAACCTTAAATTGGTATCTTACTAAACCCTTTCGCAGTTACAATTACTATGAAATCACTTAATCTTTCTGAGTCCAACTCATTAACCAGACATGAGAATTTAATTTTTCCCAAAATTTAACAACGTGAAAGATCCTTCAAAACATTAATACTCAAGACTGTACGTCACATCAAAATGAAAATCATGCACAGAATGGCCTTTCCTTTACATTAGAAGGAAACACTTCTCATCACATTCAAATCGTCTTAACACATCCCGCAGTTAAACCATACTCATCACAAAGCCATTTCACCGATCATCGAGCCATAAATATTTCTCGTAGGGACATTACTGGACATATGAGTCCAAATGTACAACTTACCACTGAAGCTACTGAGCTCAAGTTGTGGTCTAACCATGGCCTCATGTCCTCCAGACTGGCCCATCACCAATACACAGAATACACATCTCGAACCTCGTTCATAGAATCACAAGCTAGTGACGCACAGTTGATACCGAGCGCTCATATGCGTATATGAATGCGTGGAAGGAATTTAAAGAGTTTCGCTTCAAGTTGAATCAATGCCGCATGATAAGGAAAGAAAGATGGGAAGTATATCCTAAATGTCATGTAGCCTCTCGAAGATAGGTATGGACATCATCATACCGATCTGCAAGACTCTACTAGAAACTTGTTCATGTCTTGTAGAACCTATGAACCTAGAGCTATGATACCACTTTGTCACGACCCAAAATCTGACTAGTCGTGATGGCACCTAACTCAACCCGCTAGGTAAGCCAATTAACCATTAACCAATTACAATAACAATTAATAAAGCAATTAAGTAAAGAAATATTTGAATCTAATACATTCCCCAAGAACTGGTAGTACAAATCATGAGCTTCTAAGAATAGAGTTTACAAAGCGAAAATAAAATAAATACATCGTCTGTTTGAAAAGTATATAAACAGAGTTTTATAGATCTAAGGCTACCACGAACAAGAGGAAGCTACAACCAGGACGCAGGTACATTTTCAAATCCAGCTCTCATCGAACACAACAACATCAACAACCAACATATGCACGCAAGGTGCAGAAGTGTAGTATGAGTACAAATAACCCTATGTACTCAATAAGTAACAACCCTAACCTTAGGTTGAAAGTAGTGACGAGCTCGTACCAAGGTCAAAGTCTAACTTCCATAACCAATAATAGTTCATAACAATATAAAAATAAGTAATACCTGAAGTAACTCAGAGATAAAATGCTCAATAAAATCATGATTTCTGAAAATAGTTCTACCTTTCAAGTACATCAGTGAAAACCCAAATTGTTTACCGAAGTTGCCAAAAATATGAGTAAGTTTGAAAACAGTAATTTTCCCAAAATATCCCTTCAATAATAATAAAGATGTTTAATTTTCTTTCCAGATAACCAGTGTAAAAGAAATGCATCACTATTCCGATATCTCAAAATATGTGAGAAGTTATAAATGAAGTGATACCATACATCATGAGGAAAAAAATACATTTCTACGCATGTATGTCATGTGTGCATGTCAATGTAATGCATCTCAGAGATGAACTCATGTACTCACATTCTCAGAGTACTCAATCTCACTTTCTCACACATTCCACCCATCATGTTCAATCACTTGGTATTGTATATGGCCAATCCGGCCTAGGGAAGATCCATCCCGGAATATACACATCAACTGATCATCAGTCACTCAATACCGAGTAGGTCTAATCCTGCCCGTGGAGAAGATCCATCTCCAGGTATATAATGCTTCAGACAAGATCCATGTCTAGGGAAGATCCATCCCTCAATACACTGGGGGTGTGCAGACTCCGGAGGGGCTTCTTCAGCCCAAGCGCTATAAACCGCATGGACAACCGCGTGCCATAATATCAATGTCTAGAATCGCACGGACAACTCACGTGCCGCACGGACAACTCTCGTGCTATAATCTCCACATCTAGAATCGCACGGACAACTCACATGCTGCACGGACATATCACAAGCTATAGTGACAACATCCTTACAAATAGGCCCCTGGCCTCACTCAATCATCAATCTCTCCAGTCTCACTCAGGGGCTCACAATGTCATGAAACTAGCCTGACAACAATGATATAATGTATCAATAAATAACTGAGACTGAGATATGATATGAATGCATGAATATGAGTGAGTACAAAATATTAATGAAATCAGTGAGATGGCAGTAAGAAACGACCACTATGGGTCCAAACAATATCGGCATAATACCTAAACATGATATCTAGCATGATTGACAGCTTATCTACTTTATCAAATGGTGAAAATACGGATATCAACAAAGTAGGACCGCTATACACTGCCATGGAAATAACAGAGTCCCAATTCATAAGGTGCACACCCACATGCACGTCACCTAGCATGTGCGTCACCTCAATACCAATCATATAACATGTATTTCGGGGTTTCATACCCTCAGCACTAAGATTAGAAGAGTTACTTACCTCGATCAAGCCAATACCAATGCCGAGCAAGCCAAGCGGTGCTCTAAAGATGCCATCAAGCACGTAGCTACCTCCGAACGTCTCAAAACTAGCCAAAAGCAATTCAAATACATCAAATAAAGCCCAAGAAAACAATTCCAAATGATAAAGATCGAATCCTTAATCAAAACCCAAAACTGGCAAAAAATCACACCCGGGCCCGCGCCTCGGAACCCAACAAAACTCACAAAATCCGACAACCCATTCAATTACGAGTCCAACCATGCTAGTTTCACTCAAATCCAACTCCAATTCGATGTTCAAAACTCGAAAATTCATATTATGAAACTTTAGGACAAAACCCACAATTTCTTCTTTAAAATTCACAATCCAATCACCAAAAATGAAGGTAGACTCATGGAATAAGATCAAAACCAAGTGTAGAAGAATTACCCCAATCGTTGTGATTAAAATGGCTCCAAAGGTCGCCTAAACCGTGCTCCAAAATCCGAAAATGGGTGAAACATCGCGAACCCTCGAACTTAAAGGGTTCTGTCCAGTCAATCCGCACCTGCAGACAAGGGGTCGTATCTTCGACCTTCGCTTCTGCGGGAAAAATCCCGCTTCTGTGAGAATAACTTGGCCAACCTTGATCGTTTCTGCGATGTCTAGGACCGCACTTGCGGTCATGCTTCTGCGCCAATTGGCCGCTTCTGCGCATGCGCATATGCGCCCTTGCTTTCGCTTCTGTGGGCCTCCTCATCTAGCTCTCACCTTGCATCTATGACGCCTTTGTCGCACCTGCGAGCCCATTTCCGCAGGTGCGGAAACACCAGAACCAACATCCTTCATCAATGAAATATGCAACAAAATTGATCCGAACCTCGTCCGAAACTCACCCGATGCCCCCGGAAACTCATCCAAATATACCAACAAGTCCCATCACATAATGCGGACCTACTCGAGGCCTAATATCACACCAAACAACATCGAAACGATGAATCACACCTAAATTCAAAATCAATGAACTTTGAAACTTCAACTTCCATAACCGGTGCCGAAACCCATCAAATTACGTTCGATTTAAATCACATTTTGCACACATTACATACCTATTCCAATTTCTTGAATCGGATTTCGACCCCGATATCAAAAGTCAACCCCCGGTCAAACTTCCCAAAAATTCAACTTTCGCTATTTCGAGCCTAATTCCACTACGGACCTCCAAATAATTTTCCGGACACGCTCATAAGTCCAAAATCACCATATAGAGCTATTGGAATCACCAGGATTCAATCCAAAGTCGTTTACACATAAGTCAACATCCGATTAACTTTTCTAACTTAATTTTTCAATTATGAGACTTAGTGCCTCATTTCTCTCCGAAATCCTTTCGGACCGAAACTAATTACCCCGGCAAGTCATACAACGACAGTAAAATAAAAAGTGAGAAGTAAATGGGGGAACGAGACTGTAATACTCAAAACGATCGGTTGGGTCGTTACACGTTTACCTCCAATGCTGGCAGTTCTAGTGGGTCCAAGCAAGTCCATGTAAAGCAACTGTAAATGTCACGATCCAATTCTCCTATAGGTCGTGGTGGTGCCCAGCTCCACCGCTAAGCAAGCCAATGGTGAACTAATTACATGATTACTTCTTTTAATAAGCATCCAAGTAATTAAATTCCAATAACTAAAAGATTACGAAACAATACACATAAATAAATAAGAAGAAAGCAGCTAAATGTAATCATAACAATAGTAAAAAAAAATCCCAAAACCATAACGTCTACTAGTGTGTGTGCCAAGACCTGGTATCACAACTGTATGAACTACTAGTAGAATATACAAAACACTAAGCTATTGTCCGAAATAAAGTAGACAGAAAGCAAAACACAAAAGAAATACTTTGGGTGTTGCAGAACGGCTCGGAAGGCAGCTCATCGCTTAGTCTCGGAGTATCAGGGGTGTGCGCCAGGGTAACTACCAGATGCACCTGCCTCGGAACGTGCACGGTTTGTGCAGAAGTGTAGCGTGAGTACATAAACAACATTTACCCAGTAAGTATCAAGTCTAACCTACAAGAAGTAGTGACGAAGGGTTGACATTGACACTTACTATGGGATAACAATAAAATGTAGGAATTATAAATAAGCATGGATTATGTAAAACAATTAATACAACCCAGTAACAAGAAGAGAATAAAAATTCTTTCACTAACAATAAATTTTGAGTCAATTCCTGTCATTTAAATAATTAGAACCACTCAAGCCATAAATTAATATCAAGTAAAACTAGGCTCCGAGTATTATCACTCGCGATTTATGCCGAGGTCGTACGACCCGATCAAGAAATATGCTATACACAGCCGAGAGTTGAACGACACAAACCATAGATGCATATATTAACCTGCCGAGGCAAACGGCCCGCTTCCATGAGAGTAGAGAAAATTTACCTCGCTCGCGGAAATACTTACAACGCGAGAGAATATGGAATTATCAGAGTTATTATAAAATCCTTCAATTCTTCCCAAACATAAGAGATCCAAACTAGAGACCTGAAATATTAAAATCCTTAATCTCAGCTCTTTTCAAAGCAATTAATGTGCATAATCAACAAAACAGTACAAACAACACATGGTGTAAATCTAAGACTACCCGGACATCACATGGAATTTAGCTACGCACGGACTCTCCTCACCTAGTGCGTACATAGCTCCCCACACAAGTAATTCACAACAAATATACCTAAGGGGGTGAGTTAACTCTTACAAGGTTAGACAAGAGACTTACCTCGTCTCAAAGCTCGCTTTCCGGTCTCGAATTCGCTTTAAAGCCTCAACTCGATGCCGAAGAATCCGAAACTAGTCAATTGTTGTATAAATAAATCAATATATGTTCCAAAGTTCATAATTCAACTATTAGAGTAATTACCCAACCTAAACCAGAATATGCTTAAAATTCACCCCCGGGCCCACGTGCCCAGGTTCCGAAAATTTTTGAAGAAAGTTGTTACCCATAACCTCAAAAACTCAAATATATAATTTTTACTTAATCCCATAACCATTTTTGTGGATATATCCCAATTTTATCAAGCCTAGGGTTATTCATCTAAAACCATGATTTTTAACAAATTTACATATAAAAACCTACCTATAACCTGTGTATTTAAGTCACATTGGATATAAATTACTTACCTCAAAATTAATAGGTGAAAACCCATCTCAAGAAGCTCCACAATTGCCCAAATGGTGAGAGAAATGGGTTAGAAATGGCTTAAGTCCCGTAATAAATGAAGCCTTCTGCCTCCAAGACTTTCGCATATGCGGCCACTGGGCCACATCTGTGGCACCGCTTCTGCGGAGCAAGGTCCGCTTCTGCAGAAATCCCCAGGCCTATCACTGCCCGCTTCTGCGGTTCAATCGCACCTGCGGGATAGTACTCGCAGAAGCGAGGCCGCTTCTACGCATGCTTCTCCGCTTCTGCAACCTCTGGCCAAATACCCCAAAACTGCTTCTGCGGCCACAATCTCGATTCTGCGGGCTCGCACCTGCAGCCATAAGCTCGCAGGTGCGAGCACACCAGAACTGGTGCACCAGCAGCCCTTTTGTGTCCTAGGTCAATCTGTGCCTCATCCGGATTGCACCCTAGGCCCCCGAGGACTCATCCAAAAATACCAACAAGTTCGTAAACATGTGACAGACTTGCTTGAACCCTCGGAATTAGAGAAATAACAACAACACTAAGAATCACACCCCAAACCAAATCGAATCAACTTATGAACTTCAAGTTCTTCCAACTTGCTCCGAACGCACCGAAATATACCTAACCTACTCGGAATGACACCAAATCCTGGGCTCGAAATCCCAAACGGACTTCGATAGCACCAAATCCTACCTCAAACAAAATTTAAGGAACTTTAAAACCTTCAATGTACCAACTTCCAATGTTTAAGCACTGAAATGCCCCCGGGCCATCCGAAACACAATCCGAACATACGCCCAAGTCCAAATCATCATACGAACCTATTGGAACCGTCAAATCCCGGTTCCAAGGTCATTTTCTCAAAATGTTGACCAAAGTCAAACTCAACCTTTTAAAGCCAAAGCAAGGAACCAAGTGTTCCGATTTTAACCCGAACCTTTCCAAATCCCGAACTAACCATCCCTTCAAGTTATAAAATATAAAAGCACATATAGGGAGTCTTATTTAGGGGAACATGGATCTAGCAAGCAAAATGATCAATCGGTTTGTTACATTCTCCACCTCTTAAACAAACGTTCGTCGTCGAGCAGGTCTAGAATCATTCCTGGAGTGCTGAATAAGTTTGGGTAACTGCTTCGTATGTCCTCCTCGACCTCCCAGGTCACTTCCTCGACTGGTTGGCCCCTCTACTAAACATTTACCGCGGAAATCTTCTTGGACCTCAACTAGTGGACCTGCCTATTAATAATGGAAACTGGCTCCTCCTCGTAACCCCGGCTCTCATCTAACTGAAATGTGCTGAAGTCTAACACGTGCGACCTGTCGGCATGATACCTCCAGAGCATAGACACGTGGAAAATGGGATGAAATCCTGATAGACTAGAAGGCAAAGCAAGCTCGTAAGCAACCTCTCCAACTCGTCTCAACACCTCAAATGGACCTATAAACCTTGGGCACAGCTTGCCCTTCTTTCCGAACCTCATTATTTCCTTCATCGGGGAGACCTTTAAGAGAACCTTCTCGCCCACCATAAATAATAAATCACGTGCCTTCTGATCTGCGTAACTCTTCTGTCTGGACTGTGCTGTGTGAAGTCGCTCCTGGATCAACTTTACCTTTTCCAAGGCACCCTTTATCAAATCGGTACCATATAACTTAGCCTCGCCGAGCTCAAACCATCCGATGGGCGAGCGATATCGCCGACCATATAAAGCCTCAAATGGAGCCATCTCGATGTCGGACTGATAACTGTTGTAGTAAGCAAACGTGTCCAAAGGCAAGAATCAATCCCACTGCCCTCTGAATTCATGCTCTGAGCATATCCTCCATGATCTGAACTGTCCGCTTCGACTGCCCGTCAGTCTGCGGATGAAAGGTTATGTTGAGCTCTACTCGGGTCCCCAAATCTCTTTGTACTGCCCTTCAGAAATTCGAAGTAAACTGAGGGCCTCTATATGATATAATAGAGACAGGCACACTGTGAAACCGAACAATGTCCTGAATGTAAATCTGAACCAACCTCTTTGAAGAATACATGGTAACAACGGGAATGAAGTGTGCCAACATGGTCAACCTACCGACAATGACCCAAACTACATCAAACTTTCGCAAGGTCCGCAGTAAGCCAACTACGAAGTCCATAGTAATGCGCTTCTATTTCCACTTAGGTATAGTCATCTGCTGAAGTAGGCCATCTGGCCTCTGATGCTCATACTTAATGATAAGTGGGGATTTTGACTACTTATTAGCGCCTTTTAGCTTTTATTTTAGTCCAAAAGCGTTTAATTGTGTTCCCTAAAACTGATAAAATGTGCTTAATTGCAGGAATATTGGAAAATGAAGTCTCGAGATGAAATCCAACTCAAGAAGGAGTAATCTGAACTCAAGGACAAAAAATGCACAAAAGCTCAGAAGTGCGGACCGCAGAACATCATCTGCGGCCGCAGGATGTGAAGGAAAATCCATCGGAGACTGGTGCAATGTGCGGTCCGCACATGAATTGTATAGCTGCATGAGCTGGGTCAGGCGCAAAGTTTAGAGAACTTGCATTTCAAGTCCATCTAAAGTACATACCTCATAATTATTGTGCGGTCGTAGAAGAAGAGCTATGTGGCCGCAAATACAATTGTGCGGACCACAGAGGAGCAAAGTGCGGCCGCAATTACAATTCTGCGGACCGTATAAGGAGTGCATTGCGGTCACGGTTCAGAATTATGCGGCCGCAGTTTTCCAATCTTGTCAAGCTAAAGAAAAGTTCGGCCCGCACATGGAATTGTGCAGCTGCAGAACCTCCGAAAGGGCATATTTTTCCGAAATTTCTAGCCCTGTATAAATAGACAAGTTTCACATTTATAGGAAAATATTTTAGACATCAGCTGCTACAGTAACCGTTTTCTTTTACTCTTTTTAGTAGTTTTCATATTTTGAGCTATTTGAACATAGATTTTATTATTTTAATTAGGAATATGAGTTTAATTATCATTTCTTCTTATATTTCTTTCATTTCAAGCATGAGTAGCTAGATTTTTACTAGGGTCGTGACCTAACCCTAGCGTGTAAACTTAATGGGTGTTTAATTTATTTCTTGTTTATGGTTGGGTGTTTATTATTTAGTCTTGTTCTTGCTTTTAATTTTGGAATTAATGGTTGCAAATATTAGTTCAGGCCTATTTGACTTGGTCTCTACTTGAGAAAGAGAAACCTAATCTAGGAAAATTGGGTTAACAGGAAATTGGGTCAATCGAGAGATTGACAACCCCAATTAAAGGGACCTAGAGATAACAACAACCCGACTTTAGCATTTTATCAACCATTGTGTTCAATACCCATTTGGACTTGAGAAAGCCAAATTTGGCAAAATCAATCTCTAACTGAGAGGTATTGAGTGGGTAATTGAGTGTTGATAGCTATAATTCACCCGAACCAATAAAACAAGCATTAAAATTTATATCCCATTAGGTAAACACGTAGGTGAAGGTCATAGCCCAAGGCCTTTTTATAACATTTGAAAAACAACAAAAACAATTTCCTAGTTCTATTTCTTAACTTGCAATAGTAGTTTAATTTAGACCGTAAAACAACCCCATTTTGTGGAAGTGCAAATTTAGATATACAAACTCACGCGCTATGATATATACTACTAACTACCATACATATTGCTCCCTGCAGAATTCGACCCCGACTCTTGTTGGGTATTATTATTG
Organism: Nicotiana tomentosiformis; assembly: GCF_000390325.3. NCBI lineage: Eukaryota > Viridiplantae > Streptophyta > Magnoliopsida > Solanales > Solanaceae > Nicotiana > Nicotiana tomentosiformis. The sequence goes on from NC_090822.1 coordinate 2,492,860, forward strand.
CACCGACCATTTTCATAACTTCGAGTTGAGGTGTGAACTTGGACGAGATCACTTAACCTGCTGGAAATTTAGGCACCTCTCTACATACTCAACTATGTCCTTCTTCATCCGCTGCCACCAATAATGCTGCCTCAAGTCGCGATACATCTTCGTAGCACTTGGTTGAATGGAATACCGAGAACTGTTTGCCTCCTCTAGGATCTTCTCCCTCAAGCCCTCAATGTATGGAACACATAGGTGACCCTGGAGTCACAAAACACCATCCTCACTGATAGTAACCTCCTTGGCACTGACCTACAGTACTATCTCTCTAAGAACCAATATGTGCAGATCATCAAACTGGCGAGCCTTAATCTGCTCGAATTGTGATGACTGGGTAACAACGCATGAAAGAACTCAGCTGGGCTTTGAAATATCCAACGTCACAAATAGGTTAGCCAAGGACTGAATGTCCAAGGCTAGGTGCCTATCCTCTGCTTAAATAAATGCCAAACTACCCATACTCTCTACCTTTCTGCTCATGGCATCCGCAACTACGTTCGCCTTGCCCGGATGATAAATGATGGTAATATCATAATCTTTTAGTAACTCAGTCCACCTGCGCTGCCTCAAGTTGAGATCCCCCTGCTTGAACAAATGTTGCAAGCTGCGTTGATCGGTGTAAACCTCATAGGGCACCCCATAAAGATAATGCCTCCAGATCTTAAGAGCATGAACAATCATGAACAATGGGGCTTCAGATAACGTGAAGCATATGCAATAATTCACCCTTCTACGTCAAAACACAAACAAAACTAACGCGTGAAGCGTCGCAATACACTATATACATCCCTGAATCGGAAGGTAATACTAACATCGGTGCTGAAGTCAAGGCGGTCTTGAGCTTCTGAAAGCTCGCCTCATAATCATCGGACCATCATAATGGAGCACCCTTCTGGGTCAATCTAGTCAAAGGTGTTGTAATAGATGAGAAGCCCTATATAAAACGATAGTAATAGCCTGCTAACCCAAGAAGCTCATGATCTCTGTCGCTGTAGTAGGACGAAGCCAACTCTGAACTTCCTCGATCTTCTTGGGATCTACCTTAATACCCTCGCCTTATACAACATGTCCCATGAACGCTACAACATCTAACCAGAACTCACTCTTTGAGAACTTAGCATATAGTTTTTGTTCCCACTAGGTCTGAAGCACCACTCTCAAATGTTGCTCGTGCACCTCCATTCTATGCGAGTAGATCAAAATGTCATCAACGACAAACGAATCAATATATGGCCTAAACACCCGGTTCATCAAATCAATAAATGTTGTCGGTGCGTTAGTCAAACTGAAAGACATCACTAGAAACTCATAATGGGCATATCTAGTCCAGAAAGCCGTCTTTGGAACATCAGAATCCCGAATCATCAACTGATGGTACCCCGATCTCATGTCGATCTTAGAGAACACCCTAGCACCCTGCAACAGGTTAAACAAATCATCAATACATGGCAACGGGTACTAGTTCTTAATGGTAACTTTGTTCAACTAGTGGTAATCAATGCACATACACATAGTCCCATCTTTCTTCTTCACAAATAACACCGGTGCACCCCAAGTCAACACACTCGGTTTGACAAATCCCTTTGCTAGCAATTCCTCAAGTTGTTCTTTCAACTCCTTCAACTCTTTTGGAGACATGAGGTACGGTGGGATAGAGATAGGCTGGGTACTTGGAGCCAAATCAATATAGAAATCGATATCACGATCTAGTGCATGCCCGGAAGATTAGAAGGAAACACATTGGAGAACTCCCAGACCACGGGTACTGAATCAATCGCCGAAGTCTTTGCCGTAGTATCCCGAACATAATCTAGATAAGTCAAACACCCCTTCTCGGCCATGTGTCGAGCCTTCACAAAAGAGATAACCCGACTAGACGTACTAACGGATGAACCACTCCACTCCAATTTTGGTAACTCTGGTATCGCCAAGGTAACCGTCTTGGCATGGAAATCAAGGATGGCGTGATATGGAAACAACCAATCCATGCCTAGGATGACCTCAAAGTGAGTCATATCTAGCAATAGAAGATCTGCTTGGGTCTCATAACCATATAAAGTAACAATATAGGAACGGTAGATCCGATCCACAAAATAGAATCGCCCACTGGAATGGACACATAAACAGGAGTACCCAAGGACTCACTAGTAGCACCCAGGAAATGAGCAAACAGAGATGATACATACAAATAGTTAGAGCCCATATCAAATAGTACCGAAGCATCCCTACCGCAGACAGAAATAATATTTGTGATCACGGCATCTGAGACTACTGTATATGGTCTGTCCAGAAAAGCATAGAATCTAGCCGGAGCGCAACCTGACTAGCCTCCACCTATCTGACCTCCACCTCTCGGATGGCCCCTACCCACCTGTCGTCCGCCTCTGGGCGGCCGGATGGCTGGTGCGACAACTAGTGCTGAAATCATAGTCTTGTGACCCTACTGTACTTCGTTACCCCGAAGTCTGGGAAAAAACCTCTTTATGTGGCTAGGATCCCAACACTCGTAACAACCCCTCGGATCGGAGGACTACTGACATGAAGTCTGACCCTACTGGCCTGAATACCCACTGAGGAACCCTGAATAGCTAGTGGCCGATAGGAACTCTCTGGCATGGCGCTGAAGTAGGGCCACACTGGAGCACCCCGAGGAGGCAGAGGTGCTGGATATGTGGGGCTGCTAGACTGACCCCTCACGAACTGAACCTTGCCCCCAACCGGGGAACCACTAAAATCTCCAGAATATCGAACCACTTATCCCTCGTAGCTCGGTCCCGACCATGCGAACATGCACCCTCGATCCTCCAAGCTATCTCTACAACCAGCTCGTAAGAAGTCCCCATCTCAACCTCTTGGACTACAGTGGCCTGGCCAGTAGAGTGAAAACTTGCAACATACCTCTGCACTCTCTCTGCATCGGTCAGAAGTATCATAAGTGCATGGCGAGAGAACTCAAAGAATCTCGCTTCATAGTCGGTCACCAACATTTGGCCCTGCTAGAGCTGCGCGAACTAAAAGTGCAACTCTTCCCTCTAAGAGGGTGGAATATTTTTGTCCAACAAGAGGCGTATGAACTGGTCCCAAGTCATGGGAGGAGAACCTGTTGGTCTGCCGAGAAGCTATGACTGCCACCACCTACGGGCCCTGCCCTCCAGCTGGAAAGTAGTAAGATCCTACCCATGGAACTCCAATATCCTCATGTTGTGCAGTATGTCCATGCACCGATAGATAAAGTCCTGGGGGTCCTCATGTTCCTCACCTCCAAAGACAGGAGGTTGTAGCGTGGTCTATTTGTCCAATAGCCTATGCGGATGGCCGATCGCAGCTGGCATGGGCTCAGGTATAAATGCTGCAACTGACTGAGCTCCGCCCACAGGTAGTGCGCCCGGGGTATGATATACGACAGCTGCACACCTTGGAGCTTGAGCGGTAGGGGTCCGTTCTCCCCTTCCCGCTTGAGATATGGTTGGGTTTGCTAGAAATAAACCAGCCTGAGTCATAGAATCCATGAACCGCACCATACGGCCCATGACCTCTTGGAATCCCGATGAAGACATGAAATCCACCGGGGCTGGCTCTGCTGCAGGCACGTCGCCCAACTCCTCAGTAATAGGATCCTCTACTAGATTCACTAACGGCATAGCTGGGGAAACTCTAGGACGTCCTCGTCCTTTACAATGAGCTGGATCCCTCCCTCGGCCTTTGCCTCAACCTCTAGCAATAGGGGGAGCAGCTCCTCCATGATCGGGTACATCTGTTGCGTGCATTCTCTCCATCTGTGAGAGAATAAGAGAACGATACTTAGTACAACATGAACTACATGATAGCAGATGAAGAAAGAGTAGTTTCCTAACACCCTATAACCTCTCAAATATAAGTACGGACGTCTCCATACCGATGTAAAAGACTCTATTAGGCATGCACATAACTTGTGAGACCTACGTGAACCTAGTGCTCTGATACCATATTGTCACGACCCAAATCTCCTATAGGCCATGATGGCGCCCAGCTCCGCCGCTAGGCAAGCCAACGGTGAACTAACCACGTGATTAATCCTTTCAATAAGTCTCCAAGTAATTAAATTCCATTAATTAAAAGATTACAAAACAACAAACTTAAATAAATAAGACAATAGCAGCTAAATGCAATCATAACAATAGTAACGAAAATAAATCCCAAAACCATAACGTCTGCTAGTGTGTGTTCCAAGACCTGGTGTCACAAGTGTATGAGCTACTAGTAGAATATACAAAACACTAAGCTACTGTCCGAAATGAAGTAGACATAAAGCAAAACACAAAATAAAGAATTGGGGTGTTGCAGAACGGCTCGGAAGGCAGCTCACTGCTCAGTCTCGGAGTATCAAGGGTGTGCACCGAGGTAACTACAAGATGCATCTGCCTCAAAACCTGGATGATTAGTGCAGAAGTGTAGCGTGAGTACATAAACAACATGTACCCAGTTAGTATCAAGTCTAACATCGAAGAAGTAGTGACGAGGGATCGACATCGCTACTTACTATGGGCTAATAATAAAATGTAGGAATTATAAATAAGCATGGATTATGTAAAACAATTAATACAACCCAGTAACAAGCAGAGAATAAAAATTCTTTCGCTAACAATAAATTTCGAGTCAATTCCTGTCATTTAAATAATTATAACCGCTTAAGCCATAAATTAATATCAAGTAAAATTTGGCTCCGAGTATTATCACGCACGCTTTATGCCGAGGTCGTACGACCCGATCCAGAAAAATACTATGCACAGTCGAAGGTCGAACGACACAAACCATAGATGCGTCTATTAACCTACCGAGGCAAACGACCCGCTCTCATGAGAGTAGAGGAGATTTACCTTGCTCGCGAAATACTTACGACACGAGTGAACATGGAATTATCAGAGTTATTATAAAATCCATCAATTCTTCCCAAAGATAAGAGATCCAAACTAGATACCTTAAATATTAAAATGCTTAATCTCAACTCTTTCCAAACAATTAATGTGCATAATCAACATAACAGTGCAAACAACATATGGTGTAAATCTAGGACTACTCGGACATCACATGCAATTTTGCTACGCACGGACTCTCATCACTTAGTGCGTACATAGCTCCCCACACAAGTAATTCACAACAAAGACACCTAAGGGGATGAGTTTTCTCTTACAAGGTTAGGCAAGAGACTTACCTCATCTCAAAGCTCGCTTTCTTGTCTCGAATTTGTTTTAAATTGTATAAATAAATCAATATATGTTCCAAAGTTTATAATTTAACTATTAGAGTAATTACCCAGCCCAAATCAGAAGATTCTTAAAATTCACCCTCAGGCCTACGTGCCCGGGTCCCAGAAATATTTAAAGAACGGTGTTACCCATAACCTCACAAACTCAAATATATAATTTTCACTCAATGCCATAACTGTTTTCCTGGGTAAATCCCATTTTTATCAGGCCTAGGGTTATTCATCTAAACCCATGATTTTCCACAAATTTACTTATTAAAAACTACCCATAATCTGTATATTTAACACATTGGATAGAAATTACTTACCTCCAAACTAATAGGTGAAAACTCATCTAAAGAAGTTCCACAATCGCCCAAAAGGTGAGAGAAATGGGTTAAAAATGGCTTAAGTCGCGTAATAAATAAAGCCTTTTACCTCCAGGACTTTCGCATTTGCGGTCACTAGGCTGCATCTGTGGCACCGCTTCTACGGAGCAAGGTCCGGTTCTGCGGAAGTCCCCAGGCCCAACACTGCCTGATTCTGCGGACGGGTCGCCGCTTCTATGGTCCCACTTCTACGGATGGCCAAGCGCTTCTGCGGCCCAATCGCACCTGCGGGATAGTCCTTGCAGAAGCGAGGCCGCTTCTGCTCGTGCTTCTCTGCTTCTGCGGCCTCTGACCAAATGCCCCAAAACCGCTTCTGCAGCCACAAGCTCTCTTCTACGGGCTCGCACGTGCAGCTATAAGCTCGTAGGTGCGGGCACACTAGAACCGGTGCACCAACATCCCTTTTGAGTCCTAACTTGATCCGTGCATCGTCCAAATTGCACCCGAGGCCCCCAAGGCCTCGTCCAAACATACCAAAAAAGTTCATAAACATGATACAAACTTCTTTGAACCCTTGGAATGTACAAAATAACAACAACACTATGAATCGCACCCCAAACCAAATCGAATCAACTTATGAACTTCAAGTTCTTCCAACTTGCTCTGAAAGCGCCGAAACATACCTAAACTACTCGGAATGACACCAAATTTTGCGTGCATGTCTTAAATCACCATACAAAATTACTCTTGGGCTTAGAATCCCAAAGGGAATTTGATAACACCAAATCCTACCACAAACCAAATTTAAGGAACTTTAAAACCTTTAATGTACCAACTTCCAATGTTTAAGCGCTGAAACGCTCCCGGGTCATCCAAAACCCAATCCGCCCAAGTCCAAAATCATCATACGAACCTATTGGAACCGTCAAATCCTGGTTCTGAGGTCGTTTACTCAAAATATTGTCCAAATTCAAACTTAGCCTTTTAAAGCCAAACAAAGGAACCAAGTGTTCCAATTTTAACCTGAATCCTTCCAAATCCTGAACTAACCATCCCCGCAAGTCATAAAATAGTATAAAGCACATACGAGGAGTCTTATTTAGGGGAACGGGGATCTAGCAAGAGAAACGACCGGTCGGGTCCTTACTGTAAAGGCTTGGTGGTGGACACATTGTCCTTGGTTTTGAAAGAGTTTCTAATTTGTTTACTAATCTGATATTCATCACATACATGATTTCTAGAAAAATTGAGTTTGGGAAGACCAATAACTAAATCGTGCTTGGAGAGTTTTTCAATAGATGCATGCTTGCATGACCAAGTTTTTTATGCCAAAGCCATGGATTATCAGATATGGATGCTAAACAAATATGACTATCTAGATTTTCAATGCCATCAAGAATGTAAAAATTCCATACCTTTTAGCTGGAAGAATGATTTTACCTCACTCATCTTCAATGGCACATTCTATTTTCTTGAATTTAACTGCATACCTTGAATCACATAGCAGACTTATACTCAAGAGATAGTAGTTGAGTTCATCTACAAGATATACCTCTGTAATATCGCAATTATTGCTAAATGGAACTTAGCTGCTATCAACTATCTTTCCTTTTGAGTAATCACCAAATTTGACATTTTTTCCATTTATTTGTGTGACTTCTTTGAACAGATTTTTGTCACCCGTCATGTGATTGGAACATGCATTGTCTAATTTGCGTCTCTTTCTATGGTGTTCCTGCAAAATAAATTATCACCTTCTTAGGTCCTTGTTGGTTAGTTCTACTAGAATTAGGATTGTTTTTGGGTTTCCAAATTTATCCTGAAACATTATATTTACAAAATCTACAAAAGGAATATTTATTTCCAGCCTTGTTACAGTAATGACACACAAGGGTTGATCCAGTTTTGAATCTACCACTTGTGTTAGTACTTGTGGAATTCGTCTAACCGGTCCTTTTTCAGTTGACTTGTAAGTCACCTAGTTAGACTTGACAAAAATGTGACTTGTGGATTTGCGCATGCCATTAAGTTGTATTTGCAATTCCTGAACTTCATCTTGAAGCACATCTTTTTTGATTTCACAAACTTCAAGCTTAAGTTTTCAGTCCTTCTTTTCCCTATTTAGTCTCTTTAATTCATTCAATATTTTTTGAGAGTCCTTTAGGGTAAGATCAATAATATACTGTAATTCATAACATATGTCGCAGTTATAGGGTCATACCTCACTTGTTTCACCTCGTGCCATGAAACAGTTTTCAGTGTCGTCTTTGCATTCATCATCTGATGCATCTACATCAGTGCAGCAGCTAGAATATTTGTTCATATCATTTTCCGAAATAGTCATGAATCACATATTTGCTATTTCTTCATGTTCTGAGCTATCTTCATCGCTCCAGCTTCTGAAGGTTTTGTTTTTATTGAACCCTCTGGAGACTTTTATTTTAAGTTCTGGGCATTCAGCTGGCCATATCTTCCACATTCAAAACACTTTCTGTCATTTTTGTCTTGTTCATTGTATTTCCTGTTTCGTCCAGATGACATCCTTCCCTTTTTTGTATTTCTATATCTTCTCATCAATCCATTCATATTTTTTGACACCATGGCAATTTCCTCTTCAAGAGCTTCTGGGTCATAATCAATCACTTTCAGGTCCTTCTGTTGTAGTTTTGAAAGTAATTGTTTTCATCTTTTCTTCCTGACACATTTTCTTCAGATGGATTTTCTCAAATGCTATAAGATCTCCTCATAGTTCATCATGTGAAAGTTTGTCTAGATCTTGAGGTTCAAGTGCAACTACTTTTGTCTTCCATGTGGTAGGCAAACTTCTCAGGATTTTTCGAACTTGATCACCACTTGAGTAAGGTTTATCAAAGGATTTCAGATCACCAATGATATTGCTGAATCTTGCAAACATCTCCTCAATAGATTCTCCTTCTTTCATCTGGAAGAGTTCATAATCGTGAACCAACAAGTTTATCCGAGTTTCTTTCACAATGGTGGTTCTTGTTAAGTTTAGAATTATAATAATGATCAATATCCATAAAGAAGTCTTGACTAATGTTATACAAGTGTATGCAGATTTTGTAAAATGAGAGATTCAAAGTGGAAAGAAAACACAACATAATGGGACACAATTTGAGTGAGAAACACAACATCAAATGGAGATAATTTGAAGTGCTACTCCTTTCTTCAAAGCAACTCGACATGGAGTATTCAGATTATCCATTAGGGAAGATACAAAGTGGAAGGGAAACAAAATGTAATGGGAGACAACTTTAAGTGTTGTGCCTCTACCTAATAAAGCATGGAGCATGGAAAGCACTCCCTGGATTATTAAATCCAGCCCATCCTTCTTGAAGAAATTAAGGGCATGGGTCATGAATCAAATATTAATAAAACATTGTGTGCACCTATCAAAAACAAATCAACAACAACTCTCAAATCTGGTCTATAAGAAGACTGGAAAACTCAAAGATTAGACACGCATCCTTCTATACAATTGTTCATCCAACTACAAGTTCTTTGTTCTACTTTTAACAAGCATTGAGACTTACTTTTAGTAGATTTACTGTGTATACAAAAGAATGAAGAGAGACTGAAAAATATTGGAGAGGCAGTGTGTCCTTAGAGGTTGTGTCATTATTCGTTACTTTGGTGAGCGAGTAAAACTCAAAGAGTCGTTGTAGGTGAGCATGTAAAAACCAACCCTTGTTCGTTGTTGGTGAGCGAGTGAAAACCAAGCTTGTAAACGTTAGTGGTGAACGTCAAAAATAACACAAGCTATACACAACTCATATTACAAAGAGATCAAGAGATAACATCCTTGCAACCCAAGGAGACTGGAGTAGGATACCACATTGGTTCCGAACCAGTATAAAAGTCCTGGTGTCATTTACCTTACTGCTTTCATATGTTATTATAAGCAATTACTGTTTGTTGAGATTAGTATTTGATTGAATCAAAGTACTAATAGTATTGGGCAATTTGTCTCTGCATCAGTCGACTAAAAGCATACCATAGTCGACTAGAAATTTTTAACAGGCTACAATTCATCCCCCCCCCCTCTTGTACTTTCAATTGGTATCAGAGTAGGTCTCACATCTTTATTTTTTGCTTAACAGCAAGTGAGAAAAGATTCATGACATGTAATCAAATTACTCGAACCATACTTTAAAAGAGATACTCAACAAAAAGGCCATCGTACTTCAATAGTCAATACTATAGCCATTGGAAGGAAAGAATGAAGGTTTATGTGCAATCAATAGATTATCTAGCCCGACTAGTTATTCAGAATGGACCTAGACCTATTCCAAACAATAGTGATGGAAGGAATCTTGAAAAATGGGCATCCATATTTGACTACACAAGAGAGCAGTTGGATATTATCCAAATAAATGCTAGAGCAATCAACATGCTCTATTGTGAAATTAGTGAAGAAGAATATAAGAATATATACACTTGTGAGAGTACTAAAGATATATGGGACTCATTGGAAAATATCCATGGAGACACCAACAAAGTTAAGGAAATCGAATCCAAGTCAATTCTTGAAGAATTTGAAAATGGTGATGATCGAGAAGACTTGGCAGTGATACCCAGGGCAAGAAAAAAGAAGAGTAGAAAGAAGCAGAATAAAAAATCTCAATCAACCCAAAATCATCATAAGAGCCACAAGAATGAGGTTCAACAAAAAGAGAATGTATGCTGATACGAATGTGATAAATCTGGACATATGAAATTAATGTGTCCTAACCTCAAAAAGAAGAATCGTGGAATCTCAACTTGGAGCGACGAGGATAAATTCGAGGAAGAAAACGATCCCGAAAGAATGGAGAACCTATGTTTCATGGCAATGGAAGAAATTGACAAGGTATGTCCTACTCCTATTAAGTATTGTGATAAATGTGACAAATTACAGAAAAATATTGAATTGGTTCTCAACGACCTTGAGAAAGTGCTTAAAGAATATAATAAGTTGAGGAAAGAGAAAAGAAATTGGGATATTCAACTTGAAGAATATAACAAGTTGATACATCAGAAGAAAGATTGGAAAATCCAACTTGAAGAATATAACAAGTTGAGAAATGAAAAGAAAAACTGGGATATTCAGCTTAAAGAATATCAGTTGGAGAACAACTTACATCAAGAAGAAAATTTTGAGCTTCGCAAACAAATAAGCAGCTTGCACAAATCCCCCAGCCACTACTTTGTTAGATTAAAGTCGTCTCCTTGGCTTAACAATTATCAGTCGACTAGAAAGGGGTCTACTGGTAAATATCCTACCTTAAACAAGTTGACTGAGGGAAGTTCCAAGTCAACTAATAAGGCAGTTGCAGGTAAATATTTTTCTTCTCATAATACATGCCATTACTATGGTAATTTTGGACATAAAGTATTTGCATGCAATTATGCAAAATATTATGGTAGACCAAAATATGTTTGGAGAGTTAAACAGATATATGCACCGTCAATTACACCAACTACTAAATCTCAAGGACCCAAACATATTTGGGTACCAAAAACAAATTAATTTATTTTGCAGAAATTCTGAGTCCATCCATAAAAAAGAATAAATGATATTTGCATAACGGCTGGTCCAAGAACATGCTTAAAGATGTTTCAAAGTTTGCACACACTCTATAAAGGATGAAGGAACCATTACATGTGCTGGTGAAACTTGAGTGACTGGTATCATTAAAGTTTATCCAAGTTTCATTTGATGAATTATAAAGTGATGCGTATCTAGTTATTTTTCTTCTGCAATATGATAAGTATATATTGCTTGAGTCAACTAGCTGTATTATTCTATAATTTTATTTGGTGTTATTTTTATCCTTGACTTAGAGATTTTAAATAACATGAATGTATGTCTTGCATGAACTATGACATTTGTATCGACATTAGGATAAACAAGCATACATACATTTTTTATGTCGTCATGTGATTAAAATATTTTTAAAAAAAGGGAGATTTACTTTTGATATTCATTCTCTTGGAAAGAGTATCAATACTTCTTTAAAATTCAAGAAGGTTATTTAACCTTAAGGAAAATAACTTATGCACATGTGGAGATACTTGACCATTCCTATGACTCAAAAGTTTAGAAGATACATGTGTATGTTTTTATTGATGTTTTTGCCTAGGTTATATTCCTAAATAAGAAAATGATCCATTTGATCATAGATGTGAGTTATAGTATTTGTTCGACATTTCTTTCATACATAATTTCTCATATACTTGGTTTGGCGCCTGAATTGAATGCAGAATTGAAAGCATCATTTTTGTATAAATTTCTATCACTGGCTTATATATGCCTTAATATATTTTTGGATCTTATCTTAAATGAAATTATATCTGAGCTATGGGAAGGAAGAAAAATAAATTTTTGGTTATCTTGCTCCCTTTAGTTGTAACTGTCTTGGTAGGACTCTTGGTATATTGCTTATTTATTACTGCTTTCGATTTTATGAATTTCAGAATATTAATTGTAGAGAAATCTCAACATGCGCGATTTTTTTACACTAATACTTTTCTAAGAAAATTGTGAATAAGGATGGAGAACTTTCAGTGGATGGCTAGCAATAAACAGGATAACGACACATCCATGCTAGTGGAACTTAGACAGACATGAAGAAGCATTAAGCGATGAATGATGGATTCTACCTATGCAAGATCTACTGAACAAAGTTGAAAGAATAAAAAAAATGTGAAAATATATTATCAAGAAAAGGAGCTGCAATCATAGATATCTAACAAGAAGCTTGATTACATTGGTCATAGGAACATCTATGAATCCATCGACTAATTTGGATGAAGACAAAAATGGTAAGAGAGTTGATAAAATAATGTATCGAGGTATGATTGGCTCACTACTTTATCTTACAGCTAGTCGATAAGATATTATGTTTAGTGTTTGTAAATGTGCTAGATATCATTCATCTCCTAAAGAGTCTCAGTTGGCTGTTGTTAAACGTATTATCAGATATTTAATAGAGACAGTCGTCTATGGCTTATGGTATGAAAGTTTGGAAAATTTCAATCTCAAAGGCTTTTCAGATGAAAATGTTGCAGGATATAAACTTGATAGAAAAAGCATAAGTGGAACGTACCAATTGCTTGGAAAATCCCTTATATCCTAGCACAACAAGAAACAAAGTTGTGTGGCCTTATCCACCACTAAGGCTGAATATTTGGCAGTAGGCAACTGCTGCATACAAGTACTTTGGATCATGCATCAACTGTTAGATTATGATTGATGTCTTAATTCTGTTCTTATTATGTGTGACAATACTAGTGCAATTTGTCTATCAAAAACTCTGTGCATCATTCTAGGGCTAAGCATATTAAGATCAAGCATCATTTTATATGTGATCATGTTGCTAAAGAATATATTGTGCTAGAACTTGTGAATACTATAAATCAGTTAGCGGATATTGTTACAAAACCTTTGCTTGCAGAAAGATTTTGTTTCCTTCAGAATAAGATTGGCATTTGTACAAATCCCTCGTAACAATGTTTAATGTTTCCTACAATTACTTTTATTTATTTTCATATACATTGTATCCCAAGATTTTACAACAAGAAGGTTTGTTTCTTCATGGAGAGTTTTGTTAGAATGTTATTTTTCATGTGCACATTACAAGTTTGTAAATTATCTCTATATGGATGTTGAAATATTTTTTAAATGGTTTGAAAATAGCATAATGTAATGACCCAACCGGTCATTTTAACTTTTAGAACCTCGTTCCCTAAAAATAAAACTTTTCGTAGGTGCTTGTAATAATTTATGACTTGCGGGGATGGTTGGTTCGGGATTTGGAAGTGTTTGAGGTGAAACCGGAACACTTGGTTCCTTAAGTTGGCCTTAAAGTGCTAAGTTTGACTTCGGTCAATATTTTGAGAAAACGACCCCGGAATAGAATTTTGATTATTCCAACAGCCCCGTATGGTGATTTTGGACTTAAGAGTATTATCTAAATTTTATTTGGAAGTCCGTAGTGAAATTAGGCTTGAAATGGCTAAAATAGGAATTGAAAGTTTGACCGGAGAGTTGACTTTTTGATACCGAAGTCGGAATCCAGTTCCGAAAATTTTCATAACTCCATTATGTAATTTATGACTTGTGTGTAAAATTTAAGGTCAATCGGAGTTGATTTGATTGGTTCTGACATCGAATGTAGAAGTTGAAAATTCTAAGTTTCATTAAGCTTGAATTGGAGCATGATTCGTGATTTTAGCATTGTTTGATGTGATTTGAGGTTTCAAATAAGTTTGTATGATGTTTTAGGACTTGTTGGTATTTTGGGTTGAGGTCCCGAGGGCCTCGGGTGAGTTTCGGATGGTTAACGGATCAAAAGTAGGACTTAGCTGCTGCAATTTTTCTGATGGAAATGCTGTCAAAATCAGGCTGCCTGTAAAAATCGAGCTGCCTGACAAAAATTGAACCCCTGACAAAATCGAGCTCCCGAGAACGAGCTCCCGAGATCGAGCTCCCAAGAACGAGCTCCCGAGAACGAGCTCCTGAGATCGAGTTCCCGAGATCGAGCTCCCGAGATTGAGCTCCCAAGATTGAACTGAACAGATCGAGCTCCCAAGATCGAACTGGACAGATCGCGCTCCCAAGATTGAACTGGGCAGATCTGTAAGTTATAAAAACAGAGGCATTCAACCCATTTGCCATTTTTGACAAACTTGAGCTTGAACAGAGGCGACTTTTGACAGATTTTCAAGGAAAGACATTTGGAGTAAGTGATTCTAACTCGGTTTGATCAATATTCACGAATATATCATTTTTTTCACAATTTAATTAGTATTTTGAGATTGAAATTTGAAAAAAGTTTAGAAATCTCATAGAAACGAAATTTTGAGATTTCGGTATCGATTCGGAGTCGGATTTGAGTGAAACTGGTATGGTTGGACTCGTAATTGAATGGGTTGTCGGATATCATAGCTTTCGCCAGATTCTGAGATGTGGGCCCCGCGGGCGAATGTTTAATTAATTTCGGATCTTTTCTTTAAAAATATAGTATTTTCTTATAGAATTGGTTCCTATAATATTTAGTGATTGTATCGAATTATTTTGGCTAGATTCGAGCCAGACGGAGTTGGATAATCGTGGAAAAGGCCTTATAGTAGATTAAATTGGAGTAAGACGAGGTAAGTCTCTTGTCTAATCTTGTGAGGGGGAAATTACCTCATAGGTGATTAAGATTAAATAATTGTTGCTAATTGTGGGGGCTACGTACGCACGAGGTGACGAGAGTCCGTGCGTAGCTACTATTAATGCTAAAGTCCGGATAGTTTATGACTTAAAGCATGTATTACTTGCGTAAATTATATTCTTTGATTAATTAATATTAAATGATATATATGAATATATTGTGAATTGTTTGATAAAGATATTAAAGGATGGAAATCTCATAGGCTTGATTTTCTATTTAAATCAATTAATTATCAAAAGAAATTGCTCTCCTCCTAAATTTATCTTATGATAAACATACTGTCCTTCCGGAGGCACATAAGAAAATATTCTCCTTTCTTGTGGAGCGGGCCGAAAGCCTCGGCAGGATAGGTGCATCTAAGGATCGCGTCGCACGTCCCTCAGCAGTGTACACGACACTCTGGATCGGGTCGTACAACCTCGGCAGAAATCGTGCTTAATAATAATAATTACACGATACTTTAATAATTTATTTCAGCTTGTGAAGCTAATTTTAATAAATTAAAAAATTCTTAGAATTTAATGAATTATTATTCTTGCTTGTTAAGGAATAAATCTTTACTCCTGTAAATGAGGTTTAATTGATAAATTGGAAACTATTTGAATTGAAGGAATTTAATTAATATATTGAGAATTGTTACATTTGAAGGAATTTGATTATCTCTGTTGATTAAACAAATTATTGTAAATTCTGTAAATCATGCTGATTTAAATATTCTAGTTTTATTTCAGTTATTGTTATTGACCCATAGTGAGTGTCAATGTCGGCCATCTCGTCTCTACCACTTCGAGATTAGGCTTGATACTTACTCGGTACACGTTGTTTACGTACTCATACTATACTTGCTGTACTTTTTGTGCAGGATCTGAGACAGGTACTAGTGGAGGACCTATCATCACATACCCACGTCATCCCGAAGCATAGTGGTGAGCTGCCTTTCTGAGCCATTCTGCAGCTACCAGTGTCTCTTCTTATATTTATATTTTGGCTATTTCATTTCAGACAGTATTTGGAGTTTTGTATAATCTACTAGATGCTCATGCACTTGTGACACCGGGTCTTGGCACACACATTGGTAGAAGTTGGTATTTTATTATTTTCTTGGAATAAAATTTTAACCAATGTATGTTTGACTTATTAGTTGGCTTGCCTAGCTATAGTGTTGGGCGCCATCACGACCTATAGGTGAAATTGGGTCGTGACAACATGGTATCAGAGCACTAGGTTCACATAGGTCTCACTAGTTATAAGCAGACCTAATAGAGTCTTGCGTATCGGTACGGAGACGTCTGTACTTATCTTAGAGAGGCTATATGGTGTTAGGAAACTAACTTTCTTCATATTCTATCGTGCAATTGATGTAGTACTAAATATCCTTCTCTTATTCTCTCACAGATGGTGAGAACACGCTCTAATGAGATTCCAGACCAGGGAAGAGCTACTCCCCCAGTTGCTAGAGGCCGAGGGAGAGCTCCAGGCCGTGGTAGAGGGCGAGGACATCCCAGGACTATTCCGGTTATGCCGCCAGTGGACCCAGCAGAGAATCCCATTATTGAGAAGCAGGGTGAGGTGCCTGTGGCAGAGCCAGCTCCGGTGGACTTCACATCTACACCGGGATTTCAGGATGTCATGGGTCGTATGCTGCGATTCATGGATAATATGACTCAGGCCGATTTATTTTCGGCAGACCCAGCCACATCTCAGGCGGGCAGGGTAGCACAGACCCCTACCGCGCATGCTCATAGACAAGCAGCTGCTGTATATCAAACCCAGGGTGCACTACCCGTGGGTGGAGTCCAGCCAGTGGCAGCAGCTACACCTGAGCCCAGGCCAGCTGTAGCCGCTGATCCTCAGAAACTATTGGACAGATGGACTAGACTACATCCTCCTGTCTTCGGGGGTGAGCGACATGAGGATCCACAGGATTTCATTGATCGTTGCAAGGATAGACTGTACAACATGAGGATATTGGAATCCCATGGGGTTGATTTCGCTACTTTTCAGCTAGAGGGTAGAGCCCGTAGATGGTGGCAGTCTTATGCTCTTGGCAGACCAGCAGATTCTCCTCCCATGACTTGGGACAGGTTTACCCGTATCTTCTTGGACAGGTATATACCACCCTCCCAGAGGGAAGAGTTGCGATTTCAGTATAAGCAGCTTCAGCAGGGTCAGATGTCAGTGACTGATTATGAAGTGAGGTTTTCTGAATTATCTCGCCATGCACTAATGATACTCCCTACTGAGGCGGAGAGAGTGCGAAGGTTTGTAGCCGGTTTACATACTAGTATTCAGGCTACTATGGCTCGAGAGTTTGAGATGGGTACTTCTCATGAGCGAGTTGTGGAGATAGCCCGGAGGTTTGAGGGTGTACGTCAGCGGAGCCGAGAGCAGATTATGAGAGATAAGCGGTTCAGGTACTCTGGAGTGTTCAGAGGTGCTCCGTCCGGGGGTAGAGGTCAGTTCGTGAGGGGACAGTCCAGCAGACCCCCATATCCAGCACCACCACCTCCTCGTGGTGCTCCAGTACGACCTTATCTAAGTGCTATCCCAGAGAGTTCTTACCGCCCACCAGCTATTCAGGGTCCTCCTAGTAGGTATTCAAGTCCCTAGGGCCAGACACTTAGTCAGCAGCCCATCACCCCAAAGGGTTATTACAAGTGCGGGGATCCTAGTCACATGCGGAGGTTTTGGCCCAGGCTTCGAGGTAGACCAGTACAGCAGGGTCAGCAGCCTATGCTTACCGGACCAGTTGCTCCACCAGTAGTCCGACCACCCAGAGGTGGAGGACAGGTGGGTAGGGGTTGTCCTAGAGGTGGAGGTCAGTCAGGCGGAGGCCATACAGTTGGCGCTCCAACTCGGTTCTATGCTTTTCCGGCTAGACCAGATGCAGAGGCCTCAGATGTTGTGATTACAGGTATTATTTCTTTTTGTGGCAAAGATGCCTCAGTATTATTTGATCCAGGATCTACGTATTCATATGTGTCATCACTATTTGCTCCATTCCTGGGTGTTTCTCGTGAGTCCTTGAGTACTCATGTATATGTGTCCACTCCTGTGGGCGATTATGTTGTTGTGAACCGGATCTACCGATCCTGTATTATTACATTCTGTTGTTATGAAACTAGAGCAGATCTCCTATTGCTTGAGATGACCGATTTTGAAATTATTCTGGGCATGGACTGGTTATCTCCATATCATGCTATTCTAGATTGTCATGCCAAGACTGTTACCTTGGCTATTCCAGCATTGCCTAAGCTGGAGTGGAAAGGTTCGCCTATTAGTTCATTTAATCGAGTTATTTGTTTTATAAAGGCTCAACACATGGTTGAGAAGGGCTGTTTGGCTTATCTAGCCTATGTTCGAGATAATACTGCAGAGACTCCGGCTATTGATTCAGTGCCTGTAGTTTGGGTGTTCCCCGATGTATTCCTGTCAGATCTTCCAGGTATGCCACCTGATCGTGATATTGATTTCTGTATTGACTTGGCTTCAGATACCCAGCCTATATCTATCCCACCGTATCGCATGGTTCCGAAAGAATTGAAGGAACAACTTGAAGAGTTACTAGCCAAAGGGTTTGTCAGACCGAGTGTATCGCCTTGGGGTGTACCAGTATTATTTGTGAAAAAGAAGGATGGATAATGCGAATGTGTATTGATTATCGCCAATTGAACAAAGTCACTATTAAGAACAAGTACCCGTTGCCGCGTATTGATGATCTATTTGACTAGTTGCAGGGTGCTAGGGTATTCTCTAAGATCGACTTGAGGTCGGGGTACCATCAGTTGAAGATTCAGGATTCGGATGATCTGAAGACTGCTTTTTGTACTATATTGTCATTATGAGTTTCTGGTAATGTCTTTTGGTTTACCTAATACCCCGGCAGCGTTTATGGATCTGATGAACAGGGTATTCAGGCCATATATTGACTCATTTTTCATTGTCTTCATTGATGACATTTTGATCTACTCACGTAGTAAGGAGGAGCATAAGCAGCATATGAGAGTAGTGCTTCAGGCATTGCGGGAACAAAAGCTATATGCTAAGTTCTATAAATGTGAGTTTTGGCAAGAGTTTGTAGCATTTTTGGGACATATCGTATCAGGCGAAGCTATTAAAGTTGATCCCAAAAAGATTGAGGCAGTTCAGAATTGGCATCGTCCCACTTCGGCGACGGAGATCAGGAGTTTTCTTGGTTTGGCAGGTTATTATCGTCGGTTCGTGGAAGGTTTTTCATCTATTGCAGCACCTTTGACCAAATTAACCCAGAAGGGTGCTCTATTCTGATGGTCTGATAACTGTGAGGTGAGCTTTTAGAAGCTCAAGACATCATTGACTACAACACAAATGTTAGTGTTGCCTTCCGGTTCGAGGATGTATACAGTGTATTGCGGTGCTTCGCGCGTTGGCTTGGGTTGTGTGTTGATGCAGTAAGGGCAAGTTATTGCATATGCTTCACGTCAGCTAAAGCCCCACGAAAAGAATTATCCGGTACATGATTTGGAGTTAGCTGCGATTGTTCACGCTCTTAAGATTTGGAGGCATTATCTTTATGGGGTGTCTTGTGAAGTTTACACTGATCATCGCAATTTGCAGCATTTGTTCAAGCAGAGGGACCTAAATTTGAGACAGCGCAGATGGTTGGAGTTACTAAAAGATTATGATATTACTATCCTGTATCATCCGGGCAAAGCAAATGTGGTTGAATATGCCTTGAGCAGAAAGGCGGAGAGTATGGGTAGTTTGGCTTTCATTTCAGGAGAGGAAAGGCCATTAGCCTCGGATATTCAGTCCTTGGCTAACAGACTTGTGAGGCTGGATATTTCAGAGCCCAGCTGAGTTCTTGCATATGTTGTGGCCTAATCTTCACTATTTGAGCAGATCAAGGCTCGCCAGTATGATGACCCACACCTGGTGGTTCTTCGTGAAACGGTACTACGAGGTGGTGCCAAGGAAGTTACTATTAGAGCAGATGGTGTTCTACGACTCCAGGATCGTCTATGTGTTCCTAATGTGGATGGACTGAGGAAAAAGATCCTGGAAGAGGCACACAGTTCTCGATATTCTATTCATCCAGGTGCTACTAAGATGTATCGTGACTTGAGGCAACATTATTGGTGGCGATGAATGAAAAAGGACATTGTTGAGTATGTAGCTCGGTGTCTAAATTGCCAGCAAGTTAAAAATGAGCACCAGAGGCTAGGTGGCCTACTCCAGCAGATAACCATACCAGAGTGGAAATGGGAACGAATTACTATGGATTTTGTAGTTAGGTTACCGCGGACCTTGAGGAAGTTTGATGTAGTTTGGGTGATTGTTGACAGGCTGACCAAGTCGGCACATTTTATTCCTGTTGTGACTACGTATACTTCAGAGAGATTGACCCATATTTATATTCAAGAGATAGTTCAGTTGCAGGGTGTGCCAATTTCCATCATATCAGATAGAGGCCCTCAGTTTACTTCATATTTCTGGAGAGCAGTACAGAGTGAGTTGGGGACCCGTGTAGAGCTCAGCACAGCCTTTCATCCGTAGACCGATGGACAGTCAGAGAGGACAATTCAGATTTTGGAGGATATGCTCAGGGCATGTGTGATTGACTTTGGAGGTCAGTGGGATCGTTTCCTGCCTTTGGCCGAGTTTGCTTATAATAACAGTTACCAATCCAGCATCGAGATGGCTCCATTTGAGGCTTTATATGGTCGGCGATGTCGTTCACCTATCGGATGGTTTGAGCCAGGTGAGGCTAAGTTATATGGTATTGATTTGGTAAGCGATGCCTTGGAAAAGGTAAAGTTGACTCAGGAGCAACTTCGTACAGCATAGTCCAGACAAAAGAGTTACGCGGATCAGAAAGCGCGTGATATATCATTTATGGTAGGTGAAAAAGTTCTCTTGAAGGTTTCGCCGATGAACGGAATTATGAGATTCGGGAAGAAGGGAAAGATGAGCCCAAGGTTTATAGGCTCATTTGAGGTGTTGAAACGAGTTGGGGAGGCTGCTTATGAGCTTGCATTGCCTCCCAGCCTATCGGGAGTTCATCCAGTTTTTCACGTATCTATGCTCCGGAAGTATCATGCCCACCTATCACATGTGTTAAACTTCAGCACAGTTCAGCTAGATAATAGCCTGGGTTATGAAGAGGAGCCAATTGCCATTGTTGATAAATAGGTTCGCCAGTTGAGATCCAAGAGGATTTCTACAGTAAAGTTCCAGTGGAGGAGCCAACCAGTCGAGGAAGCGACTTGGGAGGCCGAGGAAGACATGCGGAGTAGATATCCACACTTATTCAACACTTCAGGTACAATTCTAAACCCATTCGAGGACGAACATTTGTTTAAGAGGTATGTAATAACCCAACCAGTCATTATAACTTTTAGAACCCCGTTCCCTAATAATAAAACTTTTCGTAGATGCTTGTAATGATTTATGACTTGCAGGGATGGTTGGTTCGGGATTTGGAAGTGTTTGAGGTGAAACCGGAACACTTGGTTCCTTAAGTTGGCCTTAAAGTGCTAAGTTTGACTTCGGTCAACAGTTTGAGAAAATGACCCCGGAATAGAATTTTGATGATTCTAACAGCTCCGTATGGTGATTTTGGACTTAGGAGCGTGATCGAAATTTTATTTGGAAGTCTGTAGTGAAATTAGGCTTGAAATGGCTAAAATAGGAATTTAAAGTTTGAAAGTTTGACCGGAGAGTTGACTTTTTGATACCGGAGTCGGAATCCAGTTCCGAAAATTTTCATAGCTCCATTATGTAATTTATGACTTTTGTGTAAAATTTGAGGTCAATCGGAGTTGATTTGATAGGTTCCGACATCGAATGTAGAAGTTGAAATTTCTAAGTTTCATTAAGCTTGAATTGGAACATGATTCGTGATTTTAGCGTTGTTTGATGTGATTTGAGGTTTCAAATAAGTTTGTATGGTGTTTTAGGACTTGTTGGTATTTTGGGTTGAGGTCCCGAGGGCCTTGGATGAGTTTCGAATGGTTAACGGATCAAAAGTAGGACTTAGCTGCTGCAAACGCTGCTGCAATTTTTCTGCTGGAAATGCTGTCAAAATCGGGCTGCTTGTCAAAATCGAGTTGCCTGACAAAAATCAAACCCCTGACAAAATCGAGCTCCCGATAACGAGCTCCCGAGATCGAGCTCCCGAGATCGAGCTCCCGAGATCGAGCTCCCGAGAACGAGCTCCCGAGACCGAGCTCCCGAGACCGAGCTCCCGAGATTGAGCTCCCGAGAATGAGCTCCCGAGATCGAACTGAACAGATCGAGCTCTCAAGATCGAACTGGACAGATCGAGCTCCCAAGATCGAACTGGGCAAATCTGTAAGTTATAAAAATGGAGGCATTCAACCCATTTTCCATTTTTGACAAACATGAGCTTGAACAGAGGCGACTTTTGATAGATTTTCAAGGAAAGACATTTGGGGTAAGTGATTCTAACTCGGATTTGATCAATATACATGAATATATCATTGTTTTCACAATTTAATTAGTGTTTTGAGATTGAAATTTGGAAAAAGTTTAGAAATCTCATAGAAACAAAATTTTGAGATTTCGGTATCGATTCGGAGTCGGATTTGAGTGAAACTGGTATGGTTGGACTCGTAATTGAATGGGTTGTCGGATTTCATAATTTTCGTCGGATTCAGAGACGTGGGCCCCACGGACGAACTTTTAATTAATTTCGGATCTTTTCTTTAAAAATGTAGTATTTTCTTATAGAATTGATTCCTATAATATTTAGTGATTGTATCGAATTATTTTGGCTAGATTCGAGCCAGACGGAGTTGGATAATCGTGGAAAAGGCCTTATAGTGGATTAAATTGGAGCAAGACGAGGTAAGTCTCTTGTCTAATCTTGTGAGGGGGAAATTACCTCATAGGTGATTAAGATTAAATAATTATTGCTAATTGTGGGGGCTACGTACGCACGAGGTGACGAGAGTCCATGCGTTGCTACTATTAATGCTAAAGTTCGGGTAGTTTAGGACTCAAAGAATGTATTACTTGCGTAAATTGTATTCGTTGATTAATTAATATTAATTGATATATATATGAATATATTGTGAATTGTCTGATAAAGATATTAAAGGATGGAAATCTCATAGGCTTGATTTTCTATTTAAATCAATTAATTGTCAAAAGAAATTGTTCTCCTCCCAAATTTATCTTATAATAAACATATTGTCCTTCCGGAGGCACATAAGAAAATGTCCTCCTTTCTTGTGGAGCGGGCCGAACGCCTCGGCAGGATAGATGCATCTATGGATCACGCCGCATGTCCCTCGGCAGTGTACACAGCACTCTGGATCGGGCCGTACGACCTCGGCAGAAATCGTGCTTAATAATAATAATTATACGATACTTTAATAATTTATTTCAGCTTGTGAATCTAATTTTAATAAATTAAAAAATCCTTGGAATTTAATGAATTATTATTCTTGCTTGTTAAGGAATAAATTGTTACTCATGTAAATGAGGTTTAATTGATAAATTGGAAACTATTTGAATTGAAGAAATTTAATTAATATATTGAGAATTGTTACATTTGAAGGAATTTGATTATCTCTGTTGATTAAACAAATTATTGTAAATTCTGTAAATCATGCTGATTTAAATATTCTAGTTTTATTTCAGTTATTGTTATTGACCCATAGTGAGTGTCAAAGTCGGCCATTTCGTCTCTACCACTTCGAGATTAGGCTTGATACTTACTGGGTACACGTTGTTTACGTACTCATACTACACTTGCTGCACTTTTTGTGCAGGATCTGAGACAGGTACTAGTGGAGGACCTATCATCACATACCCACGTCATCCCGAGGCATAGTGGTGAGCTGCCTTTCTGAGCCGTTCTGCAGCTACCAGTGTCTCTTCTTATATTTATATTCTGTCTATTTCATTTCAGACAGTATTTGGAGTTTTGTATAATCTACTAGATGCTCATGCACTTGTGACACCGGGTCTTGGCACACACATTGGTAGAAGTTGGTATTTTATTATTTTCTTGGAATAAAAGTTTAACCAATATACGTTTGACTTATTAGTTGGCTTGCCTAGCTATAGTGTTGGGCGCCATCATGATCTATAGGTGAAATTGGGTCGTGACACATAACCTTGCTCGCTCGTCTTAAAAATATGACAAGCTTTAAGCCTCTGGAAGATGATCGGTTTGGAAATGGGCATGATGGAGAATTAACCTTTATCCTCACATTCCAAATAATGGGAAGCATAGAGAAAATTAGTAAGTCCACCGATCGAATATCGTATTATGGTATGACCGACTCTCTATTGCATTTTTATAACAGATATTTTGGTATACCTGATCCTATAGAATATCGGTATAGTGCCACAGAAGATTTTTTGTTGACTTCTAAATTATAACTTATTATATGCAAGAACTAATTGAGTTGATCTAGTAGGATATTTTCAGATGTAAACCTTGCATGCAACAAAGTGGACTGAAATATAAATATTGAATTGGAGATTTTTAATATTCTCATGTCATGAAAAATATAAGTGTATGGTTCAACTGGCTCATCTAGCCAAGAGTAAATATTTCTCCATGTGAAGCTATTGCAGCGTGCAGATAGTTTCTCATATTGAGAAATGAAAAGTTGACCTAAAAGTCAGAGTTGAATCACTCGTTACTAATGACTTATTTTGTGCTTAAAAATGGTTCCAAGACTAGATAAGCAAGATTATATGACTTCTTGTTGAGTGATGAATCCTTTAGAATATGGTTCCCTTATTCATGTGTGAAGGGTAGTTGATTAAAAGAAAAAGTCAAATAGTCATTTCATGAACATCTATTCTACACTAGTAAAAAGAAATTGACGGTCATGTAATATGAACACATAACCATTTTTTGACTCCTATATGCATTAATACGTTGTAGTCTTTCTGAGGGTCTTAAGCTTTTGATCAAAATTTTGAAAGTTTAACATTTGAGGTTATCAAAAGGTTCTTAATCTTTTTAATCATCTAGTGATTTTCAAATGACTATGTGCGATTACACCTTCTTATATGCTAAATGATGTTTTGAAAAAACCAAGTGCCCCGTGAATTTCTTTTTAATTTTTTTTTACGCTTCATTAAAATGATTATACTAAGCTTTTGACTAAATTATGTAATTGTGAATACTTGTTTACATAATTTCCGCAAGATGTTTCCACCCTTTTGATGATGATGAAAGGGGGAGAAAGATGCATTGGTACAAAACTTTACTTGCAAAGTCTATATACAATATGCATGAAGGCAGGGGGAGCATGACTGTGGAACCCTTAAAATAAGGGGGAGCCTTTACCTGCCATAGAAGAATAAGCTCGATATAAGCGGAACATTTCAGGGAAGTAACTAGTCTATCTAGCTTATTACTTTAGATGCACTTTAATTAAGTCTTCAATGCAATCTTTTATGCTTTGTACTCAAGGGATTGCCAACTTGTATCCCTATTTTCTACTATTGGTGATACTCTTTATGAAGAATCTGTGCGAATGTTTTATGAAAATATTTTTTGTGAATGATAAAGACTATCTAGAAACCATGGTGTTAGGAACTCACATCATTCTTGAATCTTATCAGTTTTAAAAATTCTTTGCTACAAAGTTTGTTGGATACAATTTCTTTGTGCGATATTCCTGACCAGATAATTTTGAAGTATCTTTTGATGAGGCCAAAAGTGTTCTGTCTGAAAACCCCCTGATATAGGTCCTACGAACTTGAAGTTTGAACATCGTGTTCTAGCCCATATTATTGCAACCACTTTGCTACCTCGTACTGGTTCTCTGAATACTCTAACTCTCAGAGATATATTTGTTCTGTATTGTTTGGTAAATGGTTAAACTATAAACTGGTTTGCCTGAGTACGTCAATAAATGCTTGAAAGTATTAGGGGCGTTTCCTCTTCTGCGAGCAGCCGGCCTTATGGTTTACTAAGTTTCTCATATCTTGAAAGACATGAAAGTGGACCTATCTCTCTATGTTCCAAAGATTATCTCCAGCACCTATGACAAGACTGTCCTCGCCATGATGGGGTATACCTTAATTGAGGGAACTTGGCTTAAAAAGAACAAAGCATCATAGGTCATCCCTACTCAGAGCAGTGTGGGACTAAAATTTGAGGCCAAAAAATCCTCTTCTTCAGACCAGCTGATGTTGATGCAGCAAAACATTACAGGTATCAAGGAATTACTAACCTCACCAAGGTCATTGATGCCTCTTATGAAAGCTTTTGTACTAAAGTGATCAACACCATGAAATATTTCATTGGAAGGCATTGAATGTTTATGATGCTTAAGACAATCCTTTTTGTTTTGTGTGATAGTTTAAGATTATTTCTTTTGGTTGTGTCTAGGGTGAGCATCAGTCGACTATGCTCACTATAACTACTTAGTTGTACTAACTTTATGCCTGCTTAGTTAGTACTATTACTGCAAGTAGTTTCTCTTGCTCTTTTTTTTATTGATGTCAAAGGGGGAGAAGAAAGAAAAAGAGTTGCAAGTGTGTTACAGGTTCAAAAGTGCAGATTCAAATCAACACAGGTTCAAAAGTGCAGACTCAAATCAACCACCAGCTTAAATACAGGGGGATCACACTTGAAAAGAAAAGGGAAGTATCCATAAATTAGTCAAACTCTTTTTAGCTTATTGTCAACATCAAAAAGGGGGATATTGTTAAGTTTAGAATTATAATAATGATCAATATCCATAAAGAAGTCTTGACTAATGTTATACAAGTGTATGCATATTTTGTAAAATGAGAGATTCAAAGTGGAAAGGAAACACAACATAATGGGACACAATTTGAGTGGGAAACACAACATCAAATGGAGACAATTTGAAGTGCTACTCCTTTCTTCAAAGCAACTCGACATGGAGTATTCAGATTCTCTATGAGGGAAGATACAAAGTGGAAGGGAAACAAAATGTAATGGGAGACAACTTTAAGTGTTGTTCCTCTACCTAATAAAGCATGGAGCATGGAAAGCACTCCCTGGATTATTAAATCCATCCCATCCTTCTTGAAGAAATTAAGGGCATGGGTCATGAATCAAATATCAATAAAACATTGTGTGCACCTATCAAAAACAAATCAACAACAACTCTCAAATCTGGTCTATAAGAAGATTGGCAAACTCAAAGATTAGACACGCAACCTTCTATACAATTATTCATCCAACTACAAGTTCTTTGTTCTACTCTTAAAAAGCATTGATATTTACTTTTAGTAGATTTACTGTGTACACAAAAGAGTGAAGAGAGACTAAAAAATATTGGAGAGGCAATGTGTCCTTAGAGGTTGTGTCATTATTCGTTACTTTGGTGAGCGAGTGAAAACCAAAGAATCATTGTTGGTGAGCGTGTTAAAACCAACCTTGTAAACGTTGATGGTAAACTTTGTAAATCACACAAGCTGTACACAACTCATATTACAAAGAGATCAAGAGATAACATCCTTGCAACCCAAGGAGACTGGAGTAGGATACCATATTGGTTCCGAACTAGTATAAAATTCCTGGTGTCATTTACCTTACTACTTTCATATGTTATTATAAGCAATTACTGTTTATTGAGATTAGTATTTAATGGAATCAAATTACTTACAGTATTGAGTAGTCTGTCTCCGCATCAGTCGACTAAGAGCATACCATAGTCGACTAGAAATTTTTAACAGGCTATAATTCACCCCCTCCCCCCCCTTGTACTTTCAGTTCCTTCTTAGGTAACGTCCAGTTTGTCCCATATTTATTTGGCGGTATCATAGCTTGAAATTTTCTTATACTCTTCTCCACTTATAGCATTATAAAGAAAGTTTTGTGCATTAGCATTAACTTGAACGACAACCATTTGCTCTTTTGTGTATTCATTTATATCTTCCGGATCAGTGAGTGGTTGAGATGCCGCTGGTAGTGGATAATTTCTCTTTTTGATAACATGTTATACTTTGATATCATAGGATTTTTCATAAATTTTCATGCACATTTTCAGTGGGAGAAGTGTTGTCCATTGAAATATGGTGGCCTTACTTGCGATGTCCCTTCTTTTAAAGAGTGCTCCAATAGTTACTTGGTTTGACATGATCTTTTCTCACTAGCTGTTAGGCAAAAGATAAAAGTATGAGACCTGCTCTAATACCAATTGAAAGTACAAGAGGGACGAGGGGGGATGAATTGTTCATTTTTCCTTTTTGTATCCTAAGTAGTTGACTAGTTTGCTAATTGGTCGACTGAAGGTAAGAATAGAATATAAATAAAACATAAAACAAATACAGGAATTAAAGACACCAATATTTTTATACTGGTTCAGATTTGATAATCGGCTTAATGTATGCATAATTTAATATATACCGCCTTACATTTTGCTCATGTCTCGATGATTTGAGATGTTTAATATGATTATTTGTGCTAAATTTGGTATTTCTATGTGTAGGGATCATACGAATGCAATTTGGGACGAAAGGGCGCGAATTGGAGCGAAATCGGGACAAAAAGGCAAAAGGTTAAATTTGAGGGCCACAGCCAGCATGGGGCGCTAGCTGTGGCGCAATTTACAACAGCTTAAATATTGGAGCGCCAGGGCTAGTGCCCCACGCTGCCCTGGATGCTCAAGATGGGAAAGTAGCCTTTTTTGACTAGGACTCGGTTATTTCGACCCCTAGACGCCCCCAACACATATAAAAGCCAACCTAAACCTATTTTAAGGGGGGAGGACGTTTTAAGAGAAACAACACAAGCACATAGCCATCGTGGAGGCCAAAATTCATCAAGTTCCATCTTTCTCTCACCAAACTTAGTAATATTTATGTTTCTTTGTATCATTTGTTGTTTGACTACCATGTCTATGTGGAGCTAAACTTCACGTTCTAGGGTTGTGGTTCTTTCATGACTATTGTTATTCGGATATTGATTTTGCCTTCTTTATTTATCATATTGGTTTATTTATTCAATCTTGCGCTTAATTATTTAATTGCTTGATCACCAATTAAATACTATCTACGAATCTAGAATTGAACTCAAAAGTGGGAATTCTATATTGCATATAGGATTGAGTAGAGCAAGTTTTTGAACTTGGGCATCGGGGAACGGATTCGTGGTTAGGATAGACATATACCTAATTGCCTTGCTTAGTTGATTTACAGGAATTATAAATGCGTTCTTATTGATTCTAACTCCATAGAATACTTGCCGTGGGTTCGACATCCGACTTTTAGTCACTTTATTACTAGACAACCGCATATACTTGCATGTGCGTTTGGCCGCAATAAGATTCTATATGGATCCTACGTCCAGTCCCCTTGGGTTGCAAGGGTGTTCACTTTCAGTATTTGAACATTCTTGATACCAGAGAGTTGATGTAGCTTTACACCAATAGCTTAGTCACTATGTTACTTCTCTCTTCTTGATAAAATGTCTCACCAATGTTTATCTCTCTTTCTTCTCTCACTAGTTACACAGTAGATCTAGATTGAAATGCAATGCTTGTTTGGAATAGAGAAAAGAGTGATAGTGGTTCGTTTAAAGTATGTTTGTTCCAAGCTGGTGTAATGGGTATTTATACTTTGTGAGGCCTTCATGACTTGTGAATTTTGAGATATTGCAAACCCAAGGGAATTGATCTGAGAAAGAAATCATAGATTGATTCTTTCCAAGAATAGAATATTTCTTCTATTGATTTGCCTTGACTTGTGGTCTTGATTTGATTTTGTCACCACCCAAAATCCTAACCTGTCGTGATGGAGCCTATCGCGGTACTAGGCAAGCCAACATTTAAAATATTTCTAACACTTTTAATAGAAAAACAAATTAAAGCAGTTTAAACAATAAAAGTTCTCATAAACGGGATAGAAACCCAAAATACAATACGGAAGTTTCCAACCATCGGAGTGTCACATAGTATATGAGTATCTATAGATCACAAGTCTAGAAAATACTATCTATGATAGTTTGAAACTAAATAAAATAAGTGGAAAGATAGGGAAGGAGAGACAAGGTCTGTGAAACACCAAGCAGCTACCTTAATAGTCTCCGAGAATCCGAACTCCACAGCTCAGCAACCGCCGTGACCGGAAGCACCTGGATCTGCACACAAGGTGTAGGGTGTAGCATGAGTACAACCAACTCAATAAGTAACAAATCTAACCTTTGGACTAAAAGGTAGTGAATAACTCAGCAGGAACAGTTCAACATAGAAATAACAGTACAGGAATGTAGGTATGCTTCCAAGTTCAACAGTTAAACTCTATTCAAGTAAAATAGATCAAATTCCGAATGATATGAGTATGACCTCTCTACATCTATATGCCAATGCACCTGTTGTATGCAATGCACCACACTGAAAGTCTTGTGTACTCACACTCTTAGAATACTCACTCGCTTAGTATCGTATATGGCCAATCCAGCCCAATAAAGATCCATCCCATATATATATATATATATATATATATATATATATATATATATATATATATATCGATTGATAGTCAGTCCGTCAATACTGTATAAGGCAAAGGAAGATCCATCCCCGAATATAAATGATTCGGACAAGATCCATGTCCAGGGAAGATCCATCCCTCAAAAATTATCAACTATGCTCGCTGGGGGTGTGTACAAACTCCGGAGGGGATCCTTTATCCCAGGTGCTATAATAAGCCAGATCCATGCATAAATCAATAAACATATTGCGTCGTGCAATCCGATCCCAAAACTATCACTCTCAATCAGGCCCTCGACCTCACTCAGTCATCAATCTCTCCAGTCTCTCTCGCTCGAGCTCATAGTGTCGTGAAACTAACCCAAAATGATAATATGGCATAACAATAAATGGCAATAGAGACTAAGAAATGATATGTAATGAATAAATATGACTGAGTACGAAATATCAATGTAATCAATAAGTCAACATCAAGAAAACGACCACTATAGGTCTCAACTATACCAACAATAGCCTAAACATGATTTCTAGCATGATTGACAACTCAATTACTTTATCACATGATGAAAATACGGATATCAACAAGATAAACCAACTGTACAGTTTCATGGAAACGGAGGTCACAGTCCATACGGTGCACGCCCACACACTTGTCACTTGGCATGTGCGTCACCTCAACATCCAAACATATGACGCATAACTCAGGGTTTCGAACCCTCAGAGCCAAGTTTAGAAGTGTTACTTACCTCAATCCGAGAAAATCTCTACTCCAACACACCCTTGACTTGCGAAACGACCTTTGAATGCATCGAATCTAGCCATAAACAATTCTATATAATCACTATGGGCTAAAGGAATCAATTCCAGAAGAAAAATACTAAATTATTAATCAAAAGTCAATAATCGACTCAAAAGCCGGCCCCCGAGCCCACGTCTTGGAATTCGATAAAAGTCCCAAAACTCAAAAGCCCATTCAACCACGAGTCCAACCATACCAATTTTGCCAAAATCCGACACCAAATCATCACCCAAATCCCCAAATCATACTCTCTAAATCCCTATCCTCAACACCCAATTTACACCTTAAATACACACCAACTAGGTGGGTAACAAGCTTATTGATAAAAAATGAGCACAAGGGACTTATCTCAAGAATCCCCTCGAAAACTCTCTCAAGAATCGCCCAAAACCGTGCTTCAAATGTTTTAAAATGAAGCCAAATCCGGGAACCCTTGTTTTAATAATCTGCCGAGGCTTTCCACTTCCGCGGACACTTAACCGCATCTACAACGTCATAGAAGCGACAATCCACCCATTTCTACAGCGAACCACTAGAGTTGGGCCTCCACTTCTGTGGTCTTAACCCCCGCATCTGCGCAACCGCATGTGCAGAAACCCCATTGTACATGTGTGTCATCCGCTTCTACTCCCTTCATGCCGCACATGTGGCCACACAGGTGCGGAAAACGCATCCCACCTATGACCACAGTCCTCCCCAACCATGGCCGCATCTGCACATCCTCAGCTCGCACCTGCGAGCTCACACCTGCGATCAAAGCTCCACAAGTGCGATTACACAGCAGAATCTGTAACGAACCAACTGGTCATTTTGAGCATTTACACTTCGCTCGGTAGTTTATGGGCATGAGTAGCTCCGTATGATGTATTATGACTTATGTGAATCATCGGTTTTGATTTTTAGGTTATTCGGAATTGAATTGGAAGAATGGATTTCATTGTTGAAGCTGTAAATTGGGAGAGTTGACCAAGCTTGACTTTTTGTAAATTTGAACCCAAAACGGAGTTTTGATGGTTCTGGTAGGTCCTTTGGGTGATATTGGACTTAGGAGCACGTCCAGATTATGATTTGGAGGCCCGTAATGGAATTTGGCTTGAAATGGCGAAAGTTGAATTTTTGGAAAGTTTGACCAGGAGTGGACTTTTTGATATCGAATTTGGATTGTGATTCCAAGAATTGGAATAGCTTCATTATGTCATTTAGGACTTGTGTGCAAAATTTGTGGTCAATCGGACGTGATTTGATAGGTTTCGATATCAGTTGTGGAAGTTTGAAGTTTCAAAGTTCATTGATTTCGAGTTGAGGTGTGATTCGTCATTTCGATATTGTTATATGTGTTTTGAGGCCTCGAATAGGTACGTATTATGTTATGGGACTTGTTGGTATGTTAGGACGGTGTCTCGAGGGGCTCAGGTGTGTTTCAAATTGATTTCGGATCATTTTCCTTCATGTTTTCACTGCTGTGTTCTGTTGCTTTCTTGTGTCTCAGCCCTTCATCGCATTCGCGTGGCATGTACCGTGAACGCGTAGTGTATTTTGATGGCAGTGGCATTTATTCATCGTGTTTGTGAATATTGGTCCGCATTCGCGTAGAGTTGAGGCAAGTCTTCTTCGCGTTCGCGTATGAGGGATCGTGTTCGCGTAGGGTTGAGCTGGGAGCTGGAGGCCTTTCTTCATCGCATTCGCGTAGTTGGAACCGCATTTCTGAAGTTCTGTTCCTGGTATGTATCGTGTTCGCGAGGCTTGTGCCGCAAACGCGTAGAGTATTTTTGGGTGGCTGATATTTTGTTCATCGCGAACGCGATGATTTTCCCGCGTTCACGAAAGAGGATGTCTGGGCAGTGTATATAGTACTCTATTTTGAAGGTTTCAAATTTTTTTACATTTTTGGGAGCTATGGAGCTCGGATTGAGGCGATTCTTGAAGCAATTTTCACCATATGAATTGGGGTAAGTGTTCTCGGACTCATAATTGAATGGGTCAGATTTTGTGAGTTTTGTTGGGTTATGAGGCGCAGTCTCGGGTGCGAATATTGGCCGATTTTGGGTTTTGATAAAAGATTCGATCTGTATCATTTGGAATTGTTTCCTTGGGCTTTATTTCATGTATTTGAGTTGCTTTTGGCTAGTTTTAAGCCGTTCGGAGGTCGCTACACGCGTGATGGCATCTTTGAAGCATCGCTTGGCTTGCTCGACATTGGTGTTGGCTCGTTCGAGGTAAGTAACTCTTCTAAAATTAGTGTTGAGGGTATGAAATCCCGAAATACATGTTATCTGATTGGTATTGAGGTGACGCATATGCTAGGTGACGGGCGTGCACCATTTGAATTGGGACTCTGTTGTTTCCATGGCACTGTATAGTGGTCCTACTTTGTTGATGTCCATGTTTTCACCATGTGATAAAGTAATTGAGCTGTCAATCATGCTAGATATCATGTTTAGGCTTTATGCCGATACTGTTGGGACCCATAGTGGTCGCTTTTTGTTGTCATTTCACTGCTTTCATTGTTATTTCGTGCGCAGCTATATTCATGCATTCATATCATATCTCAGTCTGAGTTGTTATTTATTGATACATCATATCATTGTTGTCGGGCTAGTTTCATGACATTTTAAGCCCATGAGTGAGACTGCAGAGATTGATGACTGCGTGAGGCTGGGAGCCTGTTTGTGTAGATATTGATACTATAGCACGTGAGTTATCCGTGCATCACGTGAGTTGTCTATACGGATCCGGATTTTGATATTATGGCAGGTGAGTTGTTCGTGCAACACGTGAATTTTCCGTGTGGATTATAGCGCTTGGGATGTAAGAGCCCCTTCGGAGTCTGCACACCCCAGTGAGAACAATCGACTATAAATATGTGAATCAGGCTGCACGCCGCAGCGAGTATTGTACAACGCTGAGTGATTGAGTGTGCTGAGCATTAAGTACAGTGAGAGAAGATGCGAGACAGTGAGATTGAGTACTATGAGAGTGTGAGTATACGAGTTCATCATCGAGATGCATTGCATTTGATATGCGTACTTGAGATACATGCATAGAGATGCATATCCTATTGCTACCCAGTTTTGGGGCATTTATGATTTTACCTATATCTTGACATGTATGCATAGAAACGTACTTTTCTCATGCTATTTGAAAAATGAAACATCTTACTTATTATTGAAAGGAGTTTTGGGAAAAATCACAATTTTCAAACTTACTCGTATTTTGGCATATTTGGTAAAAGATTTAAGTTTTCACTGAGATACCTCTTTTATTACCTGTATTATGTTGTTATGAACTATTGTGAAATATTGGTATCGTACCCGACCTTATGTTAGCTCGTCACTACTTTCAACCTAAGGTTAGGTTTGTTACTTACTGAGTACATGGGGTCGGTTGTACTCATACTACACTTCTGCACCTTGCATGCAGATGTTGGTCGCTGATGTTGCTGTGTTCGATGGGAGCTGGATTGAAGATGTACCTGCGTCCCGGTTGTAGCTGCCCCTTGTTCGTGGTAGTTTTAGATCTATAAAACTCTGTTTATGTACTTTTCAAACGGTCGATGTATTTATTTCATTTCAACTTTGTAAATTCTATTCTTAGAAGTATATGATTTGTACTACCAGTCCTTGGAAAATGTATAAAATTCAGTAAATTACTATTGTTTATTTGTCTTTTTAATATCATTGAAATTGGATAGTTACTAGTCAGCTTACCTAGTGGGTTGGGTTAGGTGCCATCACGACTAGTGGATTTGGGGTCGTGACAGAATCCCTCCTTCAACCATGCACCAAGTTTCATTTTCGATCCGTTAACCATCCGAAATCAACACGAGGCCCGCGGAACCTCAACCAAACATACTAACAAGTCCTAAAACCTTACACGAACTTAGTCGAGCCCTCAAATCACCTCAAACAACATCAAAAACACGAATCACACCCCAAATAAAGTCTTTTAAAGACAAGGAATTCCAACTTCTACAAACGACGTCGAGTCCAAAATCACGCAACGAAGCTAACGGAACTATCAAAACTCCATTCTTGAGTCGTTTACTCATAGGCCAATATCCGGTCAACCATTTCAACTTAACCTTTCAACCTTGAGACTAATTGTCTCATTTCATTCTGAAATCTCTCCGGACCCGAACCAACTACCTCGGCAAGTCACATAATAGCAATAAGGTATAAAATGAGCAGTAAATTGGGGAAGGGGGCTACAACTCTCAAAACGACCGGCTAGGTCATTACAGATTCTTTCTTTGTTGAGTGGATATACCCATTATTTAAAATATCAAATCAAATCCCTTGATTTCGGCTTCAACTGACATCCTTACATGGAGAAATCATTAGTGCATAATTTCATGCCCTTGATTTCTTTTGATTGAGGTCCTTCCTATAATATCCTCCTTGATCTCGTGCCAAATCCTTGATTGATTTTACCTTAGATTTTTCGCTACTCCTTCCTTTTTTTTTGTTTTGATTCTTCGATGCCTCGTTTCCATTGCTTAAGGAATATTTCTGCACATAAAGAATAATTCGTTATATTGCATCATTAAAATCAACTTAGATCTAACAAAAGTTACTATCAGCGTGTACCACAGGCTTCCATTCAAAGCTTATGACATAAGCTTATCCTTCCAACCTTCCAGTACCGTCCAGGTGTCGAACTATACATAGTGTTACCACTTAGCATAATTTTATATTTTTAATAATAGTGCTACCCCCGGTATATGCTGCTTTCCTAATTAAAAGATAGGAGAGTGTCGCTACCCGAAGTTACGGGGTCATATTGCTTGAGTCTCTGTGACGTGGTTCTCTCAAGCGCCCTAGTGTACGCTACTTTTTACAAGTATCGGTTTAAGGTACGGTCGGTCCACCGAGAAGATCCCCGTCCTAACTTGTGTTTTTTTAAAATTTGAAACTTGTTGACTAAGACAATAATGACGATTCACGAATATACGACAACTTGTTCGTGACTATCTCAATAGTGGTAACCACTTTTTAATTTTCTTAAATGTCCCTAGTATCATATTAAACAAGAAAAGCGAGAGGGGCTCTTACGCCTTTTCACAAAAACTCATAAACCGTTGAATCAAACGCCAAACCATTGAATAACTCTTCAAATTAGTACTCTATTATCATCATATCTATATATTATATATTATCTATACTATATTAAAAATACGAAAGCCCTTATCAAAATGTCGTTCGTCTTTTTTACCCTTTTAAAATATAGTTCACATTGGACAAAATAGTCATTAGATTATTTTCCTAATATTTAGGAATAGTCATTTAATTATTTTCCTAATATATAGGAGTATTTATTTAATTATTTCTATAATATTTAGGAGTAGTCATTTAATTATTTTTCTAATATTTAGGAGTTTAATTTTTTAATTCTAGAATTCCTGCACTTTTCAATCCAAATTAGGAAAGTTTCGCCCACTTTTTAAGGGTTTGTTTTCTTAATAAAGTTATTTGCTTTTAACTCCATTAAAATTTAGGAGTATTATATTAAAGAGAAAAAAATTAAAAAAAAATGAAATATTGAAAGGAAACATGTGAAAGATCTCATGTATGTCAACAAGGGAATTTTGTTGTTATTTTCCGCTTTTGTTTCATTCACATATTTATTTTAGTGTTTGTACAATTCGTATAGCATTAGAAAACATCCAATTAAGAATTCAAATAATTTTGTAATTTATTGACTTCAAAATATTAAATATCAATAATAATAAAACTAGGATTGAAATAGCTCTTAAAAATGGTACATGTGTATATGATTCAAGAATAAATGTTATTTTTTATTACTAAAAGTAATAATAGTAATATTGTATTAATAAATACGTATAGAATATATAAATAATGTATTTGATATTATATATTATTTTTTAGAAGCATCTATACTATATTAAAAGTATGAAGGCCTTTAACGAAATGTCGTTCGCCTTTTTTATCCTTTTAAAATAGTCTTCACAATAGACAAAATTATAATTTAATTTTTATTTTTCTAATATTTAGGACTTTGAAATCAACTAAAATTTTCGTTATTAAATCTTTACTTATTTTGAATTAAAATTAGTGTCTTAATTATATTTGAACTCTATCCTTTTGTGTATGAACTATGTATTATGTAAGACTTTTTCGTTTCCTTATAGTTTCTCACGGAAATTTCCGTATACAATATGTTTATACATTCATTCTTCTTATAGGAAACTTATTCTTATAAGGAGAAACTTCTATAGATTGTAACTATTAAAAGCAAGAGGTATGTACTTAATTAAATATTTTTTAATTATTGAATGTAATTTTGAAATATTATTCAAAAATTAATTAAGAGAAATAATTGTTTGAGAAGTAATGGAGTTAAAATATTATCTATATTTTCTAAGTTATTTTAATAGTACAAAGCCCTAATGCAAAAACAAAAAATAACTTATTCAATTCTTTTCAAAATCTTCATATAAGTAAAATTATTTTTTAAGTTGATAAAACTCCTAAGTTATATAAATTTATTTCCACAAGAAGAGCATTTAGCGGTGAAAGAAATTAGAAAATAGAGCAAAATTAGCAATATCATAGTATTATTTGTTACTTGTTTTCAGTATTAGGTAACAAAAATAATAATACTTTTCATCATATATTCCTATATAAGTCATCAAAAATCACAATAAAGCATATAAGAATCTTTACTAGGTAGTATTTGTCACGACCCAAATCCCAACCTGTCGTGATGGTGCCTATCTCGATACTAGGCAAGCCAAAAATCTTAATAAACCAAAACTTCTCTTTAAGGTTGAAAATATAATATTTAAATATAATACAAACACTCCCCAAAATCGGGTGTCACTCAGTACATGAGCATCTAATATGAATACAAGTCTAAAAAATATAGTCTATAATAGTCTGAGACCAAATAGAGTAAACGAAGAGATAGAGAAGGAGAGAAAAGGTCTGCGGAACACGGCAGCTACCTCAAAATTTCCTGAAAATCAACCGCACGAAAGGATCAATACCCGCTATGTCCGGGAACGCCTGGATCTGCACACGAAGTGCAGGGTGTAGTATGAGTACAACCAACTCAGCAAGTAGCAATAATAAATAAGGAACTAAAGATAGTAACGAGCTACACAGTTATGGTTCATTTCCAGTAATTCCAGCAAAGAATAGACATGCTATCAAATCTGGCAGTTTAATGTCAAATCAATTTTTATACAGTTCATGTTCATGTAATCCGTATATCAACAATCTTTCAGAGATTTCACAACAATGAAAGATAGCAACTAAGTGCAACAACAAATGAAAATCAAGTACAACCTCTTAGGACAACAATCACTCACTGGGCTCCCAGCCCCCATCACTATTTGGGCTCCCAGCCCTCATCACTCACTCTCAATGGGTACCCGCGCTCACTGGGGGTGTACATACCTCAGAGGTGCTCCTACAGCCCAAGCGCTATAATCTGCACGGACAACTTACGTGCCATAAAATAAATATCTAGATACTCACGGCCAACTCACGTGCTATAGTATAATATAAGGATCTGCACGGCCAACTCACGTGTTGCACAGACAACTCACGCGCTATGATACCAATATCTTACAATCAGGCCCTCGGTCTCTCTCAGTCATAAATCTCTCCAGTCTCTCGGGCTCTCATTAATCATGAAATCAGCCCAAACAACAATGATATGATGTATCAATAATAATAATAGGGACTGAGATAAAATATGCAAGTAAAAAAATTGAGCCTAAGTACATATAGCATTTAGCAGGTAATTCAACAAGTACGCGACCTCTGTCGGTACCAACAGTACTATCACATAGCCTAAGCATGATTTCTAGAATGATTTACAGTCAAATTTTTATCAACACATAGAGAGCATATAGCTAACAACAAATTATTCAACTTTACAGTTTTCCAAGACGGACCAAGTCACAATCCCCTCGGTGCACGCCCACACTCCCGTCACCTAGCATGTGCGTCACCTCTAAAATAATCACATGATACCAAAATCCGGGGTTTAATACCCTCAGGCCCAGATTTAAAACTGTTACTTACTTCAAAACGTGAAACTCTTTACTCTGTTATGCCTTTGCCTAGGAAATCGGCCTCCGCATGCCTCGAATCTAGTCACAAATAATTCGTTTCAGTCAATAAAATTTATTGGAATTAATTCAATAAGAAAATACTAATTTTTCATAAAAATCTAAAATTTAGCTCAAATATTGCACGTCTTGGAACCCGACAAAAGTTACAAAATCCGAAAGCCCATTCAACCAGAGTCTACCCATACCAATTTTATCAAAATCTGACCTCAACTCGACCCTCAAATCTACAAATCTTATTTCCAAATTTCTAAGTTCCAATCTCCGATTTACACCTCAAAAACATGTAATCTAGTTGGATTATTTGATGATAATTCAATATTATGAAGTAGAAATGATCACAAGGGACTTATCTCAAGCTTTCCTTGAAAATATATCAAAAGTCGCCTCTCCTCAAGCTCCAATTTATCAAAAATGGCGAATGGGATAGATGTCCCTATTTTTATAATTCTGCCCAGACAACTTCGCTTCTGCCTCGATCTTGGCCTTCGATCTTGGGCTTCGAACTTGGCCTTCGATCGAGGTCCTCAATCCTGGCCCTCAATCTTGGTCCTCGATCCTAGGCCTTCATTCATGTCTTCAACCCTGTCTTCCACCGTGACCCTCGACCCAGGGCTCGATCATGGCTTCGATCGTGGCCCTCGACCCTGGGCTCGATTCTGAGAGATTTCTGGGCTCGGATCTGGCAGAAGAAATTTCAAACAGAAGGAAATTGCAGCAGCTGTTGTAGTTCAATTTTTGATCCGTTAACCATCCGAAACTCACCCGAGACCCTCGGGACCTCAACCAAATATACCAACAAGTCCTAAAACATCATATGAACTTAGTCGAATCCTCAAATCATCTCAAACAATGCTAAAACTATGAATTACGTCCCAATTCAAGCCTATTGAACTTTGAAATTTCTAATTTCGACAAATAACGCTGAAACCTATCAAATCACGTCCGATTGACCTCAAATTTTGCACACAAGTCATAAATGACATAACATACCTATTAGAATTTTCAGAATCGGATTTCGATCCCGATATCAAAAAGTCAAGCTCTCGGTCAAACTTTCCAAAAATTTAACTTTCGGCATTTCAAGTCTAATTCCTCTACGGACCTCCAAATATTCTTCCGGACACGCTTCTAAGTCCGAAATCACCATACGAAGCTATTGGAAATATCAGAATTCGAATCTGAGGTTGTTTACACATAGGTCCATATCCGATCCACTTTTCTAAATTAATTAAAAAAAATCAATTATGAGACTAAGTGTCTCATTTCACTCAGAATTCCTTCCGGACCCGAACCAACTAATCTGATAAGTGATAAATCAATAGCAAGGCATAAAATTGAGCAGTAAATGGGGAAATGGGGTTATAATATTCAAAACGACCGGTCGGGTCGTTACATTCTTCCCCTCTTAAACAAACGTTCGTCC
Organism: Nicotiana tomentosiformis; assembly: GCF_000390325.3. Classification (NCBI taxonomy): domain Eukaryota; kingdom Viridiplantae; phylum Streptophyta; class Magnoliopsida; order Solanales; family Solanaceae; genus Nicotiana; species Nicotiana tomentosiformis. Next base: position 2,533,439 of record NC_090822.1, read on the forward strand.
TCGAACGGATTTAGAATAATACCTGGAGTCTCAAATAAGTGTGGATATTTGTTCTGCATCTCCTGCTCCATCTCCCAAGTAGCTTCTCTGACTGGCTGGCCCCTCCACTGCACCTTCACTGATGCTATGTTATTTGACCTCAACTTTCGAACCTGCCGGTCTATAATAGCAACCGACTCCACATCATAAGTCAAATTACCGTTCAGCTGTACTGTACTAAAATCCAGAATGTGAGACGGATCCCCGACATACTTTCGGAGCATGGATACATGGAACACTGGATGAACACTTGATAGACTAGGTGTAAAAGCAAGTTCATAAGCAACCTCCCCAATTTTCTTAAGTATCTCAAAAGGCCCAATATACTGAGGGCTCAACTTGCCCTTTTTCCGAACCTCAACACACCCTTCATGGGTAAATCTTGAGAAGAACCTTCTCCCCAACCATATGAACAACATCACGAACCTTCCTATCAGCATAACTCTTCTGTCTAGACTGTGCCATACGAAGTTGTTCCTAAATTACTTTGACCTTCTCTAAAGCATCCTTAACCAAGTCAGTACCCAATAGTCTAACTTCACCAGGCTCAAACCAACCCACCGGAGACCGACACCATCTCCCATATAAAGCTTCACACGGAGCCATCTGAATGCTTGACTGGTAGCTATTATTGTAAGCAAACTCTGCGAGTGGAAGAAATTGATCCCAAGAACCCCCAAAATCAATGACACAAGCGCGTAGCATATCCTCCAATATCTGAATAGTGCGCTCGGACTGTCCATCTGTCTGAGGGTGAAATGATGTACTCAACTGAACCTGTGTGCCCAATTCTTGCTACACTGCCCTCCAAAACTGTGAGGTAAACTGCGTAGCCCGATATGAAATAATGGATACCGACACACCGTGTATGCGAACAATCTCGTGAATATAAATCCCAGTCAACCGCTCTGAAGAATAATTAGTACCGACTGGAATAAAATGCACAGATTTGGTCAACCGATCTACTATCACCCAAACAACATCAAACTTTCTCAAAGTCCGTGGGAGTCCAACTACGAAGTCCATGGTAATACGCTCCCACTTCCAATACGGAATTTCAAGTCTCTGTAGCAATCTGCCCCGTCTCTGGTGCTCGTACTTTACTTGTTGACAATTTAAACACCGAGATTCGAACCCAACTATATCTTTCTTCATCCGCCTCCATCAATAGTGTTGTCTCAAATCCTTATACATATTCGCGGCGCCTGGATGAATAGAGTACCGCGAACTGTGAGCTTCCTGGAGAATCAGCTCATGCAAACCATCTACATTAGGTACACATAGCCTGCCTTGCATCCGTAATACACTGTCATCTCCAATAGTGACTTCCTTGGCATCACCGTGCTGAACTGTGTCCTTAAGGACAAGCAAATGTGGATCATCATACTGGCGCTCTCTGATGCGATCATATAAAGAAGACCGGGAAACCACACAGGCCAAAACTCGATTCGGCTTGGAAACATCCAATCTAACAAACTGATTAGTCAAGGCCTGAACTTCCAAAGCTAAAGGCCTCTCTTCTACCGGTAAGTATGCTAAGCTGCCCAAACTCTCTGCCTTACGACTCAAGGCATTGGCCACCATATTGGCCTTTCCGGGATGATAGAGAATGGTGATATCATAATCCTTAAGCAACTCCAACCATCTTCGCTGCCGCAAGTTAAGATCCTTCTATTTAAACAAAATATTGTAGACTCCAATGATCGGTATATACCTCACACTGGACATCGTACAAGTAATGCCGCCAAATTTTAAAGGCATGAAAAATAGCTGCTAACGCAAGATCGTGGACTGGATAATTCTTCTCATGTACCTTTAACTGTCTGGACGCATAGGCAATCACCCTACCATCTTACATAAGTACTGCACCGAGACCAATCCGCGACGCATCACAATACACAGTATAAAACTCTAAACCTATAGGCAACACCAATACTGGAGCTGTAGTCAAAGTTGTCTTGAGCTTCTGAAAGCTCTCTTCACATTCATCCGACCACCTGAACGGAGAACCTTTCTGGGTCAATTTAGTCATAGGCGATGCAATAGATGAGAAACCCTCCACGAAACGATGATAATAACCGGCCAAGCAAAGAAAACTCCGAATTTCAGTAACTGAGGATGGTCTGGGCCAATTCTGAACTGCCTCTATTTTCTTCGGATCCACCTTAATACCTTCATTGGACACTATATGTCCCATGAATTCCACCGAACTAAGTCAGAACTCACACTTAGAGAATTTGGCATAAAGTTTCTCCTCTCTCAGCCTCTGTAATACAATACCCAAGTGTTGTGCATGCTCCTCCTGGCTACGTGAGTACACCAGAATATCATCAATGAATACCACGACAAATAAATCAAGATATGGCTGAAATACACTATTCATCAAATGCATAAATGTTGCTGAGGCATTGGTTAGCCCAAAGGACATCACAAGAAATTCATAGTGGCCATAATGAGTCTTGAATGCCATCTTTAGAATATCTGAATCCCAAATTTTTAATTGGTGATACCCAGACCTCAAATCAATTTTGGAGAACACCCTTGCTCCCTGAAGCTGGTCAAATAAATCATCAATACGCACCAATGGATATTTATTCTTAATTGTAAATTTGTTCAACTGTCTATAATCAATGCGCATCCGCATAGTACCATCTTTCATTTTCACAAACAGAATCGGTGCACCCCAAGGTGACACACTAGGCCTAATAAACCCCTTCTCAAAGAGTTCCTGAAGTTGCTCTTTCAATTCTTTTAACTCAGTTGGTGCCATATGATACGGAGGAATAGAAATAGGCTGAGTGCCCTGCACCAAGTCAATACCGAAATTAATATCCCTATCGAGTGGCATACCCGGCAGGTCTGCAGGAAATACATCCGGAAAGTCTCGCATGACCGGTACGTTGGGCCTTCAAATAAGAAATTACCCTGCTAGGAACAAGATCTAGAGAACCCCTCCATTCAACCTTTGGCAACCCAAGCATCCTCAACGTCACAATTTTTGCGTGACAGTCCAGAATAGCATGACATGGAGACAACCAATCCATACCCAAGATTACATCGAAATCAACCATACCGAATAATATGAGATCAACTCTAGTCTCCAATTCTCCAATAGTTACCACACACGACCGATACACAGGATCCACAGTAATAATATCGCCCACCGGTGTGGATACATAAACAGGTAAAAATAAGGACTCACAGGGCATATTTAGATAATGAGCAAAATATGATGATACATATGAATAAGTGGAACTAGGGTCAAACAATATAGAAGCCTCCCTGTGGCACACTGAAACAATACTTGTGATCACTACGTCTGAGGCAATAGCATCTGGCCTGGCAGGAAAAGCATAGAATCGAGCCTGCCCACCTCCGATCGGCCTCTCCCTCTTGGGCGACCCCTAGTTGCCTGACCCCCACCCCTAGATGGTAGGGCGGGTGGTGCAACTGCTGGTGCTGGTGCCGTTAGTCGAGAACTCTGCTGTGAAACCCTAATCAACAACCTAAGACACTCTCTCTTAAAATGACCAAATTCTTCGCACTCAAAACAACCCCTCCTCTGACGGAACTGCTACTCCTGATAACCCAATGAATGACCTGCAGAAGCCTGTGTGGACGAGGCATGATGAGAACTTTGTGCTGACAGTGCACTGATAAAGAGTGGCCTGAGTGAGCACTGTAAGAACCAAGGCTAGCCGATGTACCATGATGAGCTGGACGACCCGTCTGAGCGGGTCTGTAATAACGACCCCTACCACGGTGAAACTGACCCCCTAAAGGAACACTGCTGTAATCACCCGGACCACGAGGCCTCTTAGCCTCTCTCTCTCTCTCCACATTCCTGGCTACGAACCTTCTCTATTTACCGAGCAATGTCCACTACCTCATCAAAAGTAGCACCAGATACTCTCTCCCTAGTCATAAGTATCTGCATCAACATCTCACACCCTGGGCTTGATTCTGAGAGATTTCTGGGCTCGAATCTGGTAGAAGAAATTTCCAACAAAAGGAAATTGCAGCAGCTGTTGTAGTTCAATTTTTGATCTGGTAACCATCCGAAACTCACCCGAGGCCCTCGGGACCTCAACCAAATATACCAACAAGTCCTAAAACATTATACGAACTTAGTCGAATCCTCAAATCACCTCAAACAATGCTAAAACCGTGAATTACATCCCAATTCAAGCCTACTGAACTTTGAAATTTCTAATTTCTACAAATAACGCCAAAACCTATCGAATCACATCCAATTGACCTCAAATTTTGCACACAAGTCATAAATGACATAACATACCTATTAAAATTTTCATTATCAGATTTCAACCCCGATATCAAAAAGTCGACCTCTCGGTCAAACTTCCCAAAAATTCAACTTTTGGAATTTCAAGTTTAATTCCTCTACGGACCTCCAAAAATTCTTCCGAACACGCTTCTAAGTCCGAAATCACCATACGGAGCTATATAGGGTACACGCGCAAAGCGCGTACCCTAAGAGTAGTAATATATAAAAGCATGAATGTCTCAGGCTAATAGTGAATGACAAAAATATCCTCGAAATATCAATTGACTTTTTAAACCTTCATAAATTAAATTAAGCTTCATTGCATATCGGATAAAATTGTAAGAATCACTAATTGAATTCCTAATATTGAGGACTTTGAATTCAAGTACGAGTATACTACTTTGACTTTCCAATTATTGATTTTTACTAAGATCGAACATGAAACGGATTTTACTTACATCTTTGTTATTATGTGTGATTGCTAAATAAAACATATTATGCCTAGATGACCACTTCTGTGCCTCTCCACCATACTACAATATCATTATTTATACACCAGTAGATGAATACTAAATGAATATATCACAAGACATAATCTTCACACTACAGAAATCAAGCGCCAGAACCAATTCGTATTTATTAGTTATAGTACTTGGTGCTATTGTTGGAGTATGTATTTCCTCTCAGCTTTGCTTCTCTTACAATATTCTTGTATATGAAACTATGAAAACCCATATACCATACGTTTGAAGCTTTGGGTTGCTCAAAGTTCAAAGATTTGAAGGTATATGCTGTTTTATCTTGAAAGAGAATGCACGAGTAGTTAATTATATTTAATCAAAGTTATAGTTAATTAATGACTAATTGTAATTTTAAGGGAAAGAAAGTAGGAGTAGATGATTTAATTTGTATTTAATAACTGATTGTTTATATATTCTTGTGCGAATGATTTTTTATGGTATGATTTGTATTGGTGTATTAATTTGTTTATTACGTGAAAGAGGGGGTAAATTTATCAGTAATTGACTATAAGTATGGCTATTGGGAATATAACAGTTGAAGTTGTTCATAGAAGCTAGAAGTGTATCAATGACTATTTGAGTTGGTTTAGATGCGTCTTTGCTAAATCAACTTAGGCTTTAAAGTCCTAATGTTATGATAATTTTTGTCAACGTCGAATTATCTCTTTAAAGAAATAATTTTGGTGAAATTTTGTCACCTATGGTTAGAAAAGCAATGCAACTCTGTGGGTTATGAAAAGCCAACATTTTTATTAGGATGAAGCAATGAAGAAGAATACAGCTTCATTAGTGTTTGTATTTGTAAGCTTTGATATTGTCTGTGGTTGTTGTTGCGAGAGGTTTCTCCGTAAAGTTACAAGATTTTAAATTCTAGATCCTTCAACCCCAAAAAGTGAACCACCTTAAAAAAAAATTAGGTAGTATAAAATAATAAATGTGTGGTTAAAATTTATAGTTCTTAAATATAAAATTTTATGAAAATGACTTATGATAATTTTAAACAAAAAAAAAAAAAGTAATGCCATGGAAGGGGGATGACAACTTTTCATTTGTTTTCACTGTTATTAATGAATATTAATCTAAAGAAATATAATTTTATATGCCTGAATCATTATGGCCTAAGTAAAATAAATTATTGTATCACAAGAAACCTATGAATTGCTACATTTTCAACGCGATTTTACAACTTTAATCGCAAACTATGTAATTCTAGAATATTTAGTTCAAGTTTATCCTCTTATTGTGTCGAAACTTTACTAATAAGTTGGTTTGGACTATATATTATACTTTTTATTTTTTTATTTTAAGAGTAATTATTGAACTTTGCACATATCTAATTGAAATTATTTTAAAATATCTATACAATCTATATCTCTATCTCTATCTATTTGTCTATAATATTTTAAAAGCACAAATATTTTATGTTAAATGTTGTTAGAGAAAAATATTTTTCAAAATATTGTAGACTTTTATGCCCTTAAACAACTAAATATTTGCTTAATGAAGCAAGTTAACAACGAATATAATTGTAATAGTACCCAAAATTCCTTTTCAATTTAAACTATAACTTTAATTCTAATTATAATATGAGTCAAACATGCAGCAAACCACCGACCGTGAACTCGTACAAAGTTGTTTCGCTTCTAATTTTGGTATGAATCAAATATAAATCCATCAACTTTAGATTTGTAACGACCCGACTTGTCGTTTTGAACATTTACGCTCCTTCCAACTATTTGAAGTCTTGAATAGCTTTATATGATGTATTATGACGTGTATGAATTATCGGTTTTGTTTTTAGGTATTTCGGAACATGTTCGGAAGAATAAATTCCATGTTGGAAGCCATAAGTTGAAAGAGTTGACCAAATTTGAATTTTTTGTATTCGACCTCGGATCGGAGTTTGATGGTTCCGTTAGGTCCGGATGGTGATTTTGGACTTGGGCGTATGCCCGAATTTGCATTTTGATAAGTCTAGAAGGTTTCGGCACTAATTGGCAAAAATTGAAAATATTAAGCAGTAAAAGTGTCTTAATTTGCAAAACACCTACATTTGGACGGGTATAACTCTCATAATGTGAAGATACTTTCCATGAATTTTGCACCTAGAGTGTAGCCCTTTAAGTCTAGTTTCTAACGCATTAAGTCGTTCATCATTTGGACATTCCTACTAAAAGTTATGATCAAATTACCAAAGTTAGATCACCCAGCTATTTTGGCGGACAGCAAAGTGAGGGTCACTTCGCCAGACCGGGGGCGGATCCTGCCTTCTTTTGCATGCAGTGGACAGCAAAGTGAGGGTCACTTCGCTAGACTGGCGCGGATCAGCTCCAGCTCTTTTTAAGCCAATTTCGGGCTCATTATTCCCATTTTATTTGGACTAATTTTGGAGCTCTTCTCCACTCTCTCAAGACCACCAACTCCCCTCTTCTTTAAGGTAAGTAATCCCCATTATCTTTATGTGAAATTCCATCATTTCTACACTAGTATTGATAAAATCTACACATAAAATACTTAGATCTTCAAGAACTCAAAGGAGGATTTTGCAAGATTTTTTTCAAAAGGTAATCCTACATCCTTAGACTTACATGCATAGATTTACTATGGGAATATGAGTATGAATTAAGTATTGGCACTCATGGGATGGTGATTGGAGGCCATAAGTTCCCAAATTAAATTGCATAACCATTGTAGAGATTTTGTAATGAATTAATTAGTAACAATTCGGTGGATGTGAGCTCATTGATAATTTTAATGGTGCTAAAGAAGGTTTTTTGTAGACAAAGGATGGTTTAGTATCTCTTGTTGGTAGGAAAGAGGCATTGTTGGATGAAGAAATACCATTTCTAGAGATAATAAAATGTTATGTACTCTAGGTGTTTGATAAAATACCTAAATGACCAAATCTGGAAATTTGTTTACTAATATTGGTCCAATTAAATTATGTTGATGTAGATTGAAGTTGTAAGAGTAGTGGGAGTTTTTAATATCACTAAAGAGCTGAATTAAGACAGCTCGATTTGTTGTGATCTTATTATCGAGGGATTTTCAAGGAAATCATCGGGATTGAGCCGTTCAGAGGTTGATACGCGCGGAATGGAATTTTCGAAGTATTGTACAACTTGCTTGGTATTGGATTTGGCTTGTTCGAGGTAAGTAACTCTTTTAATCTTGGAGCTGAGGGTATGAACCCTGAATATACATATTATGTGAATTATTTGGAGGTGACGCACATGCTAGGTGACGGGCGTGTGGGCGTGCACCATAGAAATTGTGCCATAATTATTTCGTGGAATTTTGTAGTCAAATAATCTTGGCATTTTCCATGCAGTTTTATGTGTTAAAGAAATTGAGCTGAGAATCATATTAAAAATTATGTTGAGGCTATGTGCCAGTATTATTGGGACCCACAGAGGTCATATTGCTGTGAATTATTTGTTTTAAATTGAAAATTTATACTCAGTCATATTCATTTAATTACATATCATATCTCAATCTCTATTGTTACTTATTGATTCATCATATCATCATTTTTGGGCTATTTTTATGACATTGTGAGCCCATTAGAGAGAGACTGGAGAGATTGATGACTGAGGGAGGCCGAGGGCCTGACTGTGAGGATATTTTTGGGATCGGGCTGCACGCCGCAGCAGGCCATATTGGCTTTATATACATTATTATTATTATGAGGATCGGGGCTACCCGCCTGTAGCAGGCCTTATAGGCTTTATATATCACGTGAGTTGTCTATGCAGTATGTGAGTTGTCCGTGCAGCACGTGAGTTGTCCGTGCAGCACGTGAGTTGTCTGTGCGGTTTATAGTGCTTGGGCTGAAGGAGCCCCTCTGGAGTCTGTATACACCCCCAGTGAGCGCTGGTACCTACTGAGTACGAGTGCCGAGTGATTTGGAGGACTGAGTGACTGTGAGGACTGAGTGACTGGGAGGACTGAGTGAATTGATACTCTAAGAGTATGCATATGGTCTTTTATCATTGAGTTGCATCGCATTGACATGCACACATGACATACAGGCATAGAGATATATTTTTTTCATGTTGTACGGTATCACGTTATTCATGACTTCTCACACATACTGGCCTATGGGCATAATAATGCATTTTTCACTGGCTATCTGGAAAGAAAATGAAACATCTTATTTATTGTGAAAAGAATTTTTAGAAAAATTACTGTTTTCAACTTACTCATATTTTTGGCAACTTCGGTAAACGATTTGGATTTTTCACTGATGAACTTGAAAGGCAGAACTATTTTCAGAAATCATGATTCAACTAAGTATTTTATATCTGGGTTACTCCTTTAATTACTTGCTTTATGTTGTTATGAATTGTTGTTCCTTATGGGAGTTGGACTCTAACCTTGGTACAAGCTCGTCACTACTTTCAACCTAAGGTTAGGTTTGTTACTTATTGAGTACATTGGGTCGATTGTACTCATACTATACTTTTGCACCTTGTGTGCAAATATTGGATGTTGATATTGCTGTACTCGACGAGAGCTGGAATTGAAGACGTACCTGCATTCTGGTTGTAGCTACCTCTTGTTCATGGTAGCCTTAGATTTATAAGAATTTGTTTATGTATATTTCGAACGGATGATGTATTTATTTCATACTAGTTTTGTAAATTCTAATCTTAGAAGCTCGTGATTTGTACTACCAGTTCTTGGGGAAATGTGTTAGTTTTATCTATTTTCTTTTAATTTATTGCCTTATTAATTTTATTGGAATTGGATAGTTGATAAATAGCTTACCTAGCGGGTTGGGTTAGGTGCCATCACGACTAGTTGGATTTTGGGTCGTGACAATATTTGATTACATCTATGAGAGCATTCTAAGCCTTCCCAATTTCAAGTATGAACGACGGCATCTCGTGCACAAGTAATAAATATTTTACATGAGAATTCACAATTAGTAAATTTTATAATAAAAAAGAATCGATTATCTTATGTTTCAATAAAGATAAATTGTTTGGTTGGATAATATTATACTATCAAAAACTTCTTCATTATCTATATGGAAATATAATACAAATCCAGTGTCCTCCTTGCTGCTGAATTTACAATGCCATACCAATTATACATGAATAAAAATATACACCTCTGACCGATAGACAACTGATTTACATTTTTGCGTTGCATCCATATCAATTGTGTAACACTCCGAAAAATTTCGAAGTACTTGAGCACTAGTAAGAAAGTTGATGTACAAACATTATATTATTTTGTGTGCAGACAAGGACTATTAATATAATGGATATCAATTGTATATGATAATAAGTGTACGAGGCATATTATAAGTGATGTGGGGTATAAGGAGAGCCTAAGTCCAAGTCAAGTTGGAAATTTCATGATAGACTAAAGTTCCAAATGAGTACGCACAAGACCAAACTTTGGACGAGCATATCTACATATATATATATATATATAAAATGGATGACCTATAAAATTAAAGGTCTTCTAGTCTAGTTTCTAACGCTTCAAATCGTTCGTCATTTGGACATTCCTACAAGAAGTTATGACCAAATTACCAAAGGCTGGCGGAGGAGTCTGCAGATGTGAAGCATCTGAGGCCGCGTCCGAAAGAAAGGCTGGCAGTGAAATGCTGCCATAACATCCAGGTCCGTGTCCGAACATCAAAGAGGAGTGAAGTGGGGATGCGAAGCATCAAGGGCAGCATCCGAAACCCAGAAATTTGGGCCTATAAATACAATACAATTTCGGGGTTCATTTTTCCCATTTCATTTGGACGAATTGTGGAGATGTTCTCCACTCTCTCAAGATCACCAACTCCCCTATTCTTCAAGGTAAGCAATTCCCATTATTTTGGTGTGAAATTCCATCATTTCTACACTAGCATTGATGAAATCTACACATAAAATACATAAATCTTCAAGAAATTTCTTCAAGAACTCAAAGGAGGGTTTTGCAAGATTTCTTCCAAAAGGTAATCCTATACCCTTAGACTTACATGTATGGATATATTATGGAAATATGAGTATGAATTAAGTATAGGAACTCATGGTATGGTGATTGGAAGCCATAAGTTCCCAATTTAAATACATAATCATTATAGAGATTGAAATGTGATTATTTGATGGAATTTTGTTGGTTGGGTTAGAATGGCTGGTCACACATGTGATGTTAGGATTATAAGTTGTTATATAATAATGGTAGGATAAATTTTTGGTAAATGATGATAGTTGAAAGAACTAATTCTATGGTTAAGAAATGTATAAATGTATGCCCACTAGGTGTTTGGTAAATTATCTTAATGGCCTAAACTATGAAATGGGTTACTAATGTTGGTCCCAATGGATATTGATATTATAGATTAAAATTTCTTAGTATAGTAGATCATTGTAGTATCATTAAGGGGTGAATTTTAGTTTCGGATCGTTGGCATTTAATTGAGGAGACAGGAAGGCATTCAGAGGTGGATACGCGCTGAATGGAATTTCCTGAGTATTGATTAGCTTGCTCGATGTTGGGTTCGTCTTGTTGAGGTAAGTAACTTTTCTAAGGTTGGAGCTGAGGGTATGAAGCCTCCGGATTATGTGTTATGTTATTGGTTTTGAGATGACGTACATGCTTGGTGAAGGGCGTGTGGGTGTGCACTGTAGGAATTGTGACATGGTCAAATTTCATGGAACTGTGTAGTTGAATAATCTATTGATACCAGTACATTCTCTATGTGTTAGAGAAAAATTGAGCTGAGACTCGTATTAAAAATAATGCTTAGACATATGTGGTTATTATTGGTACCCACTGGGTCATTTTTGTGGTTGAATTATATGTTCAAACTATAATTTTACACTCAGTCATGTTCATTCATATCATATCATAACTCAGTCTCTATTGCTATTTATTGATTCATAATACCATAATTTTGGGCTGATTATCATGACATTGTGGTCCCGAGAGACTGGAGAGATTGATGACTGAGTGAGGTCGAGGGTCTGATTGTGAGGATGATTATAGGATTAGGTTGCACGATGCAGAAGGCTATATTGGCTCTATATATATTATTATTTATGGGATCGGGCTGCACGCTGCAGCATGCTTGACTGATTTATGCCATGATTGGCTTGTTATGGCGCTTGGACTGAAGGAGCCCCTCCAGAGTCTGTACACGTCCCCAATGAGCGCAGGTACCTACTGAGTGCGAGTGTCGAGCGCGAGTGACGAGTGATTTGGGAGGATTGAGTGACTGTGAAGCATGAGTGACTATGAGGATTGGGTGATTAGGAGGACTGAGTGACTGAGAGGATTGAGTGATTGGGAAGACTGAGTAAATTGATACTCTAAGAGTATGCATATGGTTTTATTACTATGTTGTATTGCATTGGCATGCATATTGACATGTAGGCATAGAGATGTACTTTCCTCATGCCATTTGAAAATGAAATTTCCTATTGTGGAAGAAAGGTTTTGGAAAAAATCACAGTTTTCAGACTTACTCATATTTTGGTGATTTCAGTGAAAAGAATTATGTTTTACAGTTATACTTGAAAAGAAAATATTTATTTTTCCAGAACTGTGAACAAGCTGAGCATCTTATTATTGAGTTATTCTTTGTGTTGCCTTAATGTAATTGTTATGAGATGTTATTGGAAATGGGTGAGGTTTCTAACCTTGGTATAAGCTTGTCACTACTTTCAATCTAAGGTTAGGTTTGTTACTTATTGAGTACATGGGGTCGGTTCTACTCATACTACACTTCTGCACCTTGCGTGCAGATATTGGATCTTGATGTTGCTGTGATCGACGAGAGCTGGATTTGAAGATGTACTTGTGTTTCGGTCGTAGCTGCCTCTTGTTCATGGTAGCCTTAGATTTATAAAAATCTGTTTATGTACATTTCGAACAGATGATGTATTTATTTCATACCAGCTTTGTAAATTCTAATCTTAGAAGCTCATGATTTGTATTACCAGTCTTTGGGGAGTGTACTAGAGTTAGTTAAATATTAACTGAATCGTATTGTTGTTATTTGGCTTACCTAGCAGGTGAGGTTAGGTGCCATCATGGCTAGTTGGATTTTGGGTCGTGACAAGTTGGTATCAGAGCTCTAGGTTCATAGGTCTTACAAGTCATGAGCAAGTGTCTAGTAGAGTCTTGCGGATCGGTATGATGACGTCCATACTTATTTTCGAGAGGCTACAAGGCATTTTAGGATAAACTTCCCATCTTTCTTTCCTTATCGTGTAGCATTGATTCGGCTTGAAACGTACCTCTTTGAATTCATTCCACTCACTCGTACTTATATGTGAACGCTTGGTATCATTTGTGCATCGATGACTTGTGATTCTATGAATGAGGTTTGAGATGTGTATTCTGTGCTTTGGTGATGGGCCAGTCTGGAGGACTTGAGGTCACGTTTAGACCGCACCTTAGGCTCGATAATTTTCGTTGTGTGAACTTGTACAATTGTACTCATATGTCCGGTATTATCCCTATGAATGGAATTTGTGGCTCGATGAATGGTTAGATGACCATATGATTACTATATTGTGACTGCGGGATGTGTTCGATGGTTTGAAAGTGACGGGAAAAAAATGTTTACTTGAGATGTAAAAAGGACTATTGGGTATTTGACATCTGTCTCTATTTAACGTAGAGTCTCGAGTTATGAATGTGTTGAAGGATGTTTCACGTGGTGTAATTGTGTAACAAATTAAATTTTTGTGTCTTGTTGGTGAGTTCAAACTCAAAATGGTTGATTACGTAGGAGTAGTGGCAGTAAAAAGGGTATAGAAAGATTCCAGTTTGAGGCTAAACATGCGGATTATCACCTGCGGAATATACTATAGAGGTGTGATCTTTATAATGTTGTGTGAAGAATCTTCTTTTCTACCAGTAAGGCAGATATATTGGGATTTGAATTTGAATTGGTGAAGAAAGTTGACCTGACCGTCACGAGAATGAAGACGAGCTTAGTAGACGATTCGAGGTACCATATAGGTTGTGATACATGAGCTTGGGAAGAATTTAGTAAAATCTCACTACGGTGTTATGACAGTCATTGACTATGGGTATTGTGAATTATTGAATGTTGACAATTCGATTTTATGGATATAGGTTAAATTAAGTTTAGGTCCGAGACATACTTGTGGAGCAGTTATGACTATAGAGGCTGAGATCGAGGATGACTCGAGTAAGGAAATTTCCTGAATATGGGATATAATGCACTTATGAAAATATAAAAAATCATGGAATGATTAAGTTATAAAATGCGAAGAATGTAGTGCACATGGAATATGAATTTGGCCAGTGGTGTTAAGGCAAGGTTATTTTTTTGAGTGTTGTTATGCTAATGGGACATGTGTCTTTTGGCCTATTTGGGCGGTGTAATTCAATTTTGAGCAAAGTGGGTGACTCCTGAGAAGGTTCTAATGGGTCTGAGATTTATATATAGCAATTGAAAAGTTTTTTGAACTTGTGTATGGATAGAATCTGAGATTTGCATTTGATGGTATTGGGACTTACGGTAATTCTGTATGACTATGGATTCTACATTCCAGTATAAAAAAGGTAAAAGAACAATTTTAAGTTCACATAAGGCCTCTTCAGAGTGTGTGTCTCGGTGGTGGTACTTATAGGGTGCGTAAGAAGGAATACAACGTCTTATGGGTCTTAGGGCAGTGTGGTTCTAAGTTAGGAGTTCTTATAACGGGACCTTACGAGTGTTTCGTGGCAATACTCTAGGATTTGGTGACACGTGTGGCTTGGTCGATGTGATGACCCAAAATGTCATCTTTAAATCTAATAACTAATTTTGTATTTTAAGACCTCGAAAATCACTATTTTTCACTCCTCGACTTGCGTACGAAGTCCGTAAAATTTTTCGGAAAGTGTTTTTGTGAAAAATGAATTAAAATGTGAACTAGAGCCTTAAAACTCAACTAGGTTGACTTTGGTTAACATTTGGCGCAAACGAAACCGGATCAGCATTTTGACAGTTCCGGTAGGTCTGTATCATGATTTGGGACTTGGGCATATGCCCGGAATTTAAGTTGAAGGTCTCTAGCTCAAGTTATGACCATTTAACGAAAACTAGTAATTTAAAGGCTAAAGATTTCCAAGTTTGACCACGGGGTTGACTTTTTGATATCGGAGTCAGAATCCAGTTTCGATTTTTTTTTAATCTCCATTATGTCATTTATGACTTGTGTGCAAAATTTGAGGTCAATCGGACTTGATTCGTAGGTTTCGGCATAGAATGTAGAAGTTGAAAATTTCATAAGACTATAGTATCAAGTGAGTGCACACAAGACCTAACTTCAAATGAGCATAACTCTCATGATACGAAGTGGTAATGCTTCAAACCGTTCGTAATTTAAATATTCCTATAAGAAGTTATGATCAAATTACCAAAGGCTGTCAGAATGCGATTATGCGACCAATTATGCGACCACTATGCGACCATTATGCGATCGCAAAATGGTTATGCGACCGCAAACTGGTCGCAAAATTGTCCAAAACAGCCCAGTTCTGGGCACCGAATTTTTCGATCATTGTGCGACCCGCAAACCAATTGTGAGGTCCATTGTGCGACCGCATAACTAAGTTCGGAGGGTTAATTTTCTTATTTTTATAACCCGACCCTATTTTGATAAATAAGCTTTGAGGTTTATTTTGGAGCAATTATCTGAGGTTTTTTAGAGAGAAGTGAGAGTGTTCTAGAGAGAGGGAGTAGATGAAGTATTTTTTTCATCAAATTCTTGTTCAAACCTTGAAATCCAACAAGAAATTCCTCAAGTTCTTCATCAAAGAGGTAAGGTTCTAACCCCTAATCTTCAATTTCGAGTTTGGGTAATGATGGGTGATTAAGAGTATGATTCTTGGGGTAAGTGTTCCTTATATTATATTGATTCTATTTCATGATTCCATACTCATTTACATCATGAATCCGTGAATTTAGGAAAGAAAAATTAGATTTTTATAAAATCTACTAAAAACAAAAATTTATGATTTGAATGTCCATTTGATATCGAAATTGGATAATTTTTGTATGGTTGAACTCGTAGTGGAACGGGTGTTCGGATTTCGCGAGTTTTTCCGAGATTTGAGACGTGGGTACCACTGTCGAATATTTCAATGAATTTCGGAATTTTATCCGGAAAATTAGTAAATTCCTATGATTCGTATTGAGTATATCGAATTGTTTGTGAATAGATTTGAAGCTTTTGGAGACAAATTTAAAAAGAAAAGTTGTGGTCGAGTAATTGATTGGAATTTCCAAAGCGAGGTAAGTGTCGTGGTTAACCTTAACTTGAGGGAATAGATCCCTTAAATTATTTGTTATGTGAAATACATGAGAACGATGTATAGGCGAGGTGACGAGTGTCTATACGTCGTCAAATTAATTGTTTGCGTAATTACTTAAAAAATAATAAATCATTTTAAATCATGAATTAATTATTATTATTATTGTTTCTCTCCTATTCTTTGTAAATTATTAATTCTCGAATTCCTGCATTAATTATTACATGTTATTTAAATTATGAGTCTTAATTATTATTTGACATTTAGCATATTAAATATTAAACTGCTTATTTTCTCCCTAATTTCCATAATAACTTGCTAATTGTCATTGCTTGTTTTATAATTAAATCATAATTATTGTATGCTTGTTGTCTTATAATTTTATATTAATTATTGCATTTATTGGGGAAACTTCTTCTATAAGAATTGATAAATGAATATAGTGGAGGAGCGGGTTGCACACCGCAATAGAATTGAATTGGTAAATGAATATATTGGAGGAGCGGGTTGCACGCCGCAACAGAATTGATTGAAATGAACATATTGGTGGATTGGGTTGCACGCCGCAACAGACTTATTAAAAGTCCATATTGGGGGATCGGATTGCACGCCGCAACAGACTTATTAAAAGTCCATATTGGGGGATCGGATTGTACTACGCAACAGACTTATTAAAAGTCCATATTGGGGGATTGGATTGTACGCCGCAATAGACTTATTAAAAGTCCATATTGGGGGATCGAATTGCACGCCGCAACAGACTTATTAAAAGTCCATATTGGGGGATCGGATTGCACGCCGCAACAGACTTATTAAAAGTCCATATTGGGGGATCGGATTGCACGCCGCAACAGACTTATTAAAAGTTCATATTGGGGATCGAATTTCACACCGCAACAGACTTATTAAAAGTCTATATTTGGGGATCGGATTGTACGTCATAACAGACTTATTAAAAGTCCATATTGGGGGATCGGATTGTATGCCGCAACAGACTTATTAAAAGTCCATATTAGAGGATCGGATTGCACACCGCAACAGACTTATTAAAAAGTCCATATAGGGGATCAGATTTCACGCCGCAATAGACTTATTTAAAAGTCAATATATACTTGATTAAAATAATTATATGAGAGGATTGAAAATGAATATATTGTGGAAGCGGTTTGCACGCTATAACGGAAATTGGTTGAAATATTAATGGATTATGATTGCTGAGTTGGCTTCAATTATTATAAATGAGTTACCTTATTTATTTCTATTATTTGTTATTGTTACTAATATTGCGTACAGGTTAATGTAAGTGACCCGCCTTAGCCTCGTCACTACTTTATCGAGATTAGGCTCAGCAATTACCAGTATATGGGGTCGTTTGTACTGATACTACACTCTGCACTTCTTGTGCGAATTTTGGAGTTGGTCCCAGCGGCTTACCATAGACTTGCTCGGATTTCAGTTACTCAGAGGAGACTTGAGGAATAACTGCACGGCGTCCGCAGTTCTGAAGTCCCCGTCTACCTTACTTAAGATGTGTGTTT
Organism: Nicotiana tomentosiformis; assembly: GCF_000390325.3. NCBI lineage: Eukaryota > Viridiplantae > Streptophyta > Magnoliopsida > Solanales > Solanaceae > Nicotiana > Nicotiana tomentosiformis. Next base: position 2,551,105 of record NC_090822.1, read on the forward strand.
ATTTCAAGATAGCTTTATTTTATTTAGACCTTATTTATATTATTCTAGAAGCTCGTGCACTTGTGACACCAATTCTGGGATGGTATTTAGACACTGTGGTTTTTGTGGATTATTCACTACATTTCAGACTTTACTTCGGCATTTGTTCTTTATTATTAATAAATTCAAAATTTGTTTTACAAATGGATAATATTATTCTAATGTTGGCTTGCCTAGCAAGTGAAATGTAAGGCGCGATCACGGTCCGAAGGTGAGAATTTTGGGTCGTGACAGTTGGTATTAGAGAACTAGGTTACATAGGTCTCACGAGTCATGAGCAAGCTTAGTAGAGTCTAAAGGATCGATATGGAGATATCTGTACTTATCTTCTAGAGTCTATAGAGTTTAGGAATAATTCTACTTCTTTCATTCCTTATCGTGCAGCATAGATTTATCTTGAAACATATATCTCATATTCCTTTGTATCCACTCGTGTATGACATTGCGCACTCGGTATCAGTTGTGCGTCGACAGTTCATGATGCCGTAGATGGACTACGAGGGAGCCAGAGATGCTCAAACATTGCCTCAACGTGTGGTTCCGACTGAAGATACATACGTATTGAGAGATCACCCAGCGAATCATGTGGGAGGTGCAACAGACCTTGGCATCTGGTTGATTTATACGAGCTGTGAAGGTTATTATTGTGGATCATCGGTCGTGGTGAACTATGACTTCGCGCCGAGTGGGGGGAGTCCACTATCAATGGATGGATTGCAGGGTCATGTGTTATATCAGTTTTGGCCTGAAATGTATATATGTGGTACTGAAAGGTTCCACAAAAATTTACACATGTTTAAGGCCTGAGATTTTGTAGAGGATAAGGTTGGGACTTTCAGTATGTCCGCCTACTTAATAATCCTATACTTTAGACCAAAGGAGTTAGAGAAACAACTTTAAATTTACAGAATGTCTACTCAGCGTGGACGTCATGGTTGTGGCTTTTGGGGGGCTTCGGAGGAAGTAGAGTGGGTGACGAGATTCTGGACTATGTGGTTCATGCCAAGATTTGCATGTATGGAGCTCTACTTTTGTGATCGTTGTGTATAAATAGGGGTAAGGGCTACCCCAAAGAAGATTCGAAGAGTATGTTAAGAAATGGGTCAGCTCAATAGTTTTGAGTCAGCATAACAAAAGAAGAAATTGGCCTTCGGAGAGGTAATTCTCCACAGGTGTCCGTGGCAAGCCTATGAAGAGGGAAGACCAACCAACGCAACACCACCCACTTGGCTCAGTTCTCAGAACGCTTTTGAAAGAGTTTGTTTCCCGGACTCTCTTTAATACATGGCGCATAGGGTTTGAATAGTTGCGTCAAGTCACCATGACGGTGTCATAATATGCCATCAGGTTCAATAAGTTAGCCTGTCATATTCTGACTTTGCTTCCTACAGCCAGAGAGCGAGTCCACAGACTCATTAAAAGACTCAATTCTGATCATAAAATTTTATATGACTCGGGAGCTACAGGCTGATACTTCATTTCCACTAGTGGTAGAAATTGCCAAGATATTAGAACGTGTTCGGGGTGAGGAAAAAGGAAAGTAAGGAGACAAAGACGTCTCGAGGTTCTAGGGGATTCAGTGGATTCTACTCTACGAGTATAAATCATTATGGCGGGGGCTCGGCCAATCGGCCAACCCAGTTCGCACATCCGATTAATCGAGGTGCTCCAATAAGTTCTTTTAATGCACCACTGACATAAGTGTCCTACAATGGTTATTCCAGTTATCTAGCACAGACTCGGTATGAGCAGCCAAACCCGCAAATGGGTTGTTATGAATGCGGTGATACTAGGCACATCATGGAAAAATTGTCCCAGACTTGGGAGAGACATATTTCATCAAAGCACTCAGGTTACGTGCCCCATTGCAGTTACTACACCACCCACACGACCAGTTAGGGGAGGAGGACAGGTGGGTAGAAGGTGTCCTAGAGGTGGAGGCCCAGCCGTTGATATATTTGTTTTATGATATAGCTGAGGTCGCTACATCAGATGGTGTTATTACAGGTACGACCTCGATTAATATAAAGGAATAATTTCCCTAACTTGATTCAGTTCTGAGTATCGAGACGAGTCCTCCTATTATGCTCTACTTATGAGTGAGCTTTATAATTCTATCATCTACTTATGTGTTTAATCATGTTGGGAGATTCTATGGAAATAACTATGCCTATCATTCCATGTTGGTCACTAATAAGAGCTGTGAGGCTAAAGGTGGCTTTCTATTACACATATCGATATGTTTTGATGTAATTTCCGGATAATTAATTACAAATTGTGAATTATATGCCCTACCGGTGTGGGGTTCATTATGTGTTGTGATTTTGTGTAACTGAATTTATTTAAAAGGAGAAAATGGAATTTTTTAATTTTCACGATGTGCATATTACTTGTGATTCAAAACTGAGGACGAGATCCTCGCATTTTAATATAAAATTATATGTTTAAAATGGGCTACGAGCTACGGTGGAAGTTATATAAGGGCGAGATCCTTGTGAGGAAAATTCTTGTGTTTAAGTTCTCCCTTGGGAAATTAAATTTGTACTATAGCAATAATAGAGAGTCATGCATGTTAGGCTTATTTGAAAATTCTTGTATGAAATTCTTTGTGCATACTTGCCAAATTCGTGTTGTAATTATTGAGTTTTAACCTACGAGGTAGGTTCTCACCCAGGTGGCGTTAAATGCGACACGTTAATCGGGTAAATAATTACGAGGTCTTTATGCCTCGCATCTCGTTATCAGTATTGTGAAGGTTTGAAAGAAGATTTTTGTTAACATAGACTTAATTGACGATTCTATAATTGATTATGAACAACTATTAAGACCAGATTGACCCAGAAGGATGCCCCATCAAGATGGTCAAACGAGTGTGAGTTCATCTTTCAGAAGCTCAAGACTGCTTTGACTACTGCACCAGTGTTGGTATTACCCATAGGTTCAGGAACTTATACGGTGTATTGTGATGCATCTCGCGTTGGGCTTGGTGCAGTAATGATGCAGGATGGCAAGGTGATTGCATATGCATCGCGCCATTTGAAAGTTCACTAGAAGAATCATCTTGTTCATGACTTAGAATTGGCGGTCATTGTTCATGCGCTGAAGATTTGGAGGCATTACCTCTACGGTGTCTCGTGTGAGGTATTTACCGATCATCGTAGCTTCAGTATCTGTACAAACAAAAAAGATCTTAATTTGAGGCAGAGAAGATGGTTGGAGTTGTTGAAAGACTATGATATCACCATTTTGTATCACCCCGGAAAGGCCAATGTGGTGGCCGATGCTTTGAGTAGGAAAGCTGTGAGTATGGGCAGTCTTGCGTATATTCCGGTTGGTGAGAGGCCATTAGCTGCAGATATTCAGACTTTGGCTAATCAGTTCATGAGGTTAGATGTTTCAGAACCCAGTCGGGTTCTAGCTTGCACAGTCGCTCGGTCTTCTTTATATGAGCGCATCAGAGAGAGGTAGTATGATGATCCTCATTTCCTTGTTCTGAAGGACACGGTGCGACACAGTGATGCCAAACAAGTTGCTGTGGGGGGGAAGATGGTGTTCTGCGAATGCAAGGTCGTATTTGTGTGCCTAATGTGGATGGGCTTCGTGAATTAATTCTTGAAGAAGCACACAGTTCCCTATTTATTCGGGTGCCGCCAAAATGTATCAAGATTTGCGACAACATTATTGGTGGAGGAGAATGAGAAAGGATATAGTTTCATATGTAGCTCGGTGTCTGAATTGTCAGCAAATTAAGTACGAGCATCAGAGACCTGGTGATTTACTTCAGAAGTTAGAAAGTCCTGAGTGGAAATGGGAGCGTATCACTATGGATTTTGTTGTTAGACTCCCACGGACTCAGAGAAAAATTTGATGCAGTTTGGGTCATTGTGGACAGGTTGACCAAGTCACCACATTTCATTCCAGTGGCAGTTACCTATTCTTCAGAAAGGTTAGCTGAAATTTACATTCGTGAGATTGTCCGCCTTCACAGTGTACCCGTGTCTATTATTTCAGATCGAGGTACGCAGATTACCTCACACTTCTAGAGAGTTGTACAGTGTGAGTTAGGCATGCGAGTTGAGTTGAGTACAACATTTCATCCACAGACAAACGGACAGTTAGAGCGCACCATTCAGATATTGGAAGATATGTTTCGCGCTTGTGTTATGGACTTTGGAGGCTCTTGGGATCAATTCTTTCCACTTGCTGAGTTTGCTTATTATAATAGCTACCAGTCGAGCATTTAGATGGCTCCATATGAGGCATTATACGGAAGGCGATGCCGTTCGCCAGTTGACTGGTTTGAACCGGGAGAGGCTCAGTTGTTGGGTACCGATTTGGTACAGGATGCCTTGGATAAGGTCAAAGTTATTCAAGATCGACTTCTCATAGCTCAGTCTAGGCAAAAGAGTTATGATGACCGTAAAGTTCGTGATATTGCATTCATGGTTGGAGAAAGAATATTGCTCCGGGTTTCACCAATGAAAGGTGTAATGAGGTTCGGAAAGAATGGCAAGTTGTGCCCTAGGTATATCGGACCCTTTGAAATTCTTGAAAGGGTGGGTGAAGTAGCCTACAAGCTTGCATTACCACCTAGTTTATCAGCGGTTCATCCGGTGTTCCATGTGTCTATGCTCTGGAAATATCATGGTGATTCGTCCCATGTGTTAGATTTCAGCTCAGTCCAATTGGACAAAGATTTGACTTACGAGGAGGAGCTGGTGGCTATTCTAGCCCGGCAGGTCCGATATTTGAGGTCTAAGAGTTATCCTTCAGTTCGAGTGCACTGAAGAGGTCAGACAGAAGTGGCATCTACCTGGGAGTCTGAGTCGGACATGCGAAGTAAATATCCACACTTATTCACCAGCCCAGGTACTTTTTCTAACTTCATCCGAGGACGAATGTTTGTTTTAGAGGTGGAGAATATGATGACCCAAAATATCATCTTTAAATCTAATAATTAATTTTGTATTCTAAGACCTCGAAAAGCACTATTTCTCACTCCTCGACTTGCGTGCGAAGTCCGTAAAATTTTTCGGAAAGTTTTTATGTGAAAAATGGACTAAAATGTGAACTAGAGCCTTAAAACTCAACTTAGTTGACTTTGGTCAACATTTAGAGAAAATGGACCCGGATCAGTGTTTTGAATATTCCGGTAGGTACGTATCATGATTTGAGACTTGGGCGTATGCCCGAAATTTAATTTGAAGGTCCCTAGGTCAAGTTATGACCATTTAACGGAAACTAGTAATTTAAAGGCTAAAGATTTTCTAGTTTGACCACGGGGTTGACTTTTTGATATCGGAGCCGGAATCCAGTTTCGAAAATTTTATAGCTCTGTTATGTCATTTATGACTTGTGTGCAAAATTTAGGTCAATCGAACTTGATTCGATAGGTTTCGACATCGAATGTAGAAGTTGGAAATTTCATAAGACTAACGTTTCAAGTGAATTCGCATAACACCTAAATTAAAGTGAGAATAACTCTCATGATATAAAGTGTTATATAATGTATTATCTACAAAGTGAAAGAGCTTTGAGTCTAGTTTTTAACACTTAAAACCGTTCATCATTTGGACATTCCTACAAGAAGTTATGATCAAATTACCAAAGGCTGTCAGAATGCGATTCTGTGATCAATTATGCGACCACTATGCGACTATTATGCGATCGCAAAATCATTATGCGACCGCAAACTAGTCACAAAACAGCCCAGTTCTGGGCAGCGATTTGTGCGATCATTGTGCGACCCGCACACCAATTGTGCGGTCCATTGTGCAACCGCATAACTGAGTTCGGAGGGTTAATTATCCTATTTTCATAACCCGACCCCATTTTAGTAAATAGGCTTTGGGGTTTATTTTGGAGCAATTATCTGAGGTTATTTAGAGAGAAGTGAGAGTGTTATATAGAGAGGAAGTAGATGAAGTATTTTATTCATCAAATTCTTGTTCAAGCCTTGAAATCCAACAAGAAATCCCTCAAGTTCTTCATCAAAAAGGTAAGGTTCTAACCCCTAATCTTCAATTTCGAGTTTGGGTAATGATGGGTGATTAAGAGTATGATTCTTGGGGTAAGTATTTCTTATCCTATATTGATTATATTTTATGATTCCATACTCATTTACATCATGAATCCATGAATTTAGGGAAGAAAAATCAATTTTTTATAAAATCTTCCAAAAAAAAAAAATTAAGATTTGAAGGTCCATTTGATATCGGAGTTGGATAATTTTTATATGGTTGAACTCATAGCGGAACGAGTGTTCGGATTTCGTGAGTTTTTCTGGGATTTGAGATGTGGGCCCCAATATCGAATATTTAAATGTATTTCGGTTTTTTATCCGGAAAATTAGTAAATTCCTATGATTCGTATTGAGTATATCAAATTGTTTGTGAATAGATTTGAAGCTTTTGGAGACAAATTTAAAAGAAAAAGCTGTGGTCGAGTAATTGATTGGAATTTGCAAAGCGAGATAAGTGTCGTGGTTAACCTTGACTTGAGGGGATAGATCCTTTAAATTATTTGTTATGTGAAATGCATGTGAACGACGTATAGGCGAGGTGACGAGTGTCTATACGTCGTCAAATTCATTTTTTGCATAATTACTTGAAAAATCATAAATCATTTTAAATCATGAACTAATTATTATTATAATTGTTTCTCTCCTATTCTTTGTAAATTATTAATTCTCGAATTCCTGCATTAATTGTTACATGCTATTTGAATTATGTGTCTTAATTGTTATTTGACATTTAGCATATTAAATATTAAACTGTTTATTTTCTCCCTGCTTTTCATAATAACTTGCTAATTGTCATTGCTTGTTTCATAATTATTATATGCTTGTTGTCTTATAATTTTATATTAATTGTTACATTTATTGGGGAAATATTTTCTATAAGAATTGGTAAATGAATATATTGGAGGAGCGGGTTGCACACCGCAACAGAATTGATTGAAATGAACATATTGGGGGATCGGGTTGCACGCCGCAACAGACATATTAAAAGTCCATATTGGGGGATCGGATTGCACGCCGCAACAGACTTATTAAAAGTCCATATTGGGGGATCGGATTGTACGCCGCAACAGACTTATTAAAAGTCCATATTGGGGGATTGGATTGCACGCCGCAACAGACTTATTTAAAGTCCATATTGGGGGATCGGATTGCACGCCGCAACAGACTTATTAAAAGTCCATATTAGGGGGATCGGATTGCACGCCGCAATAGACTTATTTAAAAGTCAATCTATACTTGATTAAAATAATTATATGGGAGGATTGAAAATAAATATATTGTGAAAGCGGTTTGCACGCTATAACGGAAATTGGTTGAAATATTAATGGATTATGACTGCTGAGTTGGCTTCAATTATTAGAAATGAGTTACCTGATTTATTTCTATTATTTGTTGTTGTTACTAATATTGCGTACAGGTTAATGTAAGTGACCCGCCTTATCCTCGTCACTACTTTATCGAGGTTAGGCTCAGCACTTACCAGTACAAAGGGTCGGTTGTACTGATACTACACTCTGCACTTCTTGTGCACATTTCGGAGTTGGTCCCAGCGGCGTACCATAGACTTGCTCGGATTTCAGCCACTCAGAGCAGACTTGAGGTATAATTGCACGGCGTACGCAGTTCTGAAGTCTCCGTCAACTTTACTTTAGCTGTGTGTTTGTTTTCAGACAGTTTTATTTTATTCAGACCTTATTTGTATTATTCTAGAAGCTCGTGCACTTGTGACACCAATTGTGGGACGGTATTTAGACACCGTTGTTTTTATGGATTATTCACTACATTTCAGACTTTACTTCCGCATTTGTTCTTTGTTATTAATAAATTCAAAAATTATTTTAAAAATGGATAATATTATTCTAATGTTGGCTTGCCTAGCAAGTGAAATGTTATACGCCATCACGGTCCGAAGGTGCAAATTTCGGGTCGTGACAGTCGTGTTAGAAAGATTCAATTCTCATAGCCTGGTTATGTGCGAATGGATTTCAAAGTGTTCTTGATGGGTTGAACCGGATATTCTCTACCAGAATGAGGAACATATTGTGTATTGTGATTTCCTCTTGGAAGGGAGCAAATGGAAGGTTTCTAACTAACCGGGTACATAATTTTCTGGTGACTCAGAGTTGATAATGAGATTCGCGTACCTTTCACATGATGGCATGATAGATGTGGTGTGTTGTGCGGGATTAAGACTTACATTTGCAAGGTGGTAGTTTAGTCTTGAATGGAAGGTCATGAATTTTGGGCAACATGGTCAGTTTTAGACACTTAGATGAATGTTATAACTACTCGGTAAATCCTGAGAATGGTGTGCATTTCAGAAGGCACATTGTGTTTTCACTTACGGATGCTCATTGGTATTGTGATACTCACCTGGTTGATAGACTGTTGATATTCAAATTATTGTTATGTGGCACAAAAGAATTATGGAATTATTCCTAATGGATGATCGGGCATGAAGGGTGTGCTAGTCATTCAAGTGTTGGAGTTGGGATCGGCTATATCAATTCATGTGTTATGTGGATTTGGGGACTGGGAGTTCTCAGAAGTAACTTGTTTGGGGCCGAGGACTATGAAGGTGTGGCCAAGTTAACTAGATAATAGTACGGGTTATGGTTAAGTCATTGAGGACTTTTTATAGGGTTATTTATCCATGCTCGGATTGCGTTTGGGTTGTAATAAGCCTAGAATCGACTGTTGAGCTTGAAGTTGTGATGTTTCTCATATCTGTAACACTGCGTGAGCTATTTGAGCCGTGATTGAGTCTACATAGGAGTTAAAATCCATGAATGAACTTGATAAATGCCTTAGTGATGAAAGATTGTTTTTATTTGAGCGACGATACCACACTTTGTATATGCCTTCACTTTAGCATGACATTTATACTAGTCCGGGAACATGAGAATCTTATCCTACTCATCATATACCTATTTAAATGCTCCCATATGGTATATTTGGACTGGAGGCCTGGGACTATACCATGCAGCGCGTGGAATTCGCGAATTGATCGATCGTTTATTTGATTTAATTGTCTTTCCTTCCTCTTCATGCTAAAATATTATTGAGTAGGGTATTTGAAGAATTATGCACATGCACCTACGGTTATTCTTTTCATGAAATTTGAGGAGTTGGTTGGAAATATTGGGGTTGAATGTCAATAAAATGGTTAGGTTTAATGAGATGAGATCATTGGACCTAGAATGAGTACTATCGAATTTGATTACGGTATATTTGGGAGAATAACAACGGCAGTGTACAAAGGTTTTGGAATGAGATTTTATGGAAAGTGGGTTTAATACTAGTACTTAGTTGGTTTTGAGTAGTTACTATGATCGGGAATGATGCCGCGAATATGCGAGTTGTATAGTATGTTGTGTGATTATATCTGAGGTTATGGTTACAGCTTAATACAACTTTCTCAAATTTATACAGTGTGTAGATGTGAAATTCGGATCTTGAAAAGAAGGTTTTGGATGTTGGAAATTAGATTCCAAGGTTTATGGGCTAAGTCTAAATTAGTAATTTTTAATTATGTGGCGTCGTCAGGTCTATATGGGATAAGGTGACGTGGGATCACCTCGGGTATGCATGCGTGATAAGGTGAAATAGTGATTTGAAGGTTCAAACATGTCAAAGAAGAAGCATCTGCCCGTGATCAAATATATATTGGATAGACAAGTTTATGGTCATTTTCATACTAGAACATCTTAGAGTAATTGTTGGAGGTCGCCAAAGGTTTAGTTAGGGTGTTCGGCGTAGAGATTTAGAGTTGAAAAAAGTGAACGGGTTATTCTCAATATTTTCTCTGTGAGGATGTTATGTGAATTTCTAATAAGGGTAAAGTATGTGTAGTCACATTATGCTTTATGAAATCATGAAGGGAATATGCCAAACTATGAGTATGATGTCTCCCTATTATTGTTCTTCGTGTACCCGGTGTTTCATGTGTCTATGTCTATGAAGGTGAAGTTAATGGATAATTGGATTATGAGGAGCAACTATTTGCTATCCTTGTTAGAAAAGTTCGGGAGTTGAGATTGCCTCCGTTAATGTGTTATGGCGAAATCGGTAAGTCGAGGAGGCCACCTTGAGGGCCAAAGGTGTTAAGAAAATAAAATGTTCTCACTTGAGTGTATAGTCAAATGATTGTGATTTAAAAGGTACTTTCTATGTGTTATGATTTAAATATGTGCACCTCATGTCCAGATATCACTCTTGATAATATAATATATGTAATGATGAGATTTGTGATGTTGATATACATGGTGATCCTTTGTCAAGTTGTGGATGTGTTGATGTTGGTGATTATCTGGCATGTGGATAGGCCCAGTTATAGGAAAAACTCTGCCGAAACTTTTATGAATTTGTAAAGATAGCCACATTTTAAAGGTCATAAGTAAGTTGAAATTTTGGGAAGGAAGTATGAGATCGATGTAGTCATAAGTGCCTATGTATAATGGTTGGAGGTAGAAGGATAACTCTATTCTTAGAAGTGACTTGTGAAACATTCGAGGACGAATGTTCTTAAGTAGGGGAGAATGTAACACCCTGGAAAATTTTGAAGTACTTGAGCTCTAGTAAGAAAGTTGATGTGTTATATTATTTTGTGTGCAGACCATGACTATTAATATAATGGATATTAATTGGATATGATAATAAGTGTACGAGTCATATTATAAGTCATGTGGGGTCTAAGGAGAGCCCAAGTCCAAGTCAAGTTGGAAATTTCATGATAGACTAAAGTTCCAAATGAGTACGCACAAGACCAAACTTTGGACGAGCATATTGTAATGACCCGACTTGTCGTTTTAAGAATTTACACCCCGTTTAGTGACTTAAGGTCTCGAGTAGCTTCGTAAAATGTATTATGACCTGCGGGTGTGGTCAAGTTTAAATTACTGAAGATTCGGAACTAAATTAAAAAGAACAATCTTTAGTTAGAAGCTTAAATGGAAAGAGTTGACCAGAGAGTTGACTTTTGAGCAAATGACTCCGGAATGGAATTTTAATGGTATCAATAGCTCTATATGGTGATTTTGGACTTAGGAGCATGTCCGAAAAATTATTTGGAAGTCTATAGAGGAATTTGGCTTGAAATGGCGAAAGATGATTTTTTGGGAAGTTTGACCGGGGGTTGACTTTTTGATATCGGGGTCATAATCCGATTCTGAAAATTTGAATAGCTTTGTTATGTCAATTATGACCTGTGTGCAAAATTTGAAGTCATTCTGGATTGATTTGATGTGTTTCGGCACAAGATATAGAATTTGAAAGTTCAAAATTCATAGATTTTGATTTGGGGTGTGATTCCTCATTTTGATGTTGTTTGAGGTGATTTGAGAATTTGACTAAGTTCGTATGATGTTTTAGGACCTTTTGGTATATTTGGTTAAGGTCTCAAGGGGTTCGGGTGAGTTTTGGACGGCTAACGGATCGAAATTTCTACTTGGTAAACTGCTGAAGAATGCTGGTTTTCTGTCACTGGTTTCCTTCTATGCGATCACGTGAGAAGCTTCGCGATCGCATAAGCTTGTTTGGGCAGAGGTGAGAATTATTCTATATGATCGCGTGAAGGAACTCGCGATCGCGTAGGCTTGTTGAGGCAGTGTAGATTTTTGTTCTTCGCGATCGCGTGAGGTCAACCGCGATCGCGTAGGTTAGGCCAGTCTGTGCTACGCAAACGCGTGGGGAATGCCACATTCGCATAGGGGAACTTGAGAGGAAGCCGGGCCACACATTTGCTCTATGCGATCGCGTGAAGAGGGCTGCAATTGCGTAGAGATGGAATCCTATGCATCGTGATCGCGTGAAGGATACCGCGATCACGTATGGTCTTTTCTGGGCAGTGAAAAATTGTGCTACGCGATCGCGTGTGTTTGTCCGCGATTGCATAAAGCAAATAACTGGGCAGTGAGTTTAAGTTCTGAAAATGGGACTTCGTCCCATTTTCCATTTTTGACGGATTAGAGCTCGGGAAGAGACGATTTTTGGGAGATTTCAGAGGAAACAACAGGGTAAGTGTTCTTAACTCAATATTGGTTAAATTACCCGAATCCATTGTTGTTTTCAACATTTAATCGACAAATTTAGTTGGAAAAATTGTGAAAAACCCTCTTGATTTAAATTTAAGATTTGGAAGTGGATTTGTTATTGGAATTCGATAAAATTGGTATGGTTGAACTCGTATCGAAATGGGTGTTCGGATTTCATAAATATTTTGTCGGGTTCCGAGAGGCAAGCCCAGCGTTGACTTTTGTTGACTGTTTGGAATAAATTTTTACGTCTACGTTTTATTATCTGGAATTATTTTCGATAAATTTTAATGAAGTTATACAATTGAATTGGATAGATTTGATTTGTTCGGAGGTCAATTCAAGTAAGAAGGCGATTTTGAAATATCGGCATAACTTCAAAAAAGGTAAGTATCTTGCCTAACCTCGAGTGGGGGAATTAGCCCTTAGGCATTGAGTCTTATGTGCAGTTTGTGTAATTGAAAACTATGTACACGAGGTGACGAGTACGTACTTGGGTTATATCTGCAAACTACATTGGTTAAAAATCCTTAGACGCCCTTATGTATTAAAATTAGAAATTTTTGGCACTTATTAAATCCTTTAATTGTCTTACCTAAATCCTTGTTTTGTTGGATTTATTTTTATATGATGATTTGGTGTGATTGCCACCTCGATTTTTATATGAAATATTATTTTGTTGAGTTGTTTACTCCCGAATATATTTGTTAAGATTTTGTAAACATTATGGTCGAGCCATGGGCTCCTTATTATGGAAAATAATGTATTGTTGAATTTGGCGGCGAGTTATAATATTTGAGCACTTGATGTGCAATCTGTGATAAATTATAATATTTGAGCACTTGATGTGCAATCTATGATAAATTGTAATATTTGAGTACTTGAAGTGGAATCTGTGATAAATTATGATATTTGAGCACTTGATGTGCAAATATGTGATATGTTGTAATATTTGAGTACTTGAGGTGCAATTTATGGGATATGATATTGGCACGTTATATTGTTGGAAAGTTTTGTTCGGGTGTTTGCATAAGGTTTCTGCCGTGCTATTATTACTGTTGATTTATGCACATGCGGCGTGACAAGGCGGGCTATATATATATGTGTGGGTTTGCACATGTGGGGAGACAAGGTGGAAACATTATTGTGCGCATGTGGCGAGACAAGGCGGGCATTCACTTTACTATTGCACACGTGGAGAGACAAGGTGGGCTATGTCGGGGATTGATTTGTGATAGCCTGGGGACATTGTTGTTGTTGTTGCATATTTACTCTTGGGACTACGAGGCGGTACCTCGGGAGTGCCCTTTAGTTAATATTTTTCTATGGTGGCACTTGCCTTTGGTTATTTTATTTTTCCGTGATATGTAAATTCTTGTATTCTTCCGTGAGGTATTATTTGATTTTATTATGTGTTTTATATTCCTGGTTGTAATGTGTTGGCTTTGGCTCTTGTACGAGACTCTGAAGATTTGTGTTTCTAGTTTTTACTAATCGTTAAGGTTAAGTTGTTTTTAATAAAAGAAATTATTGTATGCTTTAATTCTTATAAGTTTTACATCTAAATCAGGTACTATCGGGTATTTCATTTTAATTGAAATGTTATTTTTCTTCACCCAAATGATTTCTAAAATAAATTCATTCCTTCGTTGATTTCCTACTTGATTTTAAAAAATTTAAACTTACTTTATTGGGAATAAATTGATCATGTGGATCTTATATACGATAATAATATTAGCACGTGAACTGTTCATGCAGTTGTAATATGAAAAGTGGGCACGAGCTACCGGAGAAATATGATGATTTAATTATGGGCACGAGATGCCGTGGAAATATGAAAATGGACTGAGACCCGTATTTTTATGATTATGAAATGAGGTGTCACATGGTGACTTTTTAAATGAAAGAATTCTATTTGAAAGATATTTATTTGAGGAAATTATATTTGAAAAAGAGTTTTATTCGTAAGAATTATATGTGAAAGATATTTAAATGAAGAACTTGATTTGACGGGGTGTAATTGTATTTATCAATTGTTGACCGATATTAATGGTGATTTTATTGTCTTAATGTGCATATCACTGGCTGTTTAATGTTGCTATTATTGTTATTTGGTTCCTATTATTTGGTATATTATATTGTACAGGTTATTAGACTAGTGAGTGTCTTGACTGTACCTCGTCTCTACTCCACTGAGGTTAGTCTTGATACTTACTGGGTACCGTTGTGGTATGCTCATTCTACACTTCTGCATTTTTTTTTGTGCAGATCCAGATATTGTTAGTTAATAGTTGTGCGGGTCGTTGATATGGAGACTCAAGGTAAACCTATTGGTGCGTTCGCAGGCTTCGGAGTCATTTTCAAGTTTTCATTTTGCATTGTTTATTCTTATTTCTGGACAGTTATATTTGAAAAAGAGTTTTATTCGTAAGAATTATATGTAAAGATATTTAAATGAAGAACTTGATTTGACTGGGTGTAATTGTATTTATCAATTGTTGAGCGATATTAATGGTGATTTTATTGTCTTAATATGCATATCACTGGTTGTTTAATGTTGCTCTTATTGTTATTTGGTTTCTATTATTTGGTATATTATATTGCACAGGTTATTAGACTAGTGAGTGTCTTGACTGTACCTCGTCTCTACTCCACTGAGGTTAGTCTTGATACTTACTGGGTACCGTTGTGGTATGCTCATTCTACACTTCTACATTTATTTTTGTGCAGATCCAGGTATTGTTAGTTAGTAGTTGTGCGGGTCGTTGCTATGGAGACTCAAGGTAAACCTGTTGCTGCGTACGCAGGCTTCAGAGTCATTTTCAAGTTTTCATTTTGCATTTTTTATTCTTATTTCTGGACAGATGTATTTAGAAGCTTTCTAGAAAATACTCTGTAGAGCTTATGACTTGTACTACCGGGTTTTGGGAATCGTAAATTTTAAGAGATTTTTATTTCAAATTGTTAGATGTTATTTAAATAATGTTGTTTCAATTAATGTTAGGCTTACCTAGTCCCTAAGACTAGGTGCCATCACGATACCCAAACGAAGGGAAAATTGGGTCGTGACACATATCTATCTATCTATCTATATATATATATATATATATATATATATATATATATATATATATATATGGAGTTATGTGATGGATGACCTTTAAAATTAAAGGTCTTCTAGTCTAGTTTCTAAAGCTTCAAATCGTTCGTCATTTTGACATTCCTACAAGAAGTTATGACCAAATTACCAAAGGCTGGCAGAGGAGTCTCCAGATGCAAAGTATCCGAGGCCGCATCCGAAAGAAAGGCTAGCAGCGAAATGCTGCCATAGCATCCAAGTCCGCATCCGAACTTCAAAGAGGAGTGAAGTGGGGATGCGAAACATCTAGGGAAGCATCTGAAACCCAGAAATTTGGGCCTATAAATACAATACAATTTTGGGGTTCATTTTCCCCATTTCATTCGGACGAATTTTGGAGCTCTTCTCCACTCTCTTAAGACCACCAACTCGCCTTTTATTCAAGGTAAGCAATCTCCATTATTTTGGTGTGAAATTCTATCATTTCTATGCTAGTATTGATAAAATCTACACATAAAATACATAGATCTTCAAGAAATTTCTTCAAGAACTCAAAGGAGGGTTTTGCAAGATTTCTTCCAAAAGGTAATCCTACACGCTTAGACTAACATGTATGGATATATTATGGGAATATGAGTATGAATTAAGTATAGGAACTCAAGGTATGGTGATTGGAAGTCATAAGTTCCCAATTTAAATACATAACCATTGTAGAGATTGAAAGGTTATTATTTGATGGAATTTTATTGGTTGGGTGAGAATCGTTGTCACATATGTGAAGTTAGGATTATAAGTTGTTATAGAATGATGGTAGGATAAATTTTTGGTAAATGATGGTAGTTGAAAGAACTAATTCTATGGTTAAGAAATGTATAAATGTATGCCCACTAGGTATTTGGTAAATTGTCTAAATGGCCTAAACTATGGAATGGGTTACTAATGTTGGTTCCAATGGATGTTGATATTGTAGATTGAAGTTGCTTAGTATAGTAATCATTATAGTATCATTAAGGGGTGAATTTCAGTTTCGAATCGTTGGCATTGAATTGAGGAGACAAGAAGGCATTCAGAGGTGGATACGCGCTGAACGAAATTTCCTGAGTATTGATTAGCTTGCTCGACGTTGGGTTCGTCTTGTTGAGGAAGTAACTATTCTAATCTTGGAGCTGAGGGTATGAAACCCTAGATTATGTGTTATGTGATTGGTTTTGAGGTGACGTACATGCTATATGACGGGCGTGTGGGCGTGCACCGTAGGAATTATGACTTGGTCAAATTCCATGGAAATATGTAGTTGAATAACTGTTCATACCAGTACATTCTCGATGTGTTAGAGAAAAATTGAGCTGAGACTCATATTAAAAATCAAGCTTAGACATATGTGGTTATTATTGGTACCCACTGGGGTCATTTCTATGGTTGAATTATATGTTCAAATTGTAATTTCACACTCAGTCATATTTATTCATATCGTATCATATCTCAGTCTCTATTGCTATTTATTGATTAATAATACCATCATTTTGGGCTGATTTTCATGACATTGTGAGCCCGAGAGACTGGAGAGATTGATGACTGAGTGAGGCCGAGGGCCTGATTGTGAGGATGATTATGGGATCGGGTTGTCTGTCGCAGTATGCCATATTGGCTTTATATATATATATTATTATTTATGGAATCGGGCTGCACGCTGCAGTATAGTTGACTGATTTATGCCATGATTGGCTTGTTATAGTGCTTGTGCTGAAGGAGCCTATCCGGATACTGTACACACCCTCAGTGAGTACATGTAGCTACTGAGTGCGAGTGCCGAATGATTTGGGAGGATTGAGTGACTATGAGGCATGAGTGACTGTGAAGATTGAGTGATTGGGAGGACTGAGTGACTGAGAGGATTGAGTGATTGGGAGGACTTAGTGAATTGATACTCTGAGTGTATGCATATGGTGTTATTACTATGTTGTATTGCATTGGCATGCACATTGACATGTAGGCATAGAGATGTACTTTCCTCATGCCATTTGAAAATAAAATTTCCTATTGTGGAAGAAAGTTTTTGGAAAAAATCACAGTTTTCAGACTTACTCATATTTTGGTGATTTCACTAAAAAGAATTGAGTTTTACTATTATACTTTAAAATTTTTTTTTTTTTTCGCAACTGTGAACGAGCTAAGCATCTTATTATTGAGTTATTCTTTGTGTTGCCTCAATTTTATTGTTATGAGATGTTATTGGATATGGGTGAGGACTCTGACCTTGGTATAAGCTCGTCACTACTTTCAACCTAAGGTTAGGTTTGTTACTTATTGAGTACATGGGGTCGGTTGTACTCATACTACACTTCTTCACCTTGCGTGCAAATATTGGATGTTGATGTTGCTGTGATCGATGGGAGCTGGATTTGAAGATGTACCTGTGTTCCGGTCGTAGCTGCCTCTTGTTCATGGTAGCCTTAGATTTATAAAAATCTGTTTATGTACATTTCAAACAGATGATGTATTTATTTCAGATTTGTACTACCAGTCTTTGGGGAGTGTACTAGAGACAGTTAAATATTAATTGAATCTATTGTTGTTATTTGACTTACTTAGCAGGTGAGGTTAGATGTCATCACGGCTAGTCAAATTTTGAGTCGTGACAAATTGCTTTACAAGGATTTTTTCTTCTTGTATATAATTTTATAATAAATTTAATTTCTTATTTTGTCACATAAATAATTGACTGAAGATTTATGTGCAACGCACGTACATATAGACTAGTTATACTAAAATTAGGAAGCTCCTATCTTCAAAAGTTGAATTACGATAATATCCTTTAAAATTTGAAATACTATTTTTGTCTTTGAGGGAAAAAAATGATTTTTCACTAAATGATAACTCATTATTACATTAAAGTGGCTAAAGATGGATAATTGTTCATCTACCTATAATTAATGCAGCCAGTAATTAAAATTTCTCAATTATTACTCCTTTTTCCATTTCATCTTTGTTTCTTCTTCTATGGTAGTTACAATTTTGCAGAGTCTATTTAAATTCTTTCCGCTATAAAAGTGCATAGCAGCTTGTCTATCACTGAAGCACACTATACTATTTCTTTTGTTATGTCAAAATTTTCTTTTCCCCTAAAAATTCAGTCTGGCGTATCCTTGGAAAATATGCACTTCACGTTTCCAGAAGTAAGTATTTGCTAAATTATTACACTTTGCCTAGATGACCTGATCATTTGAATATTAGTAGAATAACCTATTAGCTAATTAACGTTTTTGCTTCATTTTCTTTCTTTTTTCACTATTTGTTTTCCTTTTTAAGTAATTTTCCCCCTGTTTTGGCTCTTTTTTAAGTTGAATGTTGTTGAGGTTTTTGTTATTTAAGATGAAATAGTCTTAAAATGAGAGTGAATGGGAAATAGAGGGAAAATAAAATTTTTGAGTAAAATTTTAAGTTTTCTCCTCTTGACAATGAGACATTATCCCATATTGGAAGAGGAAAAGATTTTTGGTGGGTATATATATAATTGCTCTTCTTGTAGCTCTTAAAGAGTTAAGAAGAAAGCAAGCCTCGCGCCGTCGTCGTCGCTCGCTCGGCTTCGGCTTCGGCTTTGGCTTTTTGTTGGAGATTAAAATCTACGTGATTTTTACTCCAGTTTGAAAACGTTTGTTTGTGTCATTCTTTTACATAAAAAATGACGACTGAAAGCGAAAACAAAGTTGTTCCGACGGTGACTGCCAACGCATCGACAAGCCGAACACCGGCGTTGGCACCGGCAGAAAAACCCGAAAAATTTTCCGGGATTGATTTCAAGTGCTGGCAGCAGAAGATGTTCTTCTACTTAACTACATTATGTCTACAGAAGTTCATCAAGGAAGATGTTCCTGATCTGCCAGATAAAACTCCAGATAATGAACGCTTTATCGTGATTGAAGCGTGGAAGCATTCTGATTTTTATGCAAGAATTATATTCTTAGCGGACTGGATGATAATCTGTATAATGTATACAGTGGCGTGGAGACGTCAAAAGAATTGTGGAATGCGCTTGAAAATAAATATAAAACTGAAGATGCCGGGATGAAGAAATTCGTTGCCGCAAAATTTTTGGACTACAAAATGGTAGATAGCAAGTCTGTTATTACCCAAGTCCAGAAATTACAAGTGATTATTCATGATCTACTTGCTGAAGGTCTTGTCATCAATGAAGCATTCCAAGTAGCAGTAATGATTGAGAAGTTGCCTCCGTTGTGGAAGGACTTCAAAAATTATTTAAAACACAAACGAAAGGAAATGTCCCTTGAAGATCTCATTGTTCGGTTGAGAATCGAAGAGGACAATAAAGCTGCTGAAAGGAGAGGCCATGAAAATTCAACAATAATGGGAGCAAATATTGTTGAAGATAACAAAAAGAGGAAGAAGGCTTCTGGTCCGAAATACAACCCAAGCAAGAAGCGGTTCAGTGGAAACTACAACTGTGAGAAAATCGGACACAAATCTACGGAGTGTCGTGCTCCGAAGATAGACAAGAAATGGGGTCAAGCAAACATGGTAGTAAAGCATGATGAAGTTGATAACTTGTGTTCCATGCTTTCTGAATGTAACTTGGTGGGAAATCCTAAAATTTGGTGGTTTGATTCAGGAGCCACTCGCCATGTTTGTGCAGTTAGAGAAGCTTTTGCTACTTATGCTCCTGGTGGACCCGGAGAGACAGTTTATATGGGAAATGCTTCAACAGCAAAAGTTGAAGGATATGGGAAGATATTTCTGAAAATGACTTCTGGCAAGGTCATGACTTTGAACAATGTCCTTCATGTTCCCGAAATGAGAAAGAATTTAGTCTCTACTGGACTTCTTGTTAAGCACGGTTTTAAGTGAGTTTTTGTGTCCAACAAGGTTGTCATAAGTAAGAATGAAATATTTGTAGGAAAAGGTTACCTCACCGAGGGCCTTTTCAATCTAAATATAATGGTTGTGGAAAACAATAATAATATTTCAGTTTCTTCTTACTTACTTGAGTCAAATGATTTATGGCATGTACGTTTGGGTCATGTCAATTATAAAACCTTGCGAAAAATGATTAACTTGGAAGTACGGCCAAAGTTTGAATGCGAAAAATCAAAATGTCAAACATGTGTGGAATCTAAGTATGTTAAATATCCTTATAAGTCAGTTGAAAGGAATTCAAATCCTTTAAACTTAATTCACACAGATATTTGTGACATGAAGTCAATACCATCTCGCGGTGAAAAGAAGTATTTCATAACTTTTATTGACGATGGTACTCGATATTGCTATGTTTACTTACTGAATAGTAAAGATGAAGCAATAGACGCATTCAGGCAATACAAAAATGAAGTTAAAACGCAACTTAACAAGAAAGTAAAAATGATAAGAAGTGATAGGGGTGGTGAATATGAATCTCCTTTTGAAGAAATATGTTTAGAATATGGAATTATTCATCAAACAACAGCCTCTTACACGCCCCAATCTAATGGGATTGCGGAAAGAAAGAATCGCACATTAAAGAAAATGATGAACGCATTGTTGATAAGTTCTGGTTTGCCACAGAACTTCTGGGGGGAAGCCATTCTTACGGCTAATCGAATATTAAATCGGGTGCCCCATAGCAAAACACAATCCATTCCATATGAAAAATAGAAAGGAAGGAAGCCCAACTTGAATTATTTTAATGTGTGGGGGTGTTTGGCAAAAGTGCAAGTTTCTAAACCCAAAAGGGTAAAGATAGGACCGAAAACCGTTGATTGTGTTTTCATAGGATATGCGACAAATAGTAAAGCATATCGATTTCTGGTTCATAAATCAGAAAATCCCGACATTTATAATAATACGGTTATAGAATCAGATAATGCTGAGTTCTTTGAAAATATATATATATCCGTATAAAAAGGAATGTGAGTCGTTTGGTGAAGGATCTAAACGACCTCGGGAAGAAACAAAAGAAAGTACATGTAATCAGGAGAATCCAAGACGTAGTAAACGTCAAAGAACGTCTACTTCATTTGGACCAGATTTTGTGACTTTCTTATTGGAGAATGAGCCTCAAACATTTAAAGAAGCTATGACTTCTTCGGAATCATTGTTTTGGAAAGAGGCAGTCAATAGTGAAATAGAATCCATATTGAACAACCATACATGGGAATTGGTTGATCTTCCTCCTGGAAATAAACCTTTGGGTTCTAAATGGATTTTTAAGAGAAAAATCAAAGATGATGGCACTATTGATAAATTCAAGGCAAGACTCGTAGTCAAAGGGTATAGACAACGAGAAGGTCTAGACTACTTTGATACATACTCTCCAGTTACAAGAATTACGTCCATACGGATGTTAGTAGCATTAGCTGCAGTGTATGGTCTTGAAATTCATCAAATGGATGTTAAGACGGCCTTCTTAAATGGAGAGTTGGAGGAAGAAATTTACATGGAACAACCTGAAGGGTTTGTGGTTCCAGGTAAAGAAAAGAAGGTATGTAGACTTGTTAAGTCTCTTTACGGACTAAAACAAGCACCCAAATAATGGCATGCGAAATTTGACCAAACAATGTTGTCAAATGGTTTTAAGATAAATGAATGTGATAAATGTGTGTACATTAAAAATGTTCCAAATCACATAGTCATTTTTTGCCTATATGTGGATGATATGCTGATAATGAGTAATGACATTGCCAACATAAATGCTACTAAGCGTATGCTCAATAGCAAGTTTGATATGAAAGACTTGGGAGTTGCTGATTTAATTCTGGGAATTAAGATCCATAAGACTCCTCAAGGTCTGGCATTGTCACAATCTCATTATATTAAGACAGTACTTGAAAAATTCAAGCACTTGAGCTTTAAAGTTGCAAAGACTCCAATTGACGTGAATCTTGCATTAGCAAAGAATAAAGGCCAAAGCATATCACAATTGGATTATGCTCGTGTGTTGGGATGCTTAATGTATATCATGAATTGTACATGACCAGATATAGCTTGTGCTATAAGTAAACTGAGTCGATATACGAGCAATCCAGGCCAATCTCATTGGATGGCAATGAAACGAGTTTTGGGATATTTAGAACATACCCAGAACTTTGACTTGCACTACAGTAAATTCCCTGCGGTGATTGAGGGATACTGTGATGCAAATTGGATCACCGGTTCAACTGATTCTAAGTCCACGAGTGGATATGTATTCACTATTGGTGGAGGAGCGGTATCTTGGAAGTCGTCCAAACAAACATGTATTGCCCGCTCTACAATGGAGGCTGAATTCATAGCCTTAGATAAAGCCGGTGAAGAAGCTGAATGGCTCCGGAATTTCTTGGAAGACATTCCATTTTGGCCCAAACCGTTGGCACCAATATGCATACATTGTGATAGTCAAGCGGCAATTGGAAGGGCTGGGAGCATTATGTATAACGGTAAATCTCGTCATATACGACGAAGACATAAAACCGTTAGGCAATTACTCTCTAGAGGAATTATCACGATTGACTATGTAAAGTCAAGTGATAATGTGTCGGATCCACTTACAAAAGGCCTAACTAGAGAGGTAGTTGAGAAATCATCAAGGGGAATGGGGCTATGGCCGAGAACAAGTCATTGTGGCGGTAACTCTACCTAGAAGACTGGCTCCACAAACAAGCTAGTGCATGCTCCACCATGGAGGGTGGAGGGTCGTTCATCTTCAAAGCTGACTGCTATAAATATGTGCAACAGCTGTTGAAGAGACACACAAAAACCAAAACTGAAAACGCTCAACTTTGGCTATACATTGCACTCCTTCCTCTCAGCATTTCCATACGATTTTCTGAGTTTCTACTCCTTTATTCTGCATTGTTTTAACTTCAAATAAAGTAACTGTAAGTGTGATTTGCTACCGAACTTTGTGTTCGCTGAAACATTGGGGTTTGAAGTACCGCTACACCAGTGTGTGATTCGTTCTATCCTGGGAGGAAATAATCCATAACATTGGGTACTAGGAGGGGATTAAATTTCTTAAGGAAACACTGTGAATTCAGTGGGCTCGAATTAATTACTGTTTCAATACGATAACTTATATTTCCCAAAATTATTATTTACAAATAAATCAATATTGACGGGACTAACAAATGTTTCACTTGAAAGTTTAGAAGCAATATTTTCCTTTTCTTTTTCTTTTTAAACAATCCATGAACAAAATAATTAATGATTTATCTGTATAAGTGACTTAGTTACCTCGTTTAAGAAGTGTATTACGCCATTTATTATTTGATTTTAACCCATCTTTTGTTACAATGCAAGTTTAATAGATAAACTAGAAGTTCAAATTTCTTAAAATATTAGTCTACATGGTGGGTAATGGATGTGATTTGACACATTGTTATCGTGTTCTATTTATATAATTATATAATTTATGTACTTCAACTAATATTTTTTTTGTCAAATTTACAGATGAAAGGAGTCATAATCTTGAATCGGACAAAGAGTTCTTGTACGTGCAACAATGATAACAATAAAACTTTTTCATGTTAGTATCTATAAAATATCTCTATAACAAATAACTACTCTCTTTGTTTTTTCAGCTTTACAATATGAAATTGATTATGATATACTAGTCATCCTATGGAAGACCTATATTGATAGAATTTCTGTGCTTTTCTACAACTTACTACTTTTATTCGACAACAACTTCTTGATAGATATGCGACTGTAAAAGCAAGAAAGCTACAATTTCTTAAAAACAAGGGAGAAACTTCTCGACGTGAAGTATTTGCGATCATAGCCGATGTTGCTCATATTCAAATGTAAACTACATGTTGTTGAAATATGAAAGCAAGAAAATTATCAAGTCGAATATTTGGTATGTCAATCCTATTTAAGTAACTAACATTAGTTGTTCAAATGATATATATAATCCTCTTACGTTCTACAACTAAGTTGGAGCTTTTATTTTTTTCCTTAAATTTAGGGTAACTCATCTCACACATATTCCAATATTATTCGTACCATCTTAAAAGGTTTATACTACAAGGTTGATTTAAAATAATATCTTTTAAAATCCAGGCAACGATCCCTGAAGAAAAAAACTTTCATTACATAATTTTTAATTATTAACTACATTAAAAGTGAACCAGGTGAATTAGAAGTGAAGCAATAGTACTTTAATGCTTTAGACATTCAATTCAAATATTTTGCAATACCTAAAATTAATTACTCGCTAATGAAGAGACTAGCATTATAGTCTCATCATTGTATTGAATTAATTACTTTGAGGTACTTTTATTTTTAATAATTGAAGCATCACTAATGTCATAGAAGAAATAGTTTTGACGGACTGATGGAGTTGTGTACTTATGTACTTTTGAGGGAATAGTAATTATTGATCCAACAACTTGTTTGAGTAAGAGACAATTCAATCTCACTACTATGAGGATTGATATATATGTATGCTCCTTTTCTTTTTGTAAAAAAGTTCCCTGTAAATTCGTTTTGGAAATTTAATTTGTTTGTTGCTATTTAAGTATTGTTGTATTTAAATTGATTTAAATATGTGAATAAGCTTAGTTAGAATATTTGTTGTTGATTTATTTGATTAAAAATTTTACAGATTCGCGGAGCGTCCCCCTTTCTAAAGGTTCCCGGGAGTTCTGGTGTTTCTAGTGGATATCACGATACATAAGGTAATTAAAGGCAATTAGTAATTCGTTAACTTGTGTTCCTCTTGTATAGCTTTTTTGTGTCATGTTCTTCCTTGTATATAGTTGTATTGGTTTTTACAAGTTTTTTCCCCAAATTTGCAGGTCTGCATCATAAATTGAACAAAACTCTAAAAATATAATATAATTAATAATCTTTTTTTATTTTTAAAATTTTTAAAAATCAAAACTCCGGACATACATGTAACGCACGTGTCCAGAAACTAGTATAGTATACGATGGAATGTAAGATTCTAAGGGAAAGAAGATAGCTATAGCTTTTGCAGGATTCACGAAAACAAATGCAAACAAAAAAGAACACAAACTAGTAGTAGCAACTTTGAGTACAACTTTAGATTGTAACACTTTGAAATTTATATTCCTCAATCGCATGCATCTAAATCGAAAGACAAAGTATTTTCTGAAGTATCAAAAGTTAATCCTATACCCTGAAGTTGATTACTTCCTAATACTGTGCGGGATCTATTCCATCCCATAAAAGCCAGACAATAGAGTCCACGATAGTGCAGAAGAACTCGTTCTTTTGCTAATAACAACATGTTATTTGGGTTTACGCTACCAAAGTACAACTTCACAACAGGAAAGTCTAGATCATGACCATTGGGATCCTCTTTATAGCAAGTGTCCAAAGATGCGAATGGACTTTTAGCCAATGGAATATCTCGTACTTCAGCTCTAAATATGTAACGGAATATAATATAAAAATCTTTAGGAAAGCGAGTAATACTTGTTCCTGTATCCACAAGAACTCCACCGATCACGCCTCTTTTAAAATTCCACCATGATGGACTAACCGGAACTACCTTATCATTAACAAAAACTTTATAAAGGTTGACATAATAAAATAAAGGGTACTTGTAATTTGGTAATAGTTTTGCTGATGTTGTTCTTGGAAATGCGGTTGTAAGGAAGCTAAGTGTAGATCCCTTTCCTGAAAAAAATCTTGGGAGGCACATGGACATTAAGTCCGCCCCAAATTGTGTTGGTAAAGAAAATCCCGCGCCACTGAGTATTCTACGCCCAAGGCCAACGATTCCAGAATATTCACCACTGAAATTTCTTCGACCTCTTTGATCTGTGCCACATCCAAACGTAACCCTAACTTGTCTTTGATCTAAAACAAAAGTAATCACGTCATCTGCCATATAACCTTTTGATCTTTCTCCACTAGTAAATTTCATATCATAGAGACACTGATGAGTGTAAGTTGTACATTTATAAGTTCGGTCCATACCATCTAAACATTTTTCACCATGTAGAATGCAGTTGACCTTTCGAAATATTTTCGAATTTGTGGGAATATATAGAGGATTAGTTTGTTTATAACACTTATTTGCCGCACATGGTCCACACTGCCACCAAAGCAAATCACTGCCTGTATCTATTAGCAAGAAACTTCTGACTTCTTCAGTACCAAGTAAAAATGATGCAACATATTCACCATTTGCCGAGTATGTACTTGTTGTTTTTGGAACCTTTACACGGCCGATCTTGCTCCCCATTACATCGTGTTGCCTTGTGAGAGTTTCATTTGCGCCAATTTGATTGTTATTTGAAGGAATCATCCCTTCTCTAACGTCATCATCGTCAAAAATTGATGCCAAATAACTTGCTCTAGCATGACATCTAGCAAGCCTACTTTCAAGTAATGAGTCGTAATCCTTGAACTTTGATTTTTCAAATACATCGCGATTATAAATAGTAAAAGTATAGGACGGCATTGGAGGATCTGGAAGCTTAGACGGATCAAGAGACATAAATCTTTCCTTAGCTTGCTTAATATAAGTGGAGTTAAGGGATGAAAAAGATGTTTCATTGCCCGAAACTGAGAACAAAATTGAGAAAATAATTGATACCAAAAGGTGAATATGGAATTGGTTTTTCATTTGTATATCACTTATGTAGAAATGTATTTTGCTAATTGCTTGATTTCTTTTGAAATAGGTCCACCACTTCTTACAATTATCTATATAAAGCTGGTTTAGTTATGTTGTGAGTTGTAACCTATTTAATTTTATGCCAAATTGAAAAATAAATACCAAAGCTAATTATAGAGATCTGATTCTCTTTGAGAAGCCATGGTGTGAACAACTAGGAAATAAATAGTTCCTCAATAAAGCCAATACAAATTTTTTTTTCCTTTTTCATTTCCTATATTTATTAAGAGATCGAATAAAATAAATTATTTGTTTTGCAGTAATTCCATTCCTAAACAGAGCGTCAACTATGAGATCTATACCATTTAGGAACATTGTTAATTTAACTCTTCCCAGTTGTTGATGTCGTGTTATAATTACATATATTTTGACATTATTCGCCTTACTTGTTAGTTGTTTGGATGGTAATTCGTGCGACAATTGAGCTTTATTGAGATTATTTTATGTGTAGGAACACTTGGATACGAAGTTGAGAAAAGTAGCATGAAATGGTACCTTGAAGCTATAAATTAGAGAAATAAAAGAAGACATTGCAAGGCCATGAAAAGTCACAGCCTTATACGTTGCAAGGCCATAAAAAGTCACAACCTTAGATAGTGCAAGGCTTTGTCTAGGGCATCAACATTGGCGCCTCCGATGGCGCCTTGCAGTGTATGTTGGCGCCTCTGATGGCGCCTTGCAATGTAGTTTGGCGCCTCTAACGGTGCCCCGTGCCTACGATGCTTATCCGAGCCACTTTTATTTCTTCATTAGTTTTGCACATGTAGACTTTGACCCTACCTTATAAATACCTCCTAAATTTAGTTTTTAGAGGGAGGAACATTATTAGAGAGGTAAAAGGCTATAGAACACACTGGAGCGCGAATCACAAGAGTTTTTCTCTCCGTTCTTCTTTAATCTGTAGTTTAATGCTTTTGAACATGACTATGATTGCTTATACACTTATGAGTAGCTAAACCTCTCTAATCTAGGATTTGATGGAACCTTTTGGAAGATGAATTCTTATTACATTTTAATATTATTTTGCCTTTGAATATCCCTACTTGTTAAACTACGTATTTATTGTTGTTGATTGAATGACCATTAATTGACTGTGCCTATTTATTATATATTTCTTGAGTGTAACGATCCGACTGGTCATTTTGAGAATTAGCATCACGTTCGGTATCTTAAGGTCTCGAGTAGCTTCGGATTATGTATTATGACTTGCGAGTGTAGCCGGGTTCGGTTTTTGGATGATTCGAGATTGATTTGGAAGAATCACTACTAAAAATCTGCTAAAAACCGACCAACTATTTTCGACCAACGTTGGTCGGTCAAAAAAAGCGACCAAAAACCGTCCAGGTTGGACGGAAACTGGGGAAAAAAAATTACATTTTTCTTAAACTAAATACCGACCAACGTTGGTCGGTAAATTGGTCAACGAATTGACCCAGCTGGTCAGACAAGAAAATTTTGGATTACCGACCAACGTTGGTCGGTAATCTGGATCCAATTTTTTAAATTTTAATAATTATTTTATTATTTAAAATATTTTATAATATTTAAGAATTTATATTTAAAATTACCGACCAACGTTGGTCGGTTAATGTAGGGGAAGCATTTACCGACCAACTTTGGTCGGTAATTGTTATTTTCTGCAAAATAACCGACCAAAGTTGGTCGGTTATTACGTCAACATTGATCAAACTTTCGAATTACTTTTATATTTACTATCTAAATAATATAAATGTAATTCGTTAACACTTTTGTAATATAAATAATGAATACACTAACATATACAATATATAACATGCTATTTGTAAATTGATTCATCTACTTATAACTTACTTAGATGCATCGATGAATATTAAAAATAAAACGTTTGACCTATATCGACTAATAGTAAAAACAAAACGTCTCGACTTATATCGATTAATCTAGCTATGCCATGCATTATTAGTGATGAATGAATGAAAAATAAAAGAATTAATACTAAATATCTTTGACATATATATATATATATATATATATATATATATATATATATATATATATATGGATCACAAATTAAATAAACGAAAGAAGCTAATAGTATTAAGTAAACGAGTTAAATTAATAGGTCAAACATGGTCAAACTTTAACAAGCTATATATATACACACTAACATATACTATAACAAGCTATATATATAGTTAAAGTATTACAGTGAAGTGTGTTTGTGTGTGTGTATATATATAAGAACACGAAGCGCTAGGACCACAGGGTCGGGTTCTTTTAGGGATAAACTTGAGAAGATACTAATTAGTATATATACTTTATAATCAAATATATCTATTTGTAAATTGATTCACCGACTTATAACTTACTTAGATGTATCGATGAATATTAATCGGTGATTCATCAAAATGTCTCGACCTATATATCGATTAATCTATGTCATGCATTATTAGTGATGAACGAATGAAAAAAGAAGTTATTAGCATCAATTACAATATAGTATATGTGTGTGTGTGAGAAATTACTCACATACTTAATTATAACTTAGAAAATTTACTTAGATAGATGCTATTATAATTTATTAAAATTAAATAGTTAATATAATTATTTATAAAGATTATGCTTATAGTTTATAATTATTTATAATAATTGCATGGTTAAATAAAATAAATGCTTGTAGTTTATAATATTATTTTTTATAGTTTATAATATTTTAAGAAAAAAACACAAAAAAAAGAATTTAATTTTTTTTTTAAAAAAACCGACCAAACGGTCAACACTTAATGTACCGACCAAAATTACTGACTAACTTTGGTCGGTAATTCTGAAATCAGAGAATTAAAAAATGGGGAAAATCCCCATTTCTCTGAAATCTTTCCCTCTCTTCACTCAAAACCTTCCCCTCTCCTTCTCTATTTCCCTCACATAAATCTCATTCCCCACCCCGCGTTGCCACCGCCCAGCCCTCGCCCTCGCCCTCGCCCTCGCCCTCGCCGCTGCCACTGCCACTGCCGCCCCTCTCCTTCTCCATCTCCTAAAAATTTTAGGTTTGAATTACAACCCATTTATTTATTATTTCTAGGTTTTGTTAATTAGTTATGAATTAGTTTCAATTGATTAGTGTTTCAATTATTTGAACATTGCATTTTATCGAGGATTAGGGTTTAGGTCTTGTTTTAATTAGTTTTGTTAATTAGTTTTATTAACTAATTAGTTTTGTTAATTAGTCAATTAGTTATGAATTAGTTTAGTTTAGGGTATGGGTTGAATTTCTTTAGTTTAGTTAGTTTATGTTTAAACTCGTAGGATATGAATTGAAATTTTAGTTTTTAGGATTTGTTCTTGTGAATTGAACTTTTAGGATATGAATTGAACTTTTAAGATATGAATTGGACCTTTTGGATATGAATTGAACTTTTAGGATATAAATTGGTGTAATTAGGAAAAAATAATTATCTTGAATTAACTAAAAAAGATATAATTAATTTATAATTGTAGAATAAATTAATTTGTTCTTGTGAATCGAACTTTTAGGGTATGGGTTGAATTTCTTTAGTTTAGTTAGTTTATGTTTAAACTCATAGGATATGAATTGAAATTTTAGTTTTTAGGATTTGTTCTTGTGAATTGAACTTTTAGGATATGAATTGAACTTTTAAGGTATGAATTTGACCTTTTGGATATGAATTGAACTTTTAGGATATAAATTGGTGTAATTAGGAAAAAATAATTATCTTGAATTAACTAAAAAGATATAATTAATTTATAATTGTAGAATAAATTAATTTGTTCTTGTGAATCAAACTTTTAGGGTATGGGTTGAATTTCTTTAGTTTAGTTAGTTTATGTTTAAACTCGTAGGATATGAATTGAAATTTTAATTTTTAGGATTTGTTTTTGTGAATTGAACTTTTAGGATATGAATTGAACTTTTAAGATATGAATTGGACCTTTTGGATATGAATTGAAATTTTAGGATATAAATTGGTGTAATTAGGAAAAAATAATTATCTTGAATTAACTAAAAAAGATATAATTAATTTATAATTATAGAATAAATTAATTTGTTCTTGTTTTATTTGTATAGATGGAACATCGTACTTGGATGTACAATAGAAATTATCCTAATCGGCGGGGATTGCGAGAGGATTTTGTAGAAGGGGTTGATGACTTTATTAGACATGCAATGTCACTTCCACCATACCAAAGTGAAGGAGTAATTAGGTGCCCTTGTGTCAGGTGCGATTGTATGAAGTTTAAAAAATCGGAGGAAGTTAAGCTTCATCTTTATAGGAAGGGGTTTATAGAGAATTACTTTGTGTGGACTAATCATGGAGAGATCGATGGTAGCCGTGGGATATTTCATAACATGGTTGTTGGTGAAAGTAGTAGGTCGGTGGAGAATACAAATCTTGATTCTAGAATTCAGGATATGGTTGCGGATGCTTTTGGGAGTGAGCCCAATGAAAATGTTGAACAAACTCCTAATGATGACGCAAAACATTTTTCTGAACAGTTAGGGGAAGCTAGTCGTCCACTACGTGAAGGAAGTCCGCACTCTGAGCTGTCTGTTGCAGTTAGATTACTAAGTATCAAATCTAATTGGAATATTTCTCAAGCAGCCATGGACTCTTTCATTGACCTTATGAGTGAACTAGTTGACCCTAATATCAACTTACCTGGTGATTTCTATAAGGCGAAGAGATTGGTTTCTAAGTTAGGACTTTCGTCAATGAGAATTGATTGTTGTGAAGATGGTTGCATGTTATATTATAAAGATGATGCAACTTTAGACAGTTGTAAATTTTGCAAAAAGCCTCGTTTCAAGAGGCTTTCCAGCGGGAATATGGTCGCTGTCAAGGCGATGCATTATTTACCTCTTATACCTAGGTTAAAGAGGTTATATGCGTCGATGAGTTCTGCTCCTCATATGAGATGGCACTTTGAAAATAGAAGACCACCTGGTGTTATGTGTCATCCTTCATATAGAGAAGCTTGGAAGCACTTTGATAGGACATATCCAGATTTTGCTAGTGAACCAAGGAACATTCGGTTAGGTCTGTGTGCGGATGGCTTCACGCCTTTTTGTATATCTGCGACACCATATTCATATTGGCCTATCTTTCTTACACCTTATAATCTACCACCTGAGTTGTGTATGACTAGTCCATATATATTCTTAAATTGTATTATCCCCGGTCCACGTAATCCGAAAAGTTTGATTGATGTATATTTGCAACCTTTGATTGATGAGCTAAAATAATTGTTGTATGATGGTGTTGAAACATATGACATATCAACCAAGCAGAATTTTAATTTGCGTGCTAATTTAATATGGACTATTAATGATTTTCCTGCGTATGGAATGTTGTCTGGGTGGATGACTGCTGGGAAGCTAGCTTATCCTTACTGCATGGAAAATAGTAAAGCGTTCACTTTGAGACATGGCCGAAAGCAATCATGGTTTGATTGTCACAGTCAATTCTTGCCTGATGATCATGAGTTTAGAAGGATGAAAAATGCATTCAAAAAGAATAAAGTGGAATTTGATTCTCCACCTCCGATACTTTCAGGTGAGGAAATTTGGGAGAGGGTCCAGAACTTCAGTAAAGTTACTGAGACTCCACCTTATAGATTCCCCGGATATGGTGTTAATCATAATTGGACGAAACAGAGTATATTTTGGGAGTTGCCTTATTGGAAGGATAATCTTCTCTGACACAACCTTGATGTCATGTATATTGAGAAGAATTATTTTGATAATTTGTTCAACACAGTGATGGATGTTAAAGGTAAGACAAAAGATAACCCGAAGGCTAGAATGGACTTACAAGAATATTGTAGGCGGCCTGAATTATACTTGCAGACAGCAAACAATGGTAAGGTGTTCAAGCCCAAATCAAGTTACACATTCACTTTGGAGGAAAGACGACAAATTTATGATTGGGTTACGAAATTGAAGATGCCTGAGGGTTATGCGTCGAATCTTGGAAAAAAAGTAGATATGGAGGTAGGGAAGTTGAGCCATTTGAAAAGTCATGACTGCCATGTTTTCATGGAGACCTTAGTGCCTATTGCATTTTGTGGTTTGCCTGAAAGAATCTGGAAACCCATCACAGAGATTAGTTTGTTTTTCAAAGACTTGTGTTCTACCACATTAAGGGAAGAAAACCTACTTCGGATGGACCAGAACATCCGTGTAATTTCTAGTAAGATGGAAAAAATATTCCCATGTGGTTTCTTTGATGTGATGGAACACCTTCCAATACACCTTGTACACGAGGCACGACTTGGAGGGCCTGTTCAATGCAGATGGATGTATCCCTTTGGAGAGGTAATATTATAAGTTTGATGTAATATTCTATTTTATTTGAATGTTCTTGGCTAACATGAGATTATGTAGGACAATTGGCAAATGCAAACAATTTGTTAAGCAGAGGAATAAGATTGAAGGATCTATATGCGAAGCCTATCTTGCAAAGGAAACTGCACATTTTTGTTCTTATTATTTTGAGAGTAACGTGCCATATTCTAGGAATAGGCCCAATAGGCACACGGTCGAATGTGTGAATGAGTCATTATATCCACCAATGTCCATATTCAATCAACCAGGCCAATGTTCTAAGGATGTTAGAAAGAGAAGTTTGAGTGATATGGAGTACAAGTCAGCTACACTTCATGTGTTGCTAAATTGTCCCGAAGTTGTACCATTTCTCAAGTAAGTATTGATTTATTAGTTATCAAAATGTAAAATTTACTGTGACTACATATTGATGCAACTACTAAAAATATTTGATATGTCACAGTCACTTCGTGGGTCAATTTGGCTATGATGCTGTATATACGAGATTTGATACGTGGTTCAAACAGTTTGTAAGTGTGTATATATATATATATACATATGTAGTGAATGTATAAAAATTGATTCATAAGTAGTGAATGTATAAAAAATGATTCATAAGTTGTGCTAACTTATGAATTTTTTTAACTCTATGTAGGTAAATAATCCAAATAATGGTGTAAATCAATTTTTGAAAGATATATCTTGGGGACCTGGGCTTCAGGTCACAACAATGTCTAAGTACGTAGTGATTGGTTATAAGTTTCATACAGAGGATTGCTCTAAAAATAAAAATAGCAACAAGAGCGGGGTGTGGGTTCAAGGTGGTGATGGCAACCAAGTTGGAGATATTGATTATTATGGTGTGGTCAAAGAAATATTATAACTAGAATATACAGGTTGGCCATATAAGAAATTGATACTCTTTAGATGCAAGTGGTTTGACCCAAATCCAACAAGAGGTACAAGAGTACACAACCAATACAACATAATTGAGGTTAATCATACGAGGGAGTATGATCGCTATGATCCTTTCATAATTGCACATAATGTTAGGCAAGTGTATTATGCTCCTTATCCATTGCGGCGGAATAAGTCCGATTGGTGGGTTGTAATAAAAACTAAGCATGTAGGTAGGGTGGAAGTCGAGAATGTGTTAGATGTTGCATATCAAAACGATATCTCCAATGTTCACCAAATAGTGGATGATCAGTTAGAAAATGATTTGGAACATCCTGAACGCATATTGGAAGAAGATGATATAAATGAAGTAACAATTATAGAAAATGAGGATGAAGAATCAACTGATGAAGCTCAAACAAGTGAGGACGAAGAATTCTCGGACGAGGAACAATACGTCGATGAGGATTAAAAAGTTGGTTTTTTAAAGCACTCTCGTTTTATAGCTAGTTTCTTATATGTTTCAATCTAAATGTGTATTATATTATGCAGATGGCAGGCAAGGGTCAAGGTAACAATGACCCTACTAGTTCTCGGGGTCGAGAAAAGGGTAGGAAGGGAAAGAGGAGGGTAGAAAATACTACTCCCTCTTGTCCACCCTTTTCAGAGATGCCTATGTCTTATCCTACACCACACGGCTATACTGAGATGCCACAGCATCACGAGTCGTACACCTTCATTCAGACACCCAGTCTTCCATCACAGGGCCATAGGACTATACGTCTGACATACAGTCTAGCTGCCTCACAGCCATCTGCATCACATCCACATGGATCACATCCCTACATATCACAACCACATGGATCTCATCCATCTATGTCACATCCACTCGGGTCAAAGCCACTTGGGTCACAGCCACTCTGGTCACAGCCACTCGGGTCACAGCCATCGGTATCACATCCACTTGGGTCGCATCCAGCTATGTCGCAGTCACAGGGATCGCAACCATCTTCATCATCAAATCCATCTATTACAGGCCTTCGCCTGCGAGGCATTAGCTCTGACCCGCCTACACCATCTTCACATGCCTCTGATATACATGCTTCGGATGGTGATGACGAGGTAGTGCATTATGATCGATATGGCAGGATCATCATAGTCCCTGAGGGTGATGGATAAGTGTTATTCATTATTTTTGCGTCTATTGATTTGTAACATTTTTACTAAGATATTAATGTGTTTTTATTGTTAAATTGTAGGTTCAGGCCGGGTAATAAGACTACGAGGATAATCACCAATGCCATCAGAAAGCTTTATGATGGCCCTTATGCGACTTGGACTGATTGCCCATTCTCACTGAAGGAGCAAATTTTTAATCAATTTAAGGTATAAATGTTCTTTTAAACAGTTTAATAATTTATATTTATGATGTTTCCATCTAATATTTAACTTTTGAAATACAGAGCAAGTGTGTATGGGAAGACCGCTATAGCGCGGAAGGGGCTACAAATTTTCATTATAAAGCTCGCAAGAGATTGGCGGATGCTTTCTCAGATGCTAGAAAGAAGAACAAGAGGCCTGGCTAGTTACTTGAGAATTTGTGGAATGATTTGCAAAGGCAATGGCTTACCGCAGAGTTCTTAGAGAGGAGCGAAAAAGGAAAGAAAGATTGCGCATCCGAGAAGTGAGGCTCCTTGCACACTGGAGGTGCGATCAGGCTAGGGACAATAAAAAAAAGATTGGTACGTAATTGCTTAAATTATTTTACTTTTCTAAGTATATCTTTTCTGTTTATTAACTAAATTAATTTATTTTCAGGAAAAGAAGTATGGGCGTCCAATGAGTCATGATGAGCTATTCAAGGAGACACATATTGTGAAGAAGAAGAAAGAGGGGGATCAAGATAGGTGGGTCGAGGACCGGGCCTCGACTGCATATGTAAGCTTTCAATTTTATTTAATTTTTATAATTTACTTTTATAAAAAACTTGAAATACTGATTTAATTTAAAATAATATAGGGTCGCTACCAAAGTAACGTGGAGGAATTCATCCGTAGTCATCCAGCTGGTGAATCGGGTGAGCCAACCCAACCTTCGGACGAGGATGCTGAAAGAATATGATTGGAGTCTGTTGGCGGTCCAAAATGGGGGAAGGTATACGGGCTTCCTACTAAAAACTTTCATCGCTATAAGTGTGGAATGCGAAGAATAGGGACTTTCTCGTAAGGCGAGCAACTTAATAGGGAGAGCCTCTCCGCTATGCAGGAGACAGAGACAAAGCTCACATCAGAGCTAGAAGCGGCCAAGGAAAGAGAAAGGCTTAGAGATGCTCAATTCCTTGGCATGCAAGCTCTATTCAGAACTCTCCTATCTAGTGGAGCTTTTTCGTTGCCCCGATCTCGTGAGTCATCTCCAGAGGGTCGACCTCCACGTGATCGTTCCTCCCGTCCTGCTCGTGATCGTTCCTCCCGTCCTCCCCGTGATCGTGCTTCCCGTCCTCCACAAGACCGCTCTCTATATCGTCTTGTAAATAAAAGTTCATCAGACGGTGATGATGATGTTGTAGAAAATACCCCTTGACTTTTATATACTTTCAACTAGACAAATAGAACCAGTTTTGAACTAGTTGTGATTAGTTTTAACTTGGTTTTGGATTTTTATGTTCAATTGAACTTTAATTTGTTAGTTTTAAAGTATTTATTGAATGTTTTGGTTGTTGTTGTTATGTTGTTGTTGTTGTTGTGTTGTTTTTGTTGTTGTGTTGTTGTTGTTGTTGTTGTTATTGTTGTTGTGTTGTTGTTGTTGTTGTTGTGTTGTTGTTGTTGTGTTGTTGTTGTTGTTGTTGTTGTTGTGTTGTTGTTGTTGTTGTTGTTGTGTTGTTGTTGTTGTTGTTATTTTTGTTGTTGTGTTGTTGTTGTTGTGTTGTTGTATTGGTATGCTGGCAGGTGGTGTAGCTGCCAAAACAGACATTTAATGCTAAAATTAAACCTAGAAAAACTGACCAAAGTTGGTCAGTTTTTAATAAATAAAAAAATTATTCCAAAATACCGACCAAAGTTGGTTGGTTAATGAACATTGAATTCCCAGAATTCAACATTACCGAGCAACTTTGGTCGGTATTTTGCTTGCATTGTTGAGATTACCGACCATAGTTGGTAGGTAATGTTTAATTTTAATTATTTTAAAAAAATATATATTTTCAATTACCGACCAAAGTTGGTCATTTTTTTTTAATTTTAATAATTAATAAAAAAATATAATTTAGTTAAAACGACCAACTTTGGTCGGTAAAATTAAATTAATAAAATATATTTCCGACCAAAGTTGGTCGGTAAGTAATTAAACTTGTCAAATGGTCGTTTTAATATACCGACCAAAGTTGGTCGGTAATTTCCGACCAACTTTGGTCGGTAAGCCATTCCGACCATCAAAACACCGTCTACACCGTAATGGTCGCGTTTTGGTCGGTAATTTGGCATAACTGACCAACGTTGGTCGTTTTTTTGCTCGATTTTTTTGGTCGGTTTTTAGCAAATATTTAGTAGTGAATAGTTCTTGTTTTAGAAGTTTAAGTGGCAAGAGTTGACCGGAGTTTGACATTATTGATATCGGGGTCGGATTGCGATTTCAAGAGTTGGAATAGCTCTGTTATGTCATTTGGGACTTGCATGCAAAATTTGACGTCATTCCGGATTGATTGAAGTTGATCGTTGAAATGATAATTAATACAACATAAGTAGAAACTATCAATTCTTTTTTCCAAACTGGAATCCTTAAAAGAAGTCTAAGGGATCATATGGATTCTTTTCCCTTTTTTGACTCTTATATTTGGAATCACAATATGTGTACTAGTAATTATTTGGTTAGAAAGAGAAATATCTACAGGAATACAACAACCGGTCATCTACAGAAGTATCAGACCATAATTGTAATGACCCAACCGGTCATTTTAACTTTTAGAAACTCGTTCCCTAAAATAAAACTCCCCGATCATGCTTTTATTAATTTATGACTTGCAGGGATGGTTGGTTCGGGATTTGGAAGTGTGTGAGTTGAAATCGGAACACTTGTTTCCTTAAGTTAGGCTTAAAAGGCCAAGTTTGACTTCGCTCAATATTTTGAGAAAATGACCCCGGAATCCGGATTTGATGGTTCCAATAGGTTCGTATGATGATTTCAGACTTCGGCGTATGTTCGAATCGAGTTTTGGATAACCCGTGAGCATTTTGGCGCTTAATAGTGAAAATCAACTATTTGAAGGTTTAAAGATCTTTAAATTTGGTTTGGAGTAGGTTTTTGAGGAATTGAAGTCCGTTTGGAATTTCGAGTTTCGAAATAGTTTCGTATAATGATTTAAGACTTGCACGCAAAATTTCGTGTCATTCCGGGTAGTTTAAGTACGTTTCGGCGTATTGGAAGTAAATTGAAGAACTTGAAGATCTTAAGTTTGATTCAATTTGATTTGGGGTGTGATTCTTAGATTTGATGTTGTTTTACACGTACCGAGAGTTCGAGCCAGTCCGTTTGATGATTTCAAACCTGTTGGTATGTTCGAACGGGGCCCCGGGGGTCCCGAGTGTTAACCGGACGAGGCTCGGATCAATGTTGGAATTTTGAAGAGGAGCTGAAGCATTCTGCGTCTGGTACGTTCGCACCTGCGCTTGGACAGCCGCAGGTGCGACTCTCGCAGATGCGAGGTTTTATACGCAGAAGCGAAAAAGGGAAGGTAAGCCTGCCATCGCAGGTGCGGAATCTCGCGCGCAGCTGCGAACGTGCAAGTGCGAGAAAAATGGCGCAGATGCGGAAACTGGGTAGCCAAGCTAAGCTCGCACTTGCGAGGCTTTTCCGCAGGTGCGAAAGACGTAGGTGCGAACACCTTCCGCAGGTGCGAAAAACTTGTCTGGGCAGAATGGTTAAAAAGTCGGGGCTCAGACATTTTAAGCCCATTTTTCCTCCATTTCCGGGCGATTTCAGAGCATTTGAGAAGGGGGTTTCAGCTAGCAATTGAAAGGTAAGTTAATTCCACACTCCTAGAGTTAAATACATAGATTATAGGTAGATTATAACTAGTAAATCTTAGAAATTAAGAGTTTAGGTGAAAAACCTAGATTTTTATAAAAATGAGATTTTAACCACGAAAATGGTTATGGAATTGGATAGAAATTATATATTTGAGTTCTTGAGATTATGGGTAACGTTGTCATCCGAAAATTTTCGGAATCTGGGCACGTGGGCCCTGGGTGAATTTTAGAAATTTTACCATTTTGGATAGAGTAATTTAATTAATAGATGAATTTTGAATTATTGAACATATATTAATTATTTATATAACTTTTGGATAGTTTCGGATTTTTCGGCATTGAATCGAGAATTTTACGCGACGCGCTAATCGGAAAGTGGACTTTGAGACAAGGTAAGTCTCTTGTCTAATCTTGTGAGGGGGAAATTACCCCATAAGGATTAAATTGAATAATTATTGATAAGTGCGGGGGCTACGTACGCACGTGGTGACGAGAGTCCGTGCGTAGCTACTATTAATGCTAAAGTCCGGGTAGTTTAGGACTCAAAGCATGAATTACTTGTGTAAATTGTATTTCTTGTTTAATTAATATTATTTGATATATTTGTATATATATTTTGA
The DNA here is from genome assembly GCF_000390325.3 of Nicotiana tomentosiformis. Taxonomy (NCBI): domain Eukaryota; kingdom Viridiplantae; phylum Streptophyta; class Magnoliopsida; order Solanales; family Solanaceae; genus Nicotiana; species Nicotiana tomentosiformis. Next base: position 2,590,757 of record NC_090822.1, read on the forward strand.
ATTGTTAGATCAAACTATTAAAGGATGGAAAAATTTATATGTTTGATATTCTGTTTAAATTAATTAATTGTTAAAAGAAATTATTCTTCCTCCCGAATTTATCTCATAATAAATATACTCTCCTTCGAGAGGTACATAAGAAAATGTCCTCCTTTCTTGTGGAGCGGGCCGAACGCCTCGGTATGATAGATGCATCTATGGATCGCGCCGCACGTCCCTCAGCAGTGTACACGACACTCTGGATCGGGTCGTACGTCCTCGGCACAAATCATGTTTAATAATAATAATAATTACACGATACTTTAATAGCTTATTGCAGCTTGCGAAGTTAATGAATTATTACTCTTGCTTGTTAAATAATTAATTGTTATTCCGGAAAATGATATTTAATTAATAAATTGGAAATTATTCGAATTTAAGGAATTTAATTAATATATTGAGAATTGTTGCATTTGAAGAATTTTGATTATTTCCGTTGATTAAATAAATTATTGTAAATTCTGTAAATCATGTTGATTTATATATCCTAGTTGTATTTCAATTATTATTACTATTGCCGCATAGTGAGTGTGAAAGTCGGCTATCTCGTCTCTACCACTTCGAGATTAGGCTTGATACTTACTGGGTATACGTTGTTTACGTACTCATACTACACTTGCTGCACTTTTTGTGCAGGAACTGAGGCAAGTACTAATGGGGGACCTATCGTTTTACACCCACGTTATGCAGGGACATAGTGGTGAGTTGTTTCTCTGATCCGTTATGCAGCTACTAGTATCTCTCTTTGTATTTTAATTCTGTCTATTTTTATTTCGGACAACATTTGAGGTTTTGTATAATCTACTAGATGCTCATACACTTGTGACACCATGTCTTGGCACACACATTGGTAGAGTTTGGATTTTATTATATTTTCTTGGTTTTAAATTTTATCAATGTATGCTTAATTTATTGGTTGGCTTGCCTAGATGTAGTGTTGGGCACCATCATGACTTATAGGTAAAATTGGGTCATGACAACATAGTATCAGAGCACTAGGTTCACTTAGGTCTCACAAGTTATGAGCAGGCCTAATAGAGTCTTGCGGATCGGTACAGAGACGTTTGTACTTATCTTCAAGAAGCTATAGGGTGTTAGGAAATTACCTTTCTTCATATGTCATCGTGCAATTAATGTAGTACTAAATATCCTTCTCTTATTCTCTCACAGATGGTGAGAACGCACTCGAATGAAGTTCTAGACCAGGGAAGAGCTACTCCCCCAGTTGCTAGAGGTCGAGGTCGAGGGAGGGCTACAGCCCGTGGTAGAGGGCAAGGACGGCCCAGGACTGTTCCAGTTATGCCGCTAGTGGGTCCAGTAGAGAATCCCATTATTGAGGAGCAGGATGAGGTGCCTGTGGAAGATCCAGCTCCGGTGGATTTCACATCTGCACTGGGATTTCAGGATGTCATGGGTCGTATGCTGCGGTTCATGAAAAATATGAATCAGGCCGGTTTATTTCCAACAGACCCAACCACATCTCAGGCGTGCGGGGGAGCACATACCCATATCGCGCAGGCTTATGGACAGGCAGCTGCTGTATATCAGACCCAGGGTGCACTACCCGTGGGTGGAGCCCAGCCAGTGGCAGCAGCTACACCTGAGCCCAGGCCAGCTGTAGCCGCCGATCCTCAAAACCTATTGGACAGATGGACTAGACTACATCCTCCTATCTTTGGGGGTGAGCGACATGAGGATCCCCAGGATTTCATTGATCGTTGCAGGGACAGACTGCATAACATGAGGATATTGAAGTCTAATGGGGTAGACTTTGCTACTTTTCAGCTAGAGGGCAGAGCCCGTAGATGGTGGCAGTCTTATTCTCTTAGCAGACCAGCAGATTCTCCTCCCATGACTTGGGACAGGTTCACCCGTATCTTTCTGGACAGGTATATTCCATCCTCCAAGAGGGAAAAGTTGTGGTTTCAGTTTGAGCAGCTCCAGTAGGGTCAGATGTCAGTGACTGATTATCAGGCGAGGTTTTCTGAATTATCTCGCCATGCACTTATGATACTCCCTACTAAGGCGGAGAGAGTGCGGAGGTTTGTAGCCGGTTTACATACTGGTATTCAGGCCAGTATGGCTCGAGAGGTTGAGATGGGTACTTCTTATGAGCGAGTTTTGGAGATAGCCCGGATGATTGAGGGTGTATGTCAGCGGAGCCGAGAGCAGATTATGAGAGATAAGCAGTTCAGGTACTCTGGAGAGTTCAGAGGTGCTCCGTCTGGGGGCAGAGGCCAGTTCGTGAGGGGGCAGTCCAGCAGACCCCCATTTCCAGCACCACCACCTCCTCGAGGTGCTCCAGTGCGACCTTATCTTAGTGCTATACTAGAGAGTTCCTACTGCCCACCAGCTATTCAGGGTCCTCCCAGTAGGTATTCAGTTCCCTAGGGCCAGACACTTAGTCAGCAGCCCATCGCACCGAAAAGTTATTACGAATGCGAGGATCCCAGTCACATGCGGAGGTTTTGCCCCAGGCTTTGGGGTAGACCAGTACAGCAGGGTCAGCAGCCTATGCTTACCGGACCAGTTGCTCCACCAGTAGTCCGACCACCAAGAGGTGGAGGACAGGTGGGTAGGGGTCGTCCCAGAGGTGGAGGTCAGCCAAGCGAAGGCCAGCCAATTGGCGCTCCATCTCGGTTCTATGCTTTTTCGGCTAGAGTAGATGCAGAGGCCTCAGATGTTGTGATTACAGGTATTATTTCTATTTGCGACAAAGATGCCTCAGTATTATTTGATCCAGGATCCACGTATTCATATGTGTCGTCTCTATTTTCTCCATTCCTGGGTATTTCTTGTGAGTCCTTGAGTACTCCTGTTTATGTGTCCACTGTTGTAGGCGATTATGTTATTGTGAACCGGATCTACCGGTCCTGTATTATTACATTCTGTGGTTATGAAACTAGAGCAGATCTCTTATTGCTCGAGATGATCGATTTTGAAATTATTTTGGGTATGGACTGGTTATCTCCATATCGTGCTATTCTATATTGTCATGCCAAAACTGTTTCCTTGGCTATTCCATCTTTGCCTAGGCTGGAGTGGAAGGGTTCCTCGGTTAGTTCATTTAATCAGGTTATTTCTTTTATAAAGGCTCAACACATGGTTGAGAAGGGTTGTTTGGCTTATCTAGCCTATGTTTGGGATACGACTGTAGAGACTCCGGCTATTGATTTAGTGCTAGCAGTTCGGGAATTCTCTGATGTATTTCCTTCAGATCTTCCAGGTATGCAACCTGATCGTGATATTGATTTTTGTATTGATTTGGCTCCAGATACACAGCCTATGTCTATCCCACCTTATCGCATGGCTCCGAAAGAATTGAAAGAATTAAAAGAACAACTTGAAGAGTTACTATCCAAACGGTTCGTCAGACTGAGTGTATCGCCTTGGGGTTCACCTGTATTATTTGTGAAAAAGAAGGGTGGAACAATGTGGATGTGTATTGATTATCGGCAATTGAACAAAGTCACTATTAAGAACAAGTACCCGTTGCTACGTATTGATGACCTATTTGACCAGTTGTAGGGTGCTAGGGTGTTCTCTAAGATCAATTTGAGGTCGGGGTATCATCAATTGAAGATTCGAGATTTGGATGTTCTGAAAACTGCTTTCCGTACTAGATATGGACATTATGAGTTTCTGGTAATTTCTTTCGGTTTAACTAATGCCCCGACAACATTTATGGATCTGATGAACAGAGTATTCAGGCCATATATTGATTCATTTTTCATTGTCTTCATTGATGACATTTTGATCTACTCGCGCAGCAAAGAGGAACATGAGCAGCATATGAGAGTAGTGCTCCAGACATTGCGGCAACAAAAGTTATATGCTAAGTTTTCTAAATGTGAGTTTTGGCTAGAGTTTGTAGCATTTTTGGGACATATTGTATCTGGTGAAGGTACTAAAGTTGATCCCAAAAAGATTGAGGCAGTTCAGAATTGGCATCGTCCCACTTTGGTGACTGAGATCAGGAGTTTCCTGGGTTTAGTAGGTTATTATCGTCGGTTCAAGGAGGTATTTGCATCTATTGCAGCACCTTTGACCAAATTAACCTAGAAGGGTGCTCCGTTCCAATGGTCTGACGATTGTGAGGTGAGCTTTCAGAAGCTCAAGACAACATTGACTACAACACCGGTGTTAGTGTTGCCTTCAGGTTCGGGGATGTATATAGTGTACTGCGACGCTTCACGCATTGGTTTGGGTTGTGTATTGATGCAGGAGGGGCGATTTATTGAATATGCTTCACGTCAATTGAAACCCCACGAGCAGAATTATCCAGTACATGATTTGGAGTTAGCTGCGATTGTTCACGCCCTTAAGATTTGGAGGCATTAGCTTTATGGAGTGTCCTGTGAAGTTTATACTGATCATCACAGTTTGTAGAATTTGTTCAAGAAGAGGGACCTAAATTTGAGGCAGCGCAGATGGCTGGAATTACTAAAAGATTATGATATTTCTATCCTATATTATCTAGGTAAAGCAAATATAATTGCAGATTCCTTAATTAGAAAGGCAGAGAGCATGGGTAGTTTGGCTTTCATTTCAGTAGAAGAAAGGCCATTAGCTTTGGAAATACAGTCCTTGGCCAACAGACTTGTGCGGTTAGATATTTCAGAGCCCAGCCGAGTTCTTGCATGTGTCGTAGCTCAGTCTTCACAATTTGAGCAGTTCAAAGCTCGCCAGTATGATGATTCACACTTAATGGTTCTTCGAGGAACGGTGCTACGAGGTGGTGCCAAGGAAGTTACTATTGGTTCAGATGGTGTTCTGCGACTCTAGGATCGTCTGTGTGTTCCTAATGTGGATGAACTGAAGAAAAAGATCCTGGAGGAGGCACACAGTTCTCGGTATTCTCCAGGTGCTACGAAAATGTATCGTGACTTGAGGCAGCATTATTGGTGGTGACGAATGAAAAAGGACATAGTTGAGTATGTAGCTAGGTGTCTAAATTGCCAGCAAGTTAAATATGAGCACCAAAGGCCAGGTGACCTACTTCAGCAGATGACTATACCAGAGTGGAAATGGGAACGAATTACTATGGACTTTGTAGTTGGGTTGCCGCGGACCTTGAGGAAGTTTGATGCAGTTTGGGTGATTGTTGACAGGTTGACCAAGTCAGCATTTTATTCCTGTTGTGACTACGTATACTTCAGATAGGTTAGCCTAGATTTATATTCAGGAGATAGTTCGGTTGCACGGTGTGCCAATTTCCATCATATCTGATAGAGACCCTTAGTACTTCACATTTCTAGAGAGCAGTGCAGAGTGAGTTGGGGACCCGTGTAGAGCTCAGCACAGCCTGTCATCCGCAAACCGACGGGCAGTCAGAGCGGACAGTTCAGATTTTGGAGGATATGCTTAGGGCATGTGTGATTGACTTTGGAGGTCAGTGGGATCGTTTCATTCCTTTGGCTGGGTTTGCTTATAATAACAGTTACCAATCCAGCATCGAGATGGCTCCATTTGAGGCTTTATATGGTCGTCGATGTCGTTCACTTATCAGATGGTTTGAGCCCGATGAGGCTAAGTTATATGGTACTGATTTTGTAAAAGATGCCTTGGAAAAGGTAAAGTTGATTCAGGAGCGACTTCGTACAGCACAGTCCTGACAGAAGAGTTACGCGGATCAGAAAGCACGTGATTTATCCTTTATGATAGGTGAAAAAGTTCTCTTGAAGGTTTCGCCGATGAAGGGGATTATGAGATTCGGAAAGAAGGGCAAGTAGAGCCCAAGATTTATAGGCCCATTTGAGATGTTGAGACGAGTTGGGGAGGTTGCTTATGAGCTTGCATTGCCTCCCAGTCTATCGGGAGTTCATCCGATTTTCCATGTATCTATGCACCGGAAATATCATGCTGACCTATCACATGTGTTGGACTTCAGCACAGTTCAGCTAGATAAGAGTTTGGGTTATGAAAAAGAGCCATTTGAGGTCCAAGAGGATTTCTGCAGTAAAGGTCCAGTGGAGGGGCCAACCAGTCGAGGAAGCGACTTGGGAGGCCGAGGAGGACATGCAGAGCAAATATCCACACTTATTTAACACTCCAGGTATTATTCTAAACCTGTTCGAGGACGAACATTTGTTTAATAGGTGGAGAATGTAATGACCCAATCAGTCATTTTAACTTTTAGTATCGTTCCCTAAAATAAAACTTCCGTGCATGCTTTTATTAATTTATGACTTGCGGGGATGGTTGGTTCGGGATTTGGAAGTGTGTGGGTTGAAATCCGAATACTTTGTTCCTTAAGTTAGCCTTAAAAGGCCAAGTTTAACTTCGGTCAACATTTTGAAAAAACGACCCTGGAATCGGGATTTGACGGTTCCAATAGGTTCGTATGATGATTTCGGACTTGGGCGTATGTTCGAATCGGATTTTGGATAACCCCGGAATGTTTGGCGCTTAATAGTGAAAATCAACTATTTGAAGGTTTAAAGTTCTTTAAATTTGGTTTGGAGTAGGTTTTTGAGGAATTGAAGTCCATTTGGAATTCCGAGTTTGGGAATAGTTCCGTATAATAGTTTAAGACTTGCACGCAAAATTTCGTGTCATTCCGGGTAGTTTAAGTACGTTTCGGCGTATTGGAAGTAAATTGAAGAACTTGAAATTCTTAAATTTGATTCAATTTGGTTTGGGGTGTGATTCTTAGATTTGATGTTGTTTTACACGTTCCGAGAGTTCGAGCGAGTCCGTTTTATGATTTAAAACCTGTTGGTATGTTCGGACGGGACCCCGGGAGTCCCGAGTATTAACCAGACGAGGCTCGGATCAATGTTGGAATTTTGAAGAGGAGTTGAAGCATTCTGCTTCTGGTACGTTCGCACCTGCGCTTGGACAACTGTAGGTGCGACTCTCGCAGATGCAAGGTTTTATGCGCAGAAGCGAAAAAGGGAAGGGAAGCCTGCCATCGCAGGTGCGGAAACTGGGTAGCCAAGCTAAGCTCGCACATGCAAGGCTTTTCCGCAGGTGCAAAAGCCGCAGGTGCGAACACCTTCCGCAGGTGAGAAAAACTTGTCTGGGCAGAATAGTTAAAAAGTCGGGGCTCAGACATTTTAAGCCCATTTTCCCTCCATTTCTGGGCGATTTCAGAGCATTTGAGAAGAGGGTTTCAGCTAGCAATTGAAAGGTAAATTAATTCCACACTCCTTGAGTTAAATACATAGATTATAGGTAGATTATAACTAGTAAATCTTAGAAATCAAGAGTTTAGGTGAAAAACCTAGATTTTTATAAAAATGAGATTTTAACCACGAAAATGGTTATGGAATTGGATAGAAATTATATATTTGAGTTCTTGAGATTATGGGTAACGTTGTCATCCGAAAACTTTTGGAATCTAGGCACGTGGGCCCGCGGTGAATTTTAGAAATTTTACCATTTTGGATAGAGTAATATAATTAATAGATGAATTTCGAATTATTGAACATATATTAATTATTTTATATAACTTTTGGATAGTTTCGGATTTTTTGGCATTGAATCGAGAATTTTACGCGACGCGATAATCGGAAAGTGGACTTTGAGACGAGGTAAGTCTCTTGTCTAATCTTGTGAGGGGAAAATTACCATATAAGGATTAAATTGAATAATTATTGATAATTACGGGGGATACGTACGCACGGGGTGACGAGAGTCAGTGCGTAGCTACTATTAATGCTAATGTCCGGGTAGTTTAGGACACAAAGCATGAATTACTTGTGTAAATTATATTTCTTGTTTAATTAATATTATTTGATATATTTATTTATATATTGTGAATTGTTATATCAAAATATTAAGGGATGGAAAAATTTATATGTTTGATATTCTGTTTAAATTAATTAATTGTTAAAAGAAATTATTCTTCCTCCCGAATTTATCTCATAATAAATATACTCTCCTTCCAGAGGTACATAAGAAAATGTCCTCCTTTATTGTGGAGTGGGTCGAACGCCTCGGCATGATAGATGCATCTATGGATTGCGCCGCACGTCTCTCAGCAGTGTACACGACACTCTGGATCGGGTCGTACGTTCTTGGCAGAAATCGTGCTTAATAATAATAATAATTATACGATACTTTAATAGATTATTTCAGCTTGCGAAGTTAATTGATAAATTGAAAAATCCTTGGAATTTAATGAATTATTACTCTCGCTTGTTAAATAATTAATTGTTATTCCGGAAAATAATATTTAATTGATAAATTGGAAATTATTCGAATTTAAGAAATTTAATTAATATATTGAGAATTGTTGCATTTGAAGAATTTTGATTATTTCCGTTGATTAAATAAATTATTGTAAATTCTGTAAATCATGTTGATTTATATATTCTAGTTGTATTTCAATTATTATTATTATTGCCCCATAGTGAGTGTCAAAGTCGGCCATCTCGTCTCCACCACTTCGAGATTAGGCTTGATACTTACTGGGTATACGTTGTTTACGTAATCATATTACACTTGCTGCACTTTTTATGTAGGAACTGAGAAAAGTACTAGTGGGGGACCTATCGTCCTACACCCACGTTATCCAGGGACATAGTGGTGAGCTGTTTCTCTCATCCGTTTTGCAGCTACTAGTGTCTCTCTTTGTATTTTAATTCTGTCTATTTTTATTTCGGATAGCATTTGAGGTTTTGTATAATCTACTAGATGCTCATACACTTGTGACACCATGTCTTGGCACACACACTGGAAGAGTTTGGGTTTTATTATATTTTCTTGGTTTTAAATTTTATCAATGTATTCTTAATTTTTTTGTTGGCTTGCCTAGCTGTAGTGTTGGGCGCCATCACGACTTATAGGTGAAATTGGGTCATGACAAGAATATGTTGCCCTTAGGAATTCTTCAAGCTCTAGCAGATGGGATAAAACTACTTTTTAAAGAGAACCTTATTCCATCTACAGGAGATACTTGTTTATTCAGTATTGGATGTTATGATTCGGCACGAGTTGTAAAAGTTAAAAGTCCATAAGTTCATTAAGTTCGATTTGAGGTATAATTCGTAATTTTGACGTTGTTTGATGTTATTTGAGGTCTCGAGTAGGTCCGTATTATGTTATAGAACTTGTTGATATGTTCGGACGGGGTCATGAGGGCCCCGGGTGTGTTTTGAATGGGTTCCGGATCATTTGGATCATGTTGAGTGTAGCTGGTTTGGGTAGGGATCTGGTTTGGTCGCACATGTGGACCACTGGGTGCATGTGCGGTGAACGCAGGTGCAGATATTTGTTTGGAAGGAATATTTTGAGAGATGCGGTCGTGTTGCCGTAGAAGCGAAACTGCACCTGCGAATGAGGTGACGCAGAAGCATGAGTACAGAAGCGCTTTCGGGACCGCAGATGCAGTCGGAGGCTTTGGTTGGGCTCTCGCAACTGTGAGCCATTTGCCGCAGAAACGGAATTTCTGGCAGAATGTTTATATTTCGAGGGTTTGACCATTTTTATCATATCTTGAGTTATAGACCTCAGTTTTGGGTGATTTTGGACTGGTTCTTCACGAATTGGACTGGGGTAAGGGTTCTTTACCCGAATTTGATTATATTTCATGATTCAATCTTTATTTTTATCATTAAATTAGTGATTTGAATTGGAAAAAATTGGGATTTTTGAAAAAACTTTCTAAAATGTAAGATGGTGATTTGAAGGACGATTTGATGTCGGAATTGGATAATTTTGGTATGGTAGGACTCGTATTGGAATGGATATTCGAATTTTATGAATCCAAGGTGCGGGCTTAGGGTTGACTTTTTAGTTTTCATTAAAGATCAAAGCTTTATTATCCGAAATTATTTCTATGATTTTTATTTTTTATATTAAATTATTTTAGCTAGATTTGAGCCGTCCGGAGGTTGTTTTACATGAGAAGGTTTAGAGTATTGGTTTAGCTTCTTTGAGGTACATATCTTACTTAACTTTGTGTGAGGGAACTACCTCTTAGGATTTGAGTTGTTCGTGCTATTTATGTTATGTGAAAGCAGCGTACGCAAGGTGATGAGTGTGTACTCGGACTTATATGTGGAAATTGACCAGTTTAGACTCTTATGCTTCTTTCATGTATTTATTTGAAATTGTTAGCACATGTTATATTTTGTATTTTTCATGTTTAAAGGGGGCGTTGTTCCTTGTTGAGTTACTTTCCTGTTTGTTTTGTTGTTATTGAGATTATATACACATTGTGTTTAAGTCGCGGGCTATTTGTTGTGAAAATATTAATATTGTTGGTTCTTTGGAAAGGTTGTGGCCTACAGGCACTTGTGGTACGAGTTGATATTTCGTGTTATTGTGTTGTTAGCACATGTGAGTTGTCGTATGGTTTGGTTATTGTTATATGGAGTATAAGGGTGGCATCTCACTGTTATTGATTGTGCGGAGTGATATGGGTGGCTATTGTATTATTGTCCAGGCAGAGTGATAAGGGTGTCTATTATGCAGAGTGATAGGGTGTCTTTCAGAGTGATACGAGTGGCTAATGATATTGTCAGGGAGGAGTGATACAGGTGGCTATCGGAGAGATAAGGGTGGCAATGTCAGGGATGATGCGTGATGTCCTGGTGCATTATGTTAATGATAATAGTATGATGGTGTAATTTTTCTTGTGTATGTTATACACTTTACATGACTTGTTATGTTGCTTTCAATGAGTTACTCGATGTCTTCAATATTACTTGTTGACTTGGGCTGTAATAGTTCACTCGCACAAGCACACACCGTAGCATGCCACTTATACTAGTTCAAGAGTATGAAACTTAACATTTATTGATCGTGCCCATGTATTCTTGTGTTATCTTCTTTCATGTTGATATTTATAATGTGACCATACCGGGCGAATTGTGATATTGAACATACGATCATGCCGGGCGGATTAAGATATTATGATTACAAGCTTGTGATCATATTGGGTGGATTGAGATAATAGCAGGTGAGTTGTCCGTGCGGCCGTGATTAGAGATCTGGGCATAAGGTGTCATGGACATATGATTGTGGGTTGAGACCCGTGACTTGTGATTATGAGATGAGGTATCTCAGAGTAATTTCGTTGCGAAACCTGTGTAAGAACGGCTTGATTAATTGGTTGTTATTTGTTTTCCTTATCTTTTTTTAACGGTACTTTCACGGTGTTTTTATTACCTTACTGTTTATATCACATGTTGATTCTTGTTGCCATTTATTGATTTCTTATTTTATTATTTGCTTTATACTTATATACTACACATGTTATTTTATCTTGTAGGTGTCTTGACTTGTACCTCGTCATTACTCCACCGAGTTTAGTCTTGATACTTACTGGGTACCGACAGTGGTGTACTAATACTACACTTCTACATATTTTTATGCAGATCCAGGTATTGGAGATATCGTACTTAGGCAGCGTTAGCTTATTGATTGCGAGAATTCAAGGTAAAGCCACTTGGTCGTTGCAGTGTCTTGGAGTCCTTTCCTTTCATTGTATTGTTAGCTTGTTATTTGAACAGTGTTGTATTTTGATCTTTGAGATCTTTCCATGTATTCAGCTAAACTTCGTGACTTTATATTACCTAGTCTTGGAAGGTTGTTATGATTATTACCGTGTAGGCTTATTTCTCTTTTATTTAGGTATTCTCATTAAAATCTATTTTAAATTATCATTGTTAAATTGGCTTAATTGTTGTAAGTGATCGGCTTACTTAGTCTTAGAGACTAGATGCCATCATGACGCCTATGGTGAGATTTTGGGTCGTGACATTGAGAAAAAGTACATATTTAGATTGTTGTCGAACAATGTCACTTCCAAGGTATATGAGAGATGAATACGACGGGTTTAAAAGCGGGATTAGAGATAACAAAGTTTTGACGTGATCATAGTGAGCGGTAAAAAAGTGTGAGCTAGCGTAATTCGAGGGAATATGATTAGTACATTATTGTAGTTGCTCGAGAGATAATTACGATAAGTCGAGTGCTCATGATTAGTAGAAAATATTTAGGCAAATTGTAGGAGACGTAGCGGGAAGGATTCTAAGATTTGGAAAAATCATAATTCTAGACTTTAATATTTTAGTTAATTAGTTAGGCATAAAAATCTTAATATTTATAACTCGGAAATTGTTCGAGCTTGTCTTCTTAGTGATATTAAATAGTTATAGTGAAACCTTAGTTCTCTGTGGAATTCGACTCCGAACTTTTAGACCAGATTATATTTGCAGCGATCGCTTATCATTTTTAGGATTAGAGTTGGGCGTGGTCAGTTGTTCACCCAATGACTTGTCAAAGAGAATCAGACCTCTATAATTAACTTTGTTGTTTCTTCCTATTTTGCAATAAAATTAATAAGGTCAAATTTGATGAGCTAATAATAAAGCAATAATAACAATAATGCAGTAGAGGTGGATGCGTATTCACATTGGTCTAAGCCTTCACGGATTTCACAGAAATTATATGTAAAATAAAACTAAAACTAAAATGATATGGATTATCGAATATTTTTATGAGAAAAGTAATATATAAATAAAAGCTCTTCGCTTAGCTACACTGGCTTACAAATTTCTATTTTATTCCTACGAATAGAACATAGCCATAGGGGTGGAAATAATATACTCGGCTTTAATAGCTCACTTTCATGTTTGTTAGTGTTAGGGTATCACATGAAATAAAGTTTTTAGTGACTACATTCGAGCGACTACTTCAGTCGCCGCTAAAAGTGGTAATATACATCGCCACTTATAGCAGCGACATATGTTTTAGAGATGGCCTTCTGTGGCGGCCACTACCATCGCCACCAACGAACCTAAAATGGCGCAAAAGCTAATAAAAACAACAATAATAATGCAATAGGGGCGGATGCGCATTCACATTGGTCAAGCCTCGACGGAAGAATTTCTCAAAAATTAAATGTAAAATAAAAATAAAAATAAAAAATGAAAATGATTTGGATTATCCAATATTTTTCATGATAAAAGTGATATTTTAAATAATAATATACTTGGTACAGCTCACTTTCATGTTTATCATGGATAGAGTATTATATGAAATACGGATTTTAGTGACATTCGTGGTGACTATTCTAGTCGCCGCAAAAGTGGTATCGCCATCTACTGCAACAACCTATGTTTAGTGATGGTCTTTGTGACGACCGTAGCCCTAAAAGCACGCAAAGCCTATTTTATGGTGTATTTGTTTATTTTTTGTGGCAACCACCGTCGCCACAAAATCTAATAATAAAGTAGTAACAACGACGACGACGACGACGACGATGATGTTGTGACAAGGATGGATGTACATTCACGTTGGTCCAAGCCTTGGTGAAAAACATTTTCAAAAATAAAAATAAAAATAATTGGATTAGCCAATATTTTTTATGAGAAAAATAATATGTTAAAGAATAATCTAATTGCTTAAATTAGTTCGAAATATGTCCACCACTTATTACAATCATGTATATTATCTGGTGTGAATTTCTCGTAACCTATTCAATTTTATTGCAAAAATAAGAAAAACCACCAATTTTTAACCTATTAATTTTATTGGAAGAAACAACAGAATTAACTATAGAGATATGATTCTCTATGATACGCCATAGTGCTAACAACTAGGAAAAGAAAAGTTCTCAATATAGCCAATATTATACTTTTGCCCCCTTTCCTTTTCTATAATTAGTAAGAGGATCAAAGTTTGACACCTTTTGAGCTTTTTTCCAAATAACAGGAAATATTTAATTTTGCTAGAGAAAGCATTCCTAAACAGAGCATTGATAAATCTCGTGAAATCTCATAGGATATATTCAATTTAAGTTCTTTATTTATTTGGATTAAGTTATATATATGTTTACCCTAAAAAAACAGTTAACAATTGAATTTATATGTGATTTTAATGATATGCGGATTAATTTAATACAAATGATAAAAAGCGTTAGATTAAACAAATAAATGACGTAATAAATTGTCAAACCAATTATGGGGAGTGACCCCGGACTCAGTAACAGTTTAATGAAATGACTGCCTTCTATCCCGGGCTCACACTAATGAAGAACAGATGAACAAAAGTAAGAACTTTGAATAAGAGAAAATAAGAAAATATTGCCTTGATATACGTATTACAATATGCCCTATGAATAGTAAGCCTTCACCTTTATATAGTAGGGGAGTGTTACCCTAAGTACAATTTTAAAATAGGTAAAAATCTTTTGTTTCGCCGATACGAGTGGAGATTCACGTTGTGATATCCGGTTAGGCATGGAGATCATGGCCCTTTGTTAGTCGTGTGCAGCTGCTTGGCACTGCTCTCCGAAGTCTCAATCCTAAAAATCGAACCTCGAGGATGTGGCCCCAATATCCCCGAAGGCAGGTGTTTTGCCCGAGCCCCGATACGAAGGGTTCTTCGCTCTGACTCTGATACATTACGGTCACGTTCTTGATCCGTTTGGCTCACCGGAGAATTGAGTCATGCAGCGGGCTTGGTTTTACGCGTATACAGATAAGTGCGTCTCGTAAGTGCAACTCCTTCATCAAAATTTGATCTTCTTGTATTTTGATCTTCTCATCTGTATTTTTGGCTGTGCAGCCGTTACCCAAGTTCCGAATGCGGTCCCCCAGTTAAAGGAGTGGATTGAGGGCATCTCTACTCAGATGTCCTACTTCGAGCGCACATGGCGCGAACTCTCAAAAGGACGATGGGAAGCCCGCTCTCATGGTAAATTTTCTTTCTGAATAGCCAACATTACGTCTCCACTTTATATTATACTAACCCCAATCCTTTATCATTATAGGTTTGCCTAAGACCACCGAACTTAGGCCTTCAGAAGGGGACGAAGATGTATGCCCGCCCGTTGATCCCTCCGTTGCTGCCACTGAGGGAAAGAAGAAGAGGAAAAGAAAACCCGCGGGCTCCCCGAGCTTCGAGGCGAAGAAACCGAAGAAGCGGGTGCTTCGCAAGCCTAGAAAGGGCTCTAGTTCCCGTGTGCCTGCCTTCGACTTCCTCCTTCAGCTTAGGGACGAGCCGAAAGATGATTCTGTCTTTGTAACTTACGGGACGACTACCTATCCCGGGGATTGGGATGCATCCGAGTGGGAGACTCGCGAGACTGGCCCCCCCTCCAACTCAGAAAGCTGACGTAGATCCTTGGGATTAAACTTCTCAGGATGCTGGCTCTGCCCCAAAGAATGTTTCTAGCATAATTGGGATCATGGGGACGCCCTCCTACACCGAATCTATGCTCGAGGAGGCCCAAGCGAGGAAGGATAAATCTAACGAAGGGGATCATGGTGTGGACGATCCCTTCGTTCCTTTTTTGACGGTGTGGACTTGTTCGTCTTGGAAGACTTTTCCAGGCTGGGTGATCTGGAAGTACCGAGAAAGGATCTGTCTTCAGAAGTCGGCGGGCTGAACTCGAGTCCAAAGTTAATCAACCAGTTCCCTGCCCAGAGTACGGATCCCGGCCGTAAGAGGTCGATAATTATCACTGTCCCGGAGGATGCCTGGGTTCTTTCTACTCACGTGGGAGTAGCGAGCAACCTCCAATTCCTGGTGACCGAAGAAGACCAGGCAAAAATGAACGAGGTGGATGTGTCATGCCTGTTTAACGAGGCACAACAAGCAGTGAATCGGGTAAGGCATCATTACCTTCATTCGACCATTGACTTAATTCTTGATATTTCTCATGTCTTCTTTTCTTTTACCCATTTTCAGGCCTCGGTACTCCATCAAGAAAGCTTTCTTTGGTACCGGACTAAGGTTAATCAGCTCGAGCTTGAGGTCAAGGAGCTTGCCGAGAAAAGACATACGTAAAGCTTCTCAGCGAGCAACACGAAGGGGTTTCTAGGACCGTCCAGGCCGAGCTAGATGCGGCTCAGAAGGAGCATGCCGACTTGGTAGAAAAGGTATAGGTTTTTGAAGTTAGAAATGGAGACTTAGCCATGGCGACTAACTACCAAACCTCGCAGGTTCAACAGAAGATTGACCGGATCGACCAACTCCCAGCTGAAATGAATGAGGTCTAAACTATGGAAGATGGTTGGAAGAGCAAAATGGACCGGCTGGCTTTGGAGAAGGATACCGCCTAGGCACAACTGGCATCAGTAGAGGTTCAACTCCGGGTGGCGGAAGAAAAAGCCTACAAACGGTCTTGGTATAATGATGAACTCTGATCGCTATTGAGTTCGGCTCTGGCAGAGTGGGACGCCCTAGGTAAAGAATTTGAAGGTATAAAGTCTCAGCTAAGCACAACCTCTATCGATGCTGAATATATGGTCGCCAAGTATAGGGCCGATGTCAAAGCAGCCGAGGCTCGTCTGAAGGCTACTGTTGAGTACGTAAGGTGGCTATCCCGGAGGGAGTTCTTCGAAGAGATCCATGCCCAAGGTTTTAATCTGTCGGCCGGGATCGAGGAGGCGAAGAGACTTGAGGTTGAGTCCAAGAAGCTAGCTGAACCCGAAGATGAAGGAAGCTCCGAGGGCTCCGAAGAACATGAAGTCCCCGACGGCTCTGGTGATGAGGCGGGTTATGGTGAAGATTAGGCGTAGATGCCTTAGGATATTTTATCTTTGTTTTTGTATCTTGTATATTTATTTTGTTGAGGCCGTTTTCATTGGCCTTTGTAAAGATATTTCGGAATGTATATAAAGTTTTCTCCCTTTTGGCATTTTTTAAGTCTATTATCTTTAGCATCCTTTTTACAATTGCAAAGATTTCAAATGCCTTAGCACGAGGTCAAACGTAGTAATAAGTCATTTTTCGGAGGTCCGAACAAGACTTTTTCCCGATGCAAGTTTTTCTTGAAACTTATGGGGCCTCGGAGTGATGGGAAGCTTTCCCCAAGATGATTGTTTCAATGGTTTTAGACTATATCTTTGTCGAGGGTAACCTTTGAACAGGTTTGGAATTTTGTTGAAGGCTTTATGTTTTGATTACGGGCTACGGATGTCTCTGAACTGGTTTTAGGGCGGTCGTAGCCTTTTAGGTTTAGGCACTACCTACTAGGTCTTGTGCGTTCGGGTTTCGATAACCCGAGCCGCCTGAACTTATCTCATACGGCAGTCCTCGAGTGGGGGTAGCCCCTTATACTCAGATAAGGGTGGCCCTTGGGCTCGATAGTTCATGGATAGGAATAGTCCTTAGGCTCGATACTTTGAAGAGGAAAAAAATATTTGTTAGCAAGGTAGAAACTTTATTTCATTTCTATGTGTAACGTACAATATTAAGAGTGTGTATAAGCTCGTATTATGGCCGGGGTGACCTATGAGGGCACAGTTCATTTGACCGTTTGTCCCTTACAATAAATCTTAACCACTAATCCTAGACTGTTCGAGCACAGAGTTTCCTTCCTTGCTAAAAATCATGACTCTAGGGTCCCCCAGTATTCGAGTCAATCTTCGAGTGGGCTCGGACACTGTTGATGCGAACATTGACTCCGATTTAAAACCGGTCTTCGACTCTAAGTTAGCACGATTTATTATTGCGTCGTTGAAACCCTTGCCGAAAATCACATTTGGGACAAAACGGATTCAAGGGAAAAGGAGTGCAATGCGTGCTTTGAGACCTAACAACTACATTCTCCTTTTGCTATTTCCTGCAAGTGTTAGCCCAATTCATAATAAAATAAATAAAAGAAAACAAATGAGGTCGTACCTTTGTAGTAGTATCGTTTTAAGTGGGTCATAGTCCAGTTGTTTGGTAGTTTTAAGCCATTAAATGCTTTGAGTTTATAATAACCTTTACCAGTAATCCCGATGACTCGATACAAACCTATCTAATTTGGTCCTTGCTTCTCTTCGTTCGGGTTTCGGGTGTTCTATGTTACTCTTCTTGACACCAAGTCCCCGATGTTGAAGTTTAAAAGGTTGGCTCTCCGGTTGTAATATCTTTCTATCCGCTACTTTTGGGCAGCGAGCCGGACTAGAGCGGCATCGTGCCTCTCATCCAGTCATTATAGGCTCGTGCGCATAGCCTCGCCGTTTGATTCTTCCGTTACATATCGAAACATGAGGCTCGGTTCTCCCACCTCAACCGGTATTAGTGCTTTGACACCGTAGACCAACGAAAACGGGGTGGCTCCAGTACTGGATTTTGGGGTCATGTGATACGCCCACAAGACTTCGGGTAAGATTTCCTTCCACTTTTCTTTGGCATCGGTCAACCTTTTCTTTAGGTTTTGAAGGATTGTTTTGTTATTCGACTCCGCCTGTCCATTTTCACTAGGGTGGTAGGATGTTGACAATATCTTTTTGATCTTATGGTCCTCAAAATATTTGCTTACCTTGATGGCGATGAACTGCTTCCCGTTATCACACACTATCTGGGCTGGTATACCAAACTGGCATATTATGTGGTCCCAAATGAAGTCGATGACTTCCTTTTCCCGGACCTTCTCAAATGCCTGAGCTTCGACCCATTTATAGAAATATTTAGTCATAAAAAAATATAAATTGCGCCTTATCGGGTGCCCACCGGTAGGGGACCGACGATGTCCATTCCCCATTTCATGAATGACCATGGCGACAAGACTGAGTGTAGTAACCCCCAGGTTAGTGGATCATTAGTGCACGCCTATGACAGCCGTCGCATTTTTTCACGAACTCATTTGCATCTTTCTCCATGTCGATCTAGTTATAGCTGACTCTAATTATCTTATGAACCAACAATTCTTCCCCCTGAATGGTTTCCGCAGGTTCCTTCGTGAACTTCCCTCAAAACATATCCGGTGTCTCTCGGTCCCAAGCATATGGCGAGTGGGCCATCGAACGTTCTTCTGAATAGAGTATTGTCTTTGGATAGGCTAAACCTGGTTGCCTTCGTGCGCAGAGCTCTCGATTATTTGGGATCTGAGGGCAGCTTCCTGGTTTTTAGGTAATCTATATACTTGTTTCTTCGGTCCCAGGTCAGACTTGTCGAGTTTATCTCGGCATGGCCTTCTTCTACTATCGATTTCATGAGTTGTACGACCATCCCCGAGCTGAATTCATCGTCATCAACCGATGATCCCAGGTTAGTCTGAGCATCGGCCTCGCTATTTTTTTTTATCTCGGGGCACGTGTTGTAGGGTCCATTCCTTGAATCTATGTAGCGTTACCTGTAGTTTATCCAAGTATCTTCCTTGAATCCCTGTAGCGTTCCTCTTTCACTTCTAATGTCCCATTGACTTGATTTACCACAAGGAGGCAATCGCACTTAGCTTCGATCACTGCAGCACCAAGGCTTTTAGCTAATTTGAGACCCGCAATCATGGCCTCATACTCGACCTCATTGTTAGTTAATTTCACAGTTCTAATAGATTGTCTAACCACGTTACCCGTAGGTGGCTTCAACACGATACCGATTCCGAACCCCTTTGCATTTAAGGCACCATCTGTAAAGAGGGTCCAGATTCCCAAGGAAGTCCCCGAGGTTAACAGTAATTCCTTTTCGACTTCGGGTATTAAGGCCGGCATGAAGTCGGCCACAAAGTCTGCCAAAATTTGAGATTTGATGATTGTTCGAGGTCGATATTCGATATCGTACCCGCTAATTTCCACGTCGCATTTGGCCAATCGCCCCGAGAGCTCAGGTTTGTGCATTATGTTCCTTAATGGGTAAGTATTTATGACACATATGGGATGGCATTGGAAATATGGCCTTAACTTCCTGGAAGCGCTTACCAAAGCGAGCGCCAATTTCTTCAGGTGAGGATACCTTGTTTCAGCCTCGCCTAGAGTCCTGCTAAAATAATAAATAGGAAATTATGTACCTTCTTCCCGGACTAAGACTCCACTTACCGCTATCTCGGATACCGCTAAGTATAGGTACAAGTGCTCATCTGCCTTCGAAGTATGAAGCAAAGGTTGACTCGAAAGGTACCGTTTGAGTTCTTCAAAAGCATATTGGCACTCCGAGGTCTGCGAGAAGTTATTCTTCTTCTTCAATAACGAGAATAACCGATGGCTCTTATCGGAGGACCTTGAAATGAACCAACCCAGGGCAGTAATGCGCCCGGTTAGCCTTTGAACGCCCTTTGACATTGTCCACCATGGTGATGTCCTCAATAGCTTTGATCTTGTCGGGATTGATCTCGATTCCTCGATTGGATACCTTAAATCCAAGGAACTTCACGTACCCGACCCCGAATGCATATTTCGTCGGGTTCAGCTTCATATTGTATTTATTCAGTATGCTGAAGGTTTCCGACAAATGTAAACAAATGGTCCTCTGATCGCAGGGACTTAACTAACATGTCGTCAATGTAAACCTCCATTGATTTTCCTATTAGCTCTTCAAACAATCGATTTACTATGCGTTAGTAGGTGGCACTGACATTGTTTAATGTGAACGGCATTACATTATAACAGTAGGTCCCGTCTTTAGTGATGAAGGAAGTCTTTTCTTGGTCGCCCGCGTCCATCCAGATCTGGTTGTACCTGGAATAGGCATCGAGAAAGCTGAGTATCTCGTAGTCGACCATCGCATCGATCATGCGATCGATGTTAGGAAAAGGAAAAGAGTCCTTAGGTCATACTTTGTTCAAGTCTTTGTAGTCTACACGCATTCTTAATTTATTTCCCTTTTTAGGCACTACCACTACATTAGCTAACCAATCCGGGTACTTAACTTCCCAAATGAAACCTATTTTAAGGAGTTTGGACACCTTGTCTTTGATGAATGCATGCTTGACTTCGGACTGAGTCTTCCTCTTTTGTTTAACCAGGTGAAACTTCGGATCCAAGCTCAGCTTGTGAGTAGTTATTTCTGGCAGGAACCTGTCATATCAAGATAGGACCAAGTGAAACAATCTATGTTAGCTATAAGGAATTCAATGAGTTGTTTCCTGAGCTCGGGAGTTAGTCTCGTGCCCAGGTATACCTTACGATCGGGCAAATGCTCGACCAGTATGACTTGCTCCATCTCCTCAACTGTTTACTTGGTGGCATTGGGATCATCAGGGGGCTATGAATGACCTAGGGACTCCATAATCATAATCCTCGCATGTCTCGTGCTTCTCTAGTTCGGTCGGGGGCCGGTGTCAGTGATTGCTATTTGGTTTCTTTCCTCATATCCAAACTCGGGTCCTTTGAATTTATATGTGATTTTAAGAATATGCGGATTAACTCAATAAATGATAAAAAGAGTTAGATTAAACAAATAAAGGACGTAATAAATTGTCAAACCAATTAAGAGGAGTGACCCCGAACTCAGTAACAACTTAATGACATTCCTGCCTTTGATCCCGGGCTCACACTAATGAAGAACAGATGAACAAAAGTAAGAACTTTGAATAACAGAGAAAATAAGAATATATTGCCTTGATATGCATGTTACAATGTGCTTTATGAATAGTAAGTCTTCCCCTTTATATAGTAGGGGTGTTTTACCTTAAGTACATTTCTAAAAAAGGTAAAAATCTTCTGTTTTGCTGATCACTGATGTTTCGCCGATACGAGCCAAGATTCACGTCGTGATATCCGGTTAGGCAAAGACATCACGACCATTTGTTAGTCGTGTGCTGCTTAGCAATGCTCTCCGAAGTCTCAATCCTCAAATCGGACCTCGAGGATATGGCCCTGATATCCCTGAAGGCAGGTGTTTTGCCTGAGCCTCGATACGAGGGGTTCTTCGCTCTGACTCCGATACATTACTGTCACTTTCTTAATCCATTTGGCTCACCGGAGAGTCGAGTTATGCATCGGGCTTGGGTTTACCCATATACAATATATTTACAGCTTAATAATATTTTTACACACTAAATTTCTCGTAACCTATATTGAGGACATATCTCTTCCTAGTGTTCACACAATGGCTTGTCAAAGAGATTTAGATCTCTGTAATAAATTAATTGTTTCTTCTTATTTTACGATATAATTAATAGATTCAAATTGAACGCACTAATAATGGGAAAAATTTAAAAATAGCCAGATTTACAAGTGATCATTCAAAAATAGCCACACTTTCAAAAGTAATCGAAATTTAGCCACTTTTCATGTAAAGATAAATCTGAACTAAAACACTATTCGAAATCCGAAAAATACTCCAGTATATTATACTGCAGTTCCAGCATAAGTATACTGGAACTCCAGCATATTATACTGGAGTTCCAGCATAAGTATACTGGAACTCCAACATATTATACTGGAGTTCCAGCATAAGTATACTGGAACTCCAGCATAATATAATGGAGTTCCAGTATAAGTATACTAAAACTCCAGCATAATATACTGGAGTTCCAGCAAAGTATACCGGTCCAGTATAATATGCTGAAAGTTCATACACAGATGCTCGAATCTCCAGTATATTATGCTGGAACTTTCCGCGTGTTGGAGTTCCTGCATAATATGCTGGAAGTTCATACACAGGTGCACCGAAATCCAGTATATTATGCTGGACCGGTCTCTGTTGCAGCAAAATAATGGCAATTTTTCAATGACTTAAAAAACGCTGGCTATTTTTCAATGACCAGTCCGAAAACTGACTAGCCCGTGCTATTTTTACACTAATAATAAACAACGATAATATAATAGTGACCGATGCACATTTACATTGGTCCGAGCATTGGTTAGAAAAAATTCACATCTACCATCTATTTTGGTATATTATTCACATCTACCTTCCGTTATACTAATAGGCCACATATACCCTTACCGTTAGCCAAACATTTTAAAAATACTCTCCACCTAACAGAAAATCATCAAATTAAAAACATTATTTTAAAAAAAAATACATTAACCCGTAACCCGTTAAACCCATCATATAAAAATACGGAACCTAGATTTTTGAGAAGTCTTAACATATTTTATTCATTTAGAGAGAGTGAGTGAGAATGATGGTAGCAGTAGGATTAGTAAAAACTTATATTTTGGTTCTTAGTTGTTCATAGTGGCATTAGGATGTCATGTTGTCAGTTTCGGATGTATTTTTGTGTGGTTATAATATGGCATCCCTTTGTCTAATGTAATGCACACATGATTGTTGGTTTGTATGTTGGTAACAATTGCATATACTTTAATAATACTTGTGTTTGGTTAATACATAAAGTTAGTGTGCTCATGTTGTTAAGTTACTTTCCAGCTTGGTGGTGTACTTTCTTTTATTCTTGATGAATTTCTTAGACTGTAGCTTGATATTAAATTGAATCCCCTCTTATTATTTTATAATTTTTGTTCATTATAAGTTCAGTTGTTACTGAGAATTATGAGTATCACACCCCATAGCTTGGACTCTAACTTTGGTTCTTAAAGCGTGGTTTGGCGATAATACTGGTAGCTCAAATGCTTAAAAGGTTCAGATGGAGTATCAACCATGTAAAGCCCCGAAAAATATTTGCTAAGTATTATATTCTCACTCAAGCTCTAAGTTGGACACAAAGATGTGTGAAAAGTTATGAAGGCATAAAATACATAAATCTTATGTTTATAAGGTTAAATGGATGGTTATAAGAGGAGAGGAGTAAATTGGAATCCATTGGAGTTGTTTAAGGGATGAAAATGACCTTAGCCTCACATGACCTAAGTTTAAATGATCATATATATCAATATATATTGAATTGAGATTTGATCTATATATTAAAATAAATTTCTTGAAGTCTAGTTTCTAACACTTCAAACCGTTTATCATTTGGATGTTCCTATAAAGAGTTATTGGTATTTTACTAAAGACTATCATGTCAGAAAAATGAGCCGCATTTTGGGTGCCCAGGGGTGCGCCAGGCGCGAATCAAAACGCCAAAACAGAAGTAACTTTATTTGGGCGTTTTGGGTGGAGATGGGCGTGGACCGTGATGCCGAAGGCATGAAATTGAAATAAAAGAGATGGGGAGAGACGAAATAGCCTCATTCTTTAAAGATTAAACCTCCCCTTTCATCCTCAAGTCATTTAAGGGTTTTCATACTACCTAAGGTGAGTTTTCAATGCGATTAACGTTAGAATACTACTTTCAAACATCAATTCTAATAATATTCCATCTCAAAATCGCTAGATTCTCAACAAGAACTCAAGAATAAGGTCTCTCCGCTAACCTAGGGTTTCACGATTCAAGGTAAGTTTCGTAACCGCTTTCAACCACAATTGTTAGAGAGATCTATGGTTGATATTTGTTCCTAAAAACTACTACAGAAACTTAGATTAACGATGAACCCTAGAAGGAGAGAAGAATCAAACCTAGGGTTTCTATATTTTGAAAATTTTGAAACTTCTAGTATTGATTTTTAAATTAAGTATGTATAGATTTGTTTGGTGAGTTGATACCATTGGATTGGAGAAAACAAAGGTATTCAAAAGCAAGGAATCAAGGTGAGTAGAGACAATGCTTTTACTAAAGTTGTCTTCTCGCAAAAATCATGACATAAGTATTTGTTGGACTGTATAGGACGTTAATGTGGGCTTTGAATGGAACGAGTGGAGTCACATTATCCATTAGAATTATAGAAAAGATCTTAGATGATTATCGGGGTTAATAACTCAAGAATAATATGTTGTTTCGTAAATCATGTCTCATGCATCCATAACTTGCATATATTTATTTAATGTATAAACTATAAAATTTCTTTTACATGATTTTATGGAACTGTTTTGATGAGAACTCTAGAGATATATCATTATTTTAATTTTTGTGATACAAGAATCACACAGAAGAATATTTTGGGAGTTTTATTAGATCTTTGAGAAGGGTTCATAGCCTATAGTGGTTTATGTTACCTGAAACTACTCATGCTAGAGTAAGAGATCAGTGTACTGTTAGTTCGGGCACTATGATAGAAGTGCCCCGGTAAGGCACAAGAACGCGAGCATACTAGAACCTTGAACTGTGAGGCACCACAGGAATAGGGTCCAGGCGATCGGGCTAGGATCGTCCACCATACCGATCATATGGTGACATTTTTAGAATAAGAATCAGAAAGAATGCCAGAATCAATGGAATTCCCCGGAAAAGAAAAGCGAACAAAAGAAAAGAAAAGAAAACAAAAAGAAAATGCTTTAGAAAATTTAAACGGATTTTTTTGAGAAAGTTTATATGTCTATCTATTTGAATTATATATTTTTTTTAGAAAAGAAGAGAAAAGAAAAGAAAGAGAATTTTAATGAATGACATCAAGAACAACTTTATACTAGATATATGAGTTGTTTGTTTCAACTCTTCAACAAATTTTTTTAGAATTTTCTTGTATCATGCATACATACTTCTTTTAGAGTCTCGTTCCAGCTTTAGTGGTAGGATCACTTTATTTACTGAGTACCGCTGTGGTGTACTGACGTTCTCTTCATGAGAACCTACATTGACAGATGTCAATTTAGGCACATATTTTGCAAGTTAGCAGGATACGAGCTAGGATATTCTCCTCCCATTACCAAAAGATTTGGTGAGCTCTATTTTAGTTTGTGGAGTTCGTTGATTCCAGAATTTAGTCTTATTATTCAGTATTTCGTAGAGGCTTCATAGACATAGTCAGAACAGAGTCATGGGTGTCCAATTTGTATTATATTTATTTTTCAATGTATTCCAGATAAAAAATGAATTTCTTTTCAGTCTATTATTTCGATTAAAGATTCAGAAAAGAATTTTCCTTATATTATATTGAAGTATGTTGAGATGCATTGCACAAAGAAATAGAATAGAATAGAAAAACCAAGATGGTTCGCTCAGTCAAGTTAAGGCACTGAGTGTCGGTTACGACTTGGTTAGAAATTGGGTCGTGATAGAGCATGTAAGAGTAGATTAACATTGAGAGATATAACACATTATGACAATCCAATTAAGGGCATGAAAAGAGTCTAGATAACCTAAACCGGTCAAATACCACATATAGCCTGTGTACCCACTCGTCACCTTTCGTACACGGCTTTTACATAACAAAAAATAGCACAATCAACTCGAATCCTAATGGGTAATATCACTAGTGGGCTGGCCTATTAAAATGGTATGAGAGCCACTCTTGTGTCAGCCTTACCGATGGTGGGTCAGAGTTCAACTGAGTTTAGGCAAATCCTGGTTAGGCAGGGTGATAAGTTATGCGTCTTTTATTTTGATGATTTGACAAACTTCATGAGAGAACCGGATAAGGAAGCTGATACAATTAGTTCCCTTGTGTTCAGAGTAACTAGTCAGATGTCTGGTTCAATTCTCAATAAAATCAAATAAGGGAATAGCAGAAGGAACATATAGGGATCAATTTCCCTGGTCGTCGTGCAGTCAACTCTACAGTTATAAATGGCTACACTGTACCGTCTAGCAGACTGCTGCATTGTACTGTCTGACAGCAGTACAACAACACAGTTGTAGCTTACTAAGGCCAAACTAAAGAACACTTTATTGAATCATCCTTGATGACCTCACACACACATATTATCAGTATGAGACAAGGGATTTTATTTGTCTAACACTTGCAAATCCAAAAATCATATTCTCTTAAGTGCTAGCCACCTCTATCAAGAACAAAGCTCCTGCAACCTCAAGGACCAGAACCAAAGATTGAAGATATCTTAAGTCCTTAGGTTTGTTGAGTCTTAATTTGCTATTTTGTTCTTCATTTGTAATCCTATACTACTTTCAAGAAGTGTCTTTGTAGGACAGATTTAAACCACTGTTTGGTTTAGTTTCTTGACTAGAGTTAGTCAAGTTTTGTTGCTTTGTAATAGAGTTATTGCAAAGGGCTTACAATAGAGTTATTGTAAGGGGTGAGGGATTAAGAATTTATTTCCTAGATTGAAATAGGTTGTAATCTGAAGTTTACTCGGTTTAGTAGAGTTGAAATCCTACTAGTGTAGGTCGTGGTTTTTAATCCCTTGAGCAAGGAATTTTTCACGTATATATCGCATGTTCTTTATTTACTGTCGATTTACTGTGGGAACAGATAGAGAACCTGGTTCCCTATACTGTTTGGTTTTACAGTCTGTTGCTTACTGTGGGAACTGATAGAGAACCTGGTTCTCTATATAATTTGGCGGACTCTTAGTTTCTAACACGGGGCAAACCTGAGTGCTGAGTCTAGGCGAATTCCATGTGATGGGGCAAAGCGAGGACGATGAGTCCATAAGAGAGGGTGTATGTAACACCCCCAGACTTTAGACAGAGTCCCACATCGGCAAAACACAAGAGGGATGTTGGGTATATAAGTTAACAAGCCTTAGATCCTAGTGATGCATTTTAAACCTGTGAGGACCTAGGTCCAGAGCGGACAATATCACTAGCGGGCTGGGCTGTTACAAACCATGAGAATATTTGGAAATGTGGTCGTGTGGAAGCTAAGTGTAGATCCCTTTGCTGAATAATATGTTGGGAGACACATGGGCATTAAGTCCGCTCCAAATTGTGTTGGTAAAGAATATCCACCAATGATCTTTCTACGCCCAAGGCCAACAATTCCAGAATATTCACCACTGAAAGTAGTTCCATTTGTTTGATCCTGGCCACATCCATATATAATCTTAACTGGTCGTTGGTCTAATTAAAACAAAAGTAATCACATCACCAGCCATGTATCCTTTTGTTCTTTCTCCACTCGCATATTTCACATCGTAGGTACAACTATGATCACTAGTACACTTAAAACATAGGTCCAGATCATCTAAACATCTTTCACCATGTAGAAAGCAATCTATTAGCAAACTATATTTCTAAATCACTGCCACCAAACTAAATCACTGCCAGTGTCTATTAGCAAGAAATTTCTAGTTCTTGACTGCCAAGCATAAAAGATGCAACATACTCACTATTTACGAAGTGTGTACTTGTTGTTTTTGGAACCTTTTTGTGGCTGATCTTGCTCCCCTGTTTAGCATGACATCGCGCAAGCCTATTTTCAAGCAATGAGTCGTGGTCCTTGAACTTTAATTTTTCAAATACATCGCGACGGTAAATAGTAAAAGTATAGGATGGCATTGGTGGATCTGGAAGCTTAGTTAGATCAAGAGACATAAATCTTTATTTAGCTTGCTTAATATAAGTGGAGTTAAGGGGTGAAAATGATTTTTCATTGCCTAAAACTACAAGCAGAATTGAGAAAATAATTGACATCAAAAGGTGAATATAGAGGAAGTTCTCCATTGGTATAGAACTTAGTGTAGGAAGTTATTTTTCTTATTGCTTGATTTGGTGCGGAATATATATGTCTACCACTGCTTACAATCATCAATATCATGTCAAAATAGGAAGAAAAACCTGAGTTAATTGTAGATATTCCATTCTCTTTGTAAAGCAATAGTGTGAACAGTTAAGGAAGGAATTAGTTCTCAATAAACCTAATATTAGCTTTTTTGCCCTTGTTGCGACCAAACACACTCACGCAAGTATATATGGTCGTCAAGTAATATAGTAGTGAGTAGAGTATCGTTCCCACAGAGACTTATGATTAACTTTTGACTAACTCAAACTCAAATAACTTATTGATTCAAGCGATTTCTCACAAAATAAATAATTTTCTAATTTACTACCTAAAAACTATCAAGTACTAAAATACTAGAGATCAACCACAACACTTAAATGATTTCGAATAATAATCGATAAGAGATAGTATTCTAGGGTCACGGGTTATCTAACAATCATGTTGCATTCTTAGCTTAAAATAACTAATTGATTTATTTGGATTGTTGATTGACAGAGTTGATATTACTCATAAGAATCTGTCGAGTTCTTACTCGCCTATTCAAGCTAACTTAATGCCTATATGTCTATGGAATTAAGATTAACAAGAATGCATTTACACTTCCTGTATTTCAACCGAGCAAGACAATTAGGTATATTTCTATCCTAATTGCAAATCCGTTCCCCGATGTTCGGGTTCAAGAACTTACTCTATTTAATTCTATATGCAATCTAGAATTCCTACTTTCGAGTTCAACTCTAGATTCGTAGATAGTAATTCACTTTTAGCTACTCAGCAAATTAATTAAAAACAGAATTAAATAAATAACCCAATATGATAAAATCAACTTTGTCAAATTAAACTTCAAACATCAACATTCATGTATCGTCCATGACCCTAGAATAATAGGGTTCTTAGCCACTCATGTTCATGCAATCATCAAATAATTCACAAGAGTGCATAAGAATCAATAAAAGAAGGAAAAATAAGAACTCAAGATGAATTCCGTAGTTCCCCAGCTTTTTCGTCGCTTTTTCCCCCTTCCCAATATGTTATATGCCCTAAAAGAGGCGTTTTTGGCTTATATATTACATACAAAAGTCATGGGCAAAAGTTCTCCTATTCCTAATCCAAATCAGCTTCAGGGATTGATGCTGGGGTGGATGCGTCGCATCCACCTCGTCCTCCACTTCCCAGCTTTGCATGCTAGGGTGGATGTTCGCATCCACCCTTTGTTCCTCCATCTCAGCTTTGCCCAGGTGCGGATGCTAAGGCGGATGCTATGGGCTGACTTCACTGCTAAGGGTGCACGAAATTTAATTTTTTTCTAGATTGGATGCGATGCATCCAACCCCTCTTCCTCTACCTAGAGCACCTTTTCTTTATATTTTTGCACTTCAAACACCCTAAATCATCACACACAACTCAATTAGTCATAAAACCAATAATTAAACCATGTTGGGCATTTTAAAGATCAAATAGCATCAAAAAGTGATTAAAACATGGGTAAAGTAACATCAACACATATCGAAATATGCCCAACATCACCACCCCATACTTAAATCTTTGTTCGTCCTCGAACAAACCATCACTATAGTAGACGAAACAAAATTAAGCTCTTATCATTCAAAGCACACTACACCTATGACCATGGCTATTTGCAACAATTAGGCTCTAGAATATGCATCACATATACTTCCCTTTACTTATGTCATTCTTTAAAAAACATTCGAACAAAGAAAACATGCTCACAACAATCCTAACCTCAAAAACCGACTCAATGTCACAATGCACTCATGGCTTGAACACCCAACATCATAGAGAAGTCTAATAACGTTACCTATACCTCGTGAAACCATGTGCCCTCACAACAAGAACAAGAGAGCGAGTTCAATCCACACATTCGAATCTCATGATCAAATATATTTTAATGACTCACATATATCAAAGAAAATCGCTCACTCTCACAAAGAAGACACATGCATGCAATTGGTACCATAGGCTTGCCCTTAATGTAAATCTCTACTAATGTATGCTCGTTCGATCTAGAATCAATTAGGACTTTTTCATGGTTGTAATGTGGGCTAAGGGACGGGTAGGATATATTTAAGGAATAGTGACTCACCCTTCTAAGCACTTTAATACATCACAAAATTACTTTAAACATATTTTCTTCAATACCACTTCAATTTCACAAATAATATCACCCCCAAAAACAGTCCCTTATTCTTTAAGCACTACTTTAGTTCATACCCACTAGCAAGAACAAGACAACAATTTATTCATTTCTATTTTTTCTTTTTTCTTTTTTTTTTTAATTTTCGCTAGTAGTGTAGTATTTTACAAAACAAGTGCACCTTTCTTCCTTTCATTGGTTCCACTCAAAAGTCACCCCACACTTAGTCCCTTCTTACTTCTTTTAGCGCTCATCTAACAATTAAAGTGCTTCAAGAGGTAAAAGGATCAAAACAATGTCAATTAAGAATAAAAAGGGTATAGGCTTGTAATGTGGGTACCAAATAAAAGTCAATAGGTTCAAAATGGTTAACTAGGGATAAATTTTATTTATGATAAGCAATAAGCTCAAAAAGGTCAAAGAAAGCCTAAAATCATTTTTCAAACCGAGCATCACCTCAAATTTCGCTTCAACTCACATACCGGGCAAGTTCTAGACACAAGTACAATACATGGACTACACAAAAACCTCATCACACATGGCACATGACTCACTAAGGACAGTCACATTCCGACTCTCAAACAATGTAAGTATTCATGAAGCAACAAGATATTAAGCATTAAGCACAAGGTGAACATAAGTCATGTAAACGAGACATAGGCGCCACAAAACATGCTATCTAATTTAACAAGGCATTATCAATAATTTCAAATCATACAGAAGATACTATACATGCCAAAGCATAAATATGCTACTATCAAACAAGTCAAGGGTGCCTAGGTTTATCATTCTTGCTCCTTTTATTCCCTAAATTCCTAATCTACTCTAAAAGGAAAAAACTACCCGGTTCAAACTACATCCCATGGAAAAGAACCGAGGCACAAAGAAAAACCACATGGGATTATTACTACCTAAAGAAAGCTAAAAAATATATTTTTGGATTTTTTTTTTAGACTTTAATCCCTCAAAAAAACTGTTTAGGAGATCAATCGTCGGGAAAAGTCTAATTTTACTACTTTTTCCTTTTCTTTTTTTTTTTTTACAAAAGCTACTACACTTAAGAATGAGTACTACAACTAAGCTAAAATAGCACATAAACTCATCCAAACGATCTCCTCACCCCACACTTAAAATTTTACAATGTCCTCATTGCACACTATAAATAATAAGAGGGTAAACGAGACTCCCTGGTAGGCCAAAGGCCGAAGCAATAGCGGCTCACGAGGTACTCAGACTTTCCCCAGGCATCGTCCTTTGTGTGGGCACCCCACACTTAATCCTCACCATCTAGCTCACTTTTGCACTCTTCTAATGGCTTTGCTTCCTATGCTCATAATCCTACAAAACAAAAATAAATACTACAAAAAAATAAAAATAAAATAAAATAAAAAGTAAACAAAAATAAAAGAAAGCAGTAAAGCTGGGTTGCCTCCCAACAAGCGCCTGATTTAACGTCTTGGCATGACGCAACACGTTCTTCACGCCTCCACCAAATCCATCGAGGTCTTGTGACGTGCAATGTCACCACCCCAATAGTGTTTTACTCTCTGGCCATTTACCAAGAATGTCGCATTAGAACTTGTATCACGTAATTCCACCGCCCCATGAGTTTCACACTAACCACTTCAAACGGACCCGACCATCGAGATTTAAGCTTTCCGGGAAAAAGCTTTAGCCTCGAATTAAACAAGAGAACTTCTTAACCTGGCTCAAACTCACGATGTTGGATGTGCTTATCATGCCACCTCTTTGTCTTTTCTTTATACAATTTTGCATTTTCATACGCATGCAATCGAAATTCATCAAGCTCGTTGAGTTGTAGCAATCTCTTCTCACCAACCAAGTCCATCTCCATATTTAGCTTTTTAATCGCCCAATAGGCTTTGTGTTCAAGCTCAACAGGCAAGTGGCATGCCTTCCCATAAATCAAACTGTACGGAGAAGTACCTATGGGGGTCTTGTATGCAGTGCGATATGCCCATAATGCATCATCCAGCTTTCCGGCCCAGTTCTTTCTATTCCCATTTACTGTTTTCTCCAAAATTTGCTTTACTTCTCTGTTGGAAACTTCTACTGGACCACTCGTTTGGGGATGATAGGCAATGGAAACCTTATGCTTAACTCCATATTTTGCAAGAATATTATTCAGCAATTTGTTACAAAAGTGAGTTCCCCCGTCGCTTATCAACACTCTTGGAGTCCCAAAACGTGTGAAGATGTGCTTATTTACAAAGCTTACCACTACCTTTGCGTCATTAGTAGGAAGAGCAATGGCCTCCACCCACTTAGAAACATAGTCGACCGCCACCAAGATGTATCTGTGCCCATTAGAATATGGGAACGGTCCTATGAAATCAATCCCCCAAACATCAAAAAGCTCTACTGCCAGAATATTTTGCAAGGGCATCTCGTGCTTCCTTGTGATAGTTCCGGTTCTTTGGCATCTGTCACAATTTTTAACAAAGGCATGTGCATCCTTAAACAATTTTGGCCAATAGAAACCTGATTGTAGCACTTTTTGGGCGGTTCTATCCCCGCCGTGATGACCTCCATATGGCGAAGCATGGCAGTCATGCAGTATAGCATTCATCTCTTCCTCAGGAACACACCTTCGCACCAACTGATCTGCGCACTGCCTATATAAGAATGGCTCATCCCACATGTAGATCCTCACATCATGTAAAAATCTTCTTCTATTGTCAGGTGTCAAATCTAGTGGCGTCACCCCACTTGCAATAAAATTCACATAATCTGCATACCATGGAGCTTCACCTGAGGTGACTGCTAATTACTGCTCATCAGGAAATGTTTCTTTGATTGACCCTCCTTCAGCTACATGATTCCGACTTTCTAATCTGGACAAGTGATCAGCCACTTGATTTTCTGTCCCTTTTCGATCTCGGATCTCTAAGTCAAATTCTTGCAAGAGGAGGACCCAACGAATCAGCCTCGGCTTGGCGTCTTTCTTATCAAACAAGTATCTGATAGCTGAATGATCTGTGTAAACGATGACTTTGGTTCTCACTAGATAGGATCTGAACTTGTCAAACGCCCAGACCACTGCAAGCAACTCCTTTTCAATAACTGTATAATTCATCTGAGTTGGATTCATAGTTTTGCTCGCATAATAAATGGAGTGAAAGATTTTATCCCTCATTTGCCCCAAAACAGCTCCGATTGCTATGTCACTTGCATCGCACATCAACTCAAATGATTGTGCCCAATCTGGGCCAATGATAATTGGTACAGTCACCAACCTTCCCTTCAGCTCCTCAAATGCTTTCAGACAGGCATCATCAAACTTGAAGGGCACATCTTTCTCAAGAAGCCTGCATAAAGGAGAAGAAATTTTCGAAAAATCTTTAATGAAACGACGATAAAAACCTGCATGGCCCAAGAAACTGCGAATGCCTTTGACGGATGTCGGTGGGGGAAATTTTTCAATCACCTCCACCTTCACTTTGTCCACCTGCAAACCACTTTTGGACACCTTGTGCCCCAAAACTATACCTTCACGTACCATGAAATGGTACTTTTCCCAGTTTAGCACCAAGTTCGTCTCTTCACACCTAGCAAGCACTTTATCAAGGTTCATTAAACAATTATCAAAAGAACATCCAAACACAGAAAAATCATCCATGAACACATCTACAAATCTTTCAACCATGTCAGTAAAAATAGCCATCATACACCTTTGAAAAGTCGCAGGTGCATTACAAAGACCAAAGTGCATTCTCTTGAACGCATACGTGCCATAAGGACACGTAAATGTAGTTTTCTCTTGGTCCTCTGGGGCCATAGCAATCTGATTATACCCCGAATAACCATCCAGGAAACAGTAATATTCCTGGCCAGATAACCTATCAAGCATTTGGTCAATAAAGGGGAGGGAAAAATGGTCTTTCCGGGTGGCATTGTTCAATTTTCTATAATCTATGCAAATTCTCCATCCAGTGACAGTTCTTGTAGGAATTAAGTCATTATTTTCATTAACTACTACAGTCATCCCCCCTTTCTTCGGCACACATTGAACGGAGCTTACCCATTTGCTATCAGAGATTGGAAATACAATACCTGCATCAAGCCACTTAATCACTTCTTTTCTTACCATCTCTTTCATGATTGCATTTAGTCGGCATTGTTGCTCTACACTTGGCTTGTGTCCATCCTCGAGGATTTTATGCAATGCAGAAAGTTGGACTAATGCCTTTAATGTCAGACATTGTCCACCCAATTGCTCGCTTGTGCTCACGTAGCACCCTCAATAGCTTTTCTTCCTGCAATTTAGACAAGTGAGAAGAAACAATAACAGGTAAAGTGTCAGAACTACCCAAATAAGCATATTGAAGGTGAGGGGGTAGGGGTTTAAGCTCCAATTTTGGAGCTTCTTCAATTGACGGCTTTGGGGGGGACCACTTGGCCTATTCAGGGACTCAAACGGGTGTATTCCTTGCATGTAAGCACATGATGCATCTAGGATATGCATCATCTCCTCAACCTCATCATCAATCATCAAGCTATCAAACAACATGAGTGCTTTTTCTAGAGAGTCGTCAAGATATACACTCGTGTCAAGAAGTTGCTCATCCACCTCCACAACAGATATCATAGAGAGCTACTCATAGTGACGGGGAAGTTGGATTGCTTTGTAGACATTAAAGACTGCTTCCTCGTTGTCCACCCTCATAATCATTTTCCCTTCTCTCACTTTAATTATTGCATCACCAGTAGCCAAGAGAGGTCGTCCCAATATGATTGGAACTTGTTCATCAGCCTCAAAATCTAGAATAATGAAGTCAGCTGGGAAGATAAATTTCCCAATTTGCAGCAGCACATCTTCAATCACTCCTTCAGGGTAGGCTATGGACCTATCAGCTAATTGCAACATCACAGTGGTTGGTCTTGGAGTTCCCAAACCCAATTGCTTAAACAAGGACAATGGCATAAGATTTATGTGCGCCCCCAAATCACAAAGAGCACAACTCACATCAATATTACCGATTCGCACCGGGATGGTGAAACTACCAGGATCCTTAAGCTTTTGAGGAAGCTTGTTTTGGACCATTGAAGTGCACTCCTCAGTAAGTGCAACTGTCTCGAACTCAATTTCCTCTTGTGAGCCACTATATCTTTTATGTATTTAGCATACTTTGGAATTTCACGAAGTACATCCACCAATGGAATATTTAATTGAACCTGACTTAACATAGAGAGAAATTTGTTGAACATGCGATCGTCATTCTTTTTCTGCAATCTCTGGGGGAAAGGTGGTGGGGGCCTTGAAGCCTCCACTGGCTCTGAACTTGCATAATTTTTCTTTGGCTCGTGTATTGCCTTAGGGGTCAGCTCCCCCTCAGGTATAGGTTTGTCCTTTCTCTTCTTTGGCACTTCCTCTAGTTCCCTCCCATTTCTGAGTGTAACTGCATTAACTTGAGGGTTCTTCTCTGTATCACTGGGAAGAGAGCCTGTAGGTCTAGTATTTTGATTTGCTGCTAACTGCCCCATTTGCCTCTCAAGATTTCTGAAATCGGTCCTGAGCTGTTGATTGTCAAGCAATAACTTTTTTAGCAAGTCATTCATACTCTCTTCTATTTGTTGGGGTGGCTTCTGAGGCTGATTGAAATTTCCTTGAGGCCTATACTGATTCTGTTGATTTTCTCCCTATGAGAAGTTAGGATGATTCCTCCAATTTGGATTGTAAGTGTTCCCATATTGTGCATGCTGATTCATCGGACCTCTGTTTTGTCGTCCCACATAGTATATAGATTCAGGATTTGTAGGGCACATGTCACTCATATGACTGTCACCACATAGTTCGCAGCAAATAGACATTTGTTGTACATGTTGCATCTGTTGTGTTTTTTGCATTGTCATTCTGTTCATCTGATTTGCCAGCTTTGCAATATCTGCTCTCATGGCTGAGAAGTCATCAAGCTCAATCACCCCGGCTGCCTTCTGTTTAATTGCTCTTCTTGAGTCCCCATCTCCTTGCCAATTATGGTCATTAGCAGTGAAGTTATTTAGAAATAGTTGTATTTCACTATACGGCCTTGCCATGCAACTACCCCCACACGCTGAATCAAGATTCATCTTTGATGCCTCGTCTAGCCTATCAACAAACGTGTGACCCAATACCTCATCAGTCTGACAATGATGCAGGCAGTCTCTGAGTAGCTTCTTGTATCTTTCCCAAGCTTGACGAAGTGTCTCGCCATCCCGTTGTTGGAACCCAAGAATTTGGCTCCTCAGCGATTTTGTCTTCTTAGTAGGGAAAAACTTGATTAGGAATTTCCTTGCTAAATCATCCCAAGTGTGGATTGAGTTCGCGGGCTCCTTTTGCAATCATTCCTTAGCTTCCCCCAACAATGAAAAGGGAAATAGTGTCAGCCTGATATAGTCCTTGGAAACGTTCTGAATGTGCCTCTGCGGGTCTTCATGTGATAGACCCACATATTGCCCTGTGGACTGAATCAGCTGTACCATATACTGTTTGAGTTCAAAATGCCTCGTGATATCAGGCTTCACGATAGCCTGAGTCATATTAGCAAGATTGGTCCTTGCGGCTTCTATCACCGGACGCTCCTCATTACCTGCCATCTCTATTGGCTGTGGTTGAACTACGATGTCCAACTCTCTTTCTATTCTCGTTCTAGCTTTGACTTCTCTCCTCACTCTATGAAGTGTTCGTTCAATTTCTAGATCAAAATGAAGGAGGTTGTTTGCACTTCTACTCCTCCGCATTCAAGAGAAGATCCTGCGTTAACACAAACAAGGCAAACTGAAAATTAAAACTTGAACAAATAAGCAATAAAAGCTTAACTTAGTCAAGTAGCTAATTTCTAGGTCCCCGGCAACGGCGCCAAAAACTTGTTGCGACCAAACACACTCACGCAAGTATACGTGGTCGTCAAGTAATATAGTAGTGAGTAGAGTATCGTTCCCACAGAGACTTATGATTAACTTTTGACTAACTCAAACTCAAATAACTTATCGATTCAAATGATTTCTCACAAAATAGATAATTTTCTAATTTACTACCTAAAAACTATCAAGTAATGAAATACTAGAGATCAACCACAACACTTAAATAATTTTGAATAACAATCAATAGGAGATAATATTCTAGGGTAACGGGTTATCTAACAATCATGTTGCATTCTTAGCTTAAAATAACTAATTAATTTATTTGGATTGTTGATTGACAAGGTTGATATTACTCATAAGAATCTGTCGAGTTCTTACTCGCCTATTCAAGCTAACTTAATGCCTATATGTCTATGGAATTAAGATTAACAAGAATGCATTTACACTTCCTGTATTTCAACCGAGCAAGACAATTAGGTATATTTCTATCCTAATTGCGAATCCGTTCCCCGATGTCCGGGTTCAAGAACTTGCTATATTTAATTCTATATGCAATCTAGAATTCTCACTTTCGAGTTCAACTCTAGATTCGTAGATAGTAATTCACTTTTAGCTACTCAGCAAATTAATTAAAAACAGAATTAAATAAACAATCCAATATGATAAAATTAACTTTGTCAAATTAAACTTCAAACATCAATATTCATGTATCGTCCATGACCTTAGAATAATAGGGTTCTTAGCCACTCATGTTCATACAATCATCAAATAATTTACAAGAGTGCATAAGAATCAATAAAAGAAGGAAAAATAAGAACTCAAGATGAATTCTGTGGTTCCCCAGCTTTTTCGTCGCTTTTTCCCCCTTCCCAATATGTTATATGCCCTAAAAGAGGCGTTTTTGGCTTATATATTGCGTACAAAAGTTGTGGGCCAAAGTTCTCCTATTCCTAATCCAAATCAGCTTCATGGATTGATGTTGGGGTGGATGCGTCGCATCCACCTCGTCCTCCACTTTCCAGCTTCGCATACTAGGGTGGATGCATCCTCCCTTTGTTCCTCCATCTCAGCTTTGCCCAGGTGCGGATGCTAAGGCGGATGCTATGGGCCGACTTCACTCCTAAGAGTGCACGAAATCTGATTTTTTTTCTAGATTGGATGCGACGCATCCAACCCCTCTTCCTCTACCTAGAGCACCTTTTCTTGATATTTTTGCACTCCAAACACCCTAAATCATCACACACAACTCAATTAGTCATAAAACTAATAATTAAATCATGTTGGGCATTTTAAAGATCAAATAGCATCAAAAAAGTGGTTAAAATATGGGTAAAGTAATATCAACACATATCGAAATATGCCCAACATCAGTAAATGAAAGAACTTTTTTCATTTTTCACGAACGTCTTTCCTAAATAGAGAGCATGAAATCTCATGAGATAATTTAAGGGACTTTGTTAATGTGGATTTTCCACTACAAACCTTTCTATAGCTACCCTCGGTTATCATAGCAGCCAGGATTAAGGTCCATGGATTCAAGCTTTATGATTATTAGCGTTGAATTTCCTATAATTTTAAAGTTATAGGATCATATCTACTATTTATTGCAATTTTAAAAAAATTATATATATAAATTTATATTTCGCGTTTAAAGTAGCAGGTTGAGATGAACCTGATTTTTCAAAGTTGTATCTGCGCCCTTGTCTATAACAACGTTTCATCATAACTATCAAGTTTTCTTTGGATATGATTTTCTCTATTATATTTTACCTCTATAACAACATTTTACTTATAGCAGTAATAATCATCATTATTACTGTATACTTTTTGAATTATTACGTCTCTATAACAGCCTAACTCAAATATCTGTTTGTTGTGTTTATTATTTTATAATAGCAAAAATTAATCCACTAATATATTTTATTGGAGACATACCACTATTCTAGACTCAACTTCGTACTCGTGCTTATACTTAAAGTACAACTTCACAGCATGAAAGTATAGTTCCTAACCATTTGGATCCTCTTTATAGCAAGTGTCAAAAGGTCCGTTTGAATTTTCAACCATAGGAATATCTTCTACTACAGCTCTTAATATGTAGAGAAATACAACATAAAAAACAACAGAAAAATAGGTAAAAGTTGTCCCAGTATCCACCAAGATTCCACCATTAATATGTCGTTTGAAATTCAACCATGAGAGTTTTACCGGAACTTCCCTTTCATTAACAATAACTTTATCAATGTTTACAAAATAAAATTAAGGGTACTTATAATTTGGTAGCAATTTTGCTGATGTTGCTCTTGGCCACTTGCTTATATGGAAACTCATTATCGATCCTTTTCTTGAATGAAAAGTTGGTAGACACATGGAAAATATATACGTCTTAAATTGAGATGGTAAAGAAGATCCACCTTTTCTAATGGAAATACTTTACGCGCAAGGCCAACAATCCCAGAATAGGAAGCATTGAAAAGACCGGTTTGGTCAATACTACATCCAAATGTAACATTGGTCTTTGGTCTAAATCAAAATAAATCACGTCATCTACCATAAAACTTTTTGTTCTTGATCGAGCCGTATATTTTCTATCATAGATACATTTAGAATTATTTTGATCATAATGAAAAGCTGGGTCCGCTAATACATAGATTTGAACTAATTGACCGTGTTCAAACTTTATTTGTCATAGTAAGTATTGTAAACTGGAAGCCCTCTCACACACATTCCATAACAATTGGATGGTGGACCATGATAATAACTTGGCACTGATATTTAACACATTTTCTCAATAACCTCCTTATGTATAGGTGAAGAATAAATTATAGATTATTGTTATAGGCCATTGTTTTAGACAAATGGGGATTGTAGAATAACGCTAAAATATATTTCGAGATATTCTATGATAAATGTAGAATATTTAATTTACTATCCCTCCAGTATATGCATGTAAGATCTGAATTAGTTGTATAATATTTGTTTTCTTTTAGTTTACTCTCCCACTAAAAGAACCATTTTCAACCCATAAATTTTAACACATGTACTTAATTTTAAGTGTGGCAAGTAACGGTCTCTCTTAATTTGAATACCCTACAAACCGTAACTTGATAAAAAATATTAGATTTGGAAAGTGTAGATGAGGTCTTATCTTTAAACCTATGATCTATGAGAAATTATGAAAGGAAAAAAAAAATTCTTACAATCACTCCCTGCAAATCATACGCTTGCCAATACACGATTCTAACAAAAAAGATTGCAATAGCTTTTGTAGGATTCACGAAAACAGAGAGAAAAGAAGAAATGCTAATAATGGTAAACTTGGATACACCTTTAAATTGTAACTTAGAAATTTATATACTTTAATCACATGCATCTACTGTCGAAGGACAAAGTATTTGCTGAAGTATCAAAAGTTAATCCTACACATTGGAGTTGATTAACCCCTAATATTGAGAAGTCTTGCTCCGTTCCTACAAAAACGAGGCAGTAGTGCCCACGAAAGTGCACAACAACTCGCTCTTGTGCCAAAAGCAACATTGTACCTGGATTTTCACTGCCAAAATAAAACTTTACAACAGGAAATACTAAACCAGGACCATTTGGATTATCTTTATAGCAAGTGTCAAAAGGTCCTATTGGATTGTCAACCATAGGAATATCTCGTACTTCAGCTCTAAACGCATAGCGAAATATGACATAAAAATCCTTAGGAAAATGGGTAAAGGTCGTTCCTGTATCCACGATGACTCCACCACGCATATTTGGTTTGAAATTCCACCACGAGGGATTGACCAAAACTTCTTTGTCATTAATAAAATTTTTATAAAGGTTAACATAGAAAAATGAAGGGTACCTTCTATTTGGTAGTAATTTTACTGTTTTTGCTCTTGGATATGTGCTGTTATGAAAACTGATAGTAGATCCCTTTCCCGAATGAATCTTGGTAGACACATGGAAAATAATGACGCTCCAAATTGTGATGGTAAAGAATATCCACCCTTTTTTTGTGGACGTGCTCTGCGTCCAAGCCCAGCAATTCCAGAGAACCAACCGCTGAAATTTGTTCCACTGGTTTGATCTTTGCCACATCCAAACATAACCCTAATTGGTCTTTGGTCTAAAACAAAAGTAATCACATCATCGGCCATGTACCCTTTTGTTCTTTGTCGACTCCCATATGTCATTTAATAGCTACACTCAAAACTATCTAGATCACAAGTAAAAGCTGAGTCCTCAAATATGTAATATTTTGAACCGTATCACAAGCAGTCAACTTTTCTAAAAGTTCTCGATGCAGTAGAATTATGTAATGGATTGTCATTTGGAGGAACCCTCCCTTCTTTAACGTCGTTACCATTTTCAAAATCAAGAATCGAAGCCAAATAACTTGATCTAGCATGAGATCGAGCAAGTCTACTTTCAAGCAATGAGTCGTAGTTCTTAAAGTTTAATTTTTCAAATACATCGCGATGGTAAATAGTAAAAGTATAGGGCGGCATTCGAGGATCTGGAAGCTTAGTTGGATCAAGAGACATGAATCTTTCTTTAGCTAGGTTAATATAAGTGGAGTTAAGGGGTGAAAGATATTTCTCATTAGCCGAAACTGCAATCAGAATTGAGAAAATAATTGACCTCAAAAGGTGAATATGGAACAGGTTTTCCATTTGTATAGAACTTAGTGTACGAAGGTATTTTATCAATTCTTTCATTCGGTATGAAATAGGATCACCACTTCCTGAAATCATCTATATATTTTATAGTAAAATATTTAATTCTACGCCAAAATAGGAAGAAAAACCAGAGCTAATTATAGAGATTTGATTCATTTTGAGAAGCCATAGTGTGAAGTAGGAATGAAATAATTAAATTCTCAATAATAAATTTTTTACCTTTTTTCCTTTGATATAATTAATATTAAGAGAATCAGAGTTTGATTACCTACTGATTTTTATCAAATGAAAGAATATATCTATTTTTTTGTGAAATCTGATGAGATATACAAGAATTAGGTATGGGATCTATAGTATTTAGGAACTTTATTAATGTAGCTCCACTACTATTCAAATTGTATTATGCACCCATTGACAAGGTACAATAATGTGGATGGATGCTTAATACCATTTGAATAGTGGTGAAGCTCGCATACTAAAATATATGTGAAAACCTGCTTAAGCTGGTTGTATGTTTAAGTTCGTTAGGCGGGGTGATTGAGGTATGAATTTTAGGAGGCTGGACCTTCGCCACAGTCCACACATTATGAGATTGGACAAGCCCATTTTTTGCCAAAAATTTATGTAAGCCTTTTACGAAGTTAGTAAAGACCTTTGGATAATAGTTTAGTTGTTCTTAGAAGAATTCAATCTAGCCAGGTAGAAAAGAAGAGGGACAATGTATACAAGGCCCGGGAATAAATTCACCGCCCTATGGCTGATCGACGATTACTAATAGTTCAGGTTTCATACAAGCGAGTTGTAGCTTAAAATCCGAACTATGGATGAATTTTTCCCTCCCACTTCTAATATCATCTATGTACATCTAGCTCACTTCAGGTATTTCTCTTTTAACGACGTTTATTTATTTAGTTGTCTAACCAATCAACAACAATCGATCCAATTATCTCCTTTACAATTTCACATCTCATTATTTACGCTTTACAAATAATAAAGAGCCTCATACAAGTATGATGTGACATGTGAGACAAAATAGTTTAGTTGTTCCGAGAAGAATTCAGTCTGGCCAGGTAGAAAAGGAGAGGGACAATGTATACAAGGCCCTAGAATAAATTCACCGTCCTATGACAAATCGACGATTACTAACAGTTCAGGCTTCATACAAGCGAGTTACAGCTTAAAATCCGAACTATGGGTTAATGTTTTCCCTCCCACTTCTAACATCATCTATGTACATCTAGCTCACTTCAAGTATTTCTATTTTAATGACTTCTATTTATTTAGTTGTCCAACCAATCAACAACAATCGATCCAATTATCTCCTTTACAATTCCACACCTCATTATTTACGCTTTATAAATAATAAGAGCCTCAAATAAGTATGATGTGACATGTGAGACATAAGTTTAGTTTTTCTCAGAAGAATTCAATCTGGCTGGGTAGAAAAGGAGAGGGACAATGTATACAAGGCCCTGGAATAAATTTCCCACCCTATGGCTAATCGACGATTACTAACAGTTCAGGCTTCATACAAGCGAGTTGCAGCTTAAAATCCGAACTATGGATGAATTTTTTCCCTCCCACTTCTAACACCATCTATATACATCTAGCTCACTTCAAGTATTTCTCTTTTAACGACTTCTATTTATTTAGCTGTCTAACCAATCAATAACAATCGATCCAATTATCTCCTTTACAATTTCACACCTCATTATTTACGCTTTACAAATAATAAAGAGCCTCATACAAGTATGATGTGACATGTGAGACATAATAATTTAGTTGTTCTCAGAAGAATTCAGTCTGTCCAGGTAGAAAAGGAGAGGGACAATGTATACAAGGCCCTGGAATAAATTCACCGTCCTATGGCTAATCGACGATTAGTAACAGTTCATGCTTCATACAAGCGAGTTGCAACTTAAAATCCGAACTATGGGTGGATTTTTTCCCTCCCACTTCTAACATCATCTATGTACATCTAGCTCACTTCGGGTATTTTTATTTTAACGACTTCTATTTATTTAGTTGTCCAACCAATCAACAACAATCGATCCAATTATCTCCTTTACAATTCCACACCTCATTATTTACGCTTTACAAATAATAAGAGCCTCATATACGTATGATGTGACATGTGAGACATAAGTTTAGTTGTTCTCAAAAGAATTCAATCTGGCCAGGTAGAAAAGGAGAGGGACAACGTATACAAGGCCTTCGAATAAATTTCCCGCCCTATGGCTAATCGATGATTACTAACAGTTCAGGCTTCATATAAGCGAGTTGCAACTTAAAATTCATACTATGGATGGATTCTTTCCCTCCCATTTCTAACATCATCTATGTACATCTAGCTCACTTCAGGTATTTCTCTTTTAATGACTTCTATTTATTTAGTCGTCCAATCAACAATAGTTAATCTAATTATCTCTTTTTACATTTCCACACCTTATTACTTACGCTTTACAAGCTTTATTTACCACTTTCCTTGATAATACTCTTCGTTTAAGGGCAAGTAATTAGTCAAGCTGTCAGTGTGATGACCCAAAATATCATCTTTAAATTTAATAAGTAATTATGTATTCTACGACCTCGAAAAGTACCATTTATTATTCCTCAACTTGTGTGTGCAGTCCGTAAAATTTTCCGAAAAGTTTTCATGTGAAAAATAGATTAAAATGTGAAATAAAACTTTAAAACTCAACTGAGTTGACTTTGGTCATCATTTTTAGAAAAGGGACCGAATCAGTATTTTGATAGTTTCGGTAGCTCCGTATCGTGATTTGGGACTTGAGCGTA
Organism: Nicotiana tomentosiformis; assembly: GCF_000390325.3. NCBI lineage: Eukaryota > Viridiplantae > Streptophyta > Magnoliopsida > Solanales > Solanaceae > Nicotiana > Nicotiana tomentosiformis. The sequence goes on from NC_090822.1 coordinate 2,635,300, forward strand.
TGCCCGGAATTTAATTTAGAGGTCCCTAGCTCAAGTTATGACCATTTAACGGAACTAGCAATTTAAAGGCTAAAGATTCCAAGTTTGACCACCACTTTTTGATATCGGAGCCGGAATCCGATTCTGGAAATTTGAACAGCTCCGTTATGTTATTTATGACTTGTGAGCCAAATTTGAAGTCATTCTAGATTCATTTAATATGTTTTGGTACGAGGTTTGCAAATTAAAAAGTTTAAAACTGAAAGTTTGAATCAGGGTATGAATTATAATTTCAGCGTTGTTGACATGATACGAGACCCCGAGTAAGTCCGTATTATATTATTGGACTTGTTGGTATATTCATACAGGGTCCTGAGTACCCCGAGAGTGATGCGGATTGAAATCGGATCAAGAATTGAACTTAAGCAAAATCTGATTTTTTTTCCTTCTACTGTAATCGCACCTGCAGATTTTTGCCCGCAGGTGCGAGCTCGCAGATGCGAGCCATCCAGATGCGCCCAGGCGTGTCAAGGCTTCGATCGTAGAAGCGGACAGCTTCTCGCAGAAACGTGTCCGCAGATGCGCGCCAAATCACGCAGATGCGGGATTGGGCTGGCCTGGGGTCTTCGCAGGTGCGGCCATTTTGCGGAGAAGCGGATGTCACAGGTGCGATAGGAGTGTCCGCAGATGCAGAACTTCACCTGGCAGCCTGGAATCGCAAATACGAGCTTTTTCTCGCAAATGCGAGTCCGCAAATACTTTTATCCGCAGATGCAAAAATGACTGGGCAGAGCCCATAAATTCGGAAGTCGCCATTTTTACTCATTTTGAGTATCAAGTCTCGAATTTGGGTGATTTCAAGGGGGATTTTCACGACTTTGAATTGGGTAAATGTTCTTTAACCAAAAGTGATTATATTTCACAAATCCATGTCTATATTCATCATTTTTTCGGATTTACATGGAAGAAATCAGATTTTTATAAAATCTTTCAAAAACGAAAAGTTAAGATTTGAAGGTCCATTTGACATCGGAATTTGATAATTTTTATATGGTTGAACTCGTCTCGGAATGGGTATTAGGATTTCGTAAGTTTTTTCAAGATTCGAGACGTGGGTCCCACTGTCGAATATTTAAATAAATTTCAGAATTTTATCCGGAAAATTAGTAAATTCATATGGAAATAATTCCTATGATTCGTATTGAGTATATCGAATCGTTTATGAATAGATTTGAATCTTTTGGAGACAAATTTAAAAGAAAAAGTTGTGGTAGAGTAGTTGATTGAAATTGCAAAGCGAGGTAAGTGTCGTGGTTAACCTTGACTTGAGGGAATAGAACCCTTAAATTATTTGTTATGTAAAATGTATATGAACGACGTATAGGCGAGGTGACGAATATCTATATGTCGTGAAATTTATTGTTTGCTTGCTTACTTGAAAAAACATAAATTATTTTAAATCATAAATTAATTGTTATAATAATTATTTTTCTTCTATTCTTTGCCAAATATTAATTCTTAAATTTTTGTAATAATTGCTACATGCTTATTTGAATTATGTGCACTAATTGCTACTTGTTTCTTTGCCAGAATTGGTTGAAATGATAATAGATTATAATTGTTGAGTTGGCTTCAATTATTATAAATGAGTTACCTGTTTTATTTCTATTGTTTGTTGTTGTCATTAATATGTGCACTAATTGTTTCTCTCATATTATTGCCATTGTTTGTTCATAAATAAATTATAATTATTGTGTGCCTTGATGTTTAATAGTTCTCATTGAATGTGGTATTCATTGGAGTAATTTTTATTTACATTATGAGCTGTTTAAAGTAATATATATTGGGGGAACGGGTTGCACGCTGCAACGGAAATGAAAGTAAATATATCAATATTGGGGGATCGGATTGCACGTCGCAATAGACTTATTTAAAAGTCAATATTGGGGGATCGGATTGTACGCCGCAATAGACTTATTTAAAAGTCAATATTGGGGGATCGAATTGCATGCCGCAATAGACTTATTTAAAAGTCAATATTTGGGGATCGGATTGCACGCCGCAATAGACTTATTTAAAAGTCAATATTGGGAGATCAGATTGCACGCCGCAATAGACTTATTTAAAAGTCAATATAGGGGGATCGGATTGCACGCCGCAACAGACTTATTTAAAAGTCTATATATATACTTGATTGAAATAAATATATGACAGACTTGATTAAAAGGAATATATATATATTGGGAGAGCGGGTTGCACGCTGCAACAGAATTAAATGTGAATATATTGTGAGAGAGGGTTGCATGCTGTAACAGAATTGGTTGAAATGATAATGGATTATGACTGCTGAGTTGGCTACAATTATTATAAATGAGTTACCTATTTTATTTCAATTATTTGTTGTTGTCATTAATATTGCGTACAGGTTAATGTAAGTGAACCGCCTTAGCCTCGTCACTACTTCGTCGAGGTTAGGCTCAGTACTTACCAGTATATGGGGTCGGTTGTGCTGATACTTACATTCTGTATTTCTTGTATAGATTTTGAAGTTGGTCCCAACGGCGTACCATAGACTTGCTCGGATTTCAGCTACCAGAGGAGACTTGAGGTATAACTGCATGTCGTCCGCAGTTCTGAAGTCCCCGTCTATTTTACTTCAGCTGTGTGGTTATTTTCAGACAGCTTTATTTTATTCAGACCTTTATTTGTATTTATTCTAAAAGCTCGTGCACTTATGACATCAATTTTGGGATAGTATTTAGACACCGTTATTTTTATGGGTTATTTCATTATATTTCAAACTTTGCTTCCGCATTTATTTCTTTGCTTCCGCATTTATTTACATTATGAGCTGTTTAAAGTTATATATATTGAGGGAACGGGTTGCACGCTGCAACGGAAATAAAAGTAAATATATCAATATTGGGGGATCGAATTGTACGCCGCAATAGACTTATTTAAAAAGTCAATATTGGGGGATCGTATTGCACGCCGCAATAGACTTATTAAAAAGTTAATATTGGGGGATCGAATTGCATGCCGCAATAGACTTATTTAAAAGTCAATATTGGGGGATCGGATTAACTGCAATAGACTTATTTAAAAGTTAATATTGGGGGATCGGATTGCACGCCGCAATAGACTATTTTAAAAGTCAATATTGGGGGATCGGATTGCACGCCGCAACAGACTTATTTAAAAGTCTATATATATACTTGATTGATGTAAATATAAGACAGACTTGATTAAAAAGAATATATATATTGGGAGAGCGGGTTGCACGCTACAACAGAATTAAATGTGAATATATTATGAGAGCGGGTTGCACGCTGCAACAGAATTGGTTGAAATGATAATGGATTATGACTGTTGAGTTGGCTTCAATTATTATAAATGAGTTACCTATTTTATTTCTATTATTTGTTGTTGTCATTAATATTGCGTACAGGTTAATGTAAGTGAACCGCCTTAGCCTCGTCACTACTTCGTCGAGGTTAGGCTCAGCACTTACCTGTACATGGGGTCGGTTGTACTGATACTGCATTCTGCACTTCTTGTGCAGATTTTGAAGTTGGTCCCAGCGGCGTACCATAGACTTGCTCGGATTTCAGCTACCATAGGAGACATGAGGTATAACTGCATGGCGTCCGCAGTTCTGAAGTCCCCGTCTATTTTACTTCAGCTGTGTGTTTATTTCCAGACAGCTTTATTTTATTCAGACCTTTATTTGTATTTATTCTAGAAGCTCGTGCACTTGTGACACCAATTTTGGGATAGTATTTAGACACTGTTATTTTTATGGGTTATTTCATTATATTTCAAACTTTGCTTCCGTATTTGTTTCTTTCCTTCCGCATTTATTTACATTATGAGCTGTTTAAAGTTATATATATTGGGGGAACTGGTTGCACGCCGCAACGGAAATAAAAGTAAATATATCAATATTGGGGGATCGAATTGCACGCCGCAATAGACTTATTTAAAAAGTCAATATTGGGGGATCGAATTGCATGCCGCAATAGACTTATTTAAAAGTCAATATTGGGGGATCGGATTGCACGCCGCAATAGACTTATGTAAAAGTCTATATTAGGGGATCGGATTGCACGCCGCAATAGACTTATTTAAAAGTCAATATTGGGGGATCGGATTGCACGCCGCAACAGACTTATTTTAAAGTCTATATATATACTTGATTGAAATAAATATATGACAGACTTGATTAAAAGGAATATATATATTGGGAGAGCGGGTTGCACGCTGCAACAGAATTAAATGTGAATATATTGTGAGAGCAGGTTGCACGCTGCAACAGAATTGGTTGAAATGATAATGGATTATGACTGTTGAGTTGGCTTCAATTATTATAAATGAGTTACCTATTTTATTTCTATTATTTGTTGTTGTCATTAATATTGCGTACAGGTTAATGTAAGTGAACCGCCTTAGCCTCGTCACTACTTCGTCGAGATAGGCTCAGCACTTACCAGTACATAGGGTCGGTTGTACTGATACTGCATTCTACACTTCTTGTGCAGATTTTGAAGTTGGTCCCAGCGGCGTACCATAGACTTGCTCGGATTTCAGCTACCAGAGGAGACTTGAGGTATAACTGCATGGCGTCCGCAGTTCTGAAGTCCCCGTCTATTTTACTTCAGCTGTGTGTTTATTTCCAAACAGCTTTATTTTATACAGACCTTTATTTGTATTTATTCTAGAAGCTCCTGCACTTGTGACACCAATTTTGGGATAGTATTTAGACACCGTTATTTTTATGGGTTATTTCATTATATTTCAAACTTTGCTTCCGCATTTATTTCTTTGCTTCCGCATTTATTTACATTATGAGCTGTTTAAAGTTATATATATTGGGAGAACGGGTTACATGCCGCAACAGAAATGAAAGTAAATATATCAATATTGGGGGATCGGATTGCACGCCGCAATAGACTTATTTAAAAAGTCAATATTCGTGGATCGGATTGCACGCCGCAATAGACTTATTTAAAAGTCAATATTGGGGGATTGGATTGCACGCCGCAACAGACTTATTTAAAAGTCTATATATATACTTGATTGAAATAAATATATGACAGACTTGATTAAAAGGAATATATATATTGGGAGAGCGGGTTGCACACTGCAACAGAATTAAATATGAATATATTGTGAGAGCGGGTTGCACGCTACAACAAAATTGGTTGAAATGATAATGGATTATGACTACTGAGTTAGCTGCAATTATTATAAATGAGTTACCTATTTTATTTCTATTATTTGTTGTTGTTATTAATATTGCGTACAGGTTAATGCAAATGAACCGCCTTAGCCTCGTCACTACTTCGTCGAGGTTAGGCTCAGCACTTACCAGTACATGGGGTCGGTTGTACTGATACTACATTCTGCACTTCTTGTGCAAATCTTGGAGTTGGTCCCAGCGACGTACCATAGACTTGCTCGGATTTTAGCTACCATAGGAGACTTGAGGTATAACTACATGGCATCCGCAGTTCTGAAGTCCCCGTCTATTTTACTTTAGCTGTGTGTTCATTTTCAGACAACTTTATTTTATTCCGACCTTTATTTGTATTTATTCTAGAAGTTCGTGCACTTGTGACACCTATTTTGGGATTGTATCTTGACACCGTTATTTTTATGGGTTATTTCACTATATTTCAAACTTTGCTTCCGCATTTGTTTCTTTGATTATTAATAATTTAAAGATTGTTTAAAAATTGGTTAATATTATTCTGACATTGACTTGCCTAGCAAGTGAAATATTAGGTGCCATCACGGTCCGAAGGTGGAAATTTTGGGTTCTGACAGTTGGTATCAGAGCACTAGGTTACATAGGTCTCACGAGTCACGAGCAAACTTAGTAGAGTCTGAAGGATCGGTATGGAGACGTATGTACTTATCTCTCAGAGGCTATGAAGTTTAGGAACAATATCACTTCTTTCTTATTCTTTCGTACGATTTTATTCTATCATCGATGATTGAACCATTCTATTCTTTTTCTCTCGCAGATGGTGAGAACACGTAATACCTCTACTGATGGACAGGGACCAGAACCCCGGTGGAAACTATGGCCAGGGGTAGAGGTCGAGGTCGAGTTCGTGCTGAGGACCCATATGATTATCTTGAATGTTGCCATGAGGTGCTACGGAACATGGGTATAGTTGAGACCAATGGGGTTGATTTTGCTGTATTTCAGATGACGGGTTCCGCCAAGAGGTGGTAGAGAGATTATACATTGACCCGACTAGTCGGATCGCCTGTACTTACCTGGGAGCAGTTCTCTCAGCAATTTCTGGAGAAGTTCCTCCCTATTACCCTGAGAGAGGAATTCCGCAAGCAATTTGAGCGTCTACAGCAGGACAATATGACCGTAACTCAATATGAGTCCCGTTTTGTGGATTTGGCCCCTCATGCTCTCCTATTACTACCTACGGAGGGAGAGAGAGTGAGGAGGTTTATTGAGGGACTCACTCACCCTATCAGACTTCAGATGGCCAAGGAGACCGGAAGTGAGATTTCTTTTTAGGCAGCTGCTAATATCGCAAGGAGGATCGAGATAGTTCTTGCAGAGGAGAGAGGGTAGAGGTCCGACAAGAGGCCTCGTCAGTTCGGTGGTTTCAATGGTGCCTCGTTCGGAGGCAGAGGTAATTTTGGTAGGGGTCATCCTCCCAGACCGTTTCATTCATCACTTCATGCATCTCTCGGTGCTTCAGGGAGTCACGGTCCAATTATGCCTTACTCTGGACAGCCGTCATTCAGTACACATTCAGCTAATATCAGTGCTTCACCACCCCAGAGTTATTACAGTGGTTATCCGGCCCATTCGGGTCAGCTTCAGTTTCAGCAGCCACGGCATCAGGATGGGTGTTATGAGTGTGGAAACATTGGTCACATCAGGAGGTATTGCCCTAGATTGGCGAGTAACAGATCTCGGTAAGATTCTCGTGCCATCATACCGGCACCGGTTGCTTCACCGTCTGCTCAGCCAGCTAGAGGTATGGTTCAGGCAACTAGAGGTGGAGGTCAGGCCATTAGAGGTGGAGGTCAGGCCATTAGAGGTGGAGGTCAGACCGTTAGAGGTGAAGGCCAGTCAGTTAGAGGTCGTCCCGGGGACGCAGTTCAGAGTGGTGGAGCCCAACCCCGATTTTATGCTTTTCCAGCTAGGCCTGAGACCGAGTCATCTGATGCTGTGATCATAGGTATTATTCCAGTTTACCATAGAGATGCTTCAGTTCTATTTGATCCAGGATCTACTTATTCCTATGTGTCCTCCTATTTTGCTTCATATTTGGTTGTGCCTTGTGATTCTCTGAGTATTTCTGTATGTGTATCTACACCGGTGGGAGACTCTGTTGTATTAGATCATGTTTATCATTCGTGTGTGGTTACTATTGGTAATCTTGAGACTAGTGTGGATCTTCTACTTCTTGATATGGTAGATTTTGATGTCATCTTGGGTATGGATTAGCTGTCCCCTTATCATGCTGTAATGACCTAAATGGTCATTTTAAATTTTAGAAACCCATTCCTTAAAACAAAACTCCCCCGAACATACTTTTATTAATTTATGACTCGCGGGGATGGTTGGTTCGGGATTTGAAAGTGTGTGAGTTAAAATAGGAATACTTGGTTCCTTAAGTTAGCTTTAAATGGACAAGTTTGACTTCGGTCAACATTTTGAGAAAACGACCCCGGAATCGGGATTTGACTATTCCAATACGTTTGTATGATGATTTTGGACTTGGGCGTATGTCCGTATCGGATTTTGGATAACTCAGGAGTATTTTGACGCTTAATAGTAAAAATTAACTATTTGAAGGTTTAAAATTCTTTAAATTTGGTTTGGGGTAGGTTTTTGAGCAATTGAAGTCCGTTTGGAATTCCGAGTTTGGGAATAGTTTCGTATAGTGATTTAAGACTTGCACGCAAAATTTCGTGTCATTCAGAGTAGTTTAAGTATATTTTGGCGCATTGAAAGTAAATTGAAGAACTTGAAATTCTTAAGTTTGAATCAATTTGGTTTGAGGTGTGATTCATAGATTTGATGTTGTTTTACACGTTTCGTGAGTTCGAGTGAGTCTGTTTTATGATTTCAAACTTGTTGGTATGTTCGGGCGGGGTCCTGGGGGCCCCGAATGTCAACCAGATGAGGCTCGGACCAAGTTGGAAGTTGGGAACCAAAACTGAAGCTCCCAGCTACTGTCAGAATCGCACCTGTGCTTGGCCAGCCGCAGGTGTGACACTCGCAAGTGCGGCAGTAGCTCGCACAAGAGAACCTCGCAGATGCGAGTTTTTGTGCGCCAAAGCGGAAAAGGGAAGGGGGCAATCGACCGCATATGCAGATGATTTGCGCACCTGCGAACGCGCAGGTGCGAAGCTGTGTGCGCAAATGCGAGAATTGGCTAGGCAAGTGGAACTCGCACCTGCGAGGATTTTTTCGCAGGTGTGTTCCAACCTCCGCAGGTGTGAAAGACATGTTTGGCAAAAAGCTTAAAAGAACGGAAATTCACCATTTTTGTCCATTTTCTTCCATTCTTGGGCAATTTTGGAGCTTTTTGAGAGGAGATTTCAACTAACAACTTGGAGGTAAGTTAATTCTACACCCATTGAGTTAAATACATAGATTATAAGTAGATTATAACTAGTAAATCTTAGAAATCAAAGATTTAGATGAAAAACCTAGATTTTTATAAAAGTGATATTTTAACCACGAAAATGGTTATGGAATTGGGTAAAAATTATATATTTGAGTTCTGGAGATTATGGGTAACGTTTCCATCCGAAAATTACCAGAATCCGGGCACGTGGGCCCGGGGTGAATTTTAGGAATTTTACCATTTTCGATAGGGTAATGTATTTAATAGATGAATTTCGAATAATTGAACTTATATTAATGTTTGGATAGTTTTGGATTTTTCGGCATTGAATTGAGAATTTTACGCGATGCGATAATCGAAAAGTGGACTTTGAGACGAGGTAAGTCTCTTGTCTAATCTTGTGAAGGGGAAATTACCCCATAGGGATTAAATTGAATATTGTTGCTAATTGCGGGGGCTACGTACGCACGAGGTGATGAGAGTCCGTGCGTAGCTACTATAAATGCTACAGTCCGGGTAGTTTAGGACTCAAAGCATGAATTACTTGTGTAAAATGTATTCCTTGATTAATTAATATTAATTGATATATATGAATATATTGTGAATTGTTAGATACAGATATTAAAGGATGGAAATCTCATATGCTTGATTTTCTGTTTAAATCAATCAATTGTTAAAAGAAATTGTTCTCCTCCCGAATTTATCTTATAATAAAAAAATACTCTCCTTCCGGAGGTACATAATAAAATGTCCTCCTTTCTTGTGGAGCGGGCCGAACGCCTCAACAGGATAGATGCATCTATGGATCGCGCCGCACGTCCCTCGACAGTGTACACGACACTCTGGATCGGGCCGTACGTCCTCGGCAGAAATCGTGCTTAATAATAATAATTATACGATACTTTAATAGTTTATTTCAGCTTGCGAAGCTAATTGATAAATTGGAAAATCCTTAGAATTTAATGAATTATTATTCTTGCTTGTTAAAGAATTAATTGTTATTCCTGTAAATGATATTTAATTGATAAATTGGAAATTTTATTTGAATTAAAGGAATTTAATTAATATATAGAGAATTGTTGCATTTGAAGGAATTTGATTATTTCCGCTGATTAAATAAATTGTTTTAAATTCTGTAAATCATGCTGATGTAAATATCCTAGTTGCATTTCAATTATTATTATTGACCCATAGTGAGTGTCAAAGTCGGCCATCTCGTCTTTATCACTTCGAGATTAGGCTTGATACTTACTGGATACACGTTGTTTACATACTCATACTACACTTGCTGCACTTTTTGTACAGGATCTGAGGCAAGTACTAGTGGGGGACCTATCGTCTTACACCCACGTTATCCAGGAGCATAATGGTAAGCTGCCTTTCTGATCCGTTCTACAGCTACTAGTTTCTCTCCTTGTATTTTTCTTTTATTCTGTCTATTTTCATTTCAGACAGTATTTGAGGTTTTGTATAATCTACTAGATGCTCATACACTTGTGACACCAGGTCTTGGCACATACATTGGTAGAATTTGGGTTTTATTATTTCTCTTGGTTTTAAATTTTGTCAATGTATGCTTAATTTATTAAGTTGGCTTGCCAAGCCGTAGTGTTAGGCGCTATCACGACCTATAGGTGAAATTGGGTCGTGACAACATGGTATGAGAGCACTAGGTTCACATAAGTCTCACAAGTTATGAGCAGGCCTAATAGAGTCTTGCGGATCGGTACGGAGACGTCTGTACTTATCTTCGAGAGGCTATAGGGTGTTAGGAAATTTCCTTTCTTCATATTCCATCGTGCAATTGATGTAGTTCTAAATATCCTTCTCTTATTCTCTCTCAGATGGTAAGAACGTGCTCGAATGAGGTTCCAGGCCAGGGAAGAGCTACTCCCCCTGTTGCTAGAGGCCGAGGGATGGCTCCAACCCGTGGTAGAGGGCGAAGACGTCCCAGGACTGTTCCAGTTATGCCGCTAGTGGGTCCAACAGAGAACCCCATTGCTGAGGAACAGGATAAGGTGCCTGTGGCAGAGCCAGCTCCGGTGGATTTCAGGATGTCATGGGTCGTATGCTGCGGTTCATGGACAATATAACTCAGGCCGGTTTATTTCCGGCAGACCCAGCCACATCTCAGGTGGGAGGGGGGCACAGAACCCTACCGCGCAGGCTCATGGAAAGGAAGCTGTTGTATATCAGACCCAGGGTGCACTACCCGTGGGTGGAGCCTAGCTAGTGGCAACAGCTACACCTGAGCCCAGGCCAGTTGTAGCCGCCGATCCTCAAAAACTATTGGACCGATAGACTAGACTACATCCTCTTGTCTTTGGGGGTAAGCGACATGAGGATCCATAGGACTTCATTGATCATTGCAGGGACAGACTGCACAACATGAGGATATTAGAGTCTCATGGGGTAGACTTTTCTACTTTTCAGCTAGAGGGCAGAGCCCGTAGGTGGTGGCAGTCTTATGTTCTTGGCAGACTAGCAGATTCTCTTCCCATGACTTGGGATAGGTTCACCCGTATCTTCCTGGACAGGTATATTCCACCCTCCTAGAGGGAAGAGTTACGATTTTAGTTTGAGCAGCTCCAGCAGGGTCAAATGTCAGTGACTGATTTTGAGGCGAGGTTTTCTAAATTATCTCGCCATACACTTATGATACTCCCTACTGAGGCGAAGAGAGTGCGGAGGTTTGTAGCCGGTTTACATACTGGTATTCAGGCCACTATGGCTCGAGAGGTTGAGATGGGTACTTCTTATGAGCAAGTTATGGAGATAGCCCGGAGGATTGAGGGTGTGCATCAGCGGAGCCGAGAGCATATTATGAGAGATAAGCGGTTCAGGTACTCTAGAGAGTTCAGGGGTGCTCCGTCTGGGGGCAGAGGTCAGTTCGTGAGGGGGCAATCTAGCAGACCCCCATTTCCAGCACCATCACCTCCTCGAGGTGCTCCAGTGCGACCTTATCTCAGTGCTATACCAGAGAGTTCCTACGAGCTATTCAGGGTCCTCCCAGTGGGTATTCAGGTCTCCATGGCCAGACTCTTAGTCAGCAGCCCATCGCACCGAAGAGTTGTTATGAGTGCAGGGATCCCAATCATATGCGGAGATTTTGCCCCAGGCTTCGGGGTAGACCAGTACAACAGGGTCAGCAGCCTATGCTTACCGGACCAGTTGCTCCACCAGTAGTCCGACCACTAAGAGGTAGAGGATAGGTGGGTAGGGGCCGTCCTAGAGGTGGAGGTCATCCTGGCGGAAGCCAGCCAGTTGGCGCTCCAGCTCGGTTCTATGCTTTTCTGGATAGACCAGATGCAGATGCCTCAGATATTGTGATTACATGTATTATTTCTATTTGCGGCAAAGATGCCTCAGTATTATTTGATCCAAGATCCACGTATTCATATGTGTCGTCTCTATTTGCTCCATTCCTGGGTGTTTCTTGTGAGTCCTTGAGTACTCCTGTTTATGTGTCCACTCTTGTAGGCGATTCTGTTATTGTGAACCAGATCCACCAGTCTTGTATTATTATATTCTATGGTTATGAAACTAGAGCATATCTCTTATTGCTCGAGATGACCGATTTTGAAATTATTCTGGGTATGGTATGGTTATCTCCATGCTGTTCTAGATTGTCATGCCAAAACTGTTACCTTGGTTATTCCATCTTTACCTAGGCTAGAGTGGAAAGGTTCATCGGTTAGTTCATTTAATTGGGTTGTTTCTTTTATAAATACTCAACACCTGGTTGAGAAGGGTTGTTTGGTTTATCTGGCCTATGTTCGGGATACTACTGCAGAGACTTCGGCTATTGATTTAGTGCCAGTAGTTCGGGAGTTCTCCGATGTATTTCCTTCAGATCTTCCAGGTATGCCACCTGATCAGGATATTGATTTCTGTATTGACTTGGCTCCAGATACTCAGCCTATATCTATTCCACCGTATCGCATGGCTCCGAAAGAATTGAAAGAGTTGAAAGAACATCTTGAAGAGTTACTAGCCAAAGGGTTCGTCAGACCGAGTGTATCGCCTTGGGGTGCACTAGTATTATTTGTGAAGAAGAAAGATGGCACAATGCGAATGTGTATTGAGTATCGCCAATTGAACAAAGTTACTATTAAGAACAAGTACCCATTATCACGTATTGATGACTTATTTGACTAGTTGTAGGGTGCTAGGGTGTTCTCTAAGATCGACTTGAGGTCAGGGTATCATCAGTTGAAGATTCGAGATTCGGATGTTCCAAAAACTCCTTTCCGTACTAGATATGGTCATTATGAGTTTCAGGTAATGTCTTTCAGTTTAACTAATGCCCCGACAACGTTTATGGATTTGATGAACAGGGTATTCAGGCCATATATTGATTCATTTGTCATTGTCTTCATTGATGACATTTTGATCTACTCGCGCAGTAAGGAGGAGCACGAGCAACATATGAGAGAAGTGCTTCAGACATTGCAGAAACAAAAGCTATATGTTAAGTTCTCCAAATGTGAGTTCTGGCTAGAGTCTGTAGCATTTTTGGGGCATATTGTATCGGGTGATGGTATTAAGGTTGATCCCAAAAAGATTGAGGCAGTTTAGAATTGGCATCGTCCCACTTCGGCGACTGAGATCAGGAGTTTTCTGGGTTTAGCAGGTTATTATCATAGATTCATGGAAGGTTTTTCATCTATTGCAGCACCTTTGACCAAATTAATCCAGAAGGGTGTTCAGTTCCGAAAGTCCGATGATTGTGAGTCAAGCTTTCAGTAGCTCAAGACAGCATTGACTACAACACCAGTATTAGTGTTACCTTCTGGTTCGGAGATGTATACAGTGTATTACAATGCTTCACGCATTGGTTTGGGTTGTGTATTAATGCAGGAAGGGCGAGTTATTGTATATGTTTCACGTCAGTTGAAGCCCCGCGAGCAAAATTATCTGGTACATGATTTGGAGTTAGCTGCGATTGTTCACGCCCTTAAGATTTGGAGGCATTATCTTTATGGGGTGTCCTGTGAAGTTTATACTGATCATCAGAGTTTGCAGCATTTGTTCAAGCAGAGGGACCTAAATTTGAGGCAGCGCAGATGGCTGAAATTACTAAAAGATTATGATATTACTATCCTATATCATCCAGGTAAAGCAAATGTAGTTGCAGATGCCTTGAGTAGAAAGGCGTAGAGTATGGGTAGTTTGGCTTTCATTTCAGCAGAGGAGAGGCCATTAGCTTTGGATATTCAGTCCTTGGCCAGTAGACTTGTGCGGTTGGACATTTTAGAGCCCAGCCGAGTTCTTGCATGTGTTGTAGCTTAATCTTCACTATTTAAACAGATCAAGGCTCGCCAGTATGACGACCCACACTTAAAGGTTCTTCGAGAAATGGTACTACGAGGTGGTGCCAAGGAAGTTACTATTGGTGCGGATGGTGTTCTGCGACTCTAGAATCGTCTGTGTGTTCCTAATGTGGATGAACTGAGGAAAAAGATCCTGGGCACACAGTTCTCGGTATTCTATTCATCCAGGTGCTACGAAGATGTATCGTGACTTGAGGCAGCATTATTGGTGGCGACGAATGAAAAAGGACATAGTTGAATATACAGCTAGGTGTCTAAATTGCCAGCAAGTTAAATATGAGCACCAAAGGCCAGGTGTCCTACTTCAGCAGATAACTATACCAGGTGGGAATGAATTATATGGACTTTGTAGATGGGTTGTCATGGACCTTGAGGAAGTTTGATGCAGTTTGGGTGATTGTTGACAAGTTGACCAAGTCGGCACATTTTATTCCTGTTGTGACTACGTATACTTCAGAGAGGTTGGCTAGATTTACATTCAGGATATAGTTCGGTTGCACGGTGTGCCAATTTCCATCATATCAGATAGAGGCCCTCAGTTTACTTCACATTTCTGGAGAGCAGTACAGAGTGAATTAGGGACCTGTGTAGAACTCAGCACAACCTTTCATCCGCAAACCGACGGGCAGTCAGAGCAGATAGTTCAGATTTTCGCAGATATGCTCAAGGCATGTGTGATTGACTTTGGAGGTTAGTGGGATAGTTTCCTGCCTTTGGCCGAGTTTGCTTATAATAATAGTAACCAATCCAGCATCGAGATGGCTCCATTTGAGGCTTTATATGGCCGTCGATGTTGTTCAACTATCGGATGGTTTGAGCCTGATGAAGCTACGTTATATGGTGGTAAGGGATGCCTTGGAAAAGGTAAAGTTGATTCAGGAGCGACTTCGTACAGCACAGTCCAGACAGAAGAGTTACGCAGATCAGAAAGTGCGTGATTTATCATTTATGGTAGGTGAAAAGGTTCTCTTGAAGGTTTCGCCGATGAAGGAAATTATGAGATTCGGGAAGAAGGGCAAGTTGAGCCCAAGGTTTGTAGGCCCATTTGAGGTGTTGAGACGAGTTGGGAGGTTGCTTATGAGCTTGCATTGCCTCCCAGTCTAACGGGAGTTCATCCGGTTTTCCATGTATCTATGCTCCGGAAGTATCATGCTGACCTATCACATGTGTTGGACTTCAGCATAGTTCAGCTAAATAAGAGTTTGGGTTATGAAGAAGAGTCATTTGCCATTGTTGATAAACAAGTTCGTTAGTTGAGGTCCAAGAGGATTTCTGCAGTAAAGGTCCAGTGGAAGGGCCAACCAGTCGAGGAAGCGACTTGGGAGGCCGAGGAGGACATGCGGAGCAAATATCCACACTTATTTAGCACTCCAGGTATTATTCTAAACTCGTTCGAGGACGAACGTTTGTTTAAGAAGTGGAGAATGTGATGACCCAACCGGTCATTTTAACTTTTAGAAACCCATTTCTTAAAACAAAACTCCCCGCACATGGTTTTATTAATTTATGACTTGCGGGGATGGTTGGTTCGGGATTTGGAAGTGTGTGAGTTGAAATCGGAATACTTGGTTCCTTAAGTTAGCTTTAAATGGACAAGTTTGACTTCGGTCGACATTTTGAGAAAACGACCCCGGAATCGGGATTTGAGGATTCCAATAGGTTCATATGATAATTTTGGACTTGGGCGTATGTCCGAATCGGGTTTTGGATAACCAGAGAGCGTTTTGACGCTTAATAGTAAAAATCAACTATTTGAAGGTTTAAAATTCTTTAAATTTGGTTTGGGGTAGGTTTTTGAGCAATTGAAGTCCGTTTGGAATTCCGAGTTTGGAAATAGTTCTGTATAGTGATTTAAGACTTGCACGCAAAATTTTGTGTCATTGCGAGTAGTTTAAGTATATTTCGGCGCATTGGAAGTAAATTGAGGAACTTAAAATTCTTAAGTTTGAATCAATTTGGTTTGAGGTGTGATTCATAGATTTGATGTTATTTTACACGTTTCGTGAGTTCGAGCGAATCCGTTTTATGATTTCAAACTTGTTGGTATGTTCGGACGGGGTCCCGGGGGCCCCGAGTGTCAATCGGACGAGGCTCGAACCAAGTTGGAAGTTGGCAACCAAAACTGAAGCTCCCAGCTACTGTCAGAATCGCACCTTCACTTGGCCAGCTGCAGGTGCGACACTCGCAGATGCGACAATAGCTCGCAGATGCGAGTTTTTGTGCGCAGAAATGGAAAAGGGAAGGGGGCAATTGACCGCAGATGCGGATGATTTGCGCACCTGCGAACGTGCAGGTGTGAAGCTGTGTGCGCAAATGCGAGAATTGGCCAGGCAAGTGGAACTCGCACCTGCGAGGATTTTTCCGCAGGTGCGTTCCAACCTCCGCAGGTGTGAAAGACCTGTTTGGCAGAAAGCTTAAAAGAACGGGAATTCACCATTTTTGCCCATTTTCTTCCATTCTTAGGCAATTTTGGAGCTTTTTGAGAGGAGATTTCAACTAACAACTTGGAGGTAAGTTAATTCTACACCCCTTGAGTTAAATACATAGATTATAAGTAGA
This sequence comes from Nicotiana tomentosiformis, assembly GCF_000390325.3. NCBI lineage: Eukaryota > Viridiplantae > Streptophyta > Magnoliopsida > Solanales > Solanaceae > Nicotiana > Nicotiana tomentosiformis. The sequence continues at coordinate 2,651,786 of NC_090822.1, forward strand.
TTATAACTAGTAAATCTTAGAAATCAAAGATTTAGATGAAAAACCTAGATTTTTATAAAAGTGATATTTTAACCACGAAAATAGTTATTGAATTGGGAAAAAATTATATATTTGAGTTCTGGAGATTATGGGTAACGTTTCCATCCGAAAATTACCAGAATCCGGGAACGTGGGCCCAGGGTGAATTTTAGAAATTTTACCATTTTGGATAGGGTAATGTATTTAATAGATGAATTTCGAATTATTGAACTTATATTAATTATTTTATATAACTTTTGGATAGTTTCGGATTTTTCGGCATTGAATCGAGAATTTTACGCGACGCGATAATCGGAAAGTGGACTTTGAGGCGAGGTAAGTCTCTTGTCTAATCTTGTGAGAGGGAAATTACGCCATAGGGATTAAATTGAATATTGTTGCTAATTGCGGGGGCTACGTACGCACGAGGTGACGAGAGTCCGTGCAATGCTACAGTCCGGGTAGTTTAGGACTCAAAGCATGAATTACTTGTGTAAATTATATTCCTTGATTAATTAATATTAATTAATATATATGAATATATTGTGAATTGTTAGATAAAGATATTAAAGGATGAAAATCTCATATGCTTGATTTTCTATTTAAATCAATTAATTGTTAAAAGAAATTGTCCTCCTCCCGAATTTATCTTATAATAAAAAAATACTCTCCTTCCGGAGGTACATAAAAAAATGTCCTCCTTTTTTGTGGAGCGGGCCGAACGCCTCGGCAGGATAGATGCATCTATGGATCGCGTCGCACGTCCCTCGGCAATGTACATGACACACTGGATCGGGTCATACGTCCTCGGCAGAAATCGTGCTTAATAATAATAATTATATGATACTTTAATAGTTTATTTCAGCTTGTGAAGCTAATTGATAAATTGAAAAATCCTTAAAATTTAATTAATTATTATTCTTGCTTGTTAAAGAATTAATTATTATTCTTGTAAAAGATATTTAATTGATAAATTGGAAAGTTTATTTGAATTGAAGGAATTTAATTAATATATGGAGAATTATTGCATTTGAAGGAATTTGATTATTTCCGCTGATTAAATAAATTATTTTAAATTCTGTAAATCATGCTGATTTAAATATCCTAGTTGTATTTCAATTATTATTATTGACCCATAATGAGTGTCAAAGTCGGCCATCTCGTCTCTACCACTTCGAGATTAGGCTTGATACTTACTGGTTACACGTTATTTACGTACTCATACTACACTTGCTGCAGTTTTTGTGCAGGACCTGAGGCAAGTACTAGTGTGGGACCTATCGTCTTACACCCACGTTATCCATGGGCATAGTGGTGAGCTGCCTTTCTGATCCGTTCTGCAACTACTAGTGTCTCTCCTTGTATTGTTTTTATTCTGTCTATTTTCATTTCAGACAGTATTTGAGGTTTTATATAATCTACTAGATGCTCATACACTTGTGACACCAGGTCTTGGCACACACATTGGTAGAATTTGAGATTTATTATTTCTCTTGGTTTTAAATTTTGTCAATGCATGCTTAATTTATTAAGCTGGCTTGCCTAGCCATAGTGTTGGGTGTCATCATGACCTATAGGTGAAATTAGGTTGTGATACATGCTATATTGGATTGTCACGCCAAGACAGTGACCCTAACTATGTAGGGGTGACCTCGGTTAGAGTGGAAAGGAACCCCTGGCCACTCGGCCAACATGGTTATTTCTTATATGAAAGCTCGACGTATGGTAGAGAAAGGGTGACTTGCCTATTTGGCTTATATTCGCGATCCCAGTGCGGATGTCCATTCTATGGACTCAGTACTAGTTGTTCCTGAATTTCCAGAAGTATTTCCTGCAGATTTGCCGGGGATGCCACCCGACAGAGATATTGACTTCTGTATTGATTTGGCTCCGGGCACTCAGCCCATTTCTATTCCACCATACCGTATGGCCCCGCCGGAGTTGAAAGAATTGAAAGAGTGGTTACAAGACTTGCTTTATCAGGGATTCATTAGACCCAGTGTCTCGTCTTGGGGTGCACCAGTATTATTTGTAAAGAAGAAAGATGGCTCTATGCGGATGTGTATAGATTATCGGCAGTTGAACAAGGCCACTATCAAAAATAAATATCCGTTGCCAAGAATTGATGACTTATTTGATCAGTTTCAGAGTGCCAAGGTATTGTCGAAGATTGATTTGAGGTCTAGTTACCATCAGTTGAAGATTAGGGAATCTGATATCCCTAAAACAGCTTTTCAAACTCGGTACGGGCATTACGAATTCTTAGTGATGTCATTTGGCCTAACAAATGCCTCAGCAACATTTATGGATTTGATGAATCGATGTTCAAGCCTTATATGGATTCTTTTGTGGTTGTATTCATTGATGATATCTTGATTTACTCCAGCAGTCGAGAGGAACATGAGCAGCATCTTTGAAGTGTGCTTCACGCCTTTAAGAATAATCAGTTATATGCCAAGTTTTCAAAATGTTAGTTTTGTTTAGACTCAGTTGCCTTTTTGGGGCATGTTGTATCGACAGAAGGCATAAAGGTGGATCCTAAGAAGATTGAGGCTGTTCACAATTGGCCTAGACCTACTTCAGTTACAGAGATCCGGAGTTTCCTGGGTTTAGCAGGTTATTATCGTCGGTTCGTGGAAGGGTTTTCATCTATAGCAAGCCTATTGACCAGATTGACCCAGAAAGGTGTCCCATTCAGATGGTCAGACGAGTGTGAGTTCAGCTTTCAGAAGCTCAAGACTGTTTTGACTACGGCGCCAGTGTTGGTATTACCCAAAGGTTCAGGATCGTATATGGTATATTGTGACGCATCTCACATTGGGCTTGGTGTAGTATTAATGCAAGATGGCAAGGTAATTGCATATGCGTCGCGACAGTTGAAAGTTCATGAGAAGAATTATCTTGTTCATCACTTAGAATTGGCAGCAATTGTTCATGCGCTGAAGATTTGGAGGCACTACCTCTACGGTGTCTCGTGTGAGGTATTTAATGATCATCGCAGCCTTCAGTATCTGTTCAAACAAAAAGATCTTAATTTGAGGCAGGGAAGATGATTGGACTTGTTGAAAGACTATGATATCACCATTTTGTATCACCCCGGAAAGGCCAATGTGGTGGCTGATGCTTTGAGTAGAAAGGTTGTGAGTATGGGCAATCTTGCGTATATTCTGGTTAGTGAGAAGCCATTAGCTGCAAATGTTCAGACTTTGGCTAATCAGTTCGTGAGGTTAGATATTTCAGAACCCAGTCGGGTTCTAGCTTGCAAAGTCACTCGGTCTTCTTTATATGAGCGCATCAGAGAGAGGCAGTATGATGATCCTCTTTTACTTGTCCTTAAGGACACAGTGCGGCACGGTGATGCCAAACAGGTTGTTGTGGGGGACGATGGGGTTCTGCGAATGTAGGGTCGTATTTGTGTGCCTAATGTAGATGGGCTTCGTGAATTAATTCTTGAAGAAACACACAGTTCCAGGTATTCTATTCATCCAGGTACCGCCAAAATGTATCAAGATTTGCGGCAACATTATTGGTGGAGGAGAATGAAAAAGGATATTGCTGCATATGTAGCTCGGTGTCTGAATTGTCAGCAAGTTATGTACGAGCATCAGAGACCTGGTGGTTTGCTTCAGAAGTTAGAAATTCCTGAGTGAAAGTAGGAACGTATCACTATGGATTTTGTTGTTGGGCTTCCACGGACTTAGAGAAAATTTGACACAGTTTAGGTCATTGTGGACAGGTTGACCAAGTCAGCACATTTAAATCCAGTGGCAGTTACCTATTCTTCAGAGAGGTTAGCTGAAATTTACATTCGTGAGATTGCCCGCCTTCACGGTGTGCCCGTGTCTATTATTTCAGATCGAGGTACGCAGTTTACCTCACATTTCTGGAGGGCTGTACAGCGTGAGTTAGGCACGCAGGTGGAGTTGAGTACAACATTTCATCCACAGACAGACGGACAGTCAGAGCGCACTATTCAGATATTGAAAGATATGCTTTGCGGTTGTGTTATAGACTTTGGAGGTTCTTGGGATCATTTCTTGCCACTTGCGGAGTTTGCTTATAATAATAGCTACCAGTCGAGCATTCAGATGGCTCCATGTGAGGCATTATACGAAAGGCGATGTCGATCGCCAGTTGGTTGGTTTGAATCGGGAGAGGCTCGGTTGTTGTGTACCGATTTGGTACAGGATGCCTTGGATAAGGTCAAGATTATTCAGGATCGACTTCGCACAACTCAGTCTAGGAAAAAGAGTTATGCCGACCGTAAAGTTCATGATATTGCATTCATGGTTGGAGAAAGAATATTGCTCCGGGTTTCACCTATGAAAGATGTAATGAGGTTCAGAAAGAAGGGCAAGTTGAGCCCTAGGTATATCAGACCCTTTAAAATTCTTGCATTACCACCCAGTTTATCAGCGGTTCATCCAGTGTTCCATGTGTCTATGCTCCGAAAATATCATGGTGATCCGTCCCATGTGTTAGATTTCAGCTAAGTCCAATTGGACAAAGATTTGACTTACGAGGAGGAGCCGGTGGCTATTCTAGCCCGGCACGTCCGACAGTTGAGGTCTAAGAGTTATCCTTCAGTTCGGGTGCAATGGAGAGGTCAGCCGGTAGAGGCATCTACCTGGGAGTCCGAGTCGAACATGCGGAATAAATATCCACACCTTTTCTCCAGCTCAGGTATTAGTTTTTTCTAACTCCGTTCGAGGACGAACGTTTGATTTAGAGGTGAAAAATGTGATGACCCAAAATATCATCTTTAAATTTAATAAGTAATTCTATATTCTAAGACCTCGAAAAGCACCATTTATCATTCCCCGACTTACGTGCGCAGTCAGTAAAATTTTTCGGAAAGTTTTTATGTGAAAAATGGATTAAAATGTGAAATAAAGCTTTAAAACTCAACTGAGTTGACTTGGGTCAACCTTTTTAGCAAACAGACCCGGATCAGTATTTTGACAGTTTTGGTAGTCCGTATCGTGATTTGGGACTTGGGCGTATGCCCGCAATTTAATTTGGAGGTCCCTAGCTCAAGTTATGACCATTTAACGGAACTAGCAATTTAAAGGCTAAAGATTCTAAATTTGACCACGGGGTTGACTTTTTGATATCGGAGCCAGAATTCGATTCTGGAAATTTGAATAGCTTCGTTATGTTATTTATGACTTGTGTGCCAAATTTGAAGTCATTCCGGATTCATTTAATATGTTTTGGCACGAGGTTTGCAAATTGAAAAGTTTAAAACTCAAAGTTTGAATCGGGGTATGAATTATAATTTCAGCGTTGTTGACATGATACGAGATCTCGAGTAAGTTCGTATTATGTTATTGGACTTGTTGGTATATTCGTACAGGGTCTCGAGTACCCCGAGAGTGATACGGATTGAAATCGGATCAAGAATTGGACTTAAGCAAAATCTGATTTTTTTCCTTCTGTTGTAATTACACCTGCGGATTTTTGCCCGCAGGTGCGACCTCGCAGATGCGAGCCTTCCATCGCAAATGCGCCCAGGCGTGTCAAGGCTTCGATCGCAGAAGCAGACAGCTTCTCGCAGAAGCGTGTCCGCAGATACGTGCCAAATCACGCAGATGCGGGACTAGGCTGGCCTGGGGTCTTCGTAGGTACGATCATTTTGCGCAAAAACGGATGACGCAGGTGCGACAGGAGTGTCTGCAGATGCGGAACTTCACCCGGCAGCCTGGCATCACAAATGCGAGCTTTTTCTCACAAATGCAAGTCCGCAAATGCGGAACGTTTATCCGCAGATGCGAAAATGACTCGGCAGAGCCCATAAATTCGAAAGTCATCATTTTTACTCATTTTTGAGTTTCAAGTCTCGGATTTGGGTGATTTCAAGGGGGATTTTCACGACTTTGAATTGGGTAAGTGTTATTTAATCAAAAGTGATTATATTTCACAAATCCATGTCTATATCCATCATTTATTTCGGATTTAAATGGAAGAAATCAGATTTTTATAAAATCTTTAAAAGATGAAAAGCTAAGATCTAAAGGTCCATTTGATATCGGAATTGGACAATTTTTATATGGTTGAACTCGTATTGGAATGGGTGTTCGGATTTCGCGAGTTTTTTTGGGATTCGAGACGTGGGTCCCACTGTCAAATATTTAAATGAATATCGGATTTTTATCCGAAAAATTAGTAAATTCATATGGAATTAATTCCTATGATTCATATTGAGTATATCGAATTGTTTGTGAATGATTTGAAGCTTTCAGATACAAATTTAAAAGGAAAAGCTGTGGTTGAATAATTGATTGGAATTTGCAAAGCGAGGTAAGTATCGTGGTTAACCTTGACTTGAGGGAATAGAGCCCTTAAATTATTTATTATGTGAAATGCATGTGAACGACGTATAGGCGAGGTGATGAGTGTCTATACGTTGTGAAATTTATTGTTTGCCTGCTTACTTGAAAAATCATAAATTGTTTTAAACCATAAATTAATTGTTATAATAATTATTTTTCTCCTATTCTTTGCCAAATATTAATTCTTAAATTCCTGTAATAAATGCTACATGCTTATTTGAATTATGTGCACTAATTGCTACTTGACATTTAGCATATTAAATATTAAACTGTTTATTTTCTCCCTGATTTTTAAAATAAATTATTATTGCCATTGTTTGTTCATAAATAAATTATAATTATTGTGTGCCTTGATGTTTAATAGTTCTCATTGGACGTGGTATTTATTGGGATTTTTTTATTTACATTATGAGCTGTTTAAAGTTATATATATTGGGGGAACGGATTGCACGCCACAACGAAAATGAAAGTAAATATATCAATATTGGGGGATCAGATTGCACGCCGCAATAGACTTATTTCAAAGTTAATATTGGGGGATCGGATTGCACGCCGCAATAGACTTATTTAAAAGTCAATATTGGGGAATCCGATTACACGCCGCAACAGACTTATTTAAAAGTTTATAAATATACTTGATTGAAATAAATATATGACAGACTTGATTAAAAGGAATATATATATTGGGAGAGCGGGTTGCATGCTGCAACAGAATTAAATGTGAATATACTGTGAGAGCGGGTTGCACGCTGCAACAGAATTAATTGAAATAATAATGGATTATGACTGCTGAGTTGGCTTCAATTATTATAAATGAGTTATCTGTTTTATTTCTATTATTTGTTGTTGTCATCAATATTACGTACAGGTTAATTAAGTGAACCGCCTTAGCTTCGTCATTATTTCGTCGAGGTTAGGCTCAGCACTTACCAGTACATGGGGTCGGTTGTACTGATACTATACTCTGCACTTCTTGTGCAGATTTTGGAGTTGGTCCCAGCGGCGTACCATAGACTTGCTCGGATTCCAGCTACCAGAGGAGTTTTGAGGTATAACTGCATGGCGTCCGCAGTTCTGAAGTCCCCGTCTATTTTACTTTAGCTGTGTGTTTATTTCCAGACAGCTTTATTTTATTCAGACTTTTATTTGTATTTATTCTAGAAGCTCGTGCACTTGTGACACCAATTCTGGGATGGTATTTAGACACCGTTATTTTTATGGATTATTTCACTATATTTCAAACTTTGCTTCCGCATTTATTTCTTTGATTATTAATAATTTAAAGATTGTTTAAAAAATAGTTAATATTATTCTAACGTTGGCTTGCCTAGCAAGTAAAATGTTAGGCGCCATCACGGTCCGAATGTGAGAATTTCGGATCGTGACAGTCACATACATTAATCGTCTGATTACAAATCGAGAATTACTGATTAGTGTTGTTTTAATTTGGTCTAATCCAATTAATTACATTTCCAACCACAACTATTAGTTACATAAGTTTAGCTAGATTTCATGAGAATAACGTGGATGTCAATGTTCATATGCTAATTAGCAAATATTGGTATCTATAGCTTTTATATAAGGAGTCATAAGAAAAGAAGCATACAGAAAAGAAGAAGATATATTAGTAGTGATCGTGGATATACCTTATATTAAGACTATAGAAATTTATATGCCTTAATCACATGCATCTATGTCGAATGACAAAGTACTTGCTAAAGTATCAAAAGTTAATCCTACGCCCTAGAGTTGATTATTGCCTAATATTGAGAAGTCGCTGTTCCACCCTAAAAAAGCTAGACAGTAGTGCCCACGATAGTGCACAACAACTCGTTTTTTGCGCCAACGACAACATTGTGCGCCGATCTTCACTACCAAAATATAACTTCACAACAGGAAAATAGAGATCGCGGCCATTTGGATCCTCTTTATAGCACGTATCAAAAGGTCCAACTGGACCTTCAACCATAGGAATATCTCGTACTTCAGCTCTAAATATGTAGTGAAATATGACATAAAAATCATTTGAAAAACGAGTAAAAGTTGTGCCTGTATTCAAGACGACCCCACCGCTCGTATCTCTTTTGAAACGCCACCATGATGGCTTAACCGGGACTGCCCTATCATTAATAAAAACTTTATAAAGTTTTACAAAATAAAGTGTAGGGTACCTATAATTTGGTAATAATTTTGCTGATGTTGCTCTAGGCCACGGAGTTTTATGGAAACCAATTGTAGATCCCTTTCTTGAATAAAAACTCGGTAAACACATGGAAAATAGGCTCGCCCCAAATTGCGATGGTAAAGAATATCCATCTAGTTTTATTGAGTTTACTCTACGTCCAAGGCCAGCAATCCCAGAATACGTACCAGTGAAATTTCTTTCACCGATTTAATCTTTGCTACATCCAAAAGTAACCCTAATTGGTCTTTGGTCTAAAACAAAAGTAATCACATCAATTGAGAAAATAGTTGAAGTTAAAAGGTGAATATGAAGGAGGTTTTCCATTGCTATGGAAAATTTTGATTTGAAATATTTCCACTACGTCTTGTAATCATCTATATACTGGTTTAAATTTCTGTAACCTTTCCAACCTTATATATGCCTAAAATAGGAATGAAAAAATCAGAGTTAATTATTGAGATTTGAATATCTTTTAGAAGCAATAGTGTAAACAAGTATGAAAGGGATTAATTAGTTCTCAATAAAATAAATTTTAAATATTTTGCCCTATTTTGCCTTTACTTATTAAGAGGATGATCAATACGGTTTGGCATCCAATATTGATTTTGTTAAATAAATGAAATTTGGCAGGAAAATCCTTCGTAAATTGAGCATGAAATCACATCGGATAATTTAACAAAAAATTAGTTGGGAAACTATACAATTTAGGAACATTATTAATGTAGCTTCACAATTCACATTGTATTAAGCATAAATGCTTATGTACTCGGATAAAAACTTATCTAACATACAGGCGCATAACACATATTTGCACATATACCTTTTCACTTTACCATGGTTAATTAACATGTATTTTCATCTCATTAGATCATTTAACAACGGTAATTTGATATCGGTTTAAGAAATATTTCATTGCCTGAAACTGCAAGCAGAATTTAAATTAAAAAGATGGAGATAAAAAAATGAATATTGATGAAGTGTTCCACTGGTAAATTGCTTTGATTTGGGGTAATCTTCATTTATTCTTTCCAACAATATGTCAAAAATGGGAGGGAATACCAGAATTAAATACACAGATTTGATTCCATTTGAGAAGCAATTGGTGTGAACAAGTAGGATTCAGATAAGCTCTCAATAAAGCCAATATTAAATTATTTAGCTCTTTTTGCCATTTCTGTAGTTGTTAAAAGATTCAGAGTTTGATCTCTATACTAGTATACTCCATCTTCATTTTATCAAATGAAATGAAGTAGTATTTAATTTTATAGGAAAATAGTTCCAAACTACAACAGGAAATCTCAGTTGTTTAATTGAAGATTGAAAATTATCAGTTGAAGTTTAAAGAATATATTTTTTAAGGACAGCCCGGTGCACAAAAAGAATTATTATTTTTTTTTCTTTTATTGCTTAATGCGTGAGGAATTGGCAATTCACTTATTACATTAATTCGGATTTGCGCGGTATAAGCCCACAAAGAGTTAATTCGGCTCTACGTGTAAGCTCACAAGGAGTAAAACACTCTCTATTAAAAGGCCATGTATTTTAAGAGCTTGAGTTGAAACCTCTAATTAAGGGTGAAAAATATTTAATCATCTCACCACATTGGGTTAAGGATGATTTGCACAAATACAATGCTTCGATGCTGCTATTATTGATTTTTTGATCTCGTTTGCTCCATGGCAGAACTTTAAGTTTAACAAGTGTTGCCCGTGCTTACCTCATAGGCAATACTTTATACTTTTTGACCTTAAAAATTTACCCATGGGACAAGCAGAGATCAAAAAATTAAGACCATCTATTTTCAAGTTCATTGGGTGTAATTATAGGGTTAAAGGGAGCATATGTCAAGTAAGGGGCGATTTGCAAGAATGGCCTTGGAAGTAGATGATCTTGATTTTTTTAATCCTAGTTGCTCCATAAGCAGAACTTCAAGTTTAACAAGTGTTTTTCCTCACTTGCTGCATAGGTAGTACTTTTAACTTTTGACCTTAAAGGTTTTCCCATAAAATAAGCGGGGGTCAAAAAATCAAGACCATCCGTTTTCAAGGTCATTAAATGTAAGCCCATCAATATTTCGCTTGACTTGTTTCAATTAGCCTTTTTAAAATGGAGAAGACTAAACCACTGCATTATTGAATGTGATTTTCGTACTATTTGAAATGACCAAGTCAAGATTAAGAGACAATAACAGCAATATGTACACCAACTCATTATATAACAGCAAAAAAAGAAGCTAACAAAAGTCCAAATGCATCAAAACACTAGTAGGAAAATGATAAACAAATTATATTAGGTGAATAAACTCTTATTACTTTACAATATAAATCTCCCATCAAAATGTAAAGACAAACAAAGATAAAAGAAAATCCTACTTTTTTTATACTTTGCTATACTCAAAATTCCACTGCAATTCAACTTCTTCTCCATGATTCTTCTTGCAATGAAAATAGAGCACAGTATATGCCACTAAACACAAGAAACTAACCAAAGAAGAAAAATTAACCAGAAATAAAGACACAAGTGTCTGGTTAATTACTCCTTTTGCACCTAGGTTCATCTTCAAATAACTTTTGTACAATAATAATGAAACTATAGAAAATAAGACATTTAAAATAAATCCATGTAATCTCTTCCCCTTAATAAGTGATCCAGCTTTTGCTATTGCCTTAATTCCATAATAATTTTCTTCAACCACTGAAATAATTAAAGCCAATATCCAAACAACCGATAAATATTGAAAGAAGAAGAAAGAAATTATTCCAACAAAGATTGCTATGGAGAAAAGGAAAATATTGGAAGTGGAAATTAAAAGAGGACTTAGCAAAAATAAGATAATAAAAATGTAACCAATACCGAACATTTTCGTGTATAATCCAGTTATAATTGCATATTTAAATGCCCTGGAAATTCTTAAGACAAAGTCTTTGAGAGAAATATTGGTATTATTATAAGAAATGAAAGATAATATAATTGTTGCAATTGCATATAGAAAAGAGATGAAAAATAGAATAATAACAAGTGCAACATATAAAGTGAGAAGAATTTGGAAATCCTCTTTAATATCAGCAAGAATTTTGGTGATTTTAAAGGTATTAGAGGTTGAAATAGATAAAATTGATACCTTGAGAGAAATATCATGGATCAAGAATTTAAGTTTGAAATTCAAAATTGAGAAGAGGATAGAGGAAATAAGAAAATAAAGAAAACTTGTTAGTGCTAATAACTTTTTATTTCTTGGAAGAAGTTGAAGGGATTCTTTGAGAATTGAGAGAAAACCAAAAAACTCCATGCTAGCTATTTTTCAAGGCCCAAATATTTTTGAGAGTCCTTAATTTGTTTGGACTAAATAATAGCATTAGCTTGCTATTTATATTGCTTCTACGTTAGTTGGTACTAATTTATTCAATTAGTAAGATATTAATTTGTGTACTCAGTCAACATTGACTAAATCAAAGTAGAGTACAAAAGATTGATGTACCATTTTATTTTCTTATTATTAATGTGGTATCTGTATGTGTATACTTCTACTTATTCTATTGGATATCTGTGTAGTTATGGTAACTTTGCTCCCAATACTAAAAGATATGAAGGGAAATCACCTTTTGTTTGCTTGAATTTGAACCCGATATCACATGGTCTCTCTTCTAACTTTATTGATCATTAAACTACACTCTTACAATTGTTGTACAACTTCTAATTTTCTAATACAAGACATTAGGTCGTAACTCTTATTCTCTTGAATATATGTTTATTTCCTAGAAATTAACAATTGACTATAAATATTTTTGACCTTTTCCTATTTGGCTTTGTCAAAATCACAATAGTCAACATTCAAGACGTATCTTTTTAATCTACGATAATGGCCATTAGGTCCTTGATTGTGACTAGTTATTTATTTTAAGTACTGAAATAAACCAACTACTATGTGTTAAAATTTAAATGGGTCCATGAAAATAATCAATGGCATAGGATCCGCAAAATATCAAAATATTGTTATGTACACTGTTTTAAAAGGCGTGAGCGTAAGGCGGAACATTTTACATATGCCTCAGCGAGGCGTAAGCCCCGAGGCGCGGGGCGTAAGCCCCATATGTATTTAATTTTTAATATTTTATAAAATAATATAAAGACGGTTAATATTTATAAACAGATAAAATTGCATAAAAATTGAAGAAAACTATATATATATGGGCTCCATCCCCACAAAAAACTAATCAAAACAATCTATTATACGTTATTTACAAGCACAAGTAATTTGAGTCTAAAAGAATAAAGTTTTCTATATGGAGGAACAAAAAGGATGATTAACCTGCAATTTGAACTTTGAATTTATTGTTATGAAGAAAAATATAGTTCTCTTTGTATTTGTAAAAAAAATTAAACATTCGTTGCTTTTGGGAGATACTAGCAGATTAGCGGACAAGATAAAAATTTGAAAAAACCATGAATTAGGGCTTAAATCAATAAAAAGGTCTTTACTTTTAAATTTAATACTTTTGAGTTACTTTTTAAACCTTTTGAGTAATTACCAAACTGACTTTTGAGAATTTAGGTATTATATGAAGGACTAATTCAACAAATTTTATTTTAATTTGAAAAAATCTCTAGGGCTTACTCCTTACTAAAAAAACGCGCCCCGAACGCCCGGGTGTACGCCCCGAACGCCCGGGCGTACGCCCCAAATTGCGGGGCATACGTCTCTTGAGACTTTCGCCCCACACCATCGCCCCGGGGCATTTTTGGTAAGCCTCGCCCCGGGGCTCGCCCCAGAAACGCCTTTTAAAACAGAGGTTATGTAAGATAGTAATGTGGAAGTCAATTAACGTGGTAAACAAGTTTGAATAAGAAAAAAGAAAAAGTTTAGACCAATATTATTTTTTATTAATATGTGTTTAATAAACTTATATTTTTTATTTTTTATTTTTGTTTAATAAACTTATTTTTTAAATGACTTTTTTTAATATTTTGCTTCACGGGCCAGCTCAAAAAGGTTCTTCCATGTATTTAAAGAACCATCAATTGCAACCATTTACTAAACAGTCGATACAAAAGGGATAACGAGACGAAAATTGTAATGATCCGACCGGTCGTTTTGCTTTCTAAATTTTCATTACCCTAAATAAGACCCCCCCCCCCTCCCCGTATGTGCTTTTATTGTTTCATGACTTGCGGGAATGATTAGTTCGGGTTTGGAAGGGTTCGGGTTGAAATCGGAACACTAAATTTCTTAATAGTGGCTTCAAAAGATTAAGCTTGACTTGGGTTGACATTTTTAGTAAACGACCTCAGAATCGGGATTTGACGATTCCAATAGGTTTGTATGATGATTTTGGACTTGGGCGTGTATTCGGATCGGGTTTTGGATGACCCGGGAGCATTTCAGTGCCTAAAGTTGAAAGTTTGCTCATTGAAGGTTTTAATGTTCTTTAAATTTGATTTGAAGTAGGTTTTGATCTTATCGAGGTCCGTTTTAAATTCCGAGCCTAAGAATAGCTTCGAATGGTGATTTAAGACTTGCTCGCAAAATTTGGTGTCATTTCGAGTAGTTTAAGTATGATTCGGCGCGTTCGGAGCAAGTTGGAAGAACTTGAAGTTCATAAGTTGATTTGATTTGGTTTGGGTTGTAATTCTTAGTTTTAATGTTGTTTTACCCATTCCGAGGGTTCGAGAGAGTCCGTCTTATGTTTACAAACTTGTTGGTATGTTTGGACGAGGCCTCGAGGGCCTCGGGTGCTACTCGGACGATGCACGGATCGAGCTTGGGCTTGAAAGGAGCTGCTGGTGCACCAGTTCTCGTGTGCCCGCACCTGCGAGCTTTTGGCCGCAGGTGCGAGCTCTTGGCTGCAGAAGCGGTTTTGGGCGAGTGGCCTACAGAAGGTGAGGAACTTCCACAGAAGCGGCCTTACTTATGCGATGAAAAGGCCGCAGGTGCGAGAAGAGGCTGGCCAGGCCTGGATCACAGATGCGCTCCACTTTCAGCAGAAGCGGGGGACCGTCCGCAGAAGCGGAGTCAGCTAGCCTAGGCCAGGACCGCACCTGCAATGGATTTTCCGCAGGTGTGGCACTGCAGATGCGGCGAATTCTCCGCAGAAGCGGAAGTCGCTGGGAGGCAGTGAGGTCCATTTAATATGGGACTTAGGCAATTTTGGTTCAGTTATTTCACTTCTTGGGCGATATTTGGAGCTTCCTAGAGAGGGATTTCCACCTAGCTTTTGAAGGTAAGTAATTCCTACCCAATATAAGTTAACTACATAGATTATGGGTAGATTTTAACATGTAAAATTGTGAAAATTGTGGGTTTATTTGAAAAATATAGGTTTTGATAAAAATGGGATTTAACCACGAAAATGATTATGGAATTAGGTGAAAATTATATATTTGACTTCGTGAGGTTATGGGTAACAATTATCTTTGAAATATTTCGAAATTCGGGATTTTTAATTCCCTACGCGAGAGGACATGGATTTCTCAGAGATATTAAATATTCATAAATTCTTCCCCAAAATAAGAATTTTTAATTGGAAGTTTCCAACTTTAAAATCGGATTGTTCGGCACCGAGTTGAGGCTTTAAAATAAATTTGTGGGCTGGAAGTGAGCTTGATAACGAGGTAAGTCTCTTGCCTAACCTTATAAGAGGGAACTCATCCCCTTAGGTGTATTTTGTTGTGAGTTATTTGTGTAGGGAGCTACGTACGCACTTGGTGATGAGAGTCCGTGCGTAGCTATACTTCATGAGATGTCCGGGTAGTCTTAGATTTACATCATGCCTTAATTGTACTGTAATATTTGTTATGTACATTAATTATCTTAAGTAGGGCTGAGACTAAAGATTTTAAAGTTGGAAACTTCCAATTAAAAATTCTTATTTTGGGGAAGAATTTATGAATATTTAATATCTCTGAGAAATCCATGTCCTCTCGCGTCGCAAGTACTTCCGCGAGCGAGGTAAACTTCTCTATTCTCATGGGAGCAGGTCGTTCGCCTCGGTAGTGTAATAGATGCATCTATGATTCGTGACGTTCGACCCTCGACAGTGCACACAGTATATTTTTGGATCGGGTCGTACAACCTCGGTATAAATCGTTCGTGATAATACTCGGAGCCTGATTGCACTCGATATTACTTTATGGTTTGAGAGCTTATAATTTATTTATTGACAGAAATTGATTTGGGGTTAATAGAATTTGGATATAGATTATGGAACTTATTTTTAGTTAATGGGTCATTTATTCACTATTTGACGTTGTGTTATTGTTACTATTTCCATGTCTCATATTTGTTTAGAATTTCTGTATTTTATTGTTGGCCCATAGTAAGTGTCGATGTCGACCCCTCGTCACTACCTCTTCGAGGTTAGACTGGATACTTACTAGGTATATGTTGTTTATGTACTCACGCTACACTTCTGCACTAATCGTGCAGGATCTGAGGCAGGTGCATCTGGTAGTCATCCCGGCACGCACCCCTGATACTTCGAGACTTAGTGGTGAGCTGCTTTCCGAGACCGTTCTGCAGTACCCGGAGTCTCCCTTTTGCCTTTATTGTCCGTCTACCCTATTTCGGACAGTAATTAGTGTTTTGTATATTCTTCTAGTAGCTCATACACTTGTGACACCGGGTCTTAGAAAAATATGCTAGTAGACTTTCGATGGTTTTTGAGTATTTATTTCACTATACTCATTCTTATATTTGTTTATGCTTCATTTAATTAAAATCTTTCACCTCTTACTTACTTAATAACTAAAAATCAGCTATATCGAAATTGTTAAAAGAAATAAACACATGACTAGTTCACCGTTGGATTGCCTAGCAGCGACGTTGGGTGCCATCACGACCTATAGGAGAAATTTGGGACGTGACAACATGGTATCAGAGCACTAGTTTTAAGTAGGTCTCACAAGTTATGAGCAGGCCTAATAGAGTCTTGCGGATCAGTGCGGAGACGTCTGCACTTATCTTCGAGAGGCTATAGAGTGTTAGGAAACTACTCTTTCTTCATCTCCTATCGTGCGGTTGATGTTGTGCTAAGTATATTTCTCCTATTTTATCACAGATGGTGAGGACGCGTGCGACCGATGTACCCGATCATGGAGGAGCTTCTCCCCCTGTTGCTAGATGCCGAGGGAAGGCTCCAGCTCGTGGCAGAGGACGAGGACGTCCTCGAGTTGCTCCAGCTGTGCCACCAGTGGATCCATAGAGGACCCTATTATTTCGGAGCAGGACGAGGTGCCTGCAGCAGAGTCGGCCCCAGTGGATTTCATGTCTGCACTGGGATTCCAGGAAGTCCTGGGCCGTATGCTGCGGTTCATGGATTCTATGACTCAGGCTGGTTTATTTCCAGCAGACCCATCCACATCTCAGGCGAGAGGGGGAGCACAGACCCCTACCGCTCAGGCTCCAGGGCATAGCTGTCGTATATCAGACCCTGGGCGCACTACCCGTGGAGGGAGCCTAGCCAGTTGCAGAAGCTATACCTGATCCCATACCAACTGCGACCGGCGAGCCGCAAAAACTATTAGACAGATGGACCAGGCTTCATCCTCCTGTCTTTGGAGGTGAGCGACATGAGGATCCCCAAGACTTAGATTTTCGGTGCAGGGACATATTGCACAACATGAGGATATTGGAGTCCCACGGGGTGGACTTTACCACCTTTCAGCTGGAGGGCAGGGCCCGTAGATGGTAGCAGTCCTATCTTCTCGACATACCAGCAGGTTCTCCTTCCGTGACTTGGGACCAGTTCACACGACTCTTCCTGGATAGATATATTCCACTCTCTCAGAGGAAAGAGTTGCGATTTCAGTTCGAGGAGCTCCAGCAGGGTCAGATGTCTGTGACCAACTATGAGGCGAGATTCTCTAAGTTGTCTCGCCATGTACATATAATACTTCTGACCGATGCAGAGAGGGTGCGGAGGTTTTTTGCAGGGTTGCACTCTGGTATCCGGGCCACCATGGACCGGGAGGTTGAGATGGGGACTTCTTACGAGCTAGTTGTGGAGATAGCTCGGAGGATCGAGGGTGTTCGTCAGCAGAGCCAAGAGCAGATGCCTCGAGACAAGCGGTTCCGTTATTCCGTAGGGTTCAGTGGTGCTCCGTTTGGGGGCATAGGTCAGTTTGGGATAGGTCAACCTAGAAGGTCCACATATCCAGCACTACCGCCTCCTCGGGGTGCTCCAGTGCAACCCTATTTCAGCACCATGCTAGAGATCAACTACCGCCCACCAGCTATTCAGGGTTCCTCTAGTGGGTATTCAGGCTATCAGGGTCAGACTTCAGGTCAGTAGTCCACTCTTCCGATGTGTTGTTACGAGTGCCGGCATCCTGGCCACATGAATAGGTTTTGTTCCAGAATTCGGGGCAAGGTAGTACAACAGGGTCACCGGCCTATGATTACAGCACCAGCTGCCGCGCTAGCCATCCGGCCGCCTAGAGGCAGAGGGCAAGTAGGTAGAGGTCGTCCTAGAGGTGGAGGCCAGACAGGTGGAGGCCAGTCAGGTGGCGCTCCAGCTAGGTTCTATGCTTTTTTGTCCAGACCAGATGCAGTGGCCTTAGATGCCGTGATCACAGGTATTATTTCTATCTACGGTAGGGATGCCTCGGTACTATTTGATTCAGGGTCTACATATTCATATATTTCATCTTTGTTTTCTCATTTCCTGGGTGTCCCTCGTGAGTCCTTGGGCGATCCTATTTATGTATCCACTCTAGTGGGAAATTCTATTATTGTGGATCGGATCTACCGGTCCTACATTGTTACTTTCTGTAGTTATGAGACTAGAGCGGATCTTCTGTTGCTCGATAGGACCGACTTTGAGATCATCTTGGGCATGGATTGGTTGTCTCAATATCATACCGTCCTTGATTGCCATGCCAAGACTATTACCTTGGCGATGCCAGAGCTTCCTAGATTGTAGTGGAAGGGTTCGTCTGTCAGTGCATCTAGTCGAGTTATCTCTTTTCTAAAGGCTCGATACATGGTCGAGAAGGGTTGCTTGACTTATCTAGCTTATGTTCGGGATACTACTACAGAGACTCTGACAATTGATTCAGTGCTCGTGGTCCGGGAGTTTTCCGATGTGTTTCCTTTTGATCTTCCAGGCATGCCACCAGATCATGATATCGATTTCTGGATTGATTTGGCTCCAGGTACCCATCCTATCTCTATTCCACCGTACCGCATGGCCCCGAAAGAGTTGAAGGAGTTGAAAGAACAACTTGATGAGTTGCTAGCAAAGGGTTTTGTCAGACTAAGTGTGTCGACATGGGGTGCACCGGTGTTATTCGTGAAGAAGAAAGATGGGACTATGCGGATGTGCATTGATTACCGCTAGTTGAATAAAGTTACCATTAAGAACAAGTATCTGTTGCGGTGTATTGATGACTTGTTTGACCAGTTGCAGGGTGCTAGTGTGTTCTCTAAGATCTACTTAAGATCGGGGTACCATCAGTTAAAGATTTGGGATTCAGATGTTTCGAAGACGGCTTTTCGGACTAGATATGGCCATTATGTGTTTCTAGTGATGTCCTTCGATTTGACAAATGCCCTAGTGGCATATATGGATTTTATGAACCGGGTGTTCAGGTCGTATATTGATTCATTTGTCATTGTCTTCATTAATGACATTCTGATCTACTCGCGTAGCATGGAGGAGCACGGGTGTTACACCCCATATTGTCGTATGTAAAAGTGTGTCGTGAGCAAACTAATGTAGGACAAAAAATGAGATCATCTTTAAAAATATATAAATTAAGTTAATCATGTTACCTCAGAGGTTACAAATATTGAAGATCATGAACAATAATTACAAAGAGGGTTGGAAGGTTCAAAAGCTAAAGGAATTGAAGAAAATAATGTTTCGTCGAAAGTCGACAAGTTGGGAATGTTATAACATGTACTTTTGGGGTGATACTAGGGTGCTTAACATGATAAGGAGGTTATGTTATTCGTATGATAGTCGTGTGTTATGTTTTGAAGTCAAGCGAGTGGTGGAACAAAAGTAGATGAAAGTCATCACAAGTTACGTTCATAAGTTTTACTGAAACTTTAGGTCAAATGTAACTGCAATTTTCTCCCAATATACTTATAGTTATGGGGTTTTCCACCCATCAAATTAAAGATATGTTTGTCTGTTTTCTAACGCATTAAACCGTTTGTCAATACGATATCGTAGTAGAGAGATATGGGCGTTTTTGTGAGACTTCGGAAACTGTCACCTACTTGCTTAAATGAGAGTCCAAAAATGGGCCAGTTCGGGTCGTTCAAAGAGGCCTTTTTAAAGGACTATCTCCTTCATATATTAGACTAATAATAAGGCATAATAACTAGACATAAGCTCTGGAAAAGGCCTCCCAAAAATTGCCCACAAACCCTAATTAATTTTCTTCCCATTCAAGTTCTAATTGGAGGTAAAACCTAGAGTTTGAAGAACCAAGTTAGGAGCTGAGTTATCCAACAAATAAGGTATGTTTATTGCTCTCTTTCATCCATTTTTGCTACTATAAATGCATAGTATGTCGTTCTATATTTGTAAGAACTCATGGGACGATGATCGCAAGCCGTGAGTTCGAGTTATTCACTTGTAGCAGACTGTTGTTGTTGGGCTGCGTGTTTTACTACTATTCTGTTGAGTTTTAGGGGAGGAAGGGTGTGGATAAACACCACATAAATTCAGGGTGGTGGGCTGGTCGTTCGTCATAACATTTTCGAGCTGTTTGACACTACTACGGTGGTCATTTTGTGTATGAAGAGATTGGGTGTGCTGGGTTATTTTGTAGTATTTTGTGGTGTATATAAGGTTCGAAAATAATGTATATATGTTGTTATTGTTGAGTTCTTGTGTTGTTGGTTTTATCTTGAATTTGGAGGAAGTAAGGATTATAAGGGAGATGCTGTCCGTTTTAATACAAAATAAGCTTGTCGTTCGTTGTGCGATAGTTGTACCTTTCGTAACTTAATGATAGTATTATTATCGTTGTTGTAGATTAAGGTGAGAAGAGGCGAGTTCAACTTGATGATTAGAAAGATTGTGATAAGGTATGTTAAGGCTAAACCTTTCCTTCATTTTGGCATGATCTCGTAACTACATATGTTTGACAACGAGACATAAAGAGAAGTTCGTATTCATGAATTTATTCACATTATCCTAGTCTCAGAAGTTACAGTATTCTCCCTTATCGGGACTTTATATTCAGTTAAGTATTGTTTTTTTCCAGTCAAGAGAGAAGAAGGTCTATATATAAATATATATATATAGTATTACAGTATTTTCACCACCATCGAGCTATAATCGATGGGCAAGCCCCTATTGGGCAATCTCTTATCAGATGGTAAGTTATATACCGAGCCTACTGTGGCCGAGCGCCTATGAGCGAGCCCAGGATGGCCGAGATACAGAGCCTAGTATGGCCGAGCACCTATGAGCGAGCCTGCTATGGACGAGCAGTTACACGTACCGAGCCTTATAGGGCCGAACATTTATTTTACTTACTATATTGAAGGAATTGAGTCAGTATCAACAGGTAAGTATATCTCTAGATCATATTTGGCTCCCAGTTACTTTCAGTTATTATATTATCAGTTCAGTTTCAACTTTCAATTATGCTATTGCCTTACATACTTGGTACATTATTTCGTACTGACGTCACTTTTCTGGGGACGCTACATTTCATGTGTACAGGTTCAGATAGACAGACAGGTAGACCTCCTCAGTAGGTGTTTCCTGAATTCAGCCTGATCGGTAAGCTCCGTGTCCTTCGGAATTGTCGGGTCTAGGGTTTTGTGTACATCTTCTGTATGTATGTATATATATTATGGGTAGGTTGGGGCCCTGTTCCGATCACAATACATCCATCAGTAGAGGCTTTTAGACATATCCTGTCAGCTAGTGTAGTATGTTGGGCTTGTAGGTCTGGTATGTATATTTTGTTTGTTTGTCAACTGTAGTAGTTATGACGGCCTTGTCGGCTCAGCTTTATATTGATGTTTAGTCAGCACTAGTTTTCGTTCAGTTTTATATCTTGCTTCGCAAAGTGTCTTGCAATGTGGCCCCATGGCCAAATTATGATATTCTATGTTTAGAGTCCCTTAGTCACAAGTTAGTACTCTAGGTTAGGTGAGGCACCGGGTGCCGATCTCGCCCCCCAGGTTCGGGGCGTGAATAACTTGGTATCAGAGCAGTTCTTGCCTAGGGAGTCTACAAGCCGTGTCTAGTAGGGTCTTGTTTATAGATGTATTGTGCACCACATTATATAAGCAGGGAACTACAAGGCATTTAGGAGTTGGTTACCCTTTTTTCAAATCTAAATTGTGATGTAGAACTGAATTTTAGGAAATTTGAGTTAAACTTTCGTGTTGGTGTTGCATACACAGATGACGGTGATTAGGAAAACTATAGCTGGACAGAGGGGAGATGCAGCAGCAGGTGAGGGGACCAGCAGGGTACCCCCAATAGATGGGTCCCATTCTGAGGCCCAGGGTGAGACCCCTACTCAGCCATTACCGGCTTCTCGACCACCTGAGGAGATTCCTAGGGATACCGCACACCCTGTTCCCCCTCCACTTCCATCAGATCAAGATTTGAGGAGTGCGGTGCATTTGTTGACATAGTTAGTAGCTACCCAGCAACAAGCTAGGGCATCAACTAGTGCAGGATCTTTTGAGGGGTCTGGGAATTCAAGGGTCCAAGAGTTTATTGCTTTGAGTCCCCTAGAGTTCACGGGGACATATCAAAGGGAGGACCTGCAGGATTTCATAGATCAGCTTCACAAGATCTTTCGGGTTATGCATGCCACAGAGAAAGATGCAGTTGAGCTAGCAGTTTTTTGACTCCGAGATATAAACATCCTTTGGTAGGAGGGATGGGAGAGGTCCCAGGCACGTGATGCACCTCCAGCTAGTTGGGAGAATTTTTCAGATGCCTTCCTTGACTAGTACTTACCGCGGGGGATCCGACAGGCTCGAGTCAATCAGTTTCTAGCCCTAAAGCAGGGCAATATGAGTGTTCGAGAGAATAGTTTCCATTTTGACTCATTAGCTAGATATGCACCATCCATAGTTGCTACTACGCGGGACATGATCCATAGGTTAATAGAAGGGTTGGCCCCAGAGTTAACCGAGGCATGTGCCACCGCTGTATTGCAGGATAGTATGGATATTTCTCGGATTCAGGTATTTGCTTAGAATATAGAAAGGGGTAGGCATCGACAGCAGGGTACAGAGAGGACTGAGCAAGGGTAGCGTAAGAGGATGAGATTTCCCAGGTCTCAGGAGCAGTCTTAGGGTAGTTATAGGCCCCATTACTTCGGATGGCCATCTAGGCCTCTGCCACCTCAGTTACAGGGTTACAGGTATGACCGTTATACTCAGTCAGGACAAGGTGAGAGCTCACGGTCGTCGGGTTTGCAGTGACAGCGAGGTTCAAGGCAGACATGGTCATTTCCGTCGCAGTGTGACATCTGTGGTAGAGGACACTTGGGCCAATGCCGAGCAGGTTCTGATGCTTGTTATACATGTGGGCATCCGGGACATATGATGCGAGATTGCCTAAATAGAGATTCTGGGGGTATGGCACAACCAGCGAGTTCAGCAATAGGATCATCTATGTCCGTGCATCCTTCAGGGCGCGAGTGTCAGTCTTCAGTGAGTAGAGGTCGAGCCAGAGGTAGAGGTTCCAGTTTAGGTGGTAATCAAACCAATATCTATGATTTAGCGGGTCGAGAGAACCAGGAGTCTTCACCAGGCGTTGTGACAGGTATATTGAACATTTGCTCTCACGATGCTTATGCCTTGATAGACCCAGGATCTACTTTATCATATATTACCCCATTTGTCGCGGGTAAGTTTGGTATAGTGCCTGAAATACTAAGTGATCCTTTTACGATATCTACACCGATCGAAGAACCGATTATTGCTAGACAAGTCTTCCGAGGTTGTACGGTGACAGTTTGTAGTCGTCAGACATCAACCGACCTAGTTGAGCTAGAGATGATGGGTTTTGATATTATCATGGGCATGGACTGATTAGTTTCTTGTTATGCCACAGTTGATTGCCGAGCAATGGTAGCCAAAATTCATTTTTTGGGTGAGCCAGTCCTTGAATGGGTAGGTAATACAACGACACCCAGAGGTAGGTTTATTTCCTATCTGAAGGCAAAGAAAATGATCGCAATAGGGTGCATTTATCATATTGTGCACGTTAGAGATGCAGATGTTGAGATACCTACACTTCAGTCTATTCCCGTAGTCAAAGAGTATGCAGATGTGTTTCCAGATGAGCTTCCAGGTATTCCTCTAGAGCGAGAGATTGATTTTAGCATCGATTTGCTTCCAGGAACTCAACTAATATCCATCCCACCGTATAGAATGGCACATGCCGAATTAAAGGAGTTGAAGGAGCAGTTAAAAGATTTGCTGGAGAAAGGTTTCATCAGGCCCAATACCTTACCTTGTGGTGCACCGGTACTATTTCTGCGGAAGAAAGATGGTTCGTTGAGGATGTGTATCGATTATAGGCAGCTGAACAAGGTAACTATTAAGAATAAGTGTCCACTTCCAGGGATCGATGACTTGTTTGATCAGTTGTAGGGGGCTAGATTCTTTTCAAAGATAGATTTGAGGTCGGGATACCACCAGGTCAGAGTTCGGGAGAAAGATATTTCGAAGACAGCCTTCAGGACCCGACATGGCCACTTCGAGTTCCTTATCATGTCCTTTGGGTTGACGAATGAACCCGCCGTATTTATGGACTTGATGAATAGCTATTCCGACCATTTTTAGATCTGTTCGTGATAGTATTTATTGATGATATTCTGGTTTTTCAAGTTCAGAGGATGAGCATGCGGACCACCTGCGAGCGGTACTCTAAACCCTCCGTGATCGTAAGTTATATGCTAAGATTTCTAAATGTGAGTTCTAGTTGAAGTCTGTAGCATTCTTGGGGAATATTATATCTGATGAAGGTATAAAGGTAGACACTCAGAAGATTGAGGCTGTGAAATCTTGGCCTAGACCTACCACTCCGACGGAGGTTCGTAGCTTTCTAGGCTTAGCAGGATACTACCGGAGGTTCGTAGAGGGTTTTTCTTCCCTTTCGGCACCATTGACGAAGTTGATGTAGAAAGAATAGGTTGACCTCAGCGGAGCGGAGTTTCCAAGAGCTTAAGAATAGGTTGAGCTCAACGGCAGTTCTAACACTTCCAGAGGGTCCAGAGGGTTATGCCGTGTATTGTGATGCCTCATGTGTCAGGTTAGGGTGTGTCCTGATGCAACATGGGAAGGTAATTGTGTATGCTTCAAGGCAGTTAAGGAAGCTCGAGAAGAATTATCAAACCCACGACCTCGAGTTAGCTGCGGTTTTCCATGCACTTAAGATATGGCGACATTATTTATATGGTGTTCATATGTTATATATTTACAGATCATAAAAGCCTGCAATATATCTTCAAGCAAAAAGAGTTGAATTTGTGACAGAGGCGATGGCTTGAGTTATTGAAATATTATGATGTTAACATTCTCTACCATCCAGGAAAAGCTAATGTTGTAGTAGATGCCTTAAGTCGCCGATCTATGGGTAGCTTAACACATGTAGAGGCTGAGAAAAGACAATTAACTAGAGAGATTCATCAATTGGCTTGTTTGGGGGTTCGGTTAGTAGATTTTGATAATGGTGGAGTTGTACTCCAAAACACTGCAAAATCATCTCTCACAGCTGAAGTCAAGGAAAGGCAGTACGAGGACCCATAGTTGGTCGAGTTGAGAGAGCGAGTTTCGCAGCAGAGCTCAAGGAAGATGGGTTCTCAGATACAGGGGTCTTCTGTGTATTCCAGATGTAGTAGGGCTATGAGATAGGATTATGTCAGAGGCACATTATTCGTGGTACTCCATTCATCCTGGGTCGACGAAGATGTATCATGACATTAAGGATGTGTACTGGTGGAACGATATGAAGAAGAACATGGTTGGGTTTATCGCCCAGTGTCCTAGTTTCCAGCAGGTGAAGGTAGAGCATCAAAAGCCCGGAGGACTAATGCAGACTATAGAGATCCCGACGTGGAAATGGGAGGCGATAAACATGGACTTTGTCATGGGTTTACCTCGTTCTCATCGTATGTTCGATTCTATATGGGTGATAGTTGATAGGTTCATGAAATCAGCTCATTTCCTACCGGTCAGATCTACATATACAGCAAAAGATTATGCAAAGTTATATATTAAGGGGATAGTGCGGCTACATGAAGTACCAGTATCTATTATATCTGATCGTGGGGCCTAGTTTATCGCACATTTTTGGAGGTCATTTCAGAGGGGTCTAGGGACTCAGGTGAATCTCAGCATAACTTTTTATCCACAGACTGATGGACAACCCGAGCGCACAATTCAGACGCTCGAGGATATGTTACGAGTATGTGTATTGGATTTTAAAAGAACTTGGGATGTACATCTACCTCTTAATGAGTTTGCATATAATAACAGTTACCACTCCAGTATCCAGATGGCTCCGTACGAGTCTTTGTATGGGCGTAAGTTCAAATCTCATATAGGGTGGTTTGATGTTGGAGAATCTGGGTTACATGGGCCAGACCTAGTTTAGCAGGCCGTAGAGAAAGTAAATCTTATCCGAGAGTGACTGTTGACAGCTTAGAGTCTCCAGAAATCATATTCTGACATGCGGCGACGAGACTTAGAGTTTGGGGTTAATGAGTGGGTATTCTTAAAGGTATCACCTATGAAGGGGGTGATGAGGTTTGGCAAGAAAGGCAAGCTTAGCCCACAGTATATGGGGCCTTATAGGATCATTCATAGAGTGGGCCAAGTAGCTTATGAGTTAGAATTGCTCTCAAAATTGGAGTCAGTCCATCCAGTTTTTCACGTATCTATGTTATGTAAGTGCATTGGTGATCCTACCAGAGTGGTTCCCACGGATGATGTATAGATTACGGAGGACTTGTCATACGAGTAAATTCCAGTTGCCATCCTAGACCGACAAATCTGCAAGCTACGAAATAAGGAGGTAGCCTCCGTGAAGGTTTTATAGAGAAGCAAGAATGTGGAAGAGATGACGTGGGAAGCGGAGGAAGAAATGAAGTCTAAATACCCCGACCTATTTCAAACTGAAGATATGGCTAGATGGGATGCTACACAATAACTCTATTCAGGCTAGTAGGTCATCAGGTAAGCTCTTATTTCTTGACTTTCAGTATTTATGATTTATGGTTGTGTGAGGCAAAGTGTTGGTATTTATAGACATTGGCCATGTGTGGCATGCATAGTATGTTCTCTTGCTGCATGCAGGTTGGTTTTAGTCTAGTGCACGGAGGAGACTTTGGCAAAAATTTTCCAAAGACTCTAAGAGTAAACATTCGAGGACGAATGTTCCCAAGGGGGGAATGATGTTACACCGTATATTTTCATACGTAAAAGTGCGTCGTGAGCAAACTAATGTAGGATCTAAAATGAGATCATCTTTCAAAATATATAAATTAAGTTAATCGTGTTACCTCGGAGGTTACAAATGTTGAAGATCATGAATAACAATTACAAATAGGGTTGGAAGGTTCAGAAGCTAAAGGAATTGAAGAAAATAATGTTTCGTCGAAAGTCGACAAGTTGGGAATGTTATAACATGTACTTTTGGGGTGATACTAGGGTGCTTAACATGATAAGGAGGTTATGTTATAAGTTATGTTAGTCGTATGATAGTCGTGTGTTATTTTTTGAAGTCAAGCGAGTGGTGGAACAAATGTCGATGAATGTTATCACAAGTTACATTCATACGTTTTACTGAAACTTTGGGTCAAATGTAACTGCGAGTTTCTCCCAATATACTTAGGGTTATGGGGTGTTCCACCCATAAAATTAAATATCAATGAGTCTATTTTCTAACTCATTAAACCATGTGTCAATACGATATTGGAGTAGAGAAATATGGGTGTGTTTGCGCGACTGCGCAGACTGTCACCTACTTGCTTAAATGAGAGTCCAAAAATGGGCCAGTTCGGGTCGTCCAAAAATGGGCCAGTTCGGGTCATCCAAAGAGGCATTTTTAAAGTCCTATCTCCTTCATATATTATACTGATAATAAATCATAATAACCAGACATAAGCTCTGCAAAGATCCTCCCAAAAATTGCCCACAAACCCTAATTGATTTTCTCTCCCTTTCAAGTTCTAGTTGGAGGTAAAACCTAGAGTTTGAAGAACCAAGATAGGAGCTGAGTTATCCAACAAATAAGGTAAGTTTACTGCTATATTTCATCCATTTCTTATGCTGTAAATGCATAGTAAGTCATTCTATATTTGCAAGAACTCATGGGACGGTGATCGCAAGCCGTGAGTTTGAGTTATTCACTTGTAGCAGACAGTTTTGTAGACTTTTTTGTGTTGCTGTTGGGCTACATGTTTTACTACTGTTTTGTGGAGTTTTGGAGGAGGAAGGGTGTGTAGAAATACCACATAAATTCAGGGTGGTGGGCTGCTCGTTCGTCATAATATTTTCGGGTTGTATGACACTACTACGGCAGTCGTTTTGTGTATGTAGAGATTGGGGTGTGTTGGGCTGTTTTGTAGTATTTTGTGGTGTATATAAGTTTGGAAAATAATGTATATATGTTGTTATTGTTGAGTTCTTTTGTTTTTTGTGTTATCTTGAATTTGGAGGAAGTAAGGATTATAGGGGAGATGCTGTCCGTTTTAATACAAAATAAGTGTGTCGTTCGTTGTGGAATAATTTTGTACCTTTCGTAACTTAATGATAGTATTATTATCTTTGTTGTAGATTAAGGTGCAAAGAGGCGAGTTAAACTTGGTGATATGAAAGATTGTGATAAGGTATGTTAAGTCTAAACCTTTCCTTCATTTTGGCATGATCCCGTAACTACATATGTTTGACAACGAGACATAAAGAGAAGTTCTTATTCATGAATTTATTCACATTATCCTAGTCTCGGAAGTTACAGTATTCTTCCTTATCGGAACTTTGTATTCAGTTAAGTATTGTTTTCTTCTAGTCAAGAGAGCAGAGGGTCTACATATATATATATATATATATATATATATATATATATATATATATATATATATATATAGTATTATAGTACTTTCACCACCATCGAGCTATAATCGATGGGCAGCCCCCTATTGGGCAACCTATGATCAGATGGTAAGTTATATACCAAGCCTATTATGGCCGAGCGCCTATGAGCAAGCCTAGTATGGCCGATATACAGAGCCTAGTATGGCCGAGCGCCTATGAGCGAGCCTACTATGGCCGAGCAGTTATACGTACCGAGCATTATAGGGACGAACATTTATTTTACTTACTATATTGAAGGAGTTGAGTCATTATCAACAGGTAAGTATATCTCAAAATCATCTTTGACTCCCAGTTACTTTCAGATATTATATTATCAGTTCAGTTTCAGCTTTCAGTTATGTTATTGCCTTACATACTCGGTACATTATTTCATACTGACGTCCCTTTTCAAGGGACGATGCTTTTCATGCGTGCAGGTTCAGATAGACAGACAGGTAGACCTCCTCAATAGGTGTTTCCCGAGTTCAGTCTGATCGGTTAGCTCTACGTCCTTCGGAGTTGCCGAGTCTAGGGTTTTGTATACCTCTTTTGTATTATTGTATATATACTATGGTTAGGTCGGGGCCTTGTTCCGATCACAATACATTCATCATTAGAGGCTGGTAAACATATCATGTCAGCTAGTGTAGTATGTTGGGCTTGTAGGCCTGGTATGTATATTTTTTTGGTTTGTTAGGTGTAGTAGTTATTATGGCCTTGTCGGCTTAACTTTATATTGATGTTTAGTCAGCGCTAGTTTTCGTTTAGTTTTATATCTTGCTTCGCAAAGTATCTTGCAATGTGGTCCCATGGCTAAATTAGGACATTATATGTTCAGATTCCCTTAGTTGCAAGTTGGTATGCTAGGTTAGGTGAGGCGCCAGGTGCCGGTTTCTCCCCCTAGGTTCGGGGCGTGACAACGAGCATTATTTGAGAGTGGTGCTTCAGACCTTGCGGGAACAGAAGCTATATGCTAAGTTCTCCAAGTGTTAGTTTTGGTTAGATTCTGTAGCATTCTTGGGGCATGTTGTATCTGGCGAGGGTATTAAGGTAGATCCCAAGAAGATCGAGGCAGTTCAAAGTTAGCCTCGTCCTACCACAGCGACCGAGATCAGGAGCTTCTTAGGGTTAGCAGGTTATTATCGTCAGTTCGTGGAGGGCTTTTCATCTATTGCAACAACTTTAACCAGATTAGCCCAGAATGGTTCTCCATTCCGATGGTTCGATGATTGTGAGGCGAGCTTTCAGAAACTCAAGACCGCATTGACTTCAACACCAGTGTTAGTGTTGCCTTCTGGTTCGGGGATGTATACTGTGTATTATGACGCTTCCCGCGTTGTCCTGGGTTGTGTATTGATGCAGGAGGGGTGAGTTATTGCATATGCTTCAAGTCAGTTGAAGCCCCACGAGAAGAATTACCCCGTACATGATTTGGAGTTGGTCGCGATAGTTCACGCTCTTAAGATTTGGAGGCATTATATTTATGGGGTGTCCAGTGAGGTATACACTGATCATCGCAGCCTGCAGCATTTCTTCAAGTAGAGGGATCTCAATTTGAGTCAGCACAGGTGGCTTGAGTTACTAAAAGATTATGATATTACCATCCTTTATCATCTCGGCAAGGCGAATGTGGTTGCGGATTCCTTGAGCAGAAAGGTAGAGAGTATGGGTAGTTTGGAATTCATTTCAGCATAGGAGAGGCCATTAGCTTTGGACATTCAGTCCTTGGCTAACAAACTTGTGAGGTTGGATATTTCAGAGCCCGGTCAAGTTCTTGCATGCGTCGTCATCCAGTCTTCACTATCCGAGCAAATCAAGGCTCGCAAGTACGACAATCTGCACTTATTGGTTCTCAGAGAAACGATACTACAATGTAGTGCCAAGGAGGTTACTATCGGTGAGGATGGTGTTCTGCGACTCCAAGGTCGTCTATGTGTCCCTAATATTGATGGGTTGAGGGAAAGGATTCTAGAGGAGGAACACAGTTCTCAGTATTCTATTCACCCAGGTGCTACGATGTATCGCGATATGAGGCAGCATTATTGGTGGTGGCCGATGAAGAAGGACATAGTCAAGTATGTAGTGAGGTGTCTAAATTTCCAGCATGTTAAGCATGAGCATCAGAGGCCAGGTGGCCTACTCCAGCAGATGGTTATACCTGAGTGGAAATAGGAGCGCATCACTATGGAGTTCATAGATAGGCTGCCGCGGACCTTGAGGAAGTTTGATGCAGTTTGGGTCATTGTTGATAGGCTGACTAAGTCAGAACACTTCATTCCGGTTGTGACCACGTATTTTTCAGAGAGATTGGCCCAGATTTACATTCAGGAGATTTTTCGGTTGCATGGTGTGCCTGTTTCTATCATATCAGATAGAGGCCCTCAGTTTACTTTGCATTTCTGGAGGGCAGTACAGAGTGAGTTGGGGACCTAAGTGGAGCTCAACACAGCCTTTCATCCGCAGACCGATGGGTAGTCAGAGTGGACGGTTCAGATCTTGGAGGATATGCTCAGAGCATGTGTGATTGACTTCGGAGGGCAGTGGGATCGATTCTTGCCATTGGCTGAGTTTGATTACAACAACAGTTATCAATCAAGCATCGAGATGGCTCCATTTGAGGCTTTATATGGACGGCGATTTTGTTCGCCCATCGGATGGTTGAGCCCAACGAGGCTAAGTTATATGGTACTGATTTGGTGAAGGATTACTTGAAAAAGGTAAAGTTGATTCAGGAGCGATTTCGCACAGCACAGTCCAGACAGAAGAGTTACGCAGATTAGAAGGCACGTGACTTATCATTTATGGTGGGCGAGAAGGTTCTCTTGAAAGTGTCACTGATGAAGGGAATCATGAGGTTCGAGAAGAAGGGCAAGTTGAACCCAAAGTTTATAGGTCCATTTGAGGTGTTGAGGCAAGTTAGGGAGGTTGCTTATGAGTTTGCTTTGCCTCCCAGTCTATCGGGAGCTCATCCAGTCTTCCACGTATCTATGCTCCGGAAGTATCATGCCGACAGGTCGCATGTGCTAGACTACAACACGGTTCAGCTAGATGAGAGCCCGAGTTACGAGGAGGAGCCAGTTGCCATTGTTGACAGGCAGGTCTATCAGTTGAGGTCCAAGAAGATTTCTGCGGTAAACATTCAGTGGAGGGGTCAACCAGTCAAGAAGGTGACTTGGGAGACCAAGGAAGACATGCGGAGCAGATATCCACACTTATTCGGCATTCCAGGTTCGATTCTAGACCCGTTCGAGGATGAATGTTTGTTTAAAAGGTGGAGAATGTAACGACCCGACCGGTCATTTTGCTTTCTAGATTCCTGTTCCCCTAAATAAGACCCCGTATGTGCTTTTACTGTTTCATGACAAGCGGGAATGGTTAGTTCGGGTTTGGAAGTGTTCGTGTTGAAATCAGAACACTAAGTTCCTTAATATTAGATGAAAAAGGTTAAGCTTGACTTGAGTCAACATTTTTAGTAAACGATCTCGAAACTGGGATTTGACGATCCCAATAGGTTCGTATGCTGAATTTGGACTTGGGCGTGTGTTCAGATTGGATTTTGGATGACCCGGGAGCGTTTCGGCACCTAAAGTTAGAAGTTGGCTCATTGAAGGTTTTAAAGTTCTTTAAATTTGGTTTGAAGTAGGCTTTGGTGTTATTGCGGTCCGTTTGGAATTTCGAGCCTAGGAATAGCTGTATATGGTGATTTAAGACTTGCTCGCAAAATTTGGTGTCATTCGGAGTAGTTTAAGTATGATTCGGCGCATTCGGAGCAAGTTAGAAGAACTTGAAGTTCATAAGTTGATACGCAAAATAGCTCTGTTGGTATGTTTGGACGAGGCCTCGGGTGCTACTCGGACGATGCACGGATCGAGCTTGGGCTTAAAAGGAGCTATTGGTGCACCAGTTCTGTTGTGCCCGCACCTGCGAGCTTTTGGCCGCAAGTGCGAGCTCGTGGCCGCATAAGAGGTTTTGAGCAAGTGTCCAATGGCCCACAGAAGCGGAGTAACTTCCGCAGTAGCAGCCTCGCTTATGAGATGAAAAGGCCGCAGGTGCGAGAAGAGGCTGTCCAGGCCTGTACCGCAGATGCACTCCACTTTCCACAGAAGAGGGTCCGAAGAAGTGGGGGACCGTACGCAGAAGTGGAGTTAGCCAGCCTGGGCCAGGACTGCACCTGCGATAGATTTTTCGCAGATGTGGCCAATTCTCCACAAATACGGACTTAGACCATTTCGGTTCATTTATTTCACTTCTTAGGTTATATTTGGAGCTTCTTAGAGAGGGATTTCCACCTAGCAATTGAAGGTAAGTACTTCCTACCCAATGTAAGTTAAATACATAGATTATGGGTAGATTTTAATATGTAAAATTGTGAAAATTGTGGGTTTAGTTAAAAAACCTAGGTTTTGATAAAATTGGGATTTAACCATGAAAATTATTATGGAATTGGGTGAAGATTATATATTTTAGTTCGTGAGGTTATGGTTAACAATTATCTTCGAACAATTTTAGAATTCGGGCACGTGGGCCCGAGGGTAAAATTTAGGAATCTTCCAATATGGGTTGGGTAATTACTCTAATAGTTAAATTATGAACTTTTGACCATGTGTCGACTAATTTATATAATATTTGAATAGTTTCGGATTGTTCGGCACTGAGTTGAGGCTTTAAAACGAATTTGTGGGCCGGAAGTGAGCTTGATAACGAGGTAAATCTCTTGCCTAACCTTGTAAGAGAGAACTCATCCCCTTAGGTGTATTTTGTTGTGAGTTATTTGTGTGGGGAGCTATGTACACATTTGATGACGAGAGTCCATGCGTAGCTATATTTCATGAGATATCCGGGTTGTCTTAGATTTACATCATGCCTTAATTGTACTGTCATATTTGTTGTGTACATTAATTATCATGAGTAAGGCTGAAACTAAAGATTTTAAAGCTGAAAACTTTCAATTTAAAATTCTTATTTTGGGGAAGAATTTATGAATATTTAATATCTCTGAGAAATCCATGTCCTCTCGCGTCGCAAGTACTTCCGCGAGTGAGGTAAACTTCTCTATTCTCATGTGAGCGGGGCATTAGCCTCTGCAGTGTAATAGATGCATCTATGGTTCGTGCCGTTCGACCCTCGACAGTGCACACGGTATATTTTTGGATCGGGCCGTACGACTGCGGCATAAATCATGCGTGATAATACTCGGAGCCTGATTACACTCGATATTACTTTATGGTTCAAGAGCTTATAATTTATTTAATGACAAAAATTGATTCGGGGTTAACAGAAATTGGCTAGAGATTATGGAATTTATTTTCAGTTAATGGGTCATATATTCATTGTTTGACGTGTTATTCTTACTATTTCCATGTCTCATATCTGTTTAGAATTTTGTATTTTATTGTTGGCCCATAGTAAGTGTCGATGTCGACCCATCGTCACTACTTCTTCGAGGTTAGACCGGATACTTACTGGATACATGTTGTTTATGTACTCACGCTATACTTCTGAACTAATCGTGCAGGATCTGAGGCAGGCGCATTTGAAAGTCATCTCGTCGTGCACCCCTGATACTTCGAGATTTAGTGCTATCACGACCCAAAACCTAACCCGTCGTGATGGCGCCTATCGTGTAGAAACAGAGTCTACTACAGTCTGTGTCAAATGCCAATACAAGAGAGAAAAGATAATACGAAAGGAGAAACAAGGACTGCGGACACCGGCAACTACATCGTAAGTCTCCGATAATCAGCTCGCACACGAACTCAGCGACCGCCAGAACCGTACACACCTGGATCTGCACATGAAGTACAGTGTGTAACATGAGTACAACTAACTCAGCAAGTAACAAAATTAAATAAGGAAATGAGAAGCAGTGACAAGCTATAAAAATACAGTTCATTTCAAAAGTTTTCAGTAAAGAGTGAACATGCTTTCAAATCCGGTGGTGTAAGTCAAATCAATTAGAGCTCAAGTAAAACAAATATAAATCTTCTAGAAATTTCACAACAACAACAGATAAAAACTAAGTGCAACAATAAATAAAAGCAAGTACAGCCTCTCAAGGCAGCAGTCACTCAACTCATCTCAACAGCACATACACTCTCTCCTCATGTGACCAAACTCCCCAAATTCATAACAACTCCTCGGTGCTAGTGCAGGGGACTGAAGGGTGCCCCGAGCACCGGGATAACTGGCAGAAGAACCTGGCATAGACGAACCCTGACCCGATGGAGCACGGGACGAACTCTGCGCGGGGAAGGCACCGAGAGATGAACGGACCTGCTGATAACTGTGAGAACCATGGCCAGGTGATGCATCACGGTGACCTGGACAAGCCGTCTGAGCATGTCAAAAAGGACGACCTCTATCGTGATGGAACTGACCCCTAGAAGGAGCACCACTAAATCCTCCCTATCCACGAGGCCTCTTGGACTCCCTCTCAACCCTCTCCTGACTGTGAACCATCTCAATCTGACGAGCAATGTCGACAACCTCATCAAAAGTAGCACCAGACTCTCTCTCTCTGGTCATAAGCAATCGCAGCTGATAAGTGAGGCCATCTATAAACCTCCTGATCCTCTCCCTGTATATGGGAACCAACCAGATAGCATGACGGGCCAACTTCGAGAATCGCATCTCATACTGCATCACAGACATATCACCCTGACGAAGCTGCTCAAACTGTCTACGCAGCTCCTCTCTGCGGGACTGAGGCACGAACTTCTCCAGAAAGATAACAGAGAACTGCTGCCAGGTAAGGGGCGCTACACCGACCAGTCTATGCCTCTCGTAAGCCTCCCACCAACTAAATGCAGCCCTAGAGAACTAAAAGGTAGTGAATGAGACCCCACTGGTCTCCAGAATACCTGTTGTACAAAGTATCCTCTAACACCTGTCCAAGAAACCATGTGCATCCTCTCCTTCTGAACCACTCAAATATGGAGGCTGGAGTCTCCCAAACCTCTCCAATCTACGCTACTCATCATCAGACATAGCAGGAACCACATAGTTCTGAGTAGTTGCAACCGGATGGGCAAGTGGTGCCCCCGGTGTCTGGAATCCCTGTACCGCCTGCTCTGGTGTGCGGGCAGTAGGAGTCTGAGCACCTCCCACGGCCTGAGAAGTGGCTGTTGCGGCCGGAACAGAGACCGCCTGAGCAAGACTGGTACACGTGGTCAGAATCAGAGCTAAGGCATCCTGAAGGCTTGGAATCACAATAGGCACATGTGATGGCTGAGCTGGTGCATCAACAACTGGAATCTGGTCCTGATCTGGGCAACTAGTGGATCTGCAGGTACTGCCCCAGCTGTTGTGCGGGCTGCACCTCTTCCCCTACCGCGACCGCGACCTCTCGCAGCCCTGGCTGGTGGTTGTCCATCCTGCCCCGTAGTATGAGTCCTCACCATCTGTGAGAGAATGAAACAACAGATGTTTAGTTACTAGAATCAACATATTCGCACGACAAAAATTCAAGAATGTGGAGTTTCCTAAGGGTTTTGCAGCCTCTCGAAGATAAGTACAGATGTCTCCGTACCGATCCGCAAGACTCTACTAAACCTTCTCATGACTCGTGAGACCTATGTAACCTAGGCTCTGATACCAACTTGTCACGACCAAAAACCTAACCCGTCGTGATGGCGCCTATCGTGATACTAGGCAAGCCGACCTTTCCAAAACACTTTCAAAATTTAACAGAAATGAATTAAGACATTTAAAATAAACGGGGTTAATTATTAAAATGGGGGTAAAACCCAAACAAAATATAAGAGCGGAAAAATAGCCTGACATCGGGATGTCACTGTGTCATGAGCATCTGACAATAAATTTAGAAACAGAGTTTACTACAGTCTGTGCCAAATGCCAATACAAGAGAGAAAAGATAATACGAAAGGAGAAACAAGGACTGCGGATGCCGGTAGCTACCTCGTAAGTCTTCGATAATCAGCTCGCGCACGAATGCAGTGACCGCCAGAACCGTACACACCTGGATCTACACATGAAGTGCAGGGTGTAGCA
The DNA here is from genome assembly GCF_000390325.3 of Nicotiana tomentosiformis. Lineage (NCBI taxonomy): Eukaryota > Viridiplantae > Streptophyta > Magnoliopsida > Solanales > Solanaceae > Nicotiana > Nicotiana tomentosiformis. The sequence continues at coordinate 2,688,402 of NC_090822.1, forward strand.
TGAGTACAACCAACTCAGCAAGTAACAGAATTAAATAAGGAACTGAGAAACAGTGACGAGCTATAAAAATACAGTTCATTTCAAAAGTTTTCAGTAAAGAGTGAACATGCTTTCAAATCCGGTGGTGTAAGTCAAATCAGTTCGAGCTCAAGTAAAATAGATATGAATCTTCCAGAAATTTCACAACAATAGATAACAACTAAGTGCAACAATAAATAAAAGCAAGTACAGCCTCTTAAGGCATCAGTCACTCAACTCATCTCAACAGCTTATACTCTCGGCTCTCAGCCCTCAATACACACTCTCAATAGGTACATGCGCTCACTGGGGGTGTACAAACTCCAGAGGGGCTCCATCAGCCCAAGCGCTATATTGTTGCGGTATGCAGCCCGATCCAATATTGTTGCGGCGTGCAGCCCGATCCAATAATATATATATAGCCCGAAGGCTTGTTGCGGCGTGCAACCCGATCTAATATTATTGTGGCGTGCAACCCGATCCAATAATATATATATATATATATATATATATATATATATATATATATATATATATATATATATATATAGTCCGAAGGCTTGTTGCGGCGTGCAACCCGATCCATATACCTCACAGCTCGCAGCTCAGCACTCATGCCCTATCTCAGTCACTAACCTCTCCAGCCCCTCGGGCTCACAGAATATCATAATAATTAGCCCAAATAGAGAATACAACAAGTATCAACAAGAAATGAGAGGGAACGGAGATATAACACACAAGTAAGACTGTGATTGAGTACAATACAGCAATTAGCAGTCAATTCAACAAGTATTCGACCGCTGCGGGTCCCAACCGTGATATCATATGACCTAAGCATGGTTTATAACATGAAAGGCAGTCAATTGCTCAAGGACAAGAAAAAAACAAGTAATAACAATGGCTATTCAACTTTACAGTCTCACGGGACGGACCAAGTCACAATCCATCACGGTGCACGCTCACACGCCCGTCACCTAGCATGTGCGTCACCTCCAAATATTCACATAATACCAATTCTCTGGGTTTCATACCCCGAATCTAGCTACAAACAGTACGAGATGATCAATATTGGCTAAAAGGATCAATTCAACAAGAAAACTCCTAAAATATAGTCCAAAATCCGAAATTGGCTCAACCCTGATGAAAGTCACAAAACCCGAAAGCACATTTACTCACGAGTCTAACCATACTCAATTTATCAAAATCCGACCTCAATTGCCCCTCCAAAACCCCAAAATTCACTCTCCAATTCCCAAGCCCTAATCTCCCAAATCTCACCTCAAACAATCACCAACTAGATGTAAAATCAGTGGGGAAACACCATTATTGAAGATACATAGGCACAAGGAACTTATCTTAGTGATTACTCCGAAATCTCTCTCAAAATCCCCAAACTCCGAGCTCAAAAATGATGAAAATGGTGAAAAATCTCGAAGTGCTCTATTTATAGGTTCTGCCCAGATTGCTCGTATCTGCGGCTCCATTTTCGCATCTGCGGAGCCGCATCTGCGGAGCTGTATCTACGGAGCCGCATCTGCGGGCAAAGTCCCGTTTTTGTGAAAAAAATCCCTAAGCACTGCCTCCGCTCGTGCGATCAAGTAACCGTATCTACGCTCTCTGCGGGTGCGGGAACTACATCGCACCTGCGGTCCAAACTCGCACATGCGCCCCTAAATCTGCTTCTGCGACCATCACAGGTGCGGGAATTCCATCGCACCTGCGTCCTCTGCCCAGGTCCTCCTTAACCACATCGGTGGCTCCTCCTTCGCTTATGCGGGCTCGCACATGTGGTTCCTACTCCGCAGGTGCGGTTACACCAGTAGCAGCAGCTTCAGCTGCAAGTTCCTCAACTCACATCAAGCCGTTAACCATCCGAAATCACCCCGAGGCCTCCGGGACCTCAACCAATTATAGCAACAAGTCATATAACCCCATGCGAACTTAGTCGAATCTTCAACTCACTCAAGACAATATCAAAACACTAATTATACCCGGATTCAAACCTAAAGAACTTCTAAACTTTCAAATTCCACAAACGACGCCGAAACCTACCAAACTACGTCCGATTGATCTCAAATTTTACACACAAGTCAAAAATGACACCACGAACCTATTCCAAATTCCAGAAGTCCGATCCGTCCCCGATATCAAAATTTCCAATGCCGGCCAAAATCGCCAAAATTCCAACTTTCGCTAATTCAAGCCTAATTCTACTACGGACCTCCAAATCACATTCCGGACGCGCTCCTAAGTCCAAAATCACCTAACGAATCTAACGAACCCATAAAAATTAAAATCCGAGGTTGTTTTTCATAAGTCGACATCCGGCCGACTTTTCCAACTTAAGCTTCCAATTAAGAGACTAAGTGTCTCAATTCACTCCAAAACCACTCCGGACCCAAACCAACCAACCCGGTAAGACATAATACAGCTGTAAAGCACAAAAGAAGCAGAAATGGGAGAAATGGGACTATAACTCTCGAAACGACCGGTCGGGTCGTTACAAGTGGTGAGCTGCTTCCCGAGCCCGTTCTGCAGCACCCGGAGTCTCTCTTTTGCCTTTATTGTCTGTCTACCCTATTTCGGACAGCAATTCGTGTTTTGTATATTCTACTAGTAACTCATATACTTATGACACCAGGTCTTAGAAAAATGTGCTAGTAGACTTTCGATGGTTTTTGAGAATTTATTTCACCATACTCATTCTTATATTTGTTTATGCTTCATTTAATTAAAATATTTCACCTCTTACTTAATAAATAAAAATCAGCTATTTCGAAATTGTTAAAAGAAATAAACACACGGCTAGTTTACCGTTGGCTAGCCTAGCGGCGGCGTTGGCGCCACACGACTTATAGGAAAAATTTGGGTCGTGACAAAAACTTCACAATTTGCACTTGTCATACTTGGACAAGACCAATGGTTAATTTATTGTATTCCAGCAGTTGCAAACAAAGACCTCGTGAATAAAATAAGGCAACATAGCTTATACTTCCATTGACTACTTCAAAACCTTTACTCTAGCGCAACTTCAAATGTTTATAAAACCGAAGTATAAAAAGCCAAACTCACTATCTCTTATACCATAGTAATTATCCTTAAATTTTAAGAACATCAAGCAATGGAGTTTTATAAGTTGTTTGGTTTTGTGGGAATTCTAAAGGAATCCATTCAACCTATTCCAAAAAATGGAAAAATCCTGGGATTAATAACCATGATTTACCTTCTTTTCACTTCAATCTTCTTCTTGATATTCAAATCCATGTCTGATTCCTTGTTAAGAGACATGTTTATTAAGGAATCCATCATTCCTATTTCTAGTGCAAATGGTTCTACAATTGCTTCTCTACTTTCTAGTATTAAACAAAATACTAAACTTGTTTTGGCCATTGACTTTTCATTCATTTTTTTCATATTTTTTTTTATCTCATTCTTCTCCACTAACGCAATAATCTTGATTTTTGCTGCCTCGTACTTTTCTGAAACCTTATCTGTCAAGGATTTAGGTATCAAGATTTTAAGATCATGCATAAGGCTATTTTTCACAATGTTTTACACCACAATTCTTGTTATTGGATATTTTTTCTTTTGTTTATCCATGTCAACTCCTTTATTTTATTCCATGAATGATTTCTTAAAAGTTGTTGCGTTTGCAATATTGTCCTATATTATTTATCTCTATATATCGATAGTTTGGGTACTAGCCTTAGTCGTTTCAGCTGTTGAAGAAGGTTGTTATGGAATTATGGCTCTTGGAAAAGCTGGAAAAATTATTAAGGGCAATGAGATGAAAGGGTTTATTTTAAATATTTTGTTCAATTTATTGGCTTTAATGATTTTTCAGGGTACTCAGATTGTTCACAACATGATTATCATGTTGATTCTAGTGAATGTTTGTTGTTTGTGGAAGGTGTTCCAACTAGTAGCTTATACAGTTCTATATATTGATTGCAAGAAGAACCAAGGGGATGAGATTATTGAATTTCAAGGAAGTATTGACTATAGCAAAATCTCCAATTTGCCATTAATAATTGATGGTACACCATATAGAGTTTAACTTATATATACCGTCAGTATGTAAGGATATTTTGTACTATTATAATACCTATATTACCTTTACTTGTTATAGCGGATAACTTTCTTATTTTCAAGATTGTATATCTCACATTATAAGAAAACTTACATGTAAATATTATTTGAGTGACCTGATAGTATAAAAATAAATTACACTAGCGATGTATATACTATTTAAACTCCACAAGATATTTAATAATTGATGGTACACAAGAAATTAGTGTTTAAGATGCATATTTTCCCGGCCATTCTTGATAAAATGTATCTTCTTTTGTTTTTTTAATGTCAGTTGTTTATAGTAGTATTATTGTTTAAGTGGTGACGTTTACTGGGTTTCCTTTAATTTATTTTTTTTATGAAACAACAACGATAGGGTGTTGATCTTGATTGCCACTTTGATAGTCAACAATTTCAGTCCGGTCTGATTTCTTTGTCGTTTGTCCCAACTCGAGCTTAAGATATCTCTACCAAATCTCTCACTGGGCCTCTACATCGTGACAATCTTGGCAAGTTGGGTGTCCATTCTTTCTAGGGGCGAAATTATATTGGCTCAAGGGTTCGCCGAAAAATTATACTACGTATAAGGTAAAATATTATTTATTACTAATTAAAAATAAATTTTGAACACCCTTGAGTAACCCACTGACAAAGAATATTCAAAATGATTCTTTCCCTCCAACTTAGGGGGAGGGGGGAGAGGGGGAGAAGTGGTAATCGCTTACGAGAGGAGTCTGGTGGCTAGCACTACTAGAAAACTGGCATATTTTGTCACCCTTTATATAAATAGCTTTTAAATAAATAATATTTAATACTTATTTGATATATATATATATATATATATATATATATATATATATATATATATATTATATGTATATCTTATGTAGCTTATATACTATACAGAGATTAGTGAACAAGCCAAGTGCCTTAATCAAGGAAGCTGCATGCTCTAATCACAGCCGTCCATTTGTATCTAGAAGCTTCTTTTATTTATGCTCATTTTTGCTTAGCTGTCACACTTAGTTAGTTAGGAGCTATTTTGTTTAAATACACGGTACTGTACCGTATTTTGATAACAGAAGATAACAGAATTTTCCACCATATCGAAAATTCTCTCTCTAGATTTCTACATAGGATGTATTAGTAGACAAGTTAGTCTAGTTCACGATGATTATGTAATTTGCAATAGGTCAATATTTAGACCATATTTTTTACTCTTTCCTTTCTCTGCACCACTAAAAAAAATAAATAGGAATTAGCGACAGACAAATTTTATAGAAAAAGAAAAAATAGCAATTTAGCAACAGATCAGCGACGAAGTTCGTAGCTGTATATGGTTAAAATCGAACCCACCTCATTTTACTACTTGACCGAGACCGGGAGATTGCATCGAAGGACGGCCTCGTAATGGAACAGACTAAATCACGAGGACTAGATACCGAGTTCAAAACAGAGGTACCTGTCGAGATCGAGGCTAGTAGCGTTCGAAGCCAAACGAGACAGACATCGAGCAAGATCGAAGATAGCACAATAACAGAAAGGCGATATATCTGTGACTGGTCGAGGATCACGGCGTAAATCTCGGTGACTGGTCGAGGATCATGGCGTAAATTTCGGAACGGATCAAATCTGTAACGGTTAATTAGCTAATCATGGGATTTTCTTCTGTAATTAGAGTTATACCATAAGTAGAACTCCTCTACTATATAATGGGGAGTATTAACCATTTGTAAGACACGTTGTTCTCGCATAAAAAAGCTAATATAACTCTCTCTCTTTAACTTATACTCTCTTGTTCATCATCTTTCTTTATTTTTAATTGCTTTGGTATCAATCAGTTCGAGGGCACCCTAGCTCGAGGGTTGAATTCCGTTTCAACACTGGTTTGCTTTACTTTATAGCTCATTTCTATTATTAATCTTCATATTTATCAATTGGTATTAATTGAAATCACGTGTCCTTAGAACCATATTATAATTGTTATCCAATTTTAAGGGTAAACAATTTGGCGCCCACCGTGGAGCTAAGGATAATAGTGATTGCTTAATACTAATCTCGATAACACACACTGTTTTACACTTGTTCTCGTAAGAATCTTTGTTTTCAGGATAAACATGTCAAACTCATAAGTAACACCTACACATGGTGACAACGACATCGGATTTCACGGGGAAAATGACAATATAGTTGCCCCAGGAATCGAGGTGCCTCAGGCTAACCTCGAGGGAGCACCAATTGCAAATCTCGTCGATGTCAGTTCACATGTCGCCCTAAATGCAAATTTGGGCGTTGATCTCGAAGGTAGCGTATGCAGGGAAGTTCGATCAGGTGGTCGAGGTACGCAGGACGGAGAGGACGGTCCTCCAATTGATATTGGGAATGTTACAGGCTCAACAAGCCGCTATAGCACAACTACAAAATCAGCATCGAACACCGAGTAGGATCGAACCAGAAGTTGTCCACAGGACCGAGCCTGTGCTGGAAAGGTCGAACGCCAACGAATCGGGGACTGACCCCGCCATTATGAAAATGCTCGAGGAGCTCATTAAACGGATTGAATCGGGAGAAAAGAAAATCGAGGCAAATGACAAGAAAGTAGAGACATACAACTCCTGGGTTGACCAAATACCGGGGGCATCGCCGATTTTAAAGGGTGTGGATTCAAAGAAATTCATACAGAAGCCTTTCCTTCCAAGTGCGGCTTTGAAACCCATTCCAAAAAAATTCCGAATGCCAGAAATTCCTAAGTATAATGGGACCACCGACCCTAATGAGCATGTCACTTCTTATACGTGCGCAATAAAAGGGAATGACCTGGAAGACGATGATATTGAATCTATTTTACTAAAGAAATTTGGAGAAACCTTGTCGAAAGGAGCTATGATATGGTACCACAATTTGCCGCCTAATTCTATCGATTCCTTCGCCATGCTTGCAGACTCCTTCGTAAAGGCACATGCCGGAGCAATAAAGGTTGCAACTAGGAAGTCGGACCTCTTTAAGGTGAAACAAAAAGACAACGAAATGCTGAGGGAATTTGTATCTCGGTTCCAGATGGAACGCATGGAACTACCACTGGTCACAGACGATTGGGTTGTTCAAGCCTTTACTCAGGGTTTGAACGAACGAAGTTCGGTGGCATCACGACAGCTAAAGAAGAATTTAATTGAATATTCAGCGGTAACCTGGGCCATGTACATAATCGGTACAAGTCAAAGATCAGGGTCGAGGATGATCAATTGGGGACCCCTTCCGGTTCCATTTATCCAAACAGGCCCGTCGGCAGAACTCAAAGGGATATCGATAGAGAACCCCGGTTGAATAGAGATCGGTATCAACCATACAACGCAGATCATAGGAACAATGGCCCAGGATGCAATCCCATCCGAAATAATCGAAGGAATGATCGAGGACAGAGCTCTCGAGGGCTCATGAGCAAAAGTAGCTTCGATAAACATGTCGGTCCCACAGAAGCACCACGATTATCGAAATACAACTTCAGCATCGACGCATCAGGTATTGTGTCAGCCATTGGGAGAATTAAAGATACTAGATGGCCCAGACCCCTACAAACCGATCCATCCCAAAGAAACCCCAATCAAATATGCAAATATCATGGTACACATGGTCATAAAACCGAAGATTGTAGGCAACTAAGGGAGGAGGTGGCCCGTCTATTCAACGAGGGCCACTTTCCCGAATTCTTGAGCGACCGAGCTAAAAACCATTTTAGAGATAGGGATGCAAACAGGAAAAACGAGCAGGAAGAACCTCAGCACGTGATTCACATGATCGTTGGTGGGGTCGATATTCCACAAGGGCCCGTGTTCAAACACACTAAAGTATCAATCACCAGGGAAAAACGAACTCGTGACTATATGCCAGAAGGCACTTTATCATTCAATGATGAGGAAGCAAAAGGGATATCACAACCCCACAATGATGCTTTGGTAATCTCTATCCTTATGAATAAAATTTAAATTAAATGTGTTTTAATTGATCCAGGAAGCTCGGCCAATATTATTCGATCGAGGGTCGTGGATCAGCTCGGCCTGCAAGATCATATCGTACCCGCAGCTCAGATTCTCAATGGCTTCAACATGGCGAGTGAAACAACTAAAGGTGAAATCATCCTACCAGTAAATATAGCCAGAACTATTCAAGAAATAAAGTTCCATGTGATCGAGGGCGATATGAGATACAACGCACTGCTCGGAAGACCCTAGGTTCACAACATGAGGGCGGTCCCCTCACCCCTTCACCAAATGCTGAAGTTCCCAACACCAGATAGAGTAGAAACAGTTTATGGGGAATAGCATGCTGCCAAAGAAATGTTCGCAGTCGACGAAGTAATACTAGTATCGGCGCTTTCGTCAACAAAGGGATCGGAGTCCAAAGGAGAACAGGAAGCTAAATAGCAATCACAACCACCAGCCTTGACTCAATCGGAGAAGCAGGAAACAGATGAGGGCGATGAATACTGGACCCCTCGATCCTTCATAATCCCCGAGGATTCCGACGCCACCAAATCGACAGTCGAAAAGCTGGAGCAAGTCATACTAATCGAGTATCTACCCGATTGAAAGGTATTCCTGGGTACGGGGTTAACCCCTGAACTCAGGAAAAAACTCATTAAATTTCTTATGAATAATATGGATTGTTTTTCTTGGTCCCACCTAGATATGATAGGAATCTCGCCGGAGATCACTACACATCTACTGAGCTTGGACCCGAAGTTCCGCCCGGTAAAACAAAAGAGAAGGCCTCAGTCCAAGGTAAAACATGCATTCATCAAGGATGAGGTAACCAAAATTCTCAAAATAGGATCCATTCGGGAAGTAAAATATCCCGAATGGTTAGCAAACGTAGTCGTAGTCCCTAAAAAGGGAAATAAACTTAGAATGTGCGTAAACTATAAAGATTTAAACAAAGCATGTCCTAAAGACTCTTTTTCTCTGCCGAATATCGATCGTATGATCGATGCCACGGCCGGCCACGAGATCCATAGTTTTCTCGATGCCTACTTCGGATACAATCAAATATAAATGAACCCGAAGGATCAGGAAAAGACTTCGTTCATCACTAAGTACGGCACCTATTGTTATAATGTAATGTTGTTTGGACTAAAAATTGTTGGTGCCTCTTATCAACGCTTAGTAAATCGAATGTTCGAAGAACAAATAGGTAAATCAATGGGGTTTTATATTGACGATAAACTAGTTAAGTCCTTGCGAGTAGAGGACCATTTGACACATTTGCAAGAGACCTTCGATATACTGAGGAAATACAACATGAAACTCAACCCAGAGAAATATGCATTCGGGGTCTGCTCGGGAAAATTCCTCAGCTTTATGGTATCAAATCGGGGGATCGAAATCAACCCCGATAAAATCAAGGCAATCGAAGATATCATAGCCGTGGACAATGTTAATTCCGCACAAAGATTAACAAGGCGCATAGCCGCTCTAGGCCGATTCATATCGAGGTCTTCAGATAGAAGTCACAAGTTCTTCTCACTGCTCAAAAAGAAGAACAATTTTGCATGGATCCCTGAATGCCAACAAGCATTGGAAGAATAAAGAGATACCTCTCGAGCCCGCCACTACTTCATACTCCGAAAGCGGACGAGCAACTTTACTTGTACTTAGTAGTCTCGGAAATCGCGGTAAGTGGGGTCCTAGTTCGAGAAAAGCAAGGTACGTAATTTTCTGTTTACTATGTTAGTCGAACTTTAGGTGAGGCCGAGACCCGGTACCCACACTTATAAAAATTAGCGCTTGCCCTAATAAGCGCCTCTAGGAAATTGAAACCATATTTTCAGTATCATCCGATCTGTGTGGTGACTACTTATCCCCTTCACAATGTTTTGCATAAGCCCGAACTTTCGGGCCGGTTAGCCAAATGGGCCGTCGAGATTTAGTGGGTATGATATCGAGTATCAACCGCGAACGGCCATCAAGTCTCAAATCTTAGCGGAATTCATGGCTGACTTTACGCCAGCCCTCGTACTTGAGGTCGAAAAGGAACTATTATTAAAGTCGGGTACATCATCGGGGGGTGTGGACCCTCTTCACAGACGGCGCTTCGAACGTGAAGAGGTCCGGGCTAGGCATCGTTTTGAAGCTTCCCACGGGTAATACAATTAGATAAGCTATCAAAACTTCCAAGTTAACTAACAATGAGGCCGAGTATGAGGCCATGATTACAGGTCTCGAGATAGCTAAAGGTTTGGGAGCAGATGTCGTCGAGGCCAAATGTGACTCCATGCTTGTGGTAAACCAAGTCAACAGAACCATCAAGGTTCGAGAAGATCGAATGCAGAGGTAATTGGACAAATTACAGGTGACTCCACATCGGTTTAAAGAATGGACCCTACAGCATGTACCTCAATAACAAAACAGCGAGGCCGATGCCCTTGCAAATTTGGGGTCATCAGTTGAAGACAACAAGATTAGCTCGGGGACTGTCGTACAACTTTTAAGGTCAGTAATCGAAGAAGGACACGCCGAAATCAACTCCACAAATCTGACCTGGGATTGGAGGAACAAATATATCGATTACCTAAAGAACGGGAAGCTTCCATCGGATCCTAAAGAATCGAGGACTCTACGTACGAAGGCCGCACGATTCACATTGGCCGATAATGGAACACTATATAGAAGGGCATTCGATGGACCATTGGCAATATGTTTGGGACCAGGAGATACCGAGTACGTCCTACGAGAAATCCACTAGGGCACCTGCGGAAATCATTCTAGTGCCGAATCATTGGTTCACAAAGTCATCAGAGCAGAATACTATTGGGCCGATATGGAAAAGGATACAAAAGAGTTTGTTCGAAAGTGCGACAAATATCAAAGGTATGCGCCGATGATTCACCAACCCGGAGAGCAACTCCACTCAGTCTTATCCCCATGGCCATTCATGAAATAGGGAATGGATATCGTCAGCCCTCTACCATCGGCCCCAGGTAAAGTTAAATTTATTTTGTTTATGACTGACTATTTTTCTAAGTGGGTTGAAGCACAGTCTTTCGAGAAAATTAGAGAGAAAGAAGTCATAGATTTCATCTGGGACCATATTATATGTCGATTCAGGATGCCTGCCTAGATCGTATGCGACAATGGAAAGCAATTTGTCGACAGCAAAGTGATAAAGTTTCTCAAAGATCACAAAATAAAAAGGATCCTGTCAACACCATATCATCCTATGGGAACGGACAGGCCGAATCGACAAACAGGACCATCATTCAAAATCTAAAGAAAAGATTGAACGATGCTAAGGGAAAATGGAGAGAAATATTGCCCGAAGTCCATTGGGCATATCGAACAATGCCAAAATCCAGTATGGGGGCAACACTGTTCTCCTTGGTATATGGCACCGAAGCTCTGATCCTGATTGAAGTCGGGGAACCCAATGTCAGGTTTCGGTATGCAACGGAAGAGTCGAATCACGAGGCTATGAATACAAGCCACGAATTGCTAGATGAAAAATGGGAAGCCACTCTCGTTTGAATGGCCGCATAGAAACAGCGGATCGAAAGGTACTACAATCGGAGAGCCAATCTTCGACACTTTAAAATCGGAGACTTGGTTCATCGGAAAGGGATCTTACAAACTTGGCACGATGAATGGCGAACAATTACCAAACAATTGGAACATATCACTCCTCAAATGATATTACTGCTAAGGTATGACCTTCTCAACTTTCATTTATATTTTATACTAACCAGTTGCAGGTGTTTAATCGAAGACATCAAAGGTTTCTTCAAACACAAGGTCCTTAGGTCTGAAAGCACACGTTGCACTCTTTTTCCCTTATATCAGTTATTTTCCCAAATGGTTTTTTCCGGTGAGGTTTTTAACGAGGCAACCATTGTGCGTGCTAACTTAGAGCAATTCAACAGTATCTGAGGCTCCTTTACAATTAACCTCAAACACTGGGGGGCATCACCCATGGATAGTTACAAGGAAAATGCTTTGTGTCGACACGGTATCGATAGGTAAATTTTGTAAGGGTCAAATGGTCGAACGAACCATGCCCATATAGATTACTCGAGCCCTCATGGCAAACATGTACGCATGTTAATCTATTGAAAAAAGTATTTTTCCTTACCAGATATGTCATGCCTTAGAGAAATTTTTACTTTACAATGTCGTGCTTGTGATCTATTGTGGAAACTGGCTTAAGGGCTGGTCACAACTAAAGTTTGAAAAATTGACCCCGCACTCGGGGACCACCATCAGAAAATTCGACATGATCGAATTACTAAAACCTCATGATCGTAAGACCTTAAAAAGTCAACCCTCGATTTTATAGGCCACGGCCACCCCACTCGTGGACTGATACTTCAAACAAGTTCGAAGTATAACAGGGGAACAAGCCCAAAAGATGAGTCCCAAGCTAAAGGCTATGGCCAAATTAACACGGTTTGGAGACGTCCAATTTCCGTTATAGAACAGACCTTCGAATAATTTCATAAACTGGTTAAAAAGGCTACCCTAGGTTAAATTACTAAGGGTCTCGATAATATCAACCCTCGAAAACCCTAATAGTCGTTCGAACTTTCGAACGAATTCTTTATTTTATGCTAAGGCATTACGAAACAAAGGGTCTCGATAATATCGACCCTTGAAAACCCTAATGGGTACGGACTTGTTAGAACTCTCGAGAAAATCCCTTATTTATTGCTAAGGCACAACTGATTTTATATGATCAAACAATAAATGTTTCAAGCCGAAAAGGGGGAGAAAGCCATTCTTTTTACTATTGACGTATCGGCCTAATTCAAGAGCCTAAAGGGCCATCTTATTTTTGAGTTCGAGAAACCATCTTCACTCAATTAAAACCTAAGGGTCACCCTACTCCGAGTTCGAGCAAGTACTCACTCGATTATAAAAACTACACTAGTCCGACTTTGATCAAATTGTCTAAGCCTCGAACTTATGAACAAATTTTCATAAGGCATGAATGAAACAAAATTTTCACAAGGCAGAAAATGAAATAAAGACAAGTCGGAAAGGAAAGAGATCTTTATAGATATGAGAATATTTACAAGGTCCGATTAGGACCTTACACAAAAGATCAAAAGTGAAAAATCCTAAGGTTCCTAATTTTCTCCGGGGGCAACTTCTTCTCCATCGAGATCCTCCCTGCTCTCGGACCCACTCTTGCTCTCGGCGTCATAATCATCATCGGAGAAGGCCATCTCTCTAGAATTAGCTTCACGCTCTCTAGCCTTTATTATCTCATCAGTAAGATCGAAACCTCGAGCGTGGATCTTCTCAAGAGTTTCCCTCCGAGATTGGCATTTGGCGAGTTCAGCAATCCAATATGCTCGAGTTTGAGCGGTCTCGGCCGCCTCTCTCGCTTGGACCTGGGCGGCTTCAGCATCGGCCCATTAGACGGCCACGATCGCCTCTGCCTTGGCCTTTGCCTTTTCGGCTTCAGACTTGGCCTTTGCAAGTTCGAAGGCCAACCGAGCCTCGAGCTCCTCTATTTTCTTTTCCTGAATTGAGCTTTTCTCCTTCATGCCTCAAAGCTGACTTTCGACCGATGACAATTGGGATAAAGCAGTCTCTTTTTTTGCAGCAAAACGATCCATAACTTCTTTCCACCCCAAGGTCTCTGCCTTCATCATATTGACCTCCTCGCGGAGCTTCTCGATCTTCTCGACCTTCTACTGCAGCTATGAGATTGAAATGTTAGCCACTGTGCCCGAATAGATCCCATGAGCTTTTAAGATTTTCATTACCTGCTCGATCAGGTCGGTCTAATCTTGGTGAGCCTTAGCCAACTCGGCTCGGAGGTCCTTGATCTCCTCTTCTTTTTTCCCACAAAGAAGTCTAAGGGAATTTCTATCCTCCGTCAGTCCTCGGAGGTCGGCCTCATACCGACTCAGCTGAGCTCGAGACCGAGAAAATGCTTCCCGATGAAGCGCTGAGGCCTACGCAGAGATAAGAAAAGACGTTAGACAGGAAGAGAAAAATAAGAAAAAGGGTAATACCAACAAGGGGAGTTAAGGCTTACCTGATTCAGAGCTTGTTGTGCTTCATTGAAAAGGCTCGATACCTCGCATGAGTCCTTCCTCGAGACCTCCAAGTCGCTCAGGCCGGTAGCATCTTCGACCCCAGTAAAATAATCACGGAAGGGATCCTCCCTTCCGTGGGCTCCTTCGATGGAGAGGGTCTTCAAGGCCCGAGCCTCTTGAATCATCTCCTCGAAAACGAGGGGAGCAGCGGGGAGCCTCCAATTTCTATTGCCCCAAGTGGATCACTTGGGGCGTTCTCTCCATCTCGAGAGGCCTCGAGACCAGCCCCTACAGTCGTACCCATCGTTGGCTCATTATGGTGGTAGGCATCTTCAATCCTCGATAACTTGGGGACTTCGCCCAAGTCTCTTTTCGAGACCCCCTCATCTCGAGATGGAGTCTCTGCAGTCTTCACCGATTTAGTGGCTTTTGGGGCCTCGGTGCTCACTCCCACTCGGGCCACCAGCCCGAAGTCATCTTCTACCTCTTCTTCGTCTTCATCCCTTAGACGTCGAACAGAGTCTTCGGTCGGGAGGATGATGTTCTTCCTCAGCTTACGAGCCACCTTCTTCTTAGGTTCTGGATCCTCGGAGGTTGAGATATTTTTCCTCTTTTTGTCCTTCGCCGGTTTCAGTGCCGGGATTGAAGTCTCCTCCTCACCAGATAAGGGCCTCATGACAGCATCTTTGCCAAGGCCTATATGAAAGAAAATTAAGTAAGAAATGCTTTAACAAAATCATCAAAGACATGGAAAATTGGCTTACCATGAGTTTTGGCCTCCCATCGGTCCTTTGATAAATCGCGCCATGAGCGCTCGGCATACGTAGAGGTCGAGGCCAGGTCCCGAACCCAACTCTTAAGGTTAGGAATTGTACCGGGCATCCAAGCGACTGCTACATCACGGAAAAGGATATTGATGAGAAGAAGCAAAGGGGCAAAGCAATAAATAGGAGCTAACAATGCGATTGTACTTACGCTTCATATTCCACTTCTCGAGAAATAGCATCTTCTCGGCCGGGATTAGGCCATAAGTCATCACGTGAACGAACCGGCCCATCCAGCCTCGGTCCTTGTCCTCGTCTATGCTTTAGAACAGCACTTTGGTAGCCTGGCGTTGGAGTTTTATTAACCTATCTCGATAGAGGCGGGGGCTGTACAACCTGATGAGGTGGTCGAGGGTGAAAGGCATCCCCTCGACTTTGCTCACAAAGAATCAAAGCAGAAAAACAATTCGCCAAAAGGAATGATGGATTTGGCCTAGGGTTATTTGGTATTAACGGCAAAAATCAACGACGACGGGGTCGAGGGGGCCCAGCGTGAAAGGGTAAGTGTAAGCACTTAGAAACCCTTCCATATGGGTGGTGATGTCCTCTTCGGGGGTCGGGATCACCACCTCTTTGCCCTCCCAATTGCAGTCTTTCTTTACCCACTTAAGGTATCCCTCGGTTATGAAGCATATATACCTCGACACTGGCTCACATCGACTAGGAATCGATGAGGCTTTATCATTTTAAAGTCGAAAGTGAGGATGTACCCCCCGGGAACACACTCCTCAGGGCGCGGCTCCACCGGTATTTTATCGCTGGCCGGCTGCGATGAAGAAGCGTTTGCCCTTTGAGGAACAGTTTTTGACGTTTTCGCCATTTGGATTTGAAGTTAAAAATAGATGGAGATGATAAGATTTGGTGTTCTAAGAAGAGTTTAGCAGTAAAAATCGTAGATTTGCAGATGAAGAACTTAGAAGATGTAAAAAGTTTTGGAGACTAGAAATTTGAAAGTAAAAGTTCGAAATGGTGATGAGAGGAGCTATTTATAGATTTCACAACGACGGTTCAAAATTGGTAGTGGCCGACCATCTACTGACGCGCATTTAATGCCTTGGTAACTGTAGAGACGGGACGTTTCGGTCACTTCAGTCGCTTACATCACGAGGATGATGTCATGACAGGTCGAGGTAGAAACATAGAAGGCTCAATTCGTTTCTTGTCATTACACTCCAAAATAATGAGGGGACTATCTATATACGGTTAAAATCGGGCCTACTTAATTTTACTATTTGACCGAGACCGGGAGATTGCATCGAAGGACGGTCTAATAACAAAACAGACTAAATCACGAGGACTAGATACCCAGTTCAAAACTGAGGTACCTGTCGAGATCGAGGCTAGTAGCGATCGAAGCCAAACGAGACATACATCGAGCAAGATCGAAGATAGCACAATAACAGAAAGGCGAGATATCCGTGACTGGTCGAGGATCACGGCGTAAATCTCGGTGACTGGTCGAGGATCATGGCATAAATCTCGGAACGAAACAAATCAGTAACGGTTAATTAGCTAATTATGGGATTTCCTTCTGTAATTAGAGTTATACCATAAGTAGAACTCCTCTACTATATAAAGGGGAGTGTTAACCATTTGTAAGACAGGTTGTTCTCACATAAAAAAGCCAATATAACTCTCTCTCTTTAACTTATACTCTCTTGTTCATCATCTTTCTTTATTTTTAATTGCTTTGGTATCAATCAGTTCGAGGGCACCCTAGCTCGATGATTGAATTCCGTTTCAACACTGGTTTACTTTACTTTATAGCTCATTTCTGTTATTAATCTTCATATTTATCAATAGGTATTAAGTGAAATCACGTGTCCTTAGAACCATATTATAAGTTTAATTGTTATCCAATTTTAAGGGTAAACTGTCACGACCCAAAACCTAACCTGTCATGATGGTGCCTATCGATGGTACTAGGCAAGTCGACTTTCCCAAAATACTCCTGTAATTCAATAAAAAGGTAGTTTAAAACTTTTTCATATCAAGAATTTTCATAAAAATCAAAGCTGAACTCAATATAGAATCAAAATGCGGAACTAGCCCCTAACACAACTAGTGTCTAAGTATCAATACAAGACCGAAAGACATGTAGAAGGAGAGACAAGGTCATGCGGACGCCGGCAGCTACCTCGTAGTCTCCGGTACTTGATCGTGTCTGAACTCAGCGACCTCCGTGATCAAACACGCGTGGATATGCACATGAAGTGCAGGGTGTAGCATGAGTAGTTCTTCCAAGCTACACATAATATAGTTCTTTTTAGAAATTTCAGTAAAGGAATTTAGGCATGCTTTCAAACCGGTATTTTAAAATTCAAAACATTTAAGCTCAATGAAAATAGTATAAGTCCTTCAAAACATCACAACAGAAATGACTAGGAACAATATGCATCAATAAATAAAAGCAATACACAGCCTTACAGGGGCTACTGTCACTCGTCTATCTCGACAGCTCAATCGCTCGGCTCTCAGCCTCAATACTCACACTTAAGGTACATACGCTCACTAGAAGTATGTACAGACTCCGGAGGGGCTCCTACAGCCCAAGCGCTATATTGTTGTGGCGTGCAGCCCGACCCAATACTGTTGCGGCGTGCAGCCCGATCCATATATTACTGCGGCGTGCAGCCCGATCCAAGTACTACTGCGGCGTGGAGTCCGATCCAATATCATGGCCCGAAGGCTCTTTGCGGCGTGCAACCTGATCCAATATTTACTGCGGCGCACAGCCTAATCGAACATAACTCACACAGCTCTCAACCAGGCACTCAGGCCCTATATCAGTCACAAGCCTTTCCAACCTCATAATTATCACAACAACAACCCAAACAAGGACTATAGCGAGTACAAATCAAATCATGGGAGAGATCCGGGACATAATGCATAATCAAACAATGACTGAGTACAAGATAGCAACTTAACGGTCAATGCAAAAAGTTCACGATCACTACGGGTCCCAACAGGGTTTCCATATAACCTAAGCATGGTTTCTAACATGTAAGACAGTCAATAACTCGAAAACAAGAGTGAACAGGTAATAGCAAAGGTGTATTTGACTTTACAATCTACCGGGACGGACCAAGTCTCAATCCCTCTCGGTGCATGCTCACACGTCCGTCACCCAACGTGTGTGTCACTTCTAAATAACAACATCATATGATTTTCTTGGGGTTTTATACCCTCAAGACCAGATTTAAAACTGTAACTTACCTCAAACAAAGCAAAAATCCTACTCTGCCATGCCCTTACCTCTCAAATCGGCCTCCAAATATCCCGAATCTAGCCACAAACAATACAATACGATCAATATATGCTAATGGAATGAATTCCACAAGGAAAACTACCAATTCAGACCAAAAACCCAAAATTGGCTCAAACCCAGCCCTCCGGGCCCATGACTCAGAATCGGGAAAAATCACAAATTACGAACACCCATTCACTCACGAGTCCAACTATACTAGTTTCACTCAAATCCGACTTCGAATCGACATTCAAATCCCAAAAATTCATTTTATGAAGTTTCTACAGTTTTCCCCAAATTTCCACCTCAGATTACTAATCAGATGATGATATCATTGATATATTCATGTATATTAACCAAATTCGAGTTAGAACCACTTACCCCGATGAATTTCTTGAAAAACCCATGAAAATTCGCCACAAACCGAGCTCCTTAGGTCCAAACTGTGAAATAATACCCTAAACCCCGTTTATATAGTGCACCCTCTAAACTCCCACTTCACAGTCCGCAAAATTCCAAGCGCGATCACGCCTCCCAAGTCTTGCGGCCGCGAAATTCTGCTGCGGTCCGCGAAATTCTTGGTGGCTGCATTGCCAGGCTTTAGTATTTTGGCCATAACTTTCTCTACATATGTCCAAATGATAACTTTCTGGATACTAGACACGAAGGTCTACAACTTTCATTTTTGAATTCTCTCACAATTCCTTATAGATCAAAAGATATAGGCTTCTGAAGTTGGACCAGCAGATCAGTAGAACTTTTCCCCAGAGTGCGACCGCGGCAGAATTATGCGGTCCGCAAAATTCCAAGCGTGGCCGCAAAATTCTGACAAGGACCGCGAAATTCCAAGTACGAGAACTATACCTAAGTTCTGGAAATGCCCGGACTCGCTTAAAACTCACCCCGAAATACACCTGAGGCCCCCGGGACCTCAACCAAACATACCAACCAATCCTAAAACACCATACGAACTTAGTTGAACCTTCAAATTACTCAAAACAACATCAAAACACCAAATTACCCTCGGATTCAAGCCTAAGAACTTCTAAACTTACAAATTCGACAACCGGTGTCGAAACCAAGCAAACAACGTCCGAATGACCTCAAATTTTGCACACACATCACAAATGACACTATGAACCTACTCCAACTTCTGGAATTGTATTATGACCCCGATATCAAAATTTTCCACTGCCGGCCGAAATCGCCGAATTTCCAACTTTCGCCAATTCAAGCCTAATTCTACCACGGGCCTCCAAATTACATTCCAGACGCACTCCTAAGTCCAAAATTACCTAACGAAGCTAATGGAACCATAAAATCCACATCCATGGTCGTTTACTCATAAGTCAACATCTGGTTGACTTTTCCAACTTAAACTTCTAAATAAGAGAGTAAGTCTCTCATTCCACTCTAAAACCACTCCAGACTCGAACCAACTAACCCGATATAACATAATATAGCTGAATAACACAAAAAGAAGTTGAAATGGGGAAAACGGGGCTATAACTCTTGAAACGACCGTCCATTTCATTACATCCTCCCCCTTTTAAATAATCGTTCGTCCTCGAACGGGTCTAGAAACATACCTAGAGTCTCAAATAAGTGTGGATATCTGCTCCGCATCTCCCGCTCGGTCTCCAGGTGGCCTCCTCTATAGGCTGACCTCTCCACTGCACCTTCACCGAAGCTACATCCTTTGACCTCAACTTCCGAATCTACCGATCCAAAATGGCCACCTGCTCCACATCATAAGTCATATCACCCTCCAACTGAACCGTGCTGAAGTCCAAATCATGGGAAGAATCACCAACATACTTCCGGTGTATGGAAATATGAAACACTGGATGCACACTCGACAAGCTGGGTGGCAAGGCAAGCTTATAAGCTGCTTCCCCTATCCTCTGAAGCACCTCAAAAGGCCTAATGAACCGGGGGCTCAACTTGCCCCTCTTCCCAAACCTCATAACACCCTTCATGGGTGATACCTTCAGCAAAACCTTCTCCCCAACCATAAAAGACAAATCACGGACCTTCCTGTCCGCGTAGCTCTTCTTCCTAGACTGCGCCATGCGAAGCCGCTCCTGAATCAATTTTGCCTTCTCCAACGCATCCCGGACCAAGTCTGTACCCAAGAGCCTAGCCTTACCCGGCTCAAAACATCCTACAAGAGACCTACACCTTCTCCCATATAAAGCCTCATACGGAGCCATCTGAATGCTCGACTGGTAATTGTTGTTATATGCAAACTCCGCGAGCGGCAAGAACTGGTCCCATGAACCCCCAAAGTCAATGACACAAGCGCGTAACATGTCTTTCAATATCTGAATAGTGCGCTCGGACTGTCCGTCCGTCTGAGGGTGAAAAGTTATGCTCAACTCAACCTGAGTACCCAACTCTCGCTGCACTGTCCTCCAAACCTGCGATGTAAACTGAGTGCCCCTATCTGAAATGATGGAAATTTGGACACCATGCAGGCGAACAATCTCTCGGATGTAAATCTCAGCTAACCACTCTAAAGTGTAAGTAGTACAAACAGGAATGAAGTGCACGGACTTGGTCAGTCGATCCACAATAACTCATATAGCATCGAACTTCCTCGAAGTCCGTGGGAGCCCAACTACGAAGTCCATGGTGATCCGCTTCCACTTCCACTCTGGGATCTCTAATCTCTGAAGCAAGCCATCTGGTCTCTGATGCTCATAATTTACCTGCTGACAGTTGAGACACCGAGCTACAAACCCAACTATATCCTTTTTCATCTGCCTCCACCAATAGTGTTGCCTCAAATCCTGGTACATCTTCGCAGCACCCGGATGGATGGAATATAGCGAGTTGTGGGCCTCCTCAAGAATCAACTCCCTGAGCCCATCTACATTAGGCACACATATCCGGCCCTTCATCATCAACACGCCGTCATCACCAATGGTCACATCCCTAGCATCCCCTCGCCGAACCCTATCCTGAAGAACGAGCAGGTGGGGGTCATCACACTGACGCTCCCTGATACGGTCATAAAGAGAAGACCTTGAAACCACACAACCCAATACCCGACTCGGCTCTGAAATATCCAATCTGACAAGCTGGCCTGCTAAGGCCTGAACATCCAATTCCAAGGGTCTCTCTGTTGCTGGAAGATATGCTAAACACCCCAAACTCTCCGCCCGACGACTCAAAGCATCGACCACCACATTGGCCTTCCCCGGATGATACAAAATAGTGATATCGTAGTCCTTAAGAAGCTCTAACCATGTCCACTGACGCCAATTAAGATCTTTTAGTTTCAACAGATACTGCAAACTCCGATGATCAGTATAGATCTCACAATGAACCCCATACAAATAATGACGCCAAATTTTCAAGGCATGAACAATGGCAGCTAACTCAAGATCATGGACAAGATAGTTCTTCTCAAGGGTCTTCAACTGGCGCGAGGCATAGGTAATCAACCTACCCTCCTGCATCAGAACACATCCAATACCTACCCTCGAGGCATCACAATACATAGTGTAAGAACCTGAAGCTGATGGCAGAACTAACACTTGAGCTGTGGTCAAAGCAGTCTTGAGCTTCTGAAAGCTCTCCTCACACTCATCCGACCACCTGAAAGGAGCACACTTTTGGGTCAATTTGGTCAAGGGTGATGCAATAGACGAGAAACCCTGAACGAACCGACGGTAATAACCAGCCAAACCGAGAAAGCTCTGAATCTCTGTAGCTGAGGATGGTCTGGGCCAACTCTGAACCGCCTCTATCTTCTTCGGATCAACCTGAATACCCTCACTGTACACCACATGCCCCAAGAATGCTACTGAACCGAGCCAGAACTCACACTTGGAGAACTTTGCATAAAGCTTCTCCTCCCTCAATCTCTGTAATACAATCCTCAGATGTTGGGTATGCTCCTCCTGGCTACGAGAGTACACCAGGATATCATCAATGAATACAATAACGAATGAATCCAAATAAGGCTTGAATACACTGTTCATCAAATGCATGAACAATGTTGGGGCATTGGTTAGCCCAAAAGACATCACCAAGAACTCATAATGATTGTATCGGGTCCTGAAGGTTGCCTTAAAAATATTCGAATCCTAAATCTTCAGCTGGTGATAACTGGACCTCAAATCAATCTTTGAAAACACCCTCGCTCCTTGAATCTGGTCAAATAAATCATCAATACGTGGCAAAGAATACTTGTTCTTGACTGTGACCTTGTTCAACTGTCGGTAATCAATGCACATCCTCATAGAAACATCTTTCTTCTTTACAAATAGAACCAGTGCACTCCAAGGTGACACACTAGGCCGAATAAACCCCTTATCAAGGAGTTCCTGAAGTTGTTCCTTCAACTCCTTCAACTCCGCCAGTGCCATACGATACGGTGGAGTAGAAATGGGTTGAGTACCCGGCACCAAAGCAATACCAAAGTCAATATCCTTGTCAAGCGGCATGCCCGGAAGGTCTGCAGGAAACACATCCGAAAACTCACGCACCACCGGAACAGAATCAATGGCAGGAGTCTCTGCACTAACATCCCTCACAAAAGCCAAATAGGATTAGACATCCCTTCTCAACCATACGTTGAGCCTTCAAGTACGAAATCGCCCTACTAGGTACATGGTCTATAGAACCGCTCCATTCAACCCTCGAAAATCCCGGCATCGCCAATGTCACGGTTTGCGTAACAATCTAGAACAGCATGACATGGAGATAACCAATACATACCCAATATCACATCAAAGTCAACCATACTGAGCAGCAAAAGGTCTACTCGGGTCTCCAGACCCCTAATAGTCACCACACATGACCGATATACGCGGTCCACAACAATAGTATCACCCACATGAGTAGATACATGAACAGATGAAACTAAAGACTCGCAGGTCATATCCAAACAATGAGCAAAGTATGAGGAAACATATGAATAAGTGGAATTAGGGTCAAATAATACAGAGGCATCTCTGTGGCAAACTAAGACAATACCTGTAATCACAACATCTGAAGCAATAGCATCTGGTCTGGCAGAAAGAGCATAGAAACGGGCCTGGCCACCCCCTGATCTACCTCCCTCTCTCGGGATACCCCTAGCTGACTTGGCTCCTCCCCTAGCTAATTGGCTCCTCTGCTGAGCGGAACCTACCACTAGATGGGGGCACTCTCTCCTCAGGTGACCAAACTCCCCACACTCATAGCAGCACCCCAATGCTGGTGCTGGGAACTAAAGGGAGCCCCGAGCACCAGGATGGCTAGCAGAATGACCCGGCATAGATGAACTCTGACCCGATGGAGCACGTGAAGAACTTTGCGCTGGTAGTGCATTGAATGATGGCTGGCCCTGCTGATGACTATGAGAACCATGGCCAGATGATGCACCACGGTGAAATGGCCAAGCTGGCTAAGCCTCTCTGAAATGACGACCTCTACCGTTCTGGAACTAACCCCCAGAAAGTGCATCGCTGAATCCACCCTGACCACGAGGCCTCTTGGCCTCCCTCTCAACCCTCTCCTGACCACGAACCATCACAATCTGCCGAGAAATGTAGACAACCTCATCAAAGGTAGCACCTGACACCCTCTCTCTGGTCTTGAGCAACTGTAGCTGATAACTGAGACTATCAATAAACCTCGTGATCCTCTCCCTGTCTATGGGAACCAACCAGATAGCATGACGGGCTAATTCCTCTACTATATGAAGGGGAGTATTAACCATTTGTAAGACAGGTTGTTCTCCCATAAAAAGGCCATCATAACTCTCTCTCTTTAACTTATACTCTCTTGTTCATCATCCTGCTTTATTTTTAATTGCTTTGGTATCAATCAGTTTGAGGGGACCCTAGCTTGATGGTTGAATTCCATTTCAACACTGGTTTGCTTTACTTTATAGCTCATTTCTGTTATTAATCTTCATATTTATCAATTGGTATTAAGTCAAATCACGTATCCTTAGAACCATATTATAAGTTTAATTGTTATCCAATTTTAAGGGTAAACTATCACGACCAAAACCTAACATATCGTGATGGCGCCTATCGATGGTACTAGGCAAACCGACTTTCCCAAAATACTCCGGTAATTCAATAAAAAGGTAGTTTAAAACTTTTTCATATCAAGAATTTTCATAAAAACCAAAGTTGAACTCAATATAGAATCAAAATGCGAAACTAGCCCCAAACATCGGGGTGTCACTAAGTCATGAGCATGTAGATAACCAAACTAATACAACTAGTGTCTAAGTATAAATACAAGACCGAAAGACATGTAGAAGGAGAGACAAGGTCCTACCGACGCTGGCAGCTACCTCGTAGTCTCCGGTACTTGATCGTGTCCGAACTCAACAACCTCCATGATCAAACACGCTTGGATCTGCACATGAAGTGCAGGGTGTAGCATGAGTACAACCACCTTATCAAGTAACAGAAATAAATAAGGAACTGAGAAAATAAAGCCTAGTTACACATAATATAGTTCTTTTTAGAAATTTCAGTAAAGGAATTTAGGCATGCTTTCAAACCGGTATTTTAAAAATCAAAACATTTAAGCTCATGCGAAACAGTATAAGTCCTTCAAAACATCACAACAGAAATGACTAGCAACAATGTGCATCAATAAATAAAAGCAATACACAGCCTCACAGGGGCTACTATCACTCGTCTATTTCGACAGCTCAATCGCACGGCTCTCAGCCTCAATACTCACACTCAAGGTACCTGCACTTACTGGGGTGTGTACAGACTCCGGAGGGGCTCCTACAGCCAAAGCGCTATATTTTTGTGGCGTGCAGCCCGACCCAATATCGCTGCGGCGTGCAGCCCGATCCAAGCACTGCTACGGCATGCAGCCCGATCCAATATCATGGTCCGAAGGCTCTTTGCAGCGTGCAACCCGATCCATCATTTACTGCGGCGCACAGCCCGATCCAACATATCTCACACAGCTCTCAACCCAGCACTCAGACCCTATATCAGTCACTAACCTTTCTAGCCTCACAATTATCACAACAACAACCCAAACAAGGACTATACCAAGTACAAATCAAAACATGGGAGAGAGCCGGGACAAAATGCATAATCAAACAATGACTGAGTACAAGACAGCAATTTAACGGTCAATGCAACAAGTTTACGATCACTACGGGTCCCAACAGGGTTTCATATAACCTAAGCATGGTTTCTAACATGTAAGACAGTCAATAACTCGAAAACAAGAGTGAACAGGTAATAGCAAAGGTGTATTTGACTTTACAATCTACCGGGACGGACCAAGTCTCAATCCCTCTCGGTGCATGCTCACACGTCCGTCACCCAATGTGTGTGTAACTTCTAAATAACAACATCATATCAGTTTCTCGGGGTTTTATACCCTCAAGACCAGATTTAAAACTGTTACTTACCTCAAACAAAGCAAAATTCCTACTCTGCCATGCCCTTACCTCTCAAATCGGCCTCCAAATATCCTGAATCTAGCCACAAACAATACAATACGATCAATATATGCTAATGGAATGAATTCCACAAGGAAAACTACCAATTCAGATCAAAAACCCAAAATTGGCTCAAACCCAGCCCTCCGGGCCCACGACTCAGAATCGGGAAAAATCACAAATTACGAACACCCATTCACTCACGAGTCCAACTATACTAGTTTCACTCAAATCCGACTTCGAATCGACATTCAAATCCCAAAAATTCATTTTATGATATTTCTACAGTTTTTTCCAAATTTCCACCTCAGAGTACTAATCAGATGATGATATCATTGATATATTCATGTATATTAACCAAATTCGAGTTAGAACCACTTACCCCGATGAATTTCTTGAAAACCCCATGAAAATTCGCCACAAACCGAGCTCCTTAGGTCCAAACTGTGAAATAATACCCTAAACCCCGTTTATATAGTGCACCCTCTAAACTCCCACTTCACAGTCCGCGAAATTCCAAGCGCGATCGCGCTTCCCAAGTCTTGCGGCCGCGAAATTCTGCTGCGGTCCGCGAAATTCTTGGTGGCTGCACTGCCAGGCTTTAGTATTTTGGCCATAACTTTCTCTACATATGTCCAAATGATAACTTTCTGGAAACTAGACACGAAGGTCTACAACTTTCGTTTTTGAATTCTCTCACAATTTCTTATAGATCAAAAGATATAGGCTTCTGAAGTTGGACCAGCAGATCAGTAGAACTTTTCCCCAGAGTGCGACTGCGGCAAAATTATGCGGTCCGCAAAATTCCAAGCGTGGCCGCAAAATTCTGCTAAGGACCGCGAAATTCCAAGTACGAGAACTATACCTAAGTTCTGGAAATGCCCGGACTCGCTTAAAACTCACCCCGAAATACACCTGAGGCCCCCGGGACCTCAACCAAACATACCAACCAATCCTAAAACACCATACGAACTTAGTTGAACCTTCAAATTACTCAAAACAACATCAAAACACCCAAATTACCCTCGGATTCAAGCCTAAGAACTACTAAACTTACAAATTCGACAACCGATGTCGAAACCAACCAAACAACGTCCGAATGACCTCAAATTTTTCACACACATCACAAATGACACTACGAACCTACTCCAACTTCCGGAATTGTATTATGACCCCGATATCAAAATTTTCCACTGCCGGCCGAAATCGCCAAATTTCCAACTTTCGCCAATTCAAGCCTAATTCTACCACGGGCCTCCAAATTACATTCCAGACGCGCTCCTAAGTCCAAAATTACCTAACAAAGCTAATGGAACCATAAAATCCACATCCAAGGTCGTTTACTCATAAGTCAACATCTGGTTGACTTTTCCAACTTAAACCTCCAAATAAGAGACTAAGTGTCTCATTCCACTCCGAAACCACTCCGGACTCGAACCAACTAACCCGATATAACATAATATAGCTGAATAACACAAAAAGAAGTTGAAATGGGAAAAACGGGGCTATAACTCTTGAAACGACCGTCTAGGTCATTACATCCTTCCCCTCTTAAATAATCGTTCGTCCTCGAACGGGTCTAGAAATATACCTGGAGTCTCAAATAAGTGTGGATATCTGCTCCGCATATCCCGCTCGGTCTCCCAGGTGGCCTCCTCCACAGGCTGACCTCTCCACTACACCTTTGCCGAAGCTACATCCTTTGACCTCAACTTCCGAATATGCCGATCCAAAATGGCCACCTGCTCCACATCATAAGTCATATCACCCTCCAACTGAACCATGCTGAAGTCCAAATCATGGGACGAATCGCCAACATACTTCCGGAGCATGGAAATATGAAACACTGGATGCACACTCGATAAACTGGGTGGCAAGGCAAGCTTATAAGTTGCTTCCCCTATCCTCTAAAGAACCTCAAAAGGCCCAATGAACCGGGGGCTCAACCTGCCCCTCTTCCCAAACCTCATAATACCCTTCATGGGTGATACCTTCAGCAAAACCTTCTCCCCAACCATAAAAGACAAATCACGGACCTTCCAGTCCGCGTAGCTCTTCTTCCTAGACTGCGCCATGCAAAGCCGCTCCTGAATCAATTTCGCCTTCTCCAATGCATCTCGGACCAAGTCTGTGCCCAAGAGCCTAGCCTCACCCGGCTTAAAACATCATACAAGAGACCTACACCTCCTCCCATATAAAGCCTCGTACGGAGCCATCTGAATACTCGACTGGTAACTGTTGTTATATGCAAACTCCTCAAGCGGCAAGAACTGGTCCCATGAACCCCCAAAGTCAATGACACAAGCGCGTAACATGTCTTTCAATATCTGAATAGTGCGCTCGGATTGTCCGTCCGTCTGAGGGTGAAAAGCTGTGCTCAACTCAACCTGAGTACCCAACTCTCGCTGCACTGTCCTCCAAAACTGTGATGTAAATTGAGTGCCCCTATCTGAAATGATGGAAACTTGGACACCATACAGGCGAACAATCTCTCGAATGTAAATCTCAGCTAACCGCTCTGAAATGTAAGTAGTACCAACAGGAATGAAGTGCACGGATTTGGTCAGCCGGTCCACAATAACTCATATAGCATCGAACTTCCTCGAAGTCCGTGGGAGCCCAACTACGATGTCCATGGTGATTCGCTCCCACTTCCACTCTAGGATCTCTAATCTCTGAAGCAAGCCATCTGGTCTCTGATGCTCATACTTTACCTGCTGATAGTTGAGACACCGTGCTACAAACCCAACTATATCCTTTTTCATCTGCCTCCACCAATAGTGCTGCCTCAAATCCTGGTACATCTTCGCAGCACCCGGATGGATAGAATATAGCGAATTGTGGGCCTCCTCAAGAATCAACTCCCAGAGCCCTTCTACATTAGGCACACATATCCGGCCCTTAATCCTCAACACGCCGTCATCACCAATGGTCACATCCCTAGCATCCCCTCGCTGAACCCTATCCTGAAGAACGGGCAGGTGGGGGTAATCACACTGACGCTCCCTGATACGGTCATAAATAGAAGACCTTGAAACCACACAAGCCAATACCCGACTCGGCTCCGAAATATCCAATCTGACAAGCTGGCCTGCTAAGGCCTGAACATTCAATTCCAAGGGTCTCTCTGTTGCTGGAAGATATGCTAAACTCCCCAAACTCTCCGCCCGACGACTCAAAGCATCGGCCACCACATTGGCCTTCCCCGGATGGTAAAAAATAGTGATATCGTAGTCCTTAAGAAGCTCTAACCATGTCCACTGACGCCAATTAAGATCTTTCTGTTTCAACAGATACTGCAAACTCCGATGATCAGTATAGATCTCACAATGAACCCCATACAAATAATGACGCCAAATCTTCAAGGCATGAACAATGGCTGCTAACTCAAGATCATGGACAGGATAGTTCTTCTCATGGGTCTTCAACTGGTGCGAGGCATAGGTAATCACCCTACCCTCCTGCATCAGAACACATCCAATACCTACCCTCGAGGCATCATAATACATAGTGTAAGAACCTGAAGCTGATGGCAGAACTAACACTTGAGCTGTGGTCAAAGCAGTCTTGAGCTTCTGAAAGCTATCCTCATACTCATCCGACCACCTGAATGGAGCACACTTTTGGGTCAATTTGGTCAAGGGTGATGCAATAGACGAGAAACCCTGAACGAACCGACGGTAATAACCAGCCAAACCAAGAAAGCTCTGAATCTCTGTAGCTGAGGATGGTCTGGGCCAACTTTGAACCGCCTCTATCTTCTTCGGATCAACCTGAATACCCTCACTGTACACCACGTGCCCCAAGAATGCTAATGAACCAAGCCAGAACTCACACTTGGAGAACTTTGCATAAAGTTTCTCCTCCCTCAATCTCTGTAATACAATCCTCAGATGTTGGGCATGCTCCTCCTGGCTACGAGAGTACACCAGGATATCATCAATGAATACAATAACGAATGAATCCAAATAAGGCTTGAATACACTGTTCATCAAATGCATGAACGATGTTGGGGCATTGGTTAGCCCAAAAGACATCACCAAGAACTCATAATGGCTGTATCGGGTCCTGAAGGCTGTCTTAAGAATATTCGAATCCCGAATCTTCAGCTGGTGATAACTGGACCTCAAATCAATCTTGGAAAACACCCTCGCTCCTTGAAGCTGGTCAAATAAATCATCAATACGTGGCAAAGAATACTTGTTCTTTACTGTGAACTTGTTCAACTGTCGGTAATCAATGCACATCCTCATGGAAACATCTTTCTTCTTTATAAATAGAACCAGTGCACCCCAAGGTGACACACTAGGCCGAATAAACCCCTTATCAAGGAGTTCCTGAAGTTGTTCCTTCAACTCCTTCAACTCCGCCGGTGCCATACGATACGGTGGAGTAGAAATGGGTTGAGTACCCGGCACCAAAGCAATACCAAAGTTAATATCCCAGTCAGGCGGCATGCCCGGAAGGTCTGCAGGAAACACATCCAAAAAATCACGCACCACCGGAACAGAATCAATGGCAGGAGTCTCTGCACTAACATCCCTCACAAAAGCCAAATAGGATAGACATCCCTTCTCAACCATACGCTGAGCCTTCAAGTACGAAATAACCCTACTAGGTACATGGTTTATAGAACCGCTCCATTTAACCCTCAAAAATTCCGGCATCGCCAATGTCACGGTTTGCGTGACAATCTAGAACAGCATGACATGGATATAACCAATGCATACCCAATATTACATCAAAGTCAACCATACTGAGCAGCAAAAGGTCTACTCGGGTCTCTAGACCCCCAATAGTCACCACACATGACCGATATACGCGGTCCACAATAATAGTATCACCCACATGAGTAGATACATAAACAGATAAAACTAAAGACTCACGGGTCATATCCAAACAATGAGCAAAGTATGAGGAAACATATGAATAAGTGGAATCCGGGTCAAATAATACAGAGGCATCTCTGTGGCAAACTGAGACAATACATGTAATCACAACATCTGAAGCAATAGCATCTGGTCCAGCAGGAAGAGCATAGAAACGGGCCTGGCCATCCCCCTGATCTACCTCCCTCTCTCGAGAGACCCCTAGCTGACTGGGCTCCTCCCCTAGCTGACTAGCTCCTCTGCAGAGCGGAACCTCCCACTAGACGGGGACACTCTCTCCTCAGGTGACCAAACTCCCCACACTCATAGCAGCACCCCAATGCTGGTGTTGGGGACTAAAGGGAGCCCCGAGCACCAGGATGGCTAGCAGAATGACCCGGTATAGATGAACTCTGGCCCGATGGAGCACGTGAAGAACTCTCCACTGGTAGTGCACTGAATAATGCTTGGCCCTGCTGATGACTGTGAGAACCATGGCCAGATGATGCACCACGGTGAAATGGCCAAGCTGGCTGAGCCTCTCTGAAATGACGACCTCTACCGTTCTGGAACTAACCCCCAGAAAGTGCATCGCTGAATCCACCCTGACCACGAGGCCTCTTGGCCTCCCTCTCAACCCTCTCCTGACCACGAACCATCACAATCTGCCGAGAAATGTAGACAACCTCATCAAAGGTAGCACCTGACACCCTCTCTCTGGTCTTGAGCAACTGTAGCTGATAACTGAGACCATCAATAAACCTCGTGATCCTCTCCCTATCTATGGGAACCAACCAGATAGCATGACAGGCCAATTCCTCTACTATATGAAGGGGAGTATTAACCATTTGTAAGACAGGTTGCTCTCGCATAAAAAGGCCATCATAACTCTCTCTCTCTTTAACTTATACTCTCTTGTTCATCATCCTGCTTTATTTTTAATTGCTTTGGTATCAATCAGTTCGAGGGGACCCTAGCTTGATGGTTGAATTCCATTTCAACACTGGTTTGCTTTACTTTATAGCTCATTTTTGTTATTAACATATTTATCAATTGGTATTAAGTCAAATCACATGTCCTTAGAACCATATTATAAGTTTAATTGTTATCCAATTTTAAGGATAAACTATCACGACCAAAACCTAATATGTCGTGATGGCGCCTATCGATGGTACTAGGCAAACCGACTTTCCCAAAATACTCCGGTAATTCAATAAAAAGGTAGTTTAAAACTTTTTCATATCAAGAATTTTCATAAAAACCAAATTTGAACTCAATATAGAATCAAAATGCGGAACTAGCCCCAAACATCGGGGTGTCACTAAGTCATGAGCATGTAGATAACCAAACTAATACAACTAGTGTCTAAGAATAAATACAAGACCGAAAGACATGTAGAAGGAGAGACAAGGTCCTGCCGACGCCGGCAGCTACCTAGTAGTCTCCGGTACTTGATCGTGTCCGAACTCAACAACCTTCGTGATCAAACACGCTTGGATCTGCACATGAAGTGCAGGGTGTAGCATGAGTACAACCACCTTATCAAGTAACAGAAATAAATAAGGAACTGAGATAATAAATACGAGTTACACATAATATAGTTCTCTTTAGAAAGGAATTTAGGCATGCTTTCAAACCGGTATTTTAAAAATCAAAACGTTTAAGCTCATACGAAACAGTATAAGTCCTTCAAAACATCAGAACAGAAATGATTAGCAACAATGTGCATCAATAAATAAAAGCAATACACAGCCTCACATGGGCTACTATCACTCGTCTATTTCGACAGCTCAATCGCTCGGCTCTCAGCCTCAATACTCACACTCAAGGTACCTGCACTCACTGGGGTGTGTACAGACTCCAGAGGGGCTCCTACAGCCCAAGCGCTATATTTTTGTGGCATGCAGCCCGACCCAATATCGCTGCGGCGTGCAGCCCGATCCAATATCATGGTCCGAAGGCTCTTTGCGGCATGCAACCCTATCCATCATTTACTGCGGCGCACAGCCCGATCCAACATATGTCACACAGCTCTCAACCCGGCAATCAGGCCCTATATCAGTCACTAACCTTTATAGCCTCACAATTATCACAACAACATCCCAAACAAGGATTATAGCAAGTACAAATCAAAACATGGGAGAGAGCAGGGACAAAATGCATAATCAAACAATGACTGAGTACAAGACAGCAATTTAACGGTCAATGCAACAAGTTCACGATCACTACGGGTCCCAACAGGGTTTCCATATAACCTAAGCATGGTTTCTAACATGTAAAACACTCAATAACTCGAAAACAAGAGTGAACAGGTAATAACAAAGGTGTATTTGACTTTACAATCTACCGGGACGGAACAAGTCTCAATCCCTCTCTGTGCATGCTCACACATCCATCACCCAATGTGTGTGTCACCTCTAAATAACAACATCATATGAGTTTCTCGGGGTTTTATACCCTCAATACCAGATTTAAAACTGTTACTTACCTCAAAGCAAAAATCCTACTCTGCGATGCCCTTACCTCTCAAACCGGCCTCCAAATATCCCGAATCTAGACACAAACAATACAATACAATCCATATATGCTAATGGAATGAATTCCACAAGGAAAACTACCAATTCAGACCAAAAACCTAAAATTGGCTCAAACCCGGCCCTCCGTGCCCACGACTCAGAATTGGAAAAAATCACAAATTACGAACACCCATTCACTCACGAGTCCAACCATACTAGTTTCACTCAAATCCGACTTCGAATCGACATTCAAATCCCAAAAATTCATTTTATGAAGTTTCTACAGTTTTTCCCAAATTTCCACCTCAAAGTACTAATCAGATGATGATATCATTGATATATTCATGTATATTAACCAAATTCGAGTTAGAACCACTTACCCCGATGAATTTCTTGAAAACCCATGAAAAATCGCCACAAACCGAGCTCCCTAGGTCCAAACTGTGAAATAATACCCCAAACCCCATTTATATAGTGCACCCTCTAAACTCCCACTTCACAGTCCGCGAAATTCCAAGCGCGACCGCGCCTCCCAAGTCTTGCGGCCGCGAAATTCTGCTGCGGTCCGCAAAATTCTTAGTGGTTGCACTGCCAGGCTTTAGTATTTTGGCCATAACTTTCTCTACATATGTCCAAATGATAACTTTCTGGAAACTAGACACGAAGGTCTACAACTTTCGTTTTTGAATTCTCTCACAATTCCTTATAGATCGAAAGATATAGGCTTCCGAAGTTGGACCAGCAGATCTGCAGAACTTTTCCCCGGAGTGCGACCGCGGCAGAATTATGTGGTCCGCAAAATTCCAAGTGTGGCCGCAAAATTCTGCTAAGGTCCGCGAAATTCCAAGTACGAGAACTATACCTGAGTTCTGGAAATGCCCGGACTCGCTCAAAATTCACCCCGAAATACACCCGAGGCTCCCGGGACCTCAACCAAACATACCAACCAATCCTACAACACCATACGAACTTAGTCGAACCTTCAAATTACTCAAAACAACATCAAAACACCAAATTACCCTCGGATTCAAGCCTAAGAACTTCTAAACTTACAAATTCGACAACCGATGTCGAAACCAACCAAACAACGTCCGAATGACCTCAAATTTTTCACACACATCACAAATGACACTACGAACCTACTCCAACTTCCGGAATTGTATTATGACCCCGATATCAAAATTTTCCACTGCCGGCCAAAATCGCCGAATTTCCAACTTTCGCCAATTCAAGCCTAATTCTACCACGGGCCTCCAAATTACATTCCAGATGCGCTCCTAAGTCCAAAATTACCTAACGAAGCTAATGGAACCATAAAATCCACATCCAAGGTCGTTTACTCATAAGTCAACATCTGGTTGACTTTTCCAACTTAAACTTCTAAATAAGAGACTAAGTGTCTCATTCCACTCCGAAACCACTCCGGACTCTAACCAACTAACCCGATATAACATAATATAGCTGAATAATACAAAAAGAAGTTGAAATAGGGAAAACGGGGCTATAACTCTTGAAACGACCATCCAGGTCATTACATCCTCCCCCTTTTAAATAATCGTTCGTCCTCAAATGGGTCTAGAAACATACTTGGAGTCTCAAATAAGTGTGGATATCTGCTCTGCATCTCCCGCTCGGTCTCCCAGGTGGCCTCCTCCACAGGCTGACCTCTCCACTGCACCTTCACCGAAGCTACATCCTTTGACCTCAACTTCCGAATCTGCCGATCCAAAATGGCCACCTGCTCCACATCATAAGTCATATCACCCTCCAACTGAACTGTGCTGAAGTCCAAATCATGGGATGAATCGCCAACATACTTTCGGAGCATGGAAATATAAAACACTGGATGCACACTCGACAAGCTGGGTGGCAAGGCAAGCTTATAAGCTGCTTCCCCTATCCTCTGAAGCACCTCAAAAGGCCCAATGAACCGGGGGCTCAACTTGCCCCTCTTCCCAAACCTCATAACACCCTTCATGGGTAATACCTTCAGCAAAACCTTCTCCCCAACCATAAAAGACAAATCACGGACCTTCCTGTCCGCGAGCTCTTCTTCCTAGACTGCGCCATGTGAAGCCGCTCCTGAATCAATTTCGCCTTCTCCAACGCATCCCGGACCAAGTCTGTACCCAAGAGCCTAGCCTCACCCAGCTCAAAACATCCTACAAGAGACCTACACCTCCTCCCATATAAAGCCTCGTACGGAGCCATCTGAATACTCGACTGGTAACTGTTGTTATATGCAAACTCCGCGAGCAGCAAGAACTGGTCCCATGAAGCCCCGAAGTCAATGACACAAGCGCGTAACATGTCTTTCAATATCTGAATAGTGCGCTCAGACTGTCTGTCCGTTTGAGGGTGAAAAGTTGTGCTCAACTCAACCTGAGTACCCAACTCTCGCTGCACTGTCCTTCAAAACTGCGATGTAAACTGAGTGCCCCTATCTGAAATGATGGAAACTTGGACACCATGCAGGAGAACAATCTCTCGGATGTAAATCTCAGCTAACCGCTCTGAAGTGTAATAAGTACTAACAGGAATGAAGTGCGCGGACTTGTCAGCCGGTCCACAATAACTCATATAGCATCGAACTTCCTCGAAGTCCGTGGGAGCCCAACTATGAAGTCCATGGTGATCCGTTTCCACTTCCACTCTGGGATCTCTAATCTCTGAAGCAAGCCATCTGGTCTCTAATGCTCATACTTTACCTGCTGACAGTTGAGACACCGAGCTACAAACCCAACTATATCTTTTTTCATCTGCCTCCACCAATAGTGCTACCTCAAATCCTAGTACATGTTCGCGGCACCCGGATGGATGGAATACCGCGAGTTGTGGGCCTCCTCAAGAATCAACTCCTTTAGCCCATCTACATTAGGCACACATATCCGGCCCTGCATCCTCAACATGCCGTCATCACCAATGGTCACATCCCTAGCATCCCCTCGCCGAACCCTGTCCTAAAGAACGAGCAGGTGGGGGTCATCACACTGACGCTCCCTGATACGGTCATATAGAGAAGACCTGGAAACCACACAAGCCAATACGCGACTCGGCTCCGAAATATCCAATCTGACAAGCTGGCCCACTAAGGCCTGAACATCCAATGCCAAGGGTCTCTCTGCTACTAGAAGATATGCTAAACTCCCCAAACTCTCTGCCCAGCAACTCAAAGCATCAGCCACCACATTGGCCTTCCCCTGATGGTACAAAATAGTGATATCGTAGTCCTTAAAAAGCTCTAACCATCTCCGCTAACGCAAATTAAGATCCTTCTGTTTCAACAGATACTGCAAACTCCAATGATCAGTATAGATCTCACAATAAACCCTATACAAATAATGACGCCAAATCTTCAAGGCATGAACAATGGCTGCTAACTCAAGATCATGGACATGATAGTTCTTCTCATGGTTCTTCAACTGGCGCGAGGCATAGGCAATCACCCTACCCTCTTGCAGCAGAACACATCCAATACCTACCCTCGAGGCATCACAATACACAGTGTAAGAACCTGAAGCTGATGGCAGAACTAACACTTGAGCTGTGGTCAAAGCAGTCTTGAGCTTCCGAAAGCTCTCCTCACACTCATCCGACCACCTGAATGGAGCACCCTTTTGGGTCAATTTGGTCAAGGGTGATGCAATAGACGAGAAACTCCGAATGAACCGATGGTAATAACCAGCCAAATCGAGAAAGCTCTGAATCTCTGTAGCTGAGGATGATTTGGGCCAACTCGGAACCACCTCTATCTTCTTTGGATCAACCTGAATACCCTCACTGGAAACCATGTGCCCCAAGAATACTACTGAACCGAGCCAGAACTCACACTTGGAGAACTTTGCATAAAGCTTCTCCTCCCTCAATCTCTGTAATACAATCCTCAGATGTTAGGCATGCTTCTCCTGGCTACGAGAGTACACCAGGATATCATCAATGAATACAATAACGAATGAATCCAAATAAGGCTGGAATACACTGTTCATCAAATGCATGAACGTTGCTGGGGCATTGGTTAGCCCAAAAGACATCATCAAGAACTCATAATGGCCATATCAGGTCCTGAAGGCTGTCTTAAGAATATCTGAATCCCGAATCTTAACTTGGTGATAACCGGACCTCAAATCAATCTTGGAAAACACCCTCGCTCCCTGAAGCTGGTCAAATAAATCATCAATACGTGGCAAAGAATAGTTGTTCTTGACTGTGACCTTGTTCAACTGCCGGTAATCAATGCACATCCTCATGGAACCATCTTTCTTCTTTATAAATAGAACAAGTGCACCCCAAGGTGACACACTAGGCCGAATAAACCCCTTATCAAGGAGTTCCTGAAGTTGTTCCTTCAACTCCTTCAACTCCGCCGGTGCCATACGATACGGTGGAGTAGAAATGGGCTGAGTACCCGGCACCAAAGCAATACCAAAGTCAATATCCATGTCAGGCGGCATTCCCGGCAGGTCTGCAGGAAACACATTCGAAAAATCATGCACCACCGGAATAGAATCAATGGCAGGAGTCTCTGCACTAACATCCCTCACAAAAGCCAAATAGGATAGACATCCCTTCTCAACCATACGCTGAGCCTTCAAGTACAAAATCACCCTACTAGGTACATGGTCTATAGAATCTCTCCATTCAACCCTCAGAATTCCCGGCATTGCCAACGTCACGGTCTTTGCGTGACAATCTAGAACAGCATGACATGGAGATAACCAATCTATACCCAATATTACATCAAAGTCAACCATACGGAGCAGCAAAAGGTCCACTCAGGTTTCCAGACCCCCAATAGTCACCACACATGACCGATATACGCGGTCCACAATAATAGTATCACCCACAAGAGTAGATACATGAGCAGATAAAACTAAAGACTCAGGGGTCATATCCAGACAATGAGCAAAGTATGAGGAAACATATAAATAAGTGGAACCAGAGTCAAATAATATAGAAGCATCTCTGTGGCAAACTGAGACAATACCTGTAATCACAGCATCTGAAGAAATAGCATCTGGTCTGGAAGGAAGAGCATAGAAACGGGCCTGGCCACCCCCTGATCTGCCTCCCCTTCTCGGGAGACCCCTAGCTGACTGGGCTCCTCCCTTAGCTGACTGGATCCTCTGCGGAGCGAAACCTCCCACTAGACGGGGACACTCTCTCCTCAGGTAAACAAACTCCCCACACTCATAGCAGCACCCCAATGCTGTTGCTGGGGACTGAAGGGTGCCCGAGCACCAGGATGGCTAGCAGAAGGACCCGGCATAGACGAACTCTGACCCGAAGGAGAACGTGAAGAACTCTGCTCTAGTAGTGCACTGAATGATCGTTGGCACTGCTGATGACTATGAGAACCATGGCCAGATGATGCACCACGGTGAAATGGCCAAGCTGGCTGAGCCTGTCTGAAATGACAACCTCTACCGTGCTGGAACTGACCCCCAGAAGGTGCACGGCTGAATCCACCCTGACCACAAGGCCTCTTGGCCTCCCTCTCAACCATCTCCTGACCGCGAACCATCTCAATCTACCGAGAAATGTCGACAACCTCATCAAAGGTAGCACCCGACACCTTCTCTCTGGTCTTGAGCAGCTGTAGCTGATAACTGAGACCATCAATAAACCTCGTGGTCCTCTCCCTGTCTGTGGGAACCAACCAGATAGCATGACGAGCCAACTCCTAGAATCGCATCTCATACTGCATCACAGGCATATCACCCTAGCGAAGCAGCTCAAACTGTATGTGCAGCTCCTCTCTGTGGGACCGGGGTAGAAACTTCTCCAAAAAAACCACGGAGAACTGTTGTCAAATAAGGGTGTTGCGCCAACAGGCCTACGCCTCTCGTAAGTCTCCCACCATCTGAGTGCAGCCCCAAAAAACTGAAAGGTAGTTAATGAGACCCCACAAGTCTCTAGAATACCAGCTATACGGAGTATCCTCTGACACCTGTCCAAGAAGTCCTGAGCATCCTCTCTCTCTGTGCCACTGAAAGGTGGTGGCTGGAGTCTCCCAAACCTCTTCAACCTACGCCGATCATCCTCAAGCATAGTAGGAACCAAAATATCCTGAGCAGCTGCAACCGGCTGGGCTAGTGGTGCCCCTGGTGTCTGGAGTCCCTGAACAACCTGCTCGGGTGTACGAGCGATGGGAGTCTGAGTGCATGTGCCTCACCCTGCCTGAGAAGTGGTTGCAGCCGTCGAGATAGAGACTGCCTGGGCAAGGCCGGTACACGCTGTCAAAATCTGAGCTAGGGCCTCCTGGAGGCCTGAAATCACAATAGGCACAGGTGGTGCCTGAGCGGGTGCATCAACAATTGGAATCTGGTCCTGATATGGGACAACTGTTGGATCTGCAGGTACTACCCCAGTTGATGTGCGGGCTGCACCTCTGCCCCTACCGCAGCCTCTAACGCGACCTCGGCCTCTCGCGGCCCTGGCTGGTGGTACTGCTGGTTGTCCATCCTGCCCGGTAGTACGAGTCCTCACCATCTGTGAGAGAATGAAACAATAGATGTTTAGTTACCAGAATCATCAGATTCGCACGACAAGAATTCAAGAATGTGGAATTTTCCTAAAGGTTCTGCAGCCTCTCGAAGATAACTATAGAAGTCTCCGTACCGATCGGCAAGATTCTACTAAACCTGCTCATGACTCGTAAGCCCTATGTAACCTAGAGCTCTGATACTAATCTGTCATGACCCAAAACCTAACCTGTCGTTATGGCGCTTATCGATGGTACTAGGCAAGCCGACTTTCTCAAAATACTCCCGTAATTCAATAAAAAGGTAGTTTAAAACTTTTTCATATCAAGAATTTTCATAAAAACCAAAGTTGAACTCAATATAGAATCAAAATGCAGAACTAGCCCCAAACATCGGGGTGTCACTAAGTCATGAGCATCTAAATAACCAAACTAATACAACCAGTGTATAAGTATCAATACAAGACCGAAAGACATGTAGAAGGAGAGACAAGGTCTTGCGGACGCCGGCAGCTACCTCGTAGTCTCTAGTACTCGATCGTGTCTGAACTTAGCGACCTCCGTGATCAAACACGCCTGGATCTGCACATGAAGTGCAGTGTGTAGCATAAGTACAACCAACTCAGCAAGTAATAGAAATAAATAAGGAACTGAGAAAACAAAGCCGAGCTACACATAATACAGTTCTTTTTAGAAATTTCATTAAAGGAATTTCGGCATGCTTTCAAACCGGTATTTTCAAAATCAAAACGTTTAAACTCATGCGAAACAGTATAAGTCCTTCAAAACACCATAACAGAAATGACTAGCAATAATATGCAACAATAAATAAAAGCAATACACAGCCTCACAAGGGCTACTGTCACTCGTCTATCTCGACAGCTCAATCGCTCGGCTCTCAACCTCAATACTCACACTCAAGGTACCTGCGCTCATTGGGGGTGTGTACAGACTCCCGATCCAAGCACTGCTGAGGCGTGCAGCCCGATCTAATATATTGGCCTGAAGGCTTGATGCGGCGTGCAACCCGATCCAATATTTACTGTGGCGCACAACCCGATCCAACATATCTCACACAACTCTCAACCCGGCACTCATGCCCTATATCAGTCACTAGCCTTTCCAGCCTCACAATTATCACAACAACAACCCAAACAAGGACTATAGTAAGTACAAATCAAATCATGGGAGAGAGCCGGGACATAATGCATAATCAAACAATGACTGAGTACAAGATAGCAACTTAACGGTCAATGCAACAAGTTCACGATCACTACGGGTCCCAACAGGGTTTCCGTATAACCTAAGCATGATTTCTAACATATAAGACAGTCAATAACTCGAAAACAAGAGTGAACAGGTAATAACAAAGGTGTATTTGACTTTACAGTCTACCGGGATGAACCAAGTCTCAATCCCTCTGGGTGCATGCTCACGCGTCCGTCACCCAACGTGTGTGTCACCTCTAAATATCAACATCATATGAGTTTCTGGGGTTTCATACCCTCAAGACCAGATTTAAAACTGTTACTTACCTCAAACCAAGCAAAACTCCTACTCTGCGATGCCCTTGCCACTCAAATCGGCCTTCAAACGTCCCGAATCTAGCCACAAGCAATACAATACGATCAATATACGCTA
The DNA here is from genome assembly GCF_000390325.3 of Nicotiana tomentosiformis. Taxonomy (NCBI): domain Eukaryota; kingdom Viridiplantae; phylum Streptophyta; class Magnoliopsida; order Solanales; family Solanaceae; genus Nicotiana; species Nicotiana tomentosiformis. Next base: position 2,729,524 of record NC_090822.1, read on the forward strand.
ATGGAATGAATTCCACAAGAAAAATTACCAATTCAGACCAAAAACCCAAAATTGGCTCAAACCCGGCCCCCGGGCCCCGGTCCCACGACTCAGAATCAGTTAAAAATCACAAATTACGAATACTCATTCACTCACGAGTCCAACCATACTAGTTTCACTCAAATTTGACTTCAAATCAACATTCAAATCCCAAAAATTCATTTTATGAAGTTTCTACAATTTTCCCAAAATTTTCACCTCAAAGTACTAATCAGATAATGAAATCATTGATATATTCATGTATATTAACCAAATTTGAGTTAGAATCACTTACCCCGATGAATTTCTTGAAAAACCCATGAAATATCGCCACAAATCGAGCTCCCTAGGTCCAAAATATAAAATAATACCCCTAAACCCCGTTTATATAGTGCACCCTCTGAACTTCCACTTCGCGGTCCACGAAATTCCAAGCGCGGTCGTGCCTCCCAAGTCCTGTGGCCGCGAAATTCTTGGTGGCTGCACTGCCAGACTTTAGTATTTTGGCCATAACTTTCTCTACAGATTTCCAAATGATGACTTCTTTATCTTTCTGGAAACTAGACACGAAGGGCTACAACTTACATTTTTGAATCATCTACAAATTCATTGTAGACAAACGATATAGGCTTCTGAAGTTGAACCAGCGGATCTGCAGAACTTTTCCCCGGAGTGCGATCGCGGCAGAATTATGCGGTCCGTGAAATTCCAAGCGCGGCCGCGAAATTCTGCTGAGGTCTGCGAAATTCAAAGCACGAGAATCATACCTGAGTTCCGGAAATGCCCAGACTTGCTCAAAACTCATCCCGAAACACACCCAAGGCCCCCGGGACCTCAACCAAACATACCAACCAATCCTAAAATACCATACGAGCTTAGTCGAACCTTCGAATCACTCAAAATAACATCAAAACACCAAATTACCCTCGGATTCAAGCCTAAGAATTTCTAAACTTATAAATTCGACAACCGATGCCGAAACCAACTAAACTATTTCTGAATGACCTCAAATTTTGCACACACATCACAAATGACACTACGAACCTACTCCAACTTCCGGAATTCCATTTCGACCCCGATATCAAAAAGTTTCACTGCCGACCGAAATCGCCAAATTTCCAACTTTCGCCAATTCAAGCCTAATTCTACCACGGTCCTCCAAATTACATTACGGACGCACTCCTAAGTCCAAAATCACCTAACGGAGCTAATGGAACCATAAAAATCTACATCCGAGATCGTTTATTCATAAGTCAACATTCGGTTGACTATTCCAACTTAAACTTCTAAATAAGAGACTAAGTGTCTCATTCCACTCCGAAACCACTCCGGACTCGAACTAACTAACCCGATATAACATAATATAGCTGAATAACACAAAAAATAGTAGAAATGGGAAAAACGAGGCTATAACTCTCGAAACGACCGGCTGGTCGTTACATAAACAGTAGCTAATTCCAGTTTTTTTATAGTGTTATTTTACCTAGTGCTTACACGTGGAAACTATCCAAAGAAATAGATAGATATCTTTATCGCATCAGAGCTCAAGGCGCGCGCCATCTTTGTAGTTGAAAACGTCGGCAAATTATATTGATTTTGAAAACCTAATTAGGTTGAACTGCTGAAATAAGGTTTCTTTGTTCTTGCTTAATTTCGTACGTGTACCTAGGTTCTTATATCTTGTGGTCTATTTGTGTGCATACATATACGAAAACGTGTGTAAAAAATGAAGAGGAAGGATATAGACGGATAGAGATGCATATTACGAGTAATGTCAAGTTTAACCACCACCAACAACAACAACAACAACCAATCCACTATAATCTCACAAAGATGCGGATTCAATTTTTAAATTTTATGAGTTCAACTTTTAGGTTTATAGCATTGAACATATTATAATCTTAAAGTTATGGGTTCATCTCTACTATTTATTATAATTTTAATAAATTTTTACACCTAAATTTATACTAGGCGCCGAAAGCTATGGTTCAATTGAACTTGTATATATAACGATACATCTGCCCCTGATCCCACGTAGTTGTATCTAACGAAGGTAGAGTATACTGCCTAATATCAAATTTAACCAATGAAAACTATTCACAATGGAAGTTCAATTGACTTCATGTAACAGATATTTTCAGAAGTCGCCACAGATTAGAACGCCTTCAGTATTTTCAACAACTATTTCTTTAACGGCTAAATTTCACTCCCTCCGTGTCATTTTATATTAACTTATTTGATTGGATACAAAATTTAAGAAATAAAAATAAAATTGTGAGCTTAAACATGTCATATTATTTGTACGGTTATAAAACTTTTAAAAATTGTGATGTAAACATATCATAACAATATTGTGCCTATAAAAACTTACTATTAAAGTATAATGATAAAGTTAAGTTAAATTATTCTTAAGTTTATAAATGAATTATTCTTTAAAAATAAATTAAAAATAAAATAAGTTCATATAAATTGAAGTGGAGAGAGTAACTATTATGATTGAAAGTTAACCTACTTTTTTGGGGGGGTTTTACTCGGTATCTGGTACCAACATTGAGGACCCCCAAATTCATATTATGTAAGAAACGCTCGTCACCAAGCTTTTTCTATATCCACAACTCGAACTTGGATCTAAGTTTTAAAAGTCTCATCTTATTCAAATTAAATTTGATGGGGCCGGGCATTGACTAACGGACTTGAGTCTAGGGTCCCCTCTTGTCTTTGTTTTGTTTGTCAATTTGGGCCATGTGCATTCAACTGATCAGATTGGCCCACTTACTGAGTGGGCCGGTACTCCTCGTTAACTTCTCCTTTAATTTTTGGAAAGAATTAACCCAAATAAACGCACATCTGATCTGTTAAACTAAAAATAACCGACGGTTATATAATATATATATAATTCGTGTATAATATATGAATAATTATGTATAATTAATGTATAATCTATATATACCGGTCAGAAAAAGTAAACATTAAATCTGACCGGCTATTTATGTACCAATCCCAATTTTTGTTAAGGTCCCTTAATTCTCTTTGCCATTTCGTTTTAGGTTTCCAAACTCTTTTAATTGGAAAATAAATCAAAATTTAACAATGTTAATTACTACAATGGTGACAACGATGATAATAACAGTCGTAACAATAATTATGCTGATGTTAATTAACAGTGGCAGAGCCAAAAATTTTATCAAGGAGATTCGACATATTAAACAGCGAACACATAAAAAATATAATATTTACTATTTACGCATAAAAATAATTTTAACTTTATATATACAACGTAATTTTTTCAACAAAGGGGGTTTGAAACCCCCTTCCACCCCTAGCTCTGCCCCTGGTGGCTGATGTAGCTCCTCCGCAATGGATTCATCCGGGATAAGCACTTTAAAGGCACAACATAATTTATTGTAGACCATTCTGAGCACATAATTTTAGAAGTTTAACAAATTCAGAATTAAGTAAAAATCGAATTCATTAAGTTTAAATCTTAAATTTGCATCTGTTAATAAGGTACAAGTAATTCAAGTGGATAAAGATGATGATTCAACAAAAATGAGCAACAAATAAAGATAAATAAAACAAAAACGAAAGCAAAATAACTATAAATGCAACTAAATTAAAAAATAAAGAAATAAATGAAGCTAAATATAGAATAAAATAAATAGACATGGATGAATAAAATTCGGACATTTACACATATCATCTAGTTCAAGACAGACAATAATTCTTTTATAAATGTTTTTTGAAAGTTATTTATCCTTTTTAACATCTCTAGCGTAAATATTGTTGTCTATTTCTAAAACTTTACTACTTGAGTATTTTATATGTCAATTGTCCCTTCACTTAAAAGTAACTAAAATAGACTTTTACTAATAGAATTTCAAGTTTATAAAATGAAAGTTCAAATCTATAAGGACCTCGTTGCAAATAAAGTATACTTTTCAAGAAGAATCGTTAGTGTTATCCTTTTTTATGACTTTTGGTAGATGAATTTTCCCACTTGTCAAAAAAGGTTTCATTTAAAGAATATTATAATGTTAATGCCTAAAATAATGTTTATCTTTCACAACTATAATGATGATAATGCTTTACCTTTCTTTACTTACCAACAATAAATCCAGGTGCTCAGATTACTCCTGTCATTAGTAATTAAAACATCTTTTAATTTTCCCCATAATATTATAAGTAAGAAAGTTTAATGTCGTGATTATAACAACCCACGAAAAATTTAATGTCGTGATTATAACAACCCACGTTTAACTTTTAACTAGTTCAGGGGCATTGTTATAGGGTCTTCATTGCTTTAAATACCACAAATGATCGACTAAACCTAATTTAATGTTGAACATGTAATTATTTGGACAGACAAATACCTCAAAACTCAAAACAGTATCATTACATCAATATCGTGGCTTCCCAAACATACCCTAGAAATTAAGATGCCTAAACAAAAATAATGTTATATTGAGAAGCATTTTTTGCGGGGTAGCCGTGTTGGTTGAGTAGTAGACTTCCTAAATTGAAGGTCTAGGGTTTGAGACTTGTATATTTTTTCGGTTGAGCCTGTCACACAGGACTTGTCTATTGCAGACTATATACTTCTTACATAGTCTGCGGGCTTTACGCAGGCACGAGATTTATCTTGTGTGCACCCAAAGGATAGCGGTTGTGGGTTTCATTTTTAAGAAAATATTATAATGAGAAGATTGTCCATGTATTTGTGTGATGAGAAACAAGGGGTTGTTTGGTTTAAAGATAAGTCATCCATATTAGTTATGCTGAGATTAGCTTTACTGAAATTTGTTATGGTATAATTAGTTATCTTGGTATTATTTCTTGTTAACTATTTGGTATGTTGTATTAACTCTGGATTGTCAATTTTACTGCTTTATCATATGATTACTATTACACTATCTGACAGATATAAGTTATCGCAATACTATTTATAATCCCAAAATAATTTATCTCAAAATTAGTAATCAAACAAAGGATAAGACGTACTAAATTTTTATCCCAAAATTATTTTTACTTACTATAATACCAAACAACCCTACAAATTGAGTACCACTTTCGTTTGGTTCAGTATTAAATTTATTCAAATAGTTACACTGTTACACAATTTGATGGCCTTTTTCTAGTCATCATTATTGAAACGACAATATAACATTGGAGAGAATTTTATACAAATTCACACATTGATATTCTTGATTTTCGAGCTGTGAAAAGTGAATGAAAACTCTTTACTGACTCATACATTCCCACATTGAAAGCACACACGACTAACTTTTTAAGAGAATTTGATTCTCTTAAAAGAAATTGGAATCAAAAGATGAAACACATTGCAACGGATATGGAAAAAGGTAATAAAAGTATTTGAAATTCTTACTTTTCTTTTGAATTAACTTAGAGGAAAGTCTCTTTTATTAGAGACCGTTTTACTACTAAAACAAGTCACTTAGGAGACAGATTATTTCAAAGAAGTTTTTATTCTCAGAACTCTGAATTTAAAAGTTAAGAATGAAGAATTTTCTGAACACTATAACTCGTTCGCAGAGGCAGAGGTTCATGGTGTTGCAAATTCACATCTTGATTTACTCCATAAAATACAAAATCGTGCACCATCTACAAGAATAATTCATATACAATTGACGTTTGAGCTAGGTGTCACAAGAATTTAACACAACAGAAAAATTAAAATATTCAAATTAAACTAATCTCACTATTTCTATCACTTTTAATAGAATCTCTTTTCTTAAGATCAAAGTAAAAAACAGTTGTCACAATAAAGCTCCATTGAACCACCAAAGCATATAAAAATATCCAAACCACATTATCTAACAACAATTTAATCACAACCGTCGATTCAACTCTCACGAAATCCCAACCGTTCATCGACATCTCCATCATCCCACGAACAAAACCCGAAAACAAAACAAACAACCCGGATAAAACCCACCCACATACCCGTTTCCCCTCCATCAAACCAGACCCGACCCGGATAGCATCAAACCCGTTCTTCCCTTCATTAACCGAAACCACAAGCGCCAAGCTCGTAACCGCCATCAAATGGAGCTCCAAACCCGACCCGAGAACCACAATAACCACCTGAATAAACGGGTAGGTCTTGAAAAATGCTATCAGCATCCCCGGGACAACAGTACAAGCTAACATAGTAGCGTAAACACACATTGTAGTAACCAAAACCCGTTTCCAAGCCGTTTTTACTGTGGTAAAAACCGCTAAAACAGTAGGTTTTCCGTTCGAAGAAACGGAAAACGTAACATTTACCGCAGCAATTGCAGTAAAAAAAGACAGTAAAAAAGTAGGAAAGAAAAATAAAACTTTCAAGAAAAGCAAAGACTTAGCTTCTTTATTTGCTTCTTCTAACACATGTCCGGACTCCACTAGTATAGGTGAAAAAAGTGAGAGTTCTTCAAGATGTTGAATGCTATTTTTTAAAGGGTAAGTTACAAAAGAAAATAAGAAGAGGAAAAAAGAGAGTGGAAATGAAATGAAAGCAAAAATGTAAAAAGAAAGTTTTTTGGTAGAAAAGAAATTTTTTATGGAATTGACGAAAACGCTGGCAAGAAGAAATAGACCGTTCGGTTCTTGAGAAATATGGTTGGAATTTTCTCCGGCGGGCATTTTTGTTTCTTTTTTCTCTTTGGATATTTGGATTGTTTTGGGAGGTTATGGAATTTGAAAGGAATGGTGGAAGTGGAATGTGGACCTATTATATAACTTTACTTTTAAAGAAAGAGGTTGGGTTTTGGAACTTTGGAAGAATAGTCAATAGTATTCAATAGTGGGAGTATCGTATTTTATTTTAAATTTACTAAATCTTAACTTGACGTGGATTTGACACAATTGACTGTCGACGACTTCTTCCATTAATTATTTTCAGATTGGGTGGAGCGGAGCGTTTGGACAGCCATAAAATTTTCGGTGTAACTTATATATTACTACGAGTTAGAATTGTGGAATCAGTCACAGATACTTGCAATAACTTACTGATACTTGCAACATGATAAGTTGCTTGTATCACACCCCTGGGGATGCAATTCTTACTCGCAGAAGCGGAGCCAGAATTTTAAACTTATGAATTCGAAATTTTAATTATTTTAAGTTACTGGGTTCTAAACTAATAATTTATACATAATTAATAAATTTTTAAAAATAAATACAGTATTCGAACCAAATCTATTGGGTTCAGCCGAACCCGCTCCCAACACTCTAGCTTCGCTCCCTGCTTCCTCGGACCTTGCGTGATACTTCATGCACTGGGCCGTCTTTCTTTTTTAACTGGTCCGATAAGTTTAACCCATTTTATTGAAATCTTTTCCTATTTAAAAAAAATTAGAATTTAGAGTTTGAGTTCGAAATTTTAAGTAATTAATAATTTGATGAATCTCGTTTATTCCATCAAATTCTTTGATGGTGACCATGAGGACTAGAGTTTTCTTTATTCATAGTTTCTTGCTTTTTTCTTTTTCAGCATTTCTTTAGTTTAATGAAATTTAGGTGTAGCTAGGTCACGGAGATCTACATGCATTATATTATAAAAAGAATTATAATAGGCTGAATAGATAGTCTGCGTTAGCCATATATAGCATATGTATAAAAAGAAAAAGAAATGTTTTCTTTTTGTTTGTTTCGTATAGAGAATCAGTGGAGGATATAGCTTATTGGTTACAAAGTTTAATTAAATTCTATATTTTAACATGGAATGTTGATATTTCAGAAGTCTAATAAATTTAGTGTTAAGAATTTCAAAGATGGAAATCATCAAATTTAATTTTAATCTTGAATTCGTATGAGGAGATGAAAGCCAACTCTTAAGGACCATTTTGAAGAAGTTTATTGCATTGAAGATCTTTTGTGAAGAATTCAACATTACATAGCCATCGATTTAATCATGATTAATTAATAAAATATATATTTGAAAAATATATGTATTTGGTGTAAATATCATGTACAAATAAGTTACTATCCTCACTTTCTAACCTTAAGGTTGGAGATAGAAGGGAGTTACCACTTGAACAATCTTGTCTTGTCAAATTATAATTTTCAATACAAGAAAATTAAAATGACATTTTTTGTCCGCACAAACTTAAAAAAGAATATTACTAAAACTGGAATAGAGGGAATACAAAGCAACTATTTACTTTTGTGGTGGCGGCTGATAGAGAGGCTTTGCAATTTGTTTTTTTGTTTTTTTTACCTTGGTCAAAGACTTTCTTGGACGAATGAGTTTCAATTAAAAAAAGATATAAATCAAGTGGCCTCGACTGAAAGTGGCACTTTTGCCTTTGAAAGTGATATATCACATGGCCTTTCGTAATTAGCCATCGAAAGACTACAAACCAAAAAAATAAAAAGGTCAAAAGAGGAATCTTCATAAAATAGTGTAGTTTAGAAACGACTAATTTTAATTTGTATAATTATCATTCGTACAAACTGTTTAATTGATATTAATTAGTATCGCTTGTATTCAGACGCGCAACGAATATAACATGTGTGAATTGTATTCAAAATATATGGGTGTATATAAAAGATATAATTTGTAATGTCTATATATACAGGGTGTATAAAAAGGATACAACATGTATCGACTGTATTCATTCGCACAATGAATACAACTCAACCAATGTGAAATACATAAATACAGAAAAATAGAATGCTCTTGTTGAAAATCAAACTCAAGACCTCCACTTACTAAATGGGAACTCTAAGTTCAAAACAATTGATCTCTTGTTTCATGGATTTGCTATAAAATTCAAATATAACTAACCACGAATAATAAATTTGTTGAAAGTATAGCTACGAATGGTAAATACAGTGTATATGTCTAATGTGTCGATTAATTTTAACTATGTATCATATATAAATCGAGAGTAATGATTAATAAATAAGGTCAAAGTGACATATTTATTTGAAGCCATCAAAAAATTCTTAATTAACATTTATACAAGAGTTCCATATGGCGTGTTGTTTGTTCAAAATGTATGCTTGTGATGACCTGATAGGTCATTTATAGTTTTACCCTTCATTTATGTGTTTCAAGATCTCGAATAGATCAGTTTAGCCCTCTTCGATTTACGTGCACAGTCTGTGTCTTTTTTCGAAAAGGTTTTATGAGAAAAATTGAGGAAAATATGAAATCGTTCCTTAAAACTCATTTGAGTTGACTACGGTTAACGTTTTGTGTAAACGGACCCAGATCAGTATTTTGACGGTTCTGGTGGGTCCGTATCGTGATTTGGGACTTGGGCGTATGCCCGGAATCGAATTCGGAAGTCCCTAACTCGAATTAATGCAATTTGTTGAAATCTAGCAATTTAAAGGTTTAAAGAATTCCTAAGTTTGACCGTAAGTTGACTTTATTACTACCAGGTTCGGATTTTGGTTCCGGAACTTAGTATAAGTTCTTTACATGATTTATGACTTTTCTGCAAAAATTTGGTGCAAAACAGAGTTGATTTTGGCATGATTCGGACGTCCGGTTGAAAATTTGCATGTTCATAAGTTTCATTGAAAATTTTATTTGTTTTTGTATTTGATTCGTAGTTCTAGGTATTATTTTGGTATTTTGATCATGCAAGCGAGTTCGTATGATATTTTTACACTTGTGTGCATGTTTGGTTTGGAGTTCGAGGGGCTCGGTGAGTTTCAGATAGGCTACACATGATTTTGAACTTAGAAGAAAAGCCGATCCTTTACTGTTGCTGGTGCTCTACTGCAGATCTCGCATGGCTCGCATTTACGAACAAGGCTTCGCATTTGCGAGCATGGGCTAGATTGGGGGAGTCTCGCATTTGCGAGGTAAATGTTCGCATTTGCGAACTTGCAGCTGCGAAGGAATGGTCCGCATTTGAGAGTGATATGGATTCGCATTTGCGACCTCTTTCTCGCATTTGCGATGTTCACAATTACGAACAAGATATCGCAATTGCGACATCTACAGCTGGTAAAAGAGGGGGAAACAGGATTTAACTCATTTCTGTTAAACTCTCAACCCTAAACTCCCTAGAGGCGATTTTTTCAAGAGAGTTTCTTCCTAAATTCATTGGTAAGTGAATTTAATCTACTTCTTTTCAATTACTCATTACATTTCATAAGCTTTCAACATCAAATCTAGGATTTTCATTGTAGAATTTAGGGATTTGGGTAGAATTAGAGATTTTTGTAAATTTGGGATTAAGACCTCGAATTTGAGGTCGGATTTCGAAACTAATTACATAACCGGGCTCGGGGAAGAATGAGTAATCGGGTTTTGGTCCGAATCTCGGATTTTGACCAAGCGAGCATGGGGTTGACTTTTGTTGACTTTTTGGAAAAAATATAAAGACCTTAACTTTATGTATTGTAATTGATTTCCCTAGCATTACTCTATGTTATTGAGTCTATTTTGGTTAGATTCGATTAGTTTAAAGGCGGATTTTAGAGGAAAGGCACCGGTTGAGCTTTGATGTGATTGCAGAGCGAGGTAAGTGTTATGGTTAACCTTGACTTGTGGGATTAGGATTTATTTGCCTATTTGCTACGTGATTAATGTGTGAGTACAATGTATATGTGAGGTGACGAGCATTTATGCGTTGTTGTTGGGATAAAGCATGCGGGTGGAACTTATTTCCTTATGATTTGTTGCCTTTTTAAATATGATATCCATGCTTAGGTTAGATTATTACTTATTTGATCATTTCTTCCGTAATTATTTCTTAGTTAGAAATGGTTGAGTATTTTGGAAGTTGAAGTTTGGTATCTTGGCATCATATTTGACGTAAAGCACATTCTTTGCATGTTTATCTCCCGAATTTATATTATCTTTACTATATGGTAAGGAAGAGTGTTAAAGCACGAAGGGTAATGTCGTGCCATTGTGTTTATCTCATTTATTGATTAATACATAGTGAAGAAGAGAATTAAAGTACGAAAGGTGATGCCGTGATATTTATATCATTTATTCATTGCTATATGGTGAGATCGAGAGTAAAAGCATGCGGGGTTATGTCGTTCCATTCTTCCCAATTATTCATTTTTATATGGGGAGATCGAGAGTAAAAGTACGAAGGGTGATGTCGTGCCATTTCATTTTACTTATGCCATAATTTCATGGTGAGGATGAGAGTAAAAGCACGAAGGGTGATGTCGTGTTTTCCTTATACCATTTGTTTATCTGTCTTCATTGGTTGACGATTTATTTGGTTATCATGTGATGTCATGCCTGTCGTAGTTATCATATCTTTTCCCCCTTTCGTATGTCCCAACATAATTGTACATTGTTAATCTCTGCTTTTGTTGCTGTTTTGTATATATATATATATATATATATATATATATATATATATATATATATATATATATATATATATATATATATATATATATTACATGGGTGACCTATCATAGCCTCGTCACTACCTCATCGAGGTTAGGCTTGACACTTACGGAGTAAATTGGGTCGGTTTTACTCATACTATACTTCTACACTTCTTGTGCAGATTTTGGTATTGGTCCCAGCAGTGCGTGAGGTGCACCTGCTCGGATCATTGCATACGGAGGCCTGATGTATATCTGCTGGCGCCCGCAGACCTTGGAGTCCCCTTCATCTTTCCTCTTTTACTGTTCTTTTCATTCCAAATAGTTGCATTTATTTGAGACTCTGTTTGTAGAACTTCTAGTTGCTCGTGTACTCGTGACTCTGGATATTTGGGAGTATATATTATTACATGACTTATGCTGGTGTTGCATTAGATTGAGCTCATATATCTCATTATTTATCATCACCTTGTTTAAACTGCTAAAATTTAGGTATTTGACTATCTCACGTCGGGTTGCCTAGCAAGTGGATGTTAGGCGCCATCACGACCCCGAGGTTGGGATTTCGGATCGTGACAAGTTAGTATCAGATATCTAGGTTGCCTAGGCCTTACGAGTCACGATTAAGCTTAGTAGAGTTAGGAGGATCGGTACAGAGACGTCTGTACTTATCTTCCAGAGGCTATGGAGTATAGGAAAAAACAATTTCACTTCATTCTTTCTCTATCGTGCAATTTTTATTCTATCATTGATGGTTGAACCATTCTATTCTTGTACTCTCGGAGATGGTGAGAACACGCACAACATATGTAGCTGGACAGGAGTCGGAGCCCCCAGTGGCAGCTACGACCATGGCCAGAGGTCGAGGCCGAGGCCGAGGCAAAGGCAGAGCTCAGCCTAGAGCTCGAGCAACAGCACTTGCAGTGGAGCCTCAAATAGATTTTGAGGAGGAGGTTCCATCTCAGACTGTTCCCATCGGACCAGCTCAGGTCCCGGAGGGGTTCATAACCACTCTAGTGCTTCCAGACGCTCTACTCCATTTGGTGGGCCTTATGGAGAGTGTGGCCTAGACCGGTATATTTTCGGTGGCACCAGCCATCTCTCGGGAAAGGGGAGGAGCATAGACTCCCGCTACTCACACCCCGGAGCAGGTGGCTCCCCAGTATCAGACTGCAGCAGTCGTGCCAATTGGGGTGGTTCAGTCGGTTGTTGCGGCACAGGCCGGTGATAGGCCCACCTTGTCTTCTAAGGCCATGTTGATGTTGGATAAGTTTACCAAGCTCTTTTATGTTCATTTTAAGGGTGCACCTTATAAGGACCCATATGATTATCTAGACCGTTGCCACGAGGTGCTGCGAAACATGGGTATAGTTGAGACCAATGTGGTCGATTTCGCAGTGTTTTAGATGACTGGTTCTGCCAAGATGTGGTGGAGAGATTATACGTTGACTAGACCAGCTAGGTCACCTGCACTTACCTGGGATCAGTTCTCATAGCTATTTCTAGAGAAGTTCATTCCTGTCACTCTGAGAGAGGAGTACCGCAGACAGTTCGAGCATCTTCAGCAGGGTAGTATGACTATTACCCAGTACGATACTCAATTTGTGGACCTAGCTCGCCATGCCATTATCTTGCTTCCTACTGAGAGGGAGAGAGTGATGAGATTCATTGATGGGCTCACTTACACTATCAGGCTACAGATGGCCAAGGAGACCGAAAGTTATATTTATTTCCAGATAGCAGTAGATAATGCTAGACGGATATAGCTAGTTCATGCTCAGAAGAGGGGGCCGGTGTCTGATAAAAGGCCTTGTCATTCAGGCAGTGGTTCCTCATCTGGAGGCAGGGGTACTTTTGGGAGTGGCCACCCTCCCAGGCCCTTTCCGTCAGTTCTTCTAGCATCCCATAGTGCTTCGGGCAGTCGGAGTCCTTATGTGTCTCATCCTGAGCAGCTAGCCTACAGTGCACCACCAGCTCTTATTAGTGCAACTCCGATCCAGAGTTATCAGTCACAGCAACCGAGGGCTTGTTGTACTTGTGGGGATCTAAGGCACATTGCTAGATTTTGCCCTAGGTAACAGGGAAACGTGCAATAGCAAGGTTCTCATGCCATGATTCTGGCATCGGTTGATCCATCGCCCGCTCAGCCAGCTAGAGGCAGGGGCCATGCAACTAGAGATGGAGTTTAGGCTGTTAGAGTTGGAGGTCAGGCTGTTAGAGGTGGAGGCCAGCCAGCTAGAGGCCGTCCCAGAGACGTAGTTCATAGTGGTGGGGCCTAGCCCTGATGTTATGCTTTCCCAGCTAGACCTAAGGCCGAGTCATATGATGTTATTATCACGGGTATTGTTCCAGTTCGCCATAAAGATGCTTCTGTTCTTTTTGATCCGGGCTCTACTTATTGCTACGTGTCATCTCACTTTGCTTCATATATGGTTGTGCCTCGTGATTATTTGAGTGCTCCTGTGTATGTGTCCATGCCTGTGGGAGATTATATTATAGTAGACCGTGTCTATCGCTCATGTATGATTACTATTGGGAGCCTTGAGACTAGCGTAGATCTTCTACTTCTTGATATGATAGATTTTGATGTTATCTTGGGTATGGATTGGTTGTCACCTTATCATGCTATATTGGATTGTCACGCCAAGACGGTGACCTTAGCCATGCCGGGGTTGCCTCGATTAGAGTAGAGGGGAACTCCTGGCCATTTTACCAACATGGTTATTTCTTATGTGAAAGCTCGACGTATGGTCGAAAATGGATGTCTAGCGTATTTAGCCTATGTTCATGATTCGAGTGCGGAGGTCCCTTCCATGGATTCAGTACTTGTTGTGCGTGAGTTCCAGAGGTGTTTCCTGCAGATCCACCTGGTAGAGATATTGACTTATGTATTGATTTGGCTCCGGGCACTCAACACATTTCTATTCTACCCTATGATATGGCCTCGCCGGAGTTGAAGGAATTAAAGGAAAAATTGAAAGATTTGCTGGATAAGAGATTCATTAGACCTAGCGTCTCGCCTTGGGGTGTGCCCGTATTGTTCGTGAAAAATAAATATGGGTCGATGAGGATGTGTATAGATTATCGGCATATGGACAAAGTCACTATCAAGAACAAGTATCCGTTGCCGAGGATTGATGACTTATTTGATCAGCTTCAGGGTGCCAAAGTATTTTTGAAGATTGATTTAAGGTCTGGCTACCATCAGTTGAAGATTAGGGCATTTGATGTCCCTAAGACGACTTTTCAGGCTCGGTATCGGCATTATGAGTTCCTAGTGATGTCATTTGGGTTGACAAATGCCACAACAACATTTATGGATTTGATGAACCGGGTGTTCAAGCCCTATTTGGATTCTTTTGTGATTGTATTTATTGATGATATCTTGATTTACTCCCGCAGTCGAGAGGATCATGAGCAACATCTTTGGATTGTACTTCAGACTCTGAGATATAGCCAGTTATATGCCAAGTTTTCAAAGTGTGAGTTTTGGTTAGACTCAGTCGCCTTTTCGGGGCATGTTGTATCGACAGAGGACATAAAGGTAGATCCTAAGAAGATTGAGGCAGTCCAGAACTGACCTAGACCTACTACAGCTGTAGAGATCCGGGTTTTTTTGGGTTTGGCGGGTTATTGTCGCCGGTTCGTGAAGGGGTTTTCATCCATAACAGCCCCATTGACTAGATTGACCCAGAAGGGTGCCCTATTCAGATGGTCGGATGAGTGTGAATTGAGCTTCGAGAAGCTCAAGACTATTTTGACTATGACGCCAGTGTTGGTGTTGCCCACAGGTTCAGAATCCTGTATTGTAATGCATCTCGTATTGGGCTCAGCGCAATATTGATGTAGGATGATAGGGTGATTACATATGCGTCGCGGCAGTTGAAGGTTCATGAGAAGAATTACCATGTTCATGTCCTAGAGTTGGCAGTCATTGTTCATGCGCTGAAGATTTGGAGGCACTACCTTTAGGGCGTGTCTTGCGAGGTATTCACGGATCATCGGAGTCTACAGTATTTGTTCAAGCAAAAGGACCTCAACTTGAGGCAGATGAGGTAGTTGGAATTCCCATGGTGATGAAATAAAGAGATCCTTCTATATCGAAATCTTAGTTGAAAAAATAATAGGAAACTTCTTGGATCACCCATGGAGAACATAAACAGAATGGTTCCGCCTACTCAAAACTAAGAGGGGATGCTGCCTACTACTAAAATCCCGATTTTTACAATAGTTGCATTCTTTGAAAGACTATGATATCACCATTTTGTATCATCCCGGGAAGGCCAACGTGGTGGCCAATGCCTTAAGTAGAAAGGCGGTGTGTATGGGCAGTCTTGCGTATATTCCAGTTGGTGAAAGGACGCTTGCTGCAGATGTTCGGGCTTTGGCCAATTAGTTCGTGAGGTTAGATGTTTAAGAGCCTAGCCGTGTTCTAGCATGCACAGTCGCTCGATTTTCCTTGTATGAGAGAATCAGAGAGAGTCAGTATGATGATCCCTATTTGCTTGTCCTCAGGGATACGGTGCGGCACGGTGGTGCCAAGCAGTTTACTGTTGGAGATGATGGGGTTTTACGGATGCAGGGTCGTATTTGTGTGCCCAACGTGAATGGGCTTCGTGAGTTGATTCTTGAGGAGGCTCATAGTTCCCGGTGTTTTATTCATACGGGTGCCGCTAAGATGTTTCAGGACTTGCAGCAACATTAATTGTGTAGAAGAATGAAGAAGGATATAGTTGCATATGTAGCTCGGTGTCTAAATTGTCAGCAAGTAAAGTACGAGCATAAGAGGCCTAGTAGTTTGCCTTAGAGGCTAGAGATTCCTGAGTGGAAGTGGGAGCGTATCACTATGGATTTTGTTGTTGGACTCCCACGGACTCATAAGACGCGGTATGGGTCATTGTGGATAGGTTGAGCAAGTCAGCACATTTCATTCCAGTGGCAGTTACCTATTCTTCAGAGCGGTTAGCTGAGATCTACATCTGCGAGATCATCTGTCTTCACAGTGTGCCCGTGTCCATCATTTCTGATCGAGGTATGCAGTTCACCTCGCACTTCTAGAGGGCTGTATAGTGTGATTTAGGCACACGAATTGAGTTGAGTACAACATTCCATCCCCAGACGGACGAGCAGTCCGAGCACACTATTCAGATATTGGAGGATTAGCTTCGCTCTTGTGTCATGGATTTCGGGGGTTCTTGGGATCAGTTCTTGGCGCTTGCGGAGTTTGCCTATAACAACAACTACTATTCGAGCATTCAGATGGCTTCATATGAGGCATTATATGAGAGGCGATGTCGTTCGCCAGTTGATGGTTCGAGCCGGCGGAGGCTCGGTTGTTGGGTACAGATTTGGTTCATGATGCCTTGGATAAGGTCAAGATTATTCAGGATCGATTTCGCACCGCTTAGTCTAGGCGGAAGAGTTATGGCGACCGTAGAGTTCGTGATGTTGCATTCATGTGGGAGAGAGGGTATTGCTCCGGGTTTCACCCATGAAGGGTGTGATGAGGTTCGTAAAGAAGGGCAAGTTGAGCCCTAGGTATATCGGACCCTTTGAGATTCTTGAGATAGTGGGTGAGGTGGCCTACAAGCTCGTATTATCACCTAGTTTATCAGCAGTCCATCTGGTGTTCCATGTGTCTATGCTCCAGAAATATCACGGTGATTCGTCTCATGTGTTAGATTTCAGCTCAGTCCAATTGGAGCACGATTTGAATTACGAGGAGGAGTCGGTGGCTATTCTAGACCGACAGGTCCGACAATAGAGGTCTAAGAGTTATCCTTCAGTTCAAGTGCAGTGAAGAGGTCAGAGATCAAGGCAGCCACTTGGGAGTTCGAGTCGAACATGCAGAGTAAATATCCTCACCTTTTCACTAGTCCAGGTACTTTTCTATATCCGTTCGAGGATGAATGTTTGTTTTAGAGGTGGAGAATGTGATGATCCGATAGGTCATTTATAGTTTTACCCTTCATTTATGTGTTCTAAGACCTCGAATATATTCATTTAGCCTTCCTCGATTTGCATGCGTAGTCCGTGTCTTTTTCCGGAAAGGTTTTATGAGAAAAATTGAGGAAAATGTGAAATCGTGCCTTAAAACTCATTTGAGTTGACTATGGCCAATGATTTGTGTAAACGAACCCGAATCAGTATTTTGACTATCTCGGTGGATCCGTATCGTGATTTGGGACTTGGGCGTATGCCCGAAATCGAATTCAGAAGTCCCTAACTCGAATTAACGCAATTTGTTGAAAACTATCAATTTAAAGTTTTAAAGAATTCCTAGGTTTGATCGTAAGTTGACTTTATTTCTACCGGATTTGGATTTCGGTTCCAGAACTTGGTATAAGTTCATTACAGTGTTTATGACTTTTCTGCACAATTTGGTGCAAAACGGAATTGATTTGACGTGATTCAGACGTCCGGTTGAAACATTTCATGTTCTTAAGTTTCATTGAAATTTTTATTCGTTTTGGTGTCCGATTCGTAGTTCTAAGTGTTATTTTGGTGTTTTGATCGCGCGAGCGAGTTTGTATGATAACTTTTCACTTGTTTGCATGTTTGGTTTGGAGCCCGAGGGGCTCGGGTGAGTTTTGGATAGGCTACGGATGATTTTGAACTTAGAAGAATAGTTGATGCCTTTACCGTTGCAAGTGCTCTGCTGCAGATCCCGCATTTGCGAGATCTAGCTCGCATTTGCGAGCCTCTCTTTTGAGAACAAGGCTTCGCATTTACGAGCATGGGTTGGATTGGGGGAGTCTCATATTTGCAAGGTAAATGTTCGTATTTGCGAATTTGCAGCTGCCGCTTTTGCGAAGGTAAAGTCGCATTTGCGACTCAATGTGTCCTGGGCTACCTTTTCATATGCGAAGGAATGGTCCGCATTCACAAATGCTATGGGTTCGCGTTTGCGATGACTAACATTCTGAGAAAGGTTCGCAATTGCGACCTCTTTCTCGCATTTGCGATATTCGCAATTGCGACATCTGTAGCGAGTAAAAGAGGGGGAAATTAGGATTTAGCTCATTTCTTTCAAACTCTCAACCCTAAACTGCCTAGAGGCGATTTTTCCAAGAGATTTCTTTCTAAATTCACTGGTAAGTGACTTTAATCTACTTCTTTTCAATTACCTATTACATTTCATAAGTTTTCAACATAAGTATAGGATTTTCATGGTAGAAATTAGGGATTTGCTTAGAATTAGAAATATTTGTAAATTTGGGATTTAGACCTCGAATTGAGGTCGGATATCGAAACTAATTGTATAACCGGGCTCGGGAGTGAATGGGTAATCGAGTTTTGGTCAGAATCTCGAATTTTGACCAAGCGAACCCGGGATTGACTTTTGTTGACTTTTTTTGGAAAAGTGTAAATATCTTAACTTTATGTATTTTAATTGATTTTCTTAGCATTACTTGATGTTATTGAGTCGATTTTGGTTAGATTCGATTGGTTTGGAGGCGAATTTTAGAGGAAAGGCCCCGGTTGAGCTTTGATTTGATTGCAGAGCGACGTAAGTGTGGTGTTTAACCTTGACTTGAGGGATTAGGATTTGTTTGCCTATTGCTATGTGATTAACGTGTGGGTACAAGGTGACGTGTATTTATGCATTGTCATTGAGATAAAGAATGCGGGTGGAACTTGTTTCCTTGTAATTTGTTGCCTTTTTAATTATGATATCCATGCATAGGTTAGATTATTACTTATTTGATCATTCCTTCCGTAATTATTACTTAGTTAGAAATGGTTGAGTATTTTGTGAAGTTGAAGTTTTATATCTTGGCATCATATTTGATGGAAAGAACATTCTCCGCGTGTTTATCTCCCGAATTTATATTATTTTACTACATGGTAAGGAAGAGTATTAAAGCACGAAGGGTGATACTGTGCCATTATATTTATCTGATTTATTGATTAATACATAGTGAGGAAGAGAATTAAATCGCGAAGGGTGATGCCGTGCCATTTATATAATTTATTTATTGTTATATGGTGAGATCGAGAGTAAAATCACGAAGGGTGATGCCGTGTCATTCTTCCCAATTATTCATTTTTACATGGGGAGATCGAGAGTAAAAGCACGAAGGGTGATGTCGTACTATTTCATTTTACTTATGTCATCATTTCATGGTAAGGATGAGAGTAAAAGCACGAAGGGTGATGTCATGCCAACCTTATACCATTTGTTTATCTGTCTTCATTGGTTGACGATTCATTTGGTTATCACATGAAGTCACACCTGTAGTAGTTATCGTATCTTTTTTCTCTTTCGCATGTCCCCTCCCAATTGTACATTGTAAATCTCTATTTTATTGCTATTATATATATATATATATATATATATATATATATATATATATATATATATCCGGCCGGTCGTTTCGAGAGTTATAGCCCCATCTCCCCCATTTCTGCTTCTTGTGTGCTTTACAGCTGTATTATATCTTACCGGATTGGTTGGTTTGGGTCCGCAGTAGTTTTGCAGTGAATTAAGACACTTAGTCTCTTAATTGGAAGCTTAAGTTGAAAAAGTTGATCGGACGTCAACTTATGGGAAAACGACCTTAGATTTGAATTTTTATGGTTATGTTAGATCCGTTAGGTATTTTGGACATAGGAGCGCGTCCCGAATGTGATTTAGAGGTCCGTAGTAGAATTAGGCTTGAATTGGCGAAAGTTAGAATTTTGGCTGGCAGTGGAAATTTTGATATCGGGGTCGGATTGGATTTTTGGAAGTTGGAATAGGTTCGTGGTATCATTTTTGACTTGTGTGTAAAATTTGAGGTCAATCGGACGTGGTTTGGTAGGTTTCGACATCGTTGTGGAATTCAGAAGTTTAGAAGTTCTTTAGGCTTGAATTCGGGTGTAATTTGGTGTTTTGATGTTGTTTTGGGGGATTCAAAGGTTTGACTAAGTTTGTATCGGGTTATAGGACTTGTTGGTATAATTGGTTGAGGTCCCGGAGGCCTCGGGGTGATTTCGGGTGGTTAACGGCTTGATGGGAGTTGAGGAATTGCAGCTGAAGCTGTTGCTACTAGTGTAACCACACCTGCGGAGTGGGAACCGCATATGCGAGCCCACAGAAGCGAAGGAGGAGCCGCAGATGCGGCTAAGGAGGATCTGGGCAGAGGACGCAGGTGCGATGGCATTCCCACACCTGCGATGGTCGCAGAAGCGGATTTATGGGCACAAATGCGAGTTTGGACCGCAGGTACGGTGTAGTTCCCGCACCCGCGAAGAGCGCAGATGCGGTCACTTGATCGCAGGAGCGGAGGCAGTGTTTAGTGATTTTTCCGCAGAAGCGGGATTTGCCCGCAGATGCGGAAATGGAGACGCAGGTGCGAGAAGTCTGGGCAGAACCTATAAATAGAAGACTTCGAGATTTTTCATAATTTTTATCATTTTTGAGCTCGGATTTTTGGGATTTGAGAGAGATTTTGGAGTAATCACTGAGGTAATTCCTTGTGCCTATTTATCTTCAATAATGGTGTTTCCCCACTGATGTTTACACCTAGTTGGTGATTGTTTGAGGTGAGATTTGGGAAGTTAGGGCTTGGGAATTGGAGAGTGAATTTTGGAGTTTTGGAGGGGCAATTGAGGTCGGATTTTGATAAATTTGGTATGGTTAGACTCGTGAGTGAATGAGATTTTGGGTTTTGTAACTTTCGTTGGGTTTCGATATATGGGCCCGGGGGTCGGGGGTTAGCCGATTTTGGATTTTGGACTATATTTTAGTAGTTTCCTTGTGGAATTGATCCTTTTAGCCAATATTGATTATCTCGTACTGTTCGTGGCTAGATTCGGGGCATTTGGAGACTGATTCGGGAGGCAAAGGCATTTCGGAGTAGGATTTCTATGCAGTTGAGGTAAGTAATAATCTTAAATCTGGTTTTAAGGGTACGAAACCCCGAGAATTGGTTTGATGTGAATATTTGGAGGTGACGCATATGCTAGGTAACAGGCGTGTGAGCGTGCACCGTGAGGGATTGTGACTTGGTCCATCCCGTGAGACTGTAAAGTTGAATAGCCATTGTTATTACTTGTTTTTCCTTGTCTTTGAGCAATTGACTGCCTTTCATGTTAGAAACCATGCTTAGGCCATATGATATCACTGTTGGGGCCTGCAATGGTCGTATACTTGTTGAATTGACCGCTAATTGTTGTCTTGTACTCAGTCACAGTCTTACTTGTGTGGTATATCTCCTTTTCCTCTCATTTCTTATTAATACTTGTTGTATTCTCTATTTGGGCTAATTATTATGATATTCTGTAAGCCCGAGGGGCTGGAGAGGTTAGTAACTGAGATAGGGCCTGAGTGTTGAGCTGCAAGATGTGAGGTATTTGGATCGGGTTGCACGCCGCAATAAGCCTTTAGTTAGTTTAATTGCTTTAGCTCACTTCTGTTATATATTGAAAGCATATTGAGAATGTAGGCTTGCCTAGTTCCACGATAGGCGCCATCATGACTGGTTAGGTATTTGGGTCGTGACAAGTTGGTATCAGAGCCTAGGTTACATAGGTCTCATGAGTTATGAGCGGGTTTAGTAGAGTCTTGGGATCGGTACGGAGACGTCTGTACTTATCTTCGAGAGGCTGCAAAACCCTTAGGAAACTCCACATTCTTGAATTCTTGTCATGCGAATCTGTTGATTCTAGTAACTAAACATTTGTTGTTTCATTCTCTCACAGATGGTGAGGACTCGTACTACTGGGCAGGATGGACAGCCACCAGTACCACCAACCAGAGCGGTGAGAGGCCGAGGTCGCGGTAGAGGCCGAGGTCGCGGTAGAGGCCGTGGTAGGGGCAGAGGTGCAGCCTGCGCAACAGCCATGGCAGTACCTGCAGATCCACCAGTTGCCCCAGATCAGGACCAAAATCCAGTTATTGATGCACCAGCTCAGGAACCACCTGTGCCCATCGTGATTCCTGGCTTTCAGGAGGCCTTAGCTCAGATTATGACCGTGTGCACCGGCCTTGCTCAGGCGGTCTCTATTTCGACGGCAGCATCCACTTCTCAGGCCGGGGGAGGCACTCAAACTCCCGTCGCCCACACACCTGAGCAGGTAGTACAGGGACTCCAGACACCGGGTGCACCACCAGCCTAGCCGGTTGCAGCTGCTCAGGATTATGTGGTTCCTGCTATGCCTGAGGATGAGCTGCGTATATTGGAGAGGTTTGGGAGACTCCAGCCTCCATCTTTCAGTGGTGCAGAGGGAGAGGATATACAGGGTTTCTTGGACAGGTGTTAGAAGATACTCCATACAGCAGGTATTCTGGAGACCAGTGGGCTCTCGTTCACTACCTTTCAGTTCTGTGGGGCTGCATTCAGTTGGTGGGAGGATTACGAGAGGCGTAGGCCGATCGGCGTAGTGCCCCTTACCTGACAGTAGTTCTCCGTTATCTTTCTGGAGAAGTTCGTGCCTCAGTCCTGTAGAGAGGAGCTGCATAGACAGTTTGAGCAGCTTCGTCAGGGTGATATGTCTGTGATGCAATATGAGATGTGATTCTCAGAATTGGCCCGTCATGCTATCTGGTTGGTTCCCACAGACAGGGAGAGGATCAAGAGATTTATAGACGGCCTCACTTTTCAGCTGCGATTGCTTATGACCAGAGAGGGAGTGTTTGGTGCTACTTTTGATGAGGTTGTCGACATTGCTCATTAAATTGAGATGGTTCGCAGTCATGAGAGGGTTGAGAGAGAGGACAATAGGCCTCGTGGACAGGGAGAATTTAGCGATGCTTCTTCTGGGGGGTTAGTTCCAGCACGGTAGAGGCCGTCCTTTCAGACATTCTCAGACGGCTCGTCTAGTTCATCGTAGTGTATCATCTGGCCATGGTTCTCATAGTTATCAGCAGGGTCGTTCATCTCTCGGTGCTCTCCTAGCGCAGAGTTCGTCCCATGATCCATCGAGTCAGGGTTCGTCTATGCCAAGTCCTTCTGCCAGTTATCCCAGTGCTCGAGGCTCCCTTCAGTCCCCTGCACCAGTATCGGGAAGTTGTTATGAGTGTGGGGAGTTTGGTCACATAAGGAGGGAGTGTCCCCGTATAGTGGGAGGTCCTTCTCCATAGAGGAGCCAGTCTATGTCATCAGCACCAGCCCCTCCACCACCCGCTCAGCCAGCCCAGGATGGAGCCCATTCAGCTAGGGGTCGCCCGAGATGGGAAGGCAGATCAGGGGGTGGCCAAGCCCGTTTCTATGCCCTCCCTACCAGACCAGATGCCATTTCTTCAGATGTTGTGATTACAGGTATTGTCTCAATTTGCCATAGATATGACTCTATATTATTTGACCCTGATTCCACTTATTCATATGTTTTCTCGTATTTCGCTCATTTTCTGGATATGCCCCATGAGTCTTTAGTTTTATATGTTCATGTATCTACTCCTGTGGGTGACTATTGGGGGTCTGGAGACCAGAGTGGATCTTTTGCTGCTCAGTAAAGTCGATTTTGATGTGATATTGGATATGGATTGGTTGTCTCCATGTCATGCTGTTCTAGATTATCACGCTAAGACTGTGACGTTGGCAATGCCGGGGTTGCCGAGGGTTGAGTGGAGCGGTTCTATAGACTATGTTCTCAGTAGAGTGATTTCATACATGAAGGCTCGGTGGATGGTTGAGAAGGGTTGTCTATCCTATTTGGCTTTTGTGAGGGATGTTAGTGCAGAGACTCCTGCCATTGATTCTATTCTAGTGGTACCTGATTTTCCGGATGTGTTTCATGTTGAACTGTCGGGCATGCCGCCTGGACGGGATATTGACTTCGGTATTGATTTGGTGCCGGGCACTATGCCCATTTCTATTCCACCGTATCGTATGGCACCGGCGGAGTTGAATGAGTTGAAGGAACAACTTCAGGAACTCCTTGATAAGGGGTTTATTCGGCCTAGCATGTCACCTTAGGGTGCACCGGTTCTATTTGTAAAGAAGAAGGATGGTTCTATGAGGATGTGCATTAACTACAAGCAGTTGAACAAGGTCACAGTCAAGAACAAGTATCCTTTGCCATGTATTGATGATCTATTTGACCAGCTTCAGGGGGCGAGGATGTTCTCCAAGATTGATTTGAGGTCAGGGTATCACCAGCTAAAGATTCGGGATTCGGATATTCTTAAGACAACTTTCAAGACCCGATATGGCCATTATGAGTTCCTTGTGATGTCTTTTGGGCTGACTAACGCCCCAACAACGTTCATGCATTTGATGAACAATGTGTTTCATCCTTATTTGTACTCGTTCGTTATTGTATTCATTGATGATATCCTGGTATACTCTCGTAGCCAGGAGAAGCATGCCCAGCATTTGAGGATTGTGTTACAGAGATTGAGGGAGGAGAAACTTTATGCAAAGTTCTCCAAGTGTGAGTTTTGGCTCGGTTCAATGGCGTTCTTGTGGCACGTGTTGTCCAGCGAGTGTATTCAGGTGGATCCGAAGAAGATAGGGGCGGTATAGAGTTGGCCCAGACCGTCCTCAGCCACAGAGATTAGGAGCTTTCTTGGTTTGGCGGGCTATTACCATCGTTTTGTGAAGGGTTTTTCATCTTTTGCATCGTCCTTGACCAAATTGACCCAAAACGGGCTCCATTCAGGTGGTCAGATGAGTGCGAGGAGAGCTTTAAGAAGCTCAAGACTGATAGGACCTCGACTCCAGTTCTAGTTCTACCATCAGCTTCTGGTTCTTACACAGTATATTGTAATGCCTCGAGAATAGGTATTGGATGTGTTCTAATTTAGGAGGGTAGAGTGATTGCTTATGCTTAGCACCGGTTGAAGACCGATGAGAAGAACTATCCTGTCCATGATCTTGAGTTAGCGGCTATTGTTCAGCCTTGAAGATTTGGCGGCACTATCTGTACAGGGTGCATTGTGAGATCTACACTGATCACCAGAGTTTGCAGCATCTGTTCAAGCAGAAGGATGTTAACTTGCGTCAGCGAAGGTAGTTAGAGCTTCTCAAGGACTATGATATCACCATTTTGTACCATTCCGGGAAGGCCAATGTGGTGGCCGATGCCTCGAGTCACCGGACGGAGCGTTTGGGGAGTTTAGCGTGTCTTCCAGTAGCAGAGAGACCCTTGGCATTGGATGTTCAGTCCTTGGCTAGCCAGCTTGTCATATTGGATATTTTGGAGCCAAGTCGGGTATTGGCTTGTGTGGTCTCTAGGTCTTCTCTTTATGATCGTATCAGAGAGCGTCAGTATGATGACCCCCATCTGCTCGTCCTCCAGGACACAGTTCGATGAGGTGATGCTAGAGATGTGACTATTGGTGATGATGGCGTGTTGAGGATCCAGGGCCGGATATGTGTGCCCAATGTGGATGGGCTTCAGGAGTTGATTATTGAGGAGGCCCACAGCTTGCGGTATTACATACATCCGGGAGCTGCGAAGATGTACCATGATTTGAGACAACCCTATTGGTGGAGGAGGATGAAGAAGGATATAGTTGGGTTTGTGGCTTGGTGTCTCAACTGTCAGCAGGTTAAGTATGAGCATCAGAGACCGGGTGGCTTGCTTCAGAGGTTAGAGATCCCAGAGTGGAAGTGGGAGCGGATCACCATGGATTTCATAGTTAGGCTCCCACGGACTTCGAGGAAGTTTGATTCTATTTGGGTGATTGTGGATCGGCTGACCAAGTCCGCACACTTCATTCCGGTTGATACAACTTAGAGCGGTTGACTGAGATTTACATCCGAGAGATTGTTCGCCTTCATAGTGTCCCAGTTTCCATCATTTCAGATAGAGACACACAGTTTACATCACAGTTTTGGAGGGCCGTGCAGCGAGATTTGGGTACTTAGGTTGGGTTGAGCACAACCTTTCATCCTCAGACGGACGGACAATCTGAGCGCACTATCCAGATATTAGAGGATATGTTACGCGTTTGTGTCATTTATTTTGGGGGTTCATGTGACCAGTTTTTGCCGCTCGCAGAGTTTGCATATAACAATAGTTATCAGTCGAGAATTCAGATGGCTCCATATGAGGCTTTATATGGGAGGCGGTGTAGATCTCCGGTGGGATGGTTTGAGCCGGGTGAGGCAAGGCTCTTGGGTACAGACTTGGTCCAAGATGCATTAGACAAGGTGAAATTAATTCAAGATCAACTTCGCACAGTGCAGTCTAGGCATAAGAGCTATGCTGACAGGAAGGTCTGTGATGTGTCTTTCATGGTCGGGGAGAAGGTTCTGCCTAAGGTATCACCCATGAAGGGTGTTATGAGGTTTTGGAAGAGGGAAAAGTTGAGCCCTCAGTTTATTGGGCCTTTTGAGGTACTTTAGAGGATCGGGGATGTGGCTTACAAGCTTGCCTTACCACCTAGATTGTCGAGTGTACATCCAGTATTTCATGTTTCTATGCTCCGAAAGTATATCGGCAATCCGTCCCATGTTTCGAATTTTAGCACGGTTCAGTTGGATAGTGATATGACTTATGATGTGGAGCCGGTGGCCATTTTGGAGCGACAGGTTCGGAAGTTGAGGTCAAAGGATATAGTTTCAGTGAAGGTGCAGTGGAGAGGTCAGCTTGTAGAGGAGGCCACTTGGGAGACCGAGTGGAGATGTGGAGCAGATATCCACACCTATTTGAGACTCCAGGTATGTTACTAGACCCGTTCGAAGACGAACGTTTGTTTAAGAGGGGGAGGATGTAACGACCCGGCCGGTCATTTGGAGAGTTATAACCCTGTCTCCCCCATTTATGCTTCTTTTGTGCTTTACAGCTATATTATGTCTTACCGGGTTGGTTGGTTTGGGTCAGGAGTGGTTTTGAAGTGAATTGAGACACTTAGTCTCTTAATTGGTAGCTTAAGTTGGAAAAGTCAATCGGATGTCGACTTATGAGGAAAACGACCTAGAATTTGAATTTTTATGGTTCCATTAGCTCCGTTAGGTGATTTTGGACTTAGGTGTGCGTCCAAAATGTGATTTGGAGGTCCGTCGTAGAATTAGGCTTGAATTGGCGAAAGTTGAAATTTTGGCCCGCAGTGGAAATTTTGATATTGGGGTCGGATTGAATTTCCGGAAGTTGGAATAGGTTCGTGGTGTCATTTTTGACTTGTGTATAAAATTTGTGGTCAATCGGACATGGTTTAGTAGGTTTTGGCGTCGTTGTGGAATTCAAAAGTTTAGAAGTTCTTTAGGCTTGAATCTGAGTGTAATTTGGTGTTTTGATGTTGATTTGAGGGATTCAAAGGTTCGACTAAGTTCGTATCGGGTTATAGGACTTGTTGGTATAATTGGTTGAGGTCCCGGAGGCCTCGGGGTGATTTCGGGTGGTTAACTACTTGATGGGATTTTGAGGAATTGCAGCTGAAGCTGCTACTACTACTAGTGTAACCGCACCTGCGGAGTGGGAACCGCAAGTGCGAGCCCGCAGAAGCGAATGAAGATCCCCAGATGCGGCTAAGGAGGATCTGGGCAGAGGATGTAGGTGCGATGACATTCTTGCACCTGCGATGGTCTTAGAAGCGGATTTAGGGACGCAGGTGCGACTTTGGACCCACGAAGTGCGCAGATGCGGTCACTTGATCGTAGGAGTGGAGGCAGTATTTAGTGATTTGTTTCCGCAGATGCAGCTCCGCAGATGCGGAAATGGAGACGCATGTGTGAGAAGTCTGGGCAGAACATATAAATAGAAGACTTCGAGATTTTTCACCATTTTCATCATTTGTGAGCTCGAATTTTGGGGATTTTGAGAGAGATAGGTAAGTTCCTTGTGCCTATTTATCTTTAATAATGGTGTTTCCCCACTGATTTTTACACCTGGTTGGTGAGTTTTTGAGGTGACATTTGGGAAGTTAGGGCTTGGGAATTCGAGAGTAAAATTTGGGGTTTTGGAGGGGCAATTGAGGTCAGATTTTGATAAATTTGGTATGGTTAGACTTGTGAGTGAATGGGCTTTCGGGTTTTATGACTTTCGTCGGGTTTCGAGATGTGGGCCCGAGGGCCGGGTTAAGTCGATTTCGAATTTTGGGCTATATTTTAGTAGTTTTCTTGTGAAATTTATCCTTTTAGCCAATATTGATTATCTCGTACTATTTGTGGCTAGATTCAAGGCATTTAGAGGCCGATTCAAGAGGCAAAGGCATTTTCGAGTAGGATTTCTACGCGGTTGAGGTAAGTCACAGTCTTAAATATGGTTTTGAGGGCATGAAACCCCGAGAATTGGTATGATGTGAATATTTGGAGGTGACGCACATGCTAGGCGACATGCGTATGAGCGTGCACCATGAGGGATTATGACTTGGTCCGTTCCGTGATACTGTAAAGTCGAATAGCCATTGTTATTACTTATTTTTCCTTGTCTTTGAGCAATTGACTGCCTTTCATGTTAGAAACCATGCTTAGGCCATATGATATCACTGTTGAGGCCCGCAACGGTCGTATACTTGTTGAATTGATTGCTAATTATTATCTTATACTCAGTCACAGTCTTACTTGTGTGGTATATCTCAGTTTCCTCTCATTTCTTGTTAATACTTGTTGTATTCTCTGTTTGGGCTAATTATTATGATATTCTGTGAGCCTGAGGGGCTAGAAAGGTTAGTGACCGAGATAGGGCCTGAGTGCCGAGCTGTGAGGTATTTGGATCGGGTTGCACGCCGCAACAAGCATTCAGGGCTCTATATATATAAAATCGGGTTGCACGGAGCAACAATATTGGATCGGGTTGCACACTGCAACAAACCTTTGGGCTATATATATATATTATTGGATCGGGTTGCACGCCGCAACAATATTGGATCGGATTTCACGTCGCAACAATATTGGATCGGGCTGCGCGCCGCAACAATATAGCGCTTGCGCTGAAGGAGCCCCTCCAGAGTCTGTACACCCCCAGTGAGTGCAGGTGCCTATTGAAAGTGTGTTTTGAGGGCTGAGAGCCGAGAGTATGAGCTATTGAGATGAGTTGAGCGACTGCTGCCTTGAGAGGCTGTACTTGCTTTTATTTATTATTGCACTTAGTTGTTATCTGTTGTTGTTGTGAAATTTCTGGAAGATTCATATCTGTTTTACTTGAGCTGGAACTGATTTGACTTATACCACCGGATTTGAAAGCATGTTCACTCCTTACTAAAAACTTTTGAAATGATCTGTATTTTTATAGCTCGTCAGTGCTTATCAGTTCCTTATTTAATTCTATTACTTGCTGAGTTGATTGTACTTATGCTACACCCTGCACTTCATGTGCAGATCTAGGTGTGTACAGTTCTGGCGGTCGCTGAGTTCGTGCGCGAGCTGATTATCGGAGACTTACGAGGTAGCTGCCCGCGTCCGCAGTCCTTGTTTCTCCTTTCTTATTATCTTTTCTCTCTTGTATTGGCATTTGGCATAGACTGTAGTAGACTCTGTTTTCTAGATTGGTTGTTAGATGCTCATGACTTAGTGACACCCCGATATCGGGCTATCATTCTGCACTTGTGTTTTGAGTTTTTACCCCATTATTATGTAAACCTTCAGTTAGTTTAATTGCTTTAGCTCACTTCTGTTATATATTGAAAGCATATTGAGAATGTCGGCTTACCTAGTTCCACGATAGGTACTATCACGTCTGGTTAGGTATTTGGCTCGTCACTACCTCGTCGAGGTTACGCTCGACACTTACGGAGTACATTGGGTCGGTTGTACTCATGTTACACTTTTGCACTTCTTGTGCAGATTTTGGTATTGGTCCTAGCGGTGCATGAGGTGCGTCTGCTCGGATCATTGTATATGGAGACTTGAAATAGATCTGCTGGTGTCCACAGACCTTGGATTCCCCTTCCTCTTTCCTCTTTTACTGTTCCTTTCATTCGAAACAGTTGTATTTATTTCAGACTCTGTTTGTAGATCTTCTTATTACTCGTGTACTCGTGACTACAGATCTTTGGGAGTAGATATTATTACATGACTTATGCTTGTGTTATATTAGATTGAGTTCCTATCTCTCGTTATTTATCATCACCTTGTTTAAACTGTTAAAATTTGGCTATTTAACTATCTTACATCGGTTTGCCTAGCAAGTGGATGTTAGGCGCCATCACGACCCCGAGGTTGAGATTCCGGGTCGTGACAATGCTAATTATTTTTCCTTAGCCCTCATTTTCACTAAGAAATTAGCACTTTTTTGATTCCATGAACTTGTTCTTCAGTTGAAGAAATATACTCTAAAAGTTCTGCTCATTCCATGTATATGTTGATAATTAATTACCGACTAATAATATGACATTCAAAATAAAATTCATATTTTTTTTTGATATTTTATATCAAATATCGGTATTTTTATAATATTTTGTATCAAATATTATTGTTATAACAACATTTGATACAAAATTAGTGTCATTAGTTTTACGATATTTTGTCAAATGTCATTATTTTTACGAACACTTTGAATCAATCGTCGTTGTTTCTATTATATTTTGTCACAAATGTTGTTATTTTGTTATAAATGACGAGAAATTCATTTTTTCGATATTTATTTCAAATGTCACTAAATAAATGTCGTTGTATTATTACTTTCTTGTAGTGTGAATTGCCATGGTCATTCCAATCCTAGGAGATCAAGTTATATGTTTTGAAGGCGTTATCGCTTTTCTAGTGTGACCATTTCATCTTAAAGTTTAAACCAATATTTAATTATGTCTTCAACTTGTACGTATATTGAATAGGAATTTCAAGATTACCATTAATCAGACGACTAGCCTTATTTGTAGACACGTCTTAAGTCGTGGAATAAGCCATTGATGCTCGCATCAAGGTAAGCGGCCTATATCATACCTCTTAGGATATGACTATTTCTCGAACCCTATATAAATATAGGATGCTTCATGTGCTACGCTGCCCTTTAGTCCTACTAACAGTACACACCGGGCTCGAGGGGGAGGCAAACAATGATAAACAGAAAGGATTTTTTTCCCACTTTATCCGAGGGTAGAAAAATAATCTCTTCTTTTCTTCTCCAACCTTCCTTCTTTCCCAACTTCCCAAAGATGAAACTTCAATAAAGTATTCAACATTTGAGTATTTTAGTGACTTTCATATGATTCCATAGAATAATAGAGTTACTTTTTTGTGTGCCTACTTTTCTGTTTGAGTTTTTCCTCTTGAAATAACAATTAATTAGTGCAATTTCTATGATATTGTAAACTTAGGAGTTCTGAAAAGTAGTAAGAGATTCTTTATATCAACTTAATCCATAAATTTTAACATTTCTCAATCGAAACTTTGCATATCTACAAACCAGATTCCAGTGTTCCACATAAACTAATATGATAAATTTACAACATGTAGAAACAGGCTATTCCCTCAAGTAGTACCTAACAACTCTAATATTCACACAAAAAAAATTATTTACAAGTGAAGAACAAAAATTGAGTGAAAAAGTGTAAAGTATGAAATGAGGATGCTCAAAGAATCCAGTCAACAATCTGAGAACTAACATTCTTCATTGTCTCTTGTATAAACAGGTATTTCCCATTTCTTGGTATTCTCTTTAGGATCATCGCTGAGGCTGAGATCAATATTCTTCAATTTCGGTACCGTACCCATGTCGACACGACGTGGGTGTGGGTGTCGATGTGGAATCTATACTGGATCTGGTCAACCGATATTAGGTACTTTGACCAAAATTCGTGATGGATACTATGATTTCTAAAATCAAAACAAAGATACGGTGAAATTGAAGAAAATGAAATACCTTGTATATAGAAATTTCTACGCCAGCCCTTTTCTTTTGCTAGCGTTTAGCTGTAGATTCCCAAATTTGTTTTAAAAAATCTGATTTGTGTGAAATTTGATTTGAAGATGAAAATCTGTTTGGACATAATTTTTTAAAA
Organism: Nicotiana tomentosiformis; assembly: GCF_000390325.3. Lineage (NCBI taxonomy): Eukaryota > Viridiplantae > Streptophyta > Magnoliopsida > Solanales > Solanaceae > Nicotiana > Nicotiana tomentosiformis. The sequence goes on from NC_090822.1 coordinate 2,761,670, forward strand.
CATATTTCACTTTGTTTTTTGAAAAAATATGAAATGTGACTTATATCCATAAGTTTTAAAAACTATCAAAAATACCCAACAACTCTGAAGAAAATTCATACAAAACAAGCGAAATAAATATGCAGAAAATTCATAAAAAACAAGAGAAACAAATCTAAAGAAAATTTATACAAACATTAGCATATTTTAGCAAATTACCTTCAAATTTTATCTTTGCGGTGGATTGTCACAGATTGGCTCAACAACTTTGGCGAAGGTTTTCTTATGTTTATAGAGAAGGACAAAACTGCGTAAGTTTAATGAGGAAAAAGTTGGTAAATATGGATTAGTTGGGTCGTAATAACAGAAAGTGAGCTTTTTATAAAATATAAAACTTTAGGGCCATTTTTGAATTTTTTAAAAAAATCAAAGGGTAATATTTTGGGCCAAAAACAGCTCTTGAGCTGATTTTGGGATTTGAAAATTTTCTAAAATATGGATAAAATGTATAAACAAATAGGTATTTGCCACAAATAGTTTTGGCAAAATCTATGGACAAATGGGGGACAAACAGGTCTCCTTCTCGAATATTTTCACATAACGTCTCATAATTTAAACATATTCTTATAACTCTATTTTTAGATATTTGAATTATTTTTAGATGAATCGCCGCACCTATATTCGTACCCCCAAATCTTAAAAATTATAACATAAAGGATCCGACCTTTAGATATCCAAGCAACTTAGCTCATTGACACTTTTTCCTCTTATATTAAACTCTGTAGTCCTTACATAATATTCACCTACATGTTTCGGAAGAAAAGGCAATGATATTGTAGGTACTAGTGTACCAAAAAAACTATAAGTTGCAATTATAATGTTGAACCAAAAATGCTTCCAGATATGATTTTTGATATTGAATCTGATGGAATCAATATATTGAGAAAATAGAGTTGGTGATGTATTAGCATTCCAGTTATTTTACTATTATTTAGAAATGGGAGTTGGGGTGTATGGACAGGGGTAATTTTATAATTATGAATGTTCGGCATTGGCATTTTGGAACTACTCTGTGGGACTTTTTCTCTCTCCCTCCTCGACCCCCGTTCTTCTTATCCGTCAATCAACGCCACCCACATGCGAGAACGTCAGTGACCAAACGCAGGTAAGCCGCCCCCTCTTCCCTCCTCTCTCCTCTCTCTTTCTTCGCACTAACACCCCCAGTCCTCGCTGGCGTCTCCTAGTCGGCGACCACTCTCCTCTTTCCTCTTTCTTCTCTCCCCTTTCTTCTCTCTTCTATCTTCTGCTCTCCTCCCATTACTCTCTTTGTGTCCATTGCTTCTGGAAACCCTAAGAGGCAGCCCTACCAGCGACACCTAGTTTCCCTCTCTTTTTTTCCCTCCGTCTGAGTCGCCCCACTCTCCTACCCCCTTTTCCCCCTTATTTGTGTTTTTGATTCTTCATTTCCTCGACCCTCCCTTCTGCAATCGCCGACGATCTGCTCGTTGTTTAGTTGGGCAGTTCGGGCTGCCATAGAATTAAACACCAGTGTAGCGATGACGGGTTGACAGACCCCCCTGTGGTTTCAAAGTAGTGTGTTGTGATTTTTTAGGTTGTTAGTCGCGGCATTTGGCGACGAGCGTGAGGCGTATGAGTGAGCAGCCAGAGCAGCCCTGGTTGGTGTTTGCAAAGGCCAGTGGGAATTTAAAGAAGCACGTCAGTGTCGGTGACCTCGGGTGTGCACCGAGCCGAATTTCCAGGTTCTACTCGCGGGATTTGGTACGTCCCGCTTTCCGGTTCCCTTCTTTGTGTTAGTTAAGTTGTTCCCATTTTATTTTACATTAGTTTGGTCATATTAGTAGCGTGTTGTAGTTGCAACTTGTCCTTTTCCAGTTTGGTTCGTTGTCGTTTTTGTGTTAGTGAGTTTCCTTAGTCCGCCGTAGGTATAGTGGTTGTGGTATGGGATGGTAGAGTAAGGTCATGTTCTCGAGGAGAGAAGGGAGGGTGGGGGTGGGGCAGGGGGTGGGATGGAGGAGGGGCAGGGAGGTAAAGGGATCAAGGGAGCCTATAGGTTGAGAAGTAGTGTTCGGAACCAAAATGTAATTCTTTTGTACTCAAAGAACTAAAATGTGTGAAAAAATAAGCAGTAACCATAATATATATATAACGCCCTTTTAAAGGGAGATATACCTTAACGACCGTTTGCCAGTTAAGTATAGTGCCCTTTTAAAAGGCGCTATATGTGAACGTCAGAAGAGCGTGAAGGTTTAGCACCCTTTATTAAGACGTTGTACTATAGCGTCTTAATAAAAGGGCGTTATACCTATATAAAAAGTTGTCCTTTCCCTTTCCCCACCAGGAGAGAAATTATTTTCTCGCTCCTCATTCGCCTGTGGAGATAAGTTTAGATCAGGCCAAACTCTTTTAGCCGGAATTTGTTCGGCTAAAATTGTTCCAAAATAACCACCCGATGACTGAGGGATATCCCTACTTTGCGCAACCTCATTATTGCGAATGTCTTTAGTCTTGACGTACATTTCCAATATTTTTATCACAAGAAATTCCCGGTATTCATCCGGAGTCCTCAAAAAATTTCTCAGAGTTTCATCGTCTTCGATGTTAAACTCAGCATAACAAGCAACCCCTTGCAGAGTGACAGAATACAGATATCTTCTGGTTACTTTAATATTCACTGAACGTTTGCTCACACTCATTTTTTTTACATAACAACGATACTAATATATCGTACTCCATTGTAAGTGGCAACTTAACATGACACTGTGGAGATAAACTATAGCTCACTGAGTTAATCGCCACCACGACCTCACCCCCTAATATAATGAAACCCTTATTCTTCGCTCTTCAAACATTATGACAAAATACAAAACAACTTAACAAGGAAATATTTCAGAAGACTTGAGAATGTTTATGAATGGATTTTTACAAAATCCTTAACCTCTTTAAATAAGCCAAAAACTAGTCCGGGGGTACAATTATTTGAGGTATAGCGCCTTAAATATGGGCGATATACCCAGTTAAATTATTGTTATGTCAGTTAAGCTCAGAAGAATTATAGGTGGGTCCACATAATATATATATAGTGCCTTTCAAAAGGTCTTTATATATATAACGCCTTTTAAAAGGGCGCTATACTTAACCGAGAAAACGGTCGTTAAGGTATAGTGCCCTTTAAAAGGGCGTTATATATATTATGGTCACTGCTCATTCTTTCCACCCATTTTGGTTCTTTGAGTCCAAAAGAACCACATTTTGGTTACGGACTCATTGGGTCATGGAACATAGGTACTTTGACAGGTATGTCTATAGAGCTGGCGAAGATTCTCCAGAAGAGGAAGGTTAATATAGAGTATGTCCAGGAGACTAGGTAGGTAGGTTCGAAGGTGAGGGATACAGACGAGTATAAGCTGTGGTACTTTAGAGTTTTGAAGGGTAAGAATGGAATGAGTATTTTGGTGGATAGGGATCTTAGAGAGTCTGTAGTAAAGGTTAGGTGGGTGAATGATAGATTAATGACTATCAAGCTAGTGGTCGGAGAGCACACCATTAATGTCGTTAGCGCTTACGCAACATAAACAGGCTTGGATGAGGAGGTTAAAAGGTGCTTTTGGGAGGGATTGCATGAGATTGTGCGTGGTATTCCGCCTACTGAGAGGTTATTTATAGGAGGGAATTTCAATGGTCATATTGGGTCGACTTCTTTTTGGCTTTGGTGAGGTGCATGATGGCTTAGTTTTGGGGATATGAACGGAGGAGGTACTTCGCTGTTGGATTTCGCTAAAGCTTTTGAGTTGGTGATTATGAACTCTAGTTTTCAAAAGAGGGAGGAGCATCTGGTTACTTTCCAAAGTGCAGTGGAAAAGACGCAGATTTATTATCTCCTTCTCAGGAGGTGTGACAGAGGGATGTGCAGGGATTGCAAGGGTATACCGTGGGATCGAGACATTGTGTTAGGTAAATTAGGCACTCTGAGAGTCACCGAGACTTTAGGTACTGCAGATGCTGTAAGATCGGGGAGGTCGTGAGGGCTATGCGTAATATGAGGATGGGTAGAGCAATCGGACCAAACGAAATTCCGGGAGCATTTTGGAGGTGTGTGGGTAGAGCAGGCCTGGAGTGGCTGTCTGGGTTGTTTAATATTATTTTCAGGACGAAGAGGATGACCGATGAGTGGAGGTGGAGCACGGTGATTCTGTTGTATAAGAACAAAGGTGATATTAAGAGTTGTAACAACTATATGGGTATCAAGTTACTAAGTCATACTATGAAAGTCTCGGAGAGGATAGTAGAAGTGAGGGTGTAGAGGACAGTATCTATATCCGACAACCAGTTCGGGTTCATGCCAGGTCGTTTGACTACAGAAGATATCCACCTTATTAGGAGGTTGGTGGAGCAGTACAGGGATAAGAAGAAGGATTTGCACAATGTATTTATTGAACTGGAGAAAGTGTATGACAAGGTCCCTAGAGAGGTTCTTTGGAGATGCTTGGAGGTTAAAGGGGTGCTGATTGCCTATATTAGGGCGATTAAATACATGTATAATAGAGCTAAGAATCGGGTTAGGACAGTGGGAGATGACTCGGAGCATTTTTCGGTTGTTATGGGGTTACATCAAGGATCTGCGCTCAGCCCGTTCCTATTTGCCTTGGTTATGGACTCTCTGATACGCCATATTCAAGGGGAGGTGCTATGGTGTATATTATTCACTGATAACATAGTTTTGATTGATGAGACACGAGACGGAGTTAATGAGAGGTTGGAGGTTTGGAGACATATCTTTGAGTCTAAGGGTTTCAAGTTTAGTAGGACTAAGACGAAATACCTGGAGTACAAGTTCGGCGTAGAGCCGAGTTAAGCGGACGCGAAAGTGAGGCTTGAATTAGAGGTCATCCACAAGCGAGGCAGATTCAAGTACCTTGGGTCGGTTATCCAAGGGGATGAGAAGATTGACGAGGATGCTACACCCCGCATAGGCGTGGGTGGATGAAATAGAGACTAGCATCTGGAGTACTGTGTGACAGGAAAGTGCCTCTGTCACTCAAAAGTAAGCTTTACAGAGCAGTGGTTAGACCGGTCATGTTGTATGGGGCTGAATGTTGGCCATTGAAGCACTCACATGTCCATAATATGAAGGTAGCATAAATGAGGATGTTGAGGTGGATGTGCAGGCACACTAGGATGGATAAGATTAGGAATGAAGATATTCGGGAGAAGGTGGGCATAACTCCTATGGATGACGAGATGCGGGAAGCGAGGCTTAGATGGTTCGGGCACGTACGGAGGAGAAGCCCAGATGCCCTGTTAAGGAGGTGTGAGTGGTTGGTTTTGGCGGGTACGAGAAGAGATAGAGGGAGGTCTAAAAAGTATTAGGGAGGGAAGATTAAATAGGACATGGTGTGACTTCAGATTTTCGAGGACATGGCCCTTGATAGGAAGGTGTGGAGTTCGAGCATTAGGATTGTAGGTTAGAAGGTAGTTGAGCATTGTTCTACTTTGTACATGTGTGAGGCTAGTCTAATCGGGTTTTTTCTTATACTGCTAGTGGTTCATGTTGTGTTCGCACTATTTTGTAGTTTTTCTTTGTACCGAACTTTATCTACTGATTATTGTTAATGCTTTGCATCTATTTTCTGATTGTTATGTTGCTGTTATTATTTCTATTATTTTCTATTGATTACTGATATATAGTCTCTCCTTTCGTCTTCTTGAGTTGAGGATCTACCGAAAATAGTCTCTCTACCCCCTCTGGATAGGGGTAAGGTCTGCGTACACACTACCCTCCTTAGATCCCACTTGTAAAATTTTACTGGGTTGTTGTTGTTATTGTACTCTTCAACTAGAGTCCTTACTTTTTTCTCATTTTAACAACATGTGCTAGCCCTTTTTGTTATTTGTGTGAGATAGTTGTCATCCATTTTCATTTCTATTTTGATGTCATCTACTCTTTCTTGGTTGAATCTCTTCATCTAAAAGATGGTAAATTTCTCCTCAGGTAGGCTACACTTAACACCGTTTGCAAATAGCTGGTGTGTACTCAACAGTTGCCTTTTGTGTACTTTACTTCGGCTCTGTTTCGGGTCTTTTCATTATTACTTCGTCTCACTTTTATCTTTTGGTTAGATTTTCAGATTTTCTATTTGCTTTTTCTTTTCACCTCTTTCGTACCTGTTACTTGTGATCCACTCTCAATCCACACTCAACAATAGAGGTCGTTGGAAGAATAGTACCCAATTATAAGTCGAAGTCGATTTTCTCAGGGAGCTAAGAATGGATGTTAGAGTGTACACTTGATATGCATAGAAAAAATAGCCTAAATACACTAACAATCAAGCTGGTTTTGGAATTTACTTTTATAAACTACACTATCAATGACTAATTAGAGAAATGAAACTAGAAATTGACTAATTATTTTTAGTTGTTTTTAAATAGGTAAAAAGCCTAGAGATGTAACCTTCGCCTAGGTGTTAACCTAATGGGTTAATTACGCTAATACTTATTTTAGTGATTGGGGTGTATTATAGATCTCAACTCTAAATTACCCACTCAATACCTCTCGGTCATAGAGTGATTTTGCCTAATTTGATTTTTTCATGCCCAAATGGGTATCAAACCAAATTGTTGATATGAGCTCAAGTCGGATTTTTCCTATCTCTAGTTCAAACCATTTAATTAGGCTAATCAAAAGCTTAACTAACCCAATTTCTTGTTAGCCAAGTTTTCCTAGACTAGTTATTTCTTTCTCAAGTAAAGACCAAGCCAAAAAGGTATGAATCAATGTTTGCAACCATTAATTCTAAAATTAAAGCATGAACAAGGCTAAATAACAAACAACCAATCATAAACAAGTATTAGGTTAATTACCCATAAGGTTTACACACTAGAGTTGAGTCACAACCCTAGTAAATGTCTAGCTACTCATAGTAGAAATTGGAAAAAATAAAGAAGAAACACTAATTAAAGCCATAATATAAAATTAAAATGATAAACTATGGTGTTTTTGTCTTCACAAATTTTCCAAAATGGTAAACTACAATGGCCACAGCTCAAAAAAACTACAAAACTTAACCTAAAAAAGTGATTTCTGTCTATTTATAGTAATCCAAAATTCGCTGACAAAAATGCCATTCGAGAGCTTTTGCGGCCGCACAATTTCATGTGCGGCACTTTGCTTGAATGTGCAGGTTGAGAGATTCTACAGCCGCACAATTTGATCTGCGGCTGCACTTCAGCTTCTGCGGCCGCACAATTCCATGTGCAGTCCGCACTTCAGGCAAGGCTTCAGTCTTGGTCGTTTTGCACACTCTCCGAACTTTTTGAATTCTTGTCAGTGCAATCATGTTTTGCGGCCGCACAAACTGTGTGCGGTCTGCACTACTCTTCAATCCACCTCTAAGCTTCAACACCTCAAACATATTCTCTCAGCTTCTTCAGATATAAGCATTTTGATGATCCGACTTTGTAGATATGTCCGTAATCCGATAATGCTTTCAATATTTCTTTCACTTTAGATGCATTATGAACGGAAAGCTTGCTTTAACGGGTATTGTCCGCTTGATGAAATCTTTTAATTCCCAACCACTCCAGCCTTTCTTTGGTGGAGACGAGACACTTAATGGACCAGTGGTGATTGGTGATTCCTAGAAATTACAGAGTCATGATTCAAGGAAAATAAATGATGGTTTCTTGTGGAAAGCTTCTGCTGGTTGCTTGTTTTTTTCTTTGCAATTTCTCATGCACCTTATAGATAGTAGTGACAATGATGTCTGTAGAAAGCGATGGACCCTAATTGCCATACAAATATTGTTTCAGTCGACATTCTATATTCAATCATAGTTGCAAAGTACTGGTACGTACATTTCCTTCGTATGTATCTTTTCTGGTATTATAGTAAGAACTATCCGGTACTGAATAAGTCTTTTCACTTTGTAATTGGTTGAGATCATCTGTTATTTGGGGATTGATATTGTAGTGCATACAACCAAACTACCAAACTTTTAACAGGAGAATGCACATTAAGATGAGGTAATGTGATTGTAAAAAAAAAGGTCTTGACAAATTTGAGGGAGCTGGTTGATGATCAGGAAATTACTATCTATTGACTGGCTTAGGGAGTACATCATTAAAGAACCATGACAAGCATCAAGAGGTATCCATGTCATGAAGCATTAGGTTATTCAGGAAAAGGTTTATTAAGAAAATTATTCCCCTCAAGTACCCGAGGTGTTAGAATATTATTCTCCTAGGATATAATGATTTAACTTACCAGTATATCAGTACCAAAAACGCTGGTGAACAGCGAACCACTTAATGACTGTAAATCACACCGGAATTTAATTGCGCAGAAGAAGGAGAAAAAGTTCAGAAAATTTCGTAAGGAAAGAATCTGGGATCAAGGCATATTTATAACTATTTTTTGGCATTGTCTCTGAAAAGTTTGCAACCTTTCAGAAACAGCCATGGCGATTGGAATAGGCGGGAACGATTTCCGTTTAAAATATTTCGGGAAAATAATTTAAAATAATTCGGGAAAAAAATAGATCGGGTCACATCGCGGGTCCTGGGTTATTCTGGGTTGACTTTTCGTTAATTAATTAAAGAAAATTTTATCCAAAAATATTAATCAACCAATCGATCTTTGACCGAATCCGAAGACGAAGACGAGCGAGCGACGACGGCGACGACGCGAGGTTTACCTTCTTTCTAACCTATTTAATACCAAGGGAAGTGCTTTTTCAATATAAGCACATTCTTTTTTCTTTCTACCACCAATGAAGGGAGCTCACTTTCCCTTCACATTTCTTCTATCCATTTCCCATTCATCAATCTCTTAATCACAATAATCCCCCACATGAATGGGGAATGGCTATAAGACAAAGGAATGTACAGATGAGTATGTGATTTACAAGCAATGATTAATTGCATCTGGATAAGTAGGTTTCCCTTTGAGCTTTCCTTTAGTGAACTTATATCGGATATACTCGGTCAATCGGTAGATTTGATATCTTTGAACCGTCGAGCTTTGGTGTATACATAAATAACATAAGTCACACAATCAACCCTTAATCATTTATGGTTCTCACGGTTATGTTCGTTTCATCTATGAACACCGCTTGGTTTCATGAGTGCTTAGAGAATGAACCTTTGCTTTCATTCCCCTTGAAGCGACTTACACTTCACACTCACATAAGTGATTTCTAAACATATAATCCTATAGACACACTATCTGGTCATTTTTTGCCAGTTTTAGCAAATTATTAAAAACCTTTAAGCTTTATTGACTCATCAAAAAGCGTTAATGCTTTACCTTGATTTCTGAACATTGTCATCATCACGAGAATGGGTTGAGTTATTTGACAATGTTGAACCTTTAGTCATAACTTTGTTTGATCTCTCTGAACCTAACTCTTGTGTTCTCCAGTCTGCTAGGTAGAGTTACCGCCATGATGACTTGTCCTAGGCCTTAATCACAGTCCCTTCGATGATCTTTTAACCTCCTCTCTAGATAGGCCTTTTGTAAGTGGATCCGACACGTTATCTATTGACTTCACGTAGTCAATCGTTATAACACTACTAGAGAGTAGTTGTCTAACGGTATTGTGTCTCACTCGTGGGTGACGAGACTTTTCGTTATCATAATGTATACATATAGGTGCCAAAGGTTTGGGCCAAAATGGAATATTTTCCAAGAAATTCCAGATCCATTCAACTTCTTCACCGGCCTTGTCTAAAGCTATGAATTCAGATTCAATTGTAGAACTGGCGATGCATGTTTGTCTGGATGATTCCAAGACACTACTCCACCCCCAATTGTGAAAATATATCCACTCGTGGATTTAACTTCAGATGATCCGGTGATCCAATTTGCATCACTATGACCCTCAATCACGAAGGGATATTTGTTATAATGCAGAGCATAGTCTTGGGTATGTTTCAGATACCCCAAAACTCGTTTCATTCGCATCCAATGTATTTGATTGGGATTACTTGTGAACCGACTCAGTTTGCTAATAGCACATGCTATATCTAGTCGCGTACAATTCATGATACATCAAACTTCCCAATACTCTTACATAGTCTAGTTGTGAGTCACTTTCACCTTTATTATTTTGAAGTGCATAACTCACGCCAATTGGAGTCTTGGCAATCTTGAAATCCAAATACTTGAACTTGTCAAGTACTTTTTCAATGTAGTGAGACTGTGATAATGCTAGACCTTGTGGAGTCTTCTAAATTCTGATTCCTAAGATCACATCAACAACTTCTAAGTCTTTCATGTCTAATTTGCTAGCTAACATGCGCTTAATAGCATTTATATCTGCCATATTTTTGCTCATATCAACATGTCATCAACATATAAACAAATAATGACTTCATGACCTGGAGTGTTTTTAATGTAACACACATTTATCACATTCGTTGATTTTAAAAGCATTTGCTAACATTGTTTGGTCAAATTTAGCATGCCATTGTTTGGGCACTTGTTTAAGTTCATAAAACGACTTAACAAGTTTGCACACTTTCTTTTCTTTACCAGGAACAACAAAACCCTCAGGTTGTTCCATATAATTTTCTTCCTCCAATTCTCCATTTAAGAAAGCTGTTTTAACATCTATTTGATGGATTTCAAGACCATACACGACCGCCAGTGCCACTAACACCCTAATAGATGTTTTTCTTGTTACTGGCGAGTAAGTATCAAAGTAATCTAGGCCTTCCTTTTGTTTATAACCTTTGACAACAAGTCTTGCCTTATATTTGTCAATAGTGCCATAAACTTTCATTTTCCTCTTAAAGATCTATTTCGAACCTAAAGGCTTATTTCATGGAGGAAGATCAACCAATTACCATGTATTATTATCTAAAATTAATTGAATCTTACTATTGACTTCCTCTTTTCAAAATGTTGAATCAGAAGATAACATAGTTGCTTTGAAAGTTTGAGGCTCACCTTCAAGCAAGAATGTCACAAAATATGGTCCAAATGAAGTAGATATTCTTTGACGTTTCCTACGCCTTGGATCTTCTTCACTTGGAGTATTTTCCTTTAGTTCTTCCCGTGGTCGTTTAGGTCTTTCACTTGACGACTCACATTCAGTTTTATATGGATAGGTATTTTCTAAGCATTCGACATTATCCGATTCAAATACTATATTAACATGAATTTCGGGATTATCAGATTTATGAACCAAAAACCGACATACTTTACTGTTTGTAGCGTATCCAATAAAAATACAATCCACAGTTTTTGGTCCATTTTTACCTGTACCTTTGCTAAAGACCCACACACTTTGAAATATTGCAAGTTGGGGTTTCTTTCTTTCCATTTTTCATATGGAATAGATTGCGTTTTGTTGTGGGGTACTCTGTTGTGTATTCGGTTAGCTGTAAGGATAGCTTCCCCCCCTCAAACTATGCGGTAAGCCGGAACTTATTAATAAAGAATTCATCATTTTCTTTAATGTTTGCTTTTTTCCCCACAATTCTATTAGATTGAGGTGTGTAGGGGGCAGTAATTTGATGGATAATTCCACATTCCGAACATATTTTGCAAACGAAGATTCGTATTCTCCACCCCTCTGTAACGACCCGACTTGTCGTTTTAAGAATTAATGCCTCGTTCAGCGACTTAAGGTCCCGAGAAACTTCGTAATATGTATTATGACCCGCGGGTGTGGTCTATTTTGATTTTTGGAGGATTCGAAATTTAATTAAAAGAACAATTCTTATTTGGAAGTTTAAATAAAAAGAGTTGATCGGAGAGTTAAGTTTTGAGCAAACGACCTCAGAATAGAATTTAGATGATGGCAATAGTTTTGTATGATGATTTCAGATTTAGGCGTATGTTCAGATTTGGATTTGGAAGTCTGTTGGACAATTCGACGCATTTTGGCGAAAGTTGAAAAATAGAAGATTTTTGGAAAGTCCGACCGAAGGTTGAATTTTTGATAACAAGGTCGGATTTCGATTCCGGAAATTAGAATAGCTCCATTACGCCATTTATTACTTGTGTGCAAAATTTGAGGTCAATCAGATGTGACTTGATAGGTTTCGGCGTTGTTTGTAGAAATTGAAAGTTTCAAAGTTCATTAGGCTTGAATTGGGGTATGATTCATGGTTTTAGTGTTATTTGAGGTGATTTGAGGGTTTGTCTAAGCTCGTATGATGTTTTAGGACTTGTCGGTATATTTGGTTGAGGTCCTGAGGGGCTCGGGTGAGTATCGGATGGCTAACGGATCATTTTTGACTTTTGGAGATTGCTGATAGCTGCTGGTATTTTCTTATGATTTCCTTATACGCGATTGCGTAAGTCCGTCTGCGATCACGTAAGTAAATTTGGGCAAAGGCAAATTTGTTCTATGTGATCGCGTGAATGGGATTGCGATTGCGTAGGCTTAATTGGGCAGCTGGAAATCTGTTCTATGCGATCGCGTGGGAACGTCCGTGATCGCGTAGGTTTGAGCGAGCTGTGCTACGCGAACGTTGTGCTATGTGAATGCGTGGCTAAGGCCGCATTCGCGAAGAGGAACGGAGGGAGGAGCTGGGCTATGCGTGCTTAATGCTTCGCGATCGCATAGGGTTACGGAGTTAGTGCTTCGCGATCGTGTGAGATTTTCCGCGATCGCGTAGAGTTAATTTTGGCAGTGTTGAAATTGTGCTTCGCGATCGCGTGAGGAAGTTCGCGATCGCGTAGAAGAAATCAGTTGGCAGAGAGTTTAAGTTCTGTCCCATTTTCCATTTTTACCGATTTGGAGCTCGGGAAGAGGCGATATTTGGGAGATTATCAGAGGAAACAATGGGGTAAGTGTTCTTAACTTAATATTGGTTAAATTACCCAAATCCATAGTTGTTTTTAACATTTAATCGGTAAATTAAGTTGGAAAAATTGTGAAAACCCTCTTGGTTTAATTTAAGATTTAGAGGTCGAGTTGTTATTGGAATTCGATAAAATTGGTATGGTTGAACTCGTATCGGAATGAGTGTTCAGATTTCGTAAAAATTATGCCGGGTTCCGAGAGGCGGGCCCGGCGTTGACTTTTGTTAACCTATTGGAATAAATTTTTAAGTCGACGTTTTAGTATCTGGAATTGTTTCCGATGAATATTAATGAAGTTGTACAATTAATTTGGATAGATTTAAGCAGTCCGAAGGTCAATTCAAGCAAGAAGGAAATTTTTGGAATATCGACATAACTTCAAAAAGGTAAGTGTCTTGCCTAACCTCGAGTGGGAGAATTACCCCTTAGGCATCGAGTCTTATGTGCCATTTGTAAAATGTGAAAAGCCGTGTACGCGAGGTGAAGAGTACGTACCCGGGCTTATATGTGCAAAACTTTATTGAGTTAAAGTCTTAGGCATATTGTGTAGTAAATTGGATAATTGTTGGCATATATTTAATCATCTAATTTCCATGCCTCGAATCACATTTATTGAACTTCTTTTTATATGACAATTCGATGTAATTATTACTTGTATATATATGTGAATTCCGTGAGTTCGATGGTTTGATATTTCTTGGAATTTAATTTCATTATGAATTTTTCCTATGCAAATAATTAATTAAACAAGATTAAGAAAAAGTGTTAATATAATTAGAAAAATTTGGATTAATAAAGGAGTTGCCCTATGCTGATTAATTTCTATCTCTGTTGATTGTTTTTGATATTTATACACATTGTGTGGAGCCTTGGGCTATTTGTTGTGAAATTAATTAATTTTGTTATATCTTTGGAATTGGTTGTGGCCATTGGGAAAATCGTGATATGAATTGATTTTGTATGTTGCCGTGATAATATTCTGTATAAATTGTTGTGTTATTTGAGTTAGTAATTTGAGGGCATAAGGGTGGCACGTGAATTGTCCGCGCAGTTGAGACGTGCCGAGAAAAATATGATGGTTTTATTATTGGCACATGAACTGTCCGTGCATATATGATATGAAAAATGAGCACGAAGTGCCGGAAAAATATGATGATTAAATTATGGGCACGAAGTGCCGTGAAAATATGAAAAGGGCTGAGACCCGTATTTTTATGATTATGAAATGAGGTGTCACGTGGTGACTTTTAATTGAAAGAATTATATTTAAAATATTTATTTGGAATGACTTTTATGCAAAAAGTAGTATTTGAAGGAATTGTATGTGAAACGTATTTATTGTGAAAATTATATTTGAAAAAGATTTGTTGAAAGAATTATATTTGAAGGATATTTATTTGAGAAAGTTATATTTAAAAGAGAGTTATTTGGAAGAATTATATGTGAAAGATATTTATTTGAAGAACTTGGTTTAATTGGGTATACTTGTATTTATTATTTGTTGAGTAATATTAATAGTGTTCTTCTTGCCATGCCGGGTATATCACGGGTTGATTTGTGTTGCCCTTATTATTATTTGTTTTCTATTATTTTGTATACTATATTGCACAGGTAATTATACTAGTGGGTGTCTTGACTGTACCTCGTCTCTACTCCACTGAGGTTAGTCTTGATACTTACTGGGTACCGACCATGGTGTACTAATATAACACTTCTACACATTTTTGTGCAGAGCCAGGTATTGGAGCTATTGGACTCGGACAGAGTTAAAGTGTGATCGCAAGTATTCAAGATAGAGCTGCTTGGTCGTCGCAGTCCCTTGAAGTCTTTTTATTTTATTGTACTGTTAATTATTATTTAAACAGTATTGAGTATTTGATCCTTGAGATCATTCCATGTATTCAGTTAGAGTTCGTGACTGAGTATTACCAGTCTTGGTTGGTTGTTGTATTCATATTTGTTTCCGTTGTTAGTTTTGATTACTTATAAAAAAAAATTAAAAAAATGGCTTGAAATGTAATGGAAATCGGCTTACTTAGTCTTAGAGATTAAGTGCCATCAGGACGCATGTGGTGAGATTTTGTGTCGTGACAAGTTAGTATCAGAGCTCTAGGTTCATAGATTCTACGAGTCACGAACGAGTCTAGTAGAGTCTTGCGGATCGGTACGGAGACATCTGTACTAATCTACGAGAGGCTACAGAACTATTAGAAAATTTCCACTTCTTTCATTCATGTTGTGCGGAATTTGTTGAATTCGAAATTTGAGCCTTTGTATCTCTATTCTCTCACATATGGTGAGGACACGTGCTACCGGGTTAGCTGATCATGTATCCGCACATACTGCTAGGGCTGCAAGAGGCCGGGGCCGAGGTAGAGGTCGAGGAAGGGCACGTGCCGCGACTAGAGCACCTATCAGAACAACAATTGAGAAGCCGCCAGTAACTCGAGTTGGGGGACAGGTACCAGAAACACTTGTTGTTACCCCCGGACTTCAGGAGACTTTAGCACAGTTCCTGAGTATGTTTGGTATATTAACTCAAGCGGGATTGATCTCTGTTGCACCAAATAATTAGCAGATTGGGGGAGTAGCTCAGACTCCTACCATGACTCCAGAGGAGCAGGTTCACATTGGTCAGGTTTCGGGTATAGTATCGGTACAACCTATTATTTCGGTTCGGCCTGAGGTTAGGCCATATGCATTAGAAGAAGAACAAAAGAGACTTGAGAGGTTTAAGAGGTATAGTCCACCCACTTTCAGTGGCACAACTACAAAGGATGCACAAGAATTTCTAAAAAATTGTCACTGTATTTTCCGCACAATGGGTATTGTAGAAGTGAGCGGAGTTGACTTTACTACATTTCAACTATCAAGCACAGCGTATCAGTGGTGGCAAATCTATGAAGAAGGTAGACCAGTCGATGCAACACCACCAACTTGGGCTTAATTTTCAGAAATGTTCTTGAAAGTGTTTGTTCCCCAGACTCTCCGAGATGCGTGGCGCACAGAGTTTGAACGGTTGTAGCAGGGCACTATGACAGTGTCAGAATATGCTATCAGGTTTAGTAAGTTAGCCCATCATGCATCGATCTTGGTTTCTACAGTCAGAGAACGGGTCCACAGATTCATTGAGGGGATCGATTATGATATTAAAATATGCATGGCTCAAGAGTTGCAAACTGATACTTCATTTCAACAAGTAGTGGAAATTGCGAGGAAGATTGAGGGTGTGCTAGGCGAGGAAAAGGAGTCTAAGGAGGCCAAAAGGTCTCGAAGCTCTGGAGGGTTCAGTGGATTTTACTCTTCAGCTATGACCCATTATGGATGAGGCTCGAGCAGTCGGCCAGCTCAGTCTGCATATCAAATTACTCGGGTTGCTCCAGTAAGTTCTTATAGTGCACCACCGACACGAGATTCTTATAGTGAATATTCCAGTTATCCGGCACATACTCAATACGAGCAGCCGCGACCTTAGAGGGGTTGTTATGAGTGTGGTGATACTAGGCATATCATTAGAGATTGTCCTAGACCTATGAGGGGTGGATTTCATCAGAACACTCATGCTAAGGGCCCCAATACAGTTACTACTCCACGTACACATCCAGTTAGGGGTGGAGGACGGACGGGTAGAGGGCGCCTAAGAGGTGGAGGCCCGACCCGTTGATATAATCATTATGATTTGGCTGAGGTGGATACACCAGACAGTGTCGTTACAGGTACGATTCCGATTTGTTATAAAATAATATTTTCCCTTAATTTGATTCGAATCTAAATATTGAGGTGAGTCCTCCTATTATTCTCCGCTTATGGGTGAGCTTCGTAATTTTGTGACCCACTTATATATTTATCCCTGTTGGGAAATTTTAAGATGTGAGCCCGTGTCCGTTATTTTTTTAAAATATTTTTGGGCACCATTGAGGGCTATAAGTCCAAAAGTATTTTTTATTATTCATTATAGTGGGTTTGATGTGTTTCGAAATAATGGATTCCAATTTTATGAATTATTTTCCCTACTGGTATGAGGGTTCATTAGGTGTTATGAAAAATATTTACGAAATTTATTGAAAAGAAGAAAGAAAGGAAATTAAAAATTTCAGTTGGCACAATGTGTAAAATACTTGTGATTCGGAGTTGAGGACGAGATCCTTGCATTTTATATGATGTAAAATATTTAAACCGGGCTACAAGCCACTGTGGAGGTTATATAAGGACGAGTTCCTTGTGGTAAAATATTTATGAGTTTAAATTCTCCCTTTGTGAAGTTTAATTTGTACTATAATACTAATAGGGAGTTATGCCTGATAGGCTTATATGATAATTCCTTTATGTGTTTCTGTGCCATAATTGTGCTGTAATTATTAAGTTTTAGCCTACGAGGCGAGTGCCCAGGTGGCGTTAAATATGACTCGTTAAGTTGGGTAAATAGTTATGAGGTATTCATGCCTCACATTCTGTTGTCAGTGTTGTGAAAATTCAAAACGAGGTGTTGGTTAGTATGAGATTAATTGATGATACTGGAATTAATTGTGAACAACTTTTAAGACCAGAGAGGTGGTGATGGGCATACGTATGATGTGCTTCATGTCCTGATATCATTATAATAATGCGGTGCATGTAATGCTGAGATTAGTGTTATTGATATATACATTATGGTGCTTTGTTGGGTTGTGGATGTATTGTTAGGAGTTGTTTTGGTGTTACTCTGGCAGGTAGATAGGCCCATTTACAGGGGAGACTCTGCCAAAATTTCTGAAAATAAAAGGGAGTTAGTAAAAATTTGGGGGATTGAGATGTGCAAAAGAAGAGATAAGTTATGTTATGTATTTGAGGGCGAATGATCTTAAGCGGGGGAGAATGTAACACCCTGGAATAATTTTGAAATACTTCAACACTATCAAGAAAGTTGATGTGGGTGTAGGCACGAGTGGCTATAGCCAATTGAGACTAATACCGTATGTTGATGTGAAAATCAAGCCTTTTGAAAATGTTTGGAGTGTAAGAAATTGGTTTTAAGGCTTATAAGTGTAAATTAAAGAAATAATCTCAACTGAGATGGTGCTATCGGACCCATGTTAAATTGCAGGACGTAGAATCACCTACGAGTATGTGTGTAAGAATACACTCAGTAATTTAAAATCCTCAAAAAGATTCTTGGCACGTTCGAGGACGAACGTATATTTAAGAGGTGGAGAATATAACGATACGACTTGTCGTTTTAAGAATTAACACCTCGTTCAGTGACTTAAGGTCCCGAGAAATTTCGTAATATGTATTATGACCCACGGGTGTGGTCGAGTTTGATTTTCGGAGGATTCGGAATTTAATTAAAAGAACAATTCTCTTTTAGAAGCTTAAATGGAAAGAGTTGACCAGAGAGTTGACTTTTGAGCAAACAACCCTCGAATAGAATTTCGATGATGGCAATAGTTTTGTATGATGATTTCAGACTTAGGCGTATGTTCGGATTTGGATTTGGAAGTCCGTAGGACAATTCGACGCATTTTGGCGAAAGTTCAAAAATAAAAGATTTTTGGAAAGTCCAACCGAAGGTTGAATTTTTGATAACGAGGTCGGATTTCGATTTTGAAAATTAGAATATCTCCATTACGTCATTTATGACTTGTATGGAAAATTTGATGTCAATCGGACGTGATTTGATAGGTTTCGGCATTGTTTGTAGAAATTAAAAGTTTCAAAGTTCATTAGGCTTGAATTGGGGTATGATTCGTGGTTTTAGTGTTGTTTGAGGTGATTTGAGGGTTCGATAAGCTCGTATGATATTTTAGGACTTATCGGTATATTTGGTTGAGGTCCCGAGGGGCTCGGGTGAGTTTCAGACGGATAACAGATCATTTTTGGCTTTTGGGAGATTGCTGATAGTTGCTGGTATTTTCTTCTGATTTCCTTATATGCGATCGCGTAAGTCCGTCTGCGATCACGTAGGGTAATTTGGGCAGAGGCGAATTTGTTCTATGCGATCGCGTGAATGGGGTTGCGATCGCATAGGCTTAATTGGGCAGCTGGAAATTTGTTCTATGCGATCACGTAGGTTTGAGCGAGCTGTGCTATAAGAATGCGTGGCTAAGGCTGTGTTCGCGAAGAGGAACGGAGGGAGGAACTGGGCCACGCGCGCTTAATGGTTCGCAATCGCGTGAGAAGGTTCGCAATCACGTAGGTTTGCGGAGTTAGTGCTTCGCGACCGCGTGAGACTTTCTGCTATCGTGTAGAGTCAATTTTGGCAGTGTTGAAATTGTGCTTCGCAATCGCATGAGGAAGTTCGCGATCGCGTAGAAGAAATCACTGGGCAGAGAGTTTAAGTTCTGAAAATGGGACCATTTTCTATTTTCACCGATTTGGTACTCAGGAAGAGGCGATATTTGGGAGATTTTCTGAGGAAACAACGGGATAAGTGTTCTTAACTCAATATTGGTTAAATTACTCGAATCCATGGTTGTTTTTAATATTTAATCGGTGAATTAAATTGGAAATTATTTTGAAAACCCTCTTGGTTTAATTTAAGATTTAGAGGCCGAGTTGTTATTGGAATTCTATAAAATTGGTATAGTTGAACTCGTATCGGAATGGGTGATCGGATTTTGTAAAAATTATGTCGGGTTCCGAGAGGCAGGCCCCGCGTTGTCTTTTGTTGACTTTTTGGAATAAATTTTTAAGTCGACGTTTTATTATCCGGAATTGTATCTGATGAATATTTATGAAGTTGTACAATTAATTTGGATAGATTTGAGCTGTCCGGAGGTCAATTCAAGCAAGAAGGAAATTTTTGGAATATTGGCATAACTTCAAAAAGGTAAGTATCTTGCCTAACCTCAAGTGGGGGAATTACCCCTTAGGTATCGAGTCTTATGTGCCATTTATAAAATATGAAAAGACGTGTACGCGAGGTGACGAGTACGTACCCGGGCTTATATGTGCAAAATTTATTGAGTTAAAGTCTCAGGCATATTGTGTAGTAAATTGAATAATTGTTGGCATATATTTAATCATCTAATTGCCATGCCACGAATTACATTTATTGAACTTGTTTTTATATGACAATTCGATGTAATTATTACTTGTATATTTATGTGAATTCCGTGAGTTCGATGGTTTGATATTTCTTGAAATTTAATTTCATTATGAATTTTTCCTATGCAAATAATTAATTAAACAAGATTAAGAAAAAGTGTTAATATAATTAGAAAAATTTGGATTAATAAAGGAGTTGCCCTATGCTGATTAATTTCTATCTCTGTTGATTGTTTTTGATATTTATACACATTGTGTGGAGCCTTGGGCTATTTGTTGTGAAATTAATTGATTTTGTTATATCTTTGGAATTGGTTGTGGCCATTGGGCAAATCATGATATGAATTGATTTTGTATGTTGTCGTGATAATATTTCGTGTAAATTATTGTGTTATTTGAGTTAGTAATTTGAGGGCATAAGCGTGGCATTTCACTATTGATATTATGCGGGTATAAGGGTGGCATTTCACTGTTGTTATGTGTGTTGGAATATTATCTGGGAGGAGCGATAAGGGTGACTATAGGAGAGATAAGGGTGGCAATAAGAGCGATAAGGGTGGCTATTGATATTGTCAGGGCGGAGGGATAAGGGAGGCTACTATAGGAGTGATAAGGGTGGCTATAGGAGAAATAATGATGGCTATTGTGAGGGATGATATGTGATTATGTGGAGTGGTTGCATTGATCATTTTCATGTGATGTTATGATTTTTCTTGTGTTTATTTTTATACCTTGTGCAATTTGTCTTGTTGTTGGTAAATTGATAATAGTCTGATTTATGTTGAAATTGGGAGCATGTGGCTATTGCCAGGCGGATTATGAAAAGAAATGTGAGCACGAGGTACCGTGAGTAAATAATGATGATATTGGCACGTGAATTGTCCATACAGTTGAGATATAAAATGTGGGCACGAAGTGGCGGGGAAAATATGATAGTTTTATTATTGGTACGTGTACTGTCCGTGCAGATATGATATGAAAAATGGGTACGAGGTGCTGGAGAAATATGATGATTAAAAGGGGGCTGAGACCCGTATTTTTATGATTATGAAATGATGTGTCACATGGTGACTTTTAATTGAAAGAATTATATTCAAAATATTTATTTTGAAGGATTTTTATTCAAAAAGTAGTATTTGAAGGAATTGTATGTGAAAGATATTTATTGAGAAAATTATATTTGAAAAAGATTTATTGAAAGAATTATATTTGAAGGATAATTATTTGAGGATATTATATTTAAAAGAGAGTTATTTGGAAGAATTATATATGAAAGATATTTATTTGAAGAACTTGGTTTAATTGGGTATACTTGTATTTATTATTTGTTGAGTGATATTAATAGTGTTCTTCTTTCCATGCCGGGTATATCACTGGTTGATTTGTGTTGCCCTTATTATTATTATTTGTTTTCTATTATTTTGTATACTATATTGCACAGGTAATTAGACTAGTGAGTGTCTTGACTGTACCTCGTCTCTACTCCACTGAGGTTAGTCTTGATACTTACTGGGTACCGACCGTGATGTACTAATATTACACTTCTGCACATTTTTGTGCAGAGCCAGGTATTGGAGATATTGGACTCGGACAGAGTTAAAGTGTGATCGCAAGGATTCAAGGTGGAGCTGCTTGATAGTCTCAGTCCCTTGAAGTCCTTTCATTTTATTGTACTGTTAATTATTAATCAAACAGTATTGAGAATTCGATTCTTGAGATCATTCTATGTATTTAGTTAGAGTTCGTGACTCAGTATTACCGGTCTTAGGTGATTGTTGTATTCATATTATTTTTTGTTGTTAGTTTTGATTACTTATAAAAAAAAATGGCTTGAAATGTAACGGAAATCGGCTTACTTAGTTTTAGAGATTAAGTGCCATCACGACGCCTATGGTGGGATTTTGGGTCGTGACACCCTACCACTTCTAATCATTTTAATATTTTTATTCAATTGATTCTCCATTTCATTCTTGTATTGCTTAAATACTTTAATTGCTTCATCCTTACTATTAAGAAAATAAACATAACAATATCGAGTACATTAGTCAATAAAATACTTTTTTCCCACCACGAGATGGTGTTGACTTCATATGACAAATGTCAGAATGAATTAAGTCTAAAGGATTTGAATTCCTTTTAACGGACTTATAAGGATGTTTTACAAACTTAGATTCAAAACATACTTGACATTTTGATTTATTACACTCGAATTTAGGCAATACTTCTATATTAATTAACTTCCGCAAGGTTTTATAATTGACATGTCCTAAAGGAATATGCCATATATCATTTGACTCCAATAAATAAGAAGATATTGAATTTTTATTAATACTGTCAACAACCATTATATTGAGTTTGAAAAGTCCCTCTGCGAGGTAGCCCTTTCCAGCATACATATCATACTTGCTTACAACGACTTTGTCAGACACAAATATACATTTGAATCCATTCTTAACAAGTAAAGAAGTTGAAACTAAATTTTTTCTAATAGTAGGAATATGAAAAACGTTGTTGAGCGCTAACACCTTGTCGGAAGTCATCTTCAGGAATATCTTCCCATAACCCTCAATCTTGGCTGTTGCAGTATTTTCCATGGAAAGCTCTTTTTCAGGACCAGCAGTAGAGTGAGTCGCAAATGCTTCTTTGACAGCACAACCATGTCGAGTGGCTCCAGAGTCAATCCACCACTCCTTCGGATTTCCTACTAAGTTGCATTCTGAAAGCATTGCACACAGATCACCGATGTCATCATTCTTCTCCACTATGTTGGCATGTCCCTTTTTCTTGTCCTTTTTCAGGAGACGACAATCAGGGACTTTGTAACCAAATTTTTCACAATTGTAGCAGTTACCCTTGAATTTATTCTTGTTCTGCTCCTTAGTCTGTCCAGAAGACCTCTTCCTCTTCTTACCTTTTGGAGCAGTCTCCTCAACGATATTAGCTCCAATAATCGTTGAATTCCCACGAGACGTCTTCTCGATTGTTTTGTTATCTTCCTCAATCTTGAGACGAATCACAAGATCTTTCAACTTCATTTATTTGTGCTTGTGCTTTAGATAGTAATTTAAAATCTCTCCACGAAGGATGCAACTGTTTAATCATTGTAGCCACTTGAAATGATTCATTCACTACCATACCTTTAGCAATAAGGTCGTGAAAAATAAGTTGAAGCTCTTGAACTTGGGTTCCAATGGTTTTTCTGTTTATCATTTTATAGTGTAGAAACTTGGAAACCACAAACTCTTATAAGCATGCATCTTCAGTCTTGTACTTCTTCTCAAGTGCATCCCATAATTCTTTCGAAGCATTCATAGCACTATAGACATTGTACAAGTCATACTCCAAAGCACTTAGGATGTAACCTTTGTAAAGAAAACCTGTTTGTTTCCACACCTCAACAATCATTAACTTTTCGTTGTCTGGCATGTCGGCGGCAAGCACTGGACAGTCTTCACTGGTGAATTTTTGCATACCAAGCTTGACAAGCCAAAAGAATACCCTTTGCTGCCATCCTTTGAAGTTGGCTCAAGAAACTTTCCCCGATATTTCGGCCGGTGGCACAACAGTTCGGCTTGACGAGGCAATTATCCTTACCGCAACAGTCACAAAATAATTTCTATTATCAATTCTCATTTCTCACTGTCAACAAGAGAAGAGTTCAATTAATGGCAAAGAAAAATAGAACAGTAAATAGTACTATAATTAATAATAAACAGTACATTTAATAAACAAACACTGAAGTTTTGTATATACTGTTTCACAAGAAAAATGATGAAGTTTTTATGTTCTTCAAATTGTTTATGAATTTTAATACTCCAATGAAGTTTTTATATTTTCAAATTAGAAATAGAAAAATTCAGAAGGAGTAGAAAACTAGAAAGGTTTTAATCTCCAAAACAGAATACAAATTACAGTATAAACTAATTTCCTTAAGATCGTTAGTCAATCTGTATTGCTTTAATAAATTATGAAACAGTAAATTTGCTGAAACAGAAAAAACAAAAACAGAAAATCAGCAGTAACATAATGTCAAAATAATCAAACAGAATCAAGAAAATAATTTTGGTATGAAATCGAGCCCACTGAATGCACAGTGTGTTCTTAAGAAAATTATTCCCCTCAAGTACCCGAGGTGTTGGAATATTATCCTCCCAGGATAGAATGATTTAACTTACTAGTGTATCGGTATCAAAAATGCCAGCAAATAACGAACCGCTTAGTGGCTGTAAATCACACTGGAATTTAATTGTGCAGAAGGAGAAGAAGTTCAAAAAATTTTATAAGAAAAGAATCTAGGATCAAGGTATATTTATAACCATTTTCTAGCATTGTTTGATTAATCAATCGATCGATCTTTGACCAAATCTGAAGTCGAAGCCGAAGCCGAGCGAGCGACGACGACGACGACGCGAGGTTTACCTTCTTTCTACCCCCATTTAACACAAAGATTAATACTTTTTCAATATAAGCACATTCTCTTTTCTTTACACCACTAACGAGGGACAATTGCTTTTTTCCAAAGCCTAAGGGAACTCGCTTTCCTTTTACATTTCTACCCTTCATTTCCTATTCACCAATCTTTTAATCCCAACAAAACATTTATCATAATTTTCTATCAGCTCTTTGCTCCTTCTCCTCTTCTTGGTTGCAATGTGGAATTACATGAAAGCAGTGAAGAGCCACACGGTGAAAAAAGCTACAAGGAGAAGCCTGCTACAAAATCACTAAAGGAAAAATCTATTCAATTAGCAGGCAGGTTATATTGAACGAGGAAAAGAAGAGGTTCCTGAGTTTTTATCAGTAGAGGAAAAGGAGATTTCTAAGTATTTTTTTTTATCAGGGTGTCATGAATTGGTGTCAATATAATTGGTGCTGATTTCTACTATAGCTAATAAAGGAAGAGAATCTCTTGCACTAAGATCTCAAGCCAACTACTTAATTGAATATTTTGGTAACTGTGGATAGTCTTAAATAATATACTAATTGTTAATCTTAGTATTCTTAATTCTTCTTTATAATTATGTATTTACGATTTCACAAAGGAATTGGGATTCAAGTACAACAAAGGAAAAGTTGGCCGTTCTAATGTAGATAACAAAATCATCATGAACACATTGTTGGGCCCTTCTACTACTATGACGGAAAAGATTGCTAAAGGATTTCGATTTCACAAATAGATGATAAGAGTGCCAAAGTAAATTTAAGAAGAAGAAGTACAACAATATTTGAACACTAATTACGGCATAGGGTCATGCACGACTATGACTCTGCAGCTATGTTGTTTGGACTTTTCGAAAATATCGATGGGTGCATGCCAGATTCTTTAAAAAATAGAGTAGTTTTGGAGGACCCGAAACGCGTGCGGCAGAATTTTGGAGAGTTCACATCATGGCTCTGCAATTATATTTTGGTTGGTTACCTTTCTTTGAAACCAGAAAGTTTCACAAGAGACAATTTATTTATTTATATATTGTTTTTATAAGTTGTAAGAGAAATTTAATCAATTTTTTCATACATTTTACACATTGTTGGATGCAAATTACAACAATCATCAAATGCTAAATAAGCAGTCTGGTGCACGATGTATCCCGTGTACATACAGGATCCTATCCTGACGTAAGGAAAATGGCTAATTTTACAGTTCGAATCCGTGGTCAGTGTTTGACTCAAAGGGTTCCCTTCAACAATCATCAAATGCTAAAACAGGGCAGCCCAGTGCACGACGCATCCTGCGTATACACAGGACCCTACCCTGACGCAAAGGATAGTGACTGATTCTACGGCTCGAATCTGTGGTCAATGTTTGACTCCAAATCTTTCCTTCAACAATCATCAAATTCTAAAAAAGCACCCTGGTGCACGACACATCCCGCTTACACACATGACCCTACTCTAACGCTAGGGGCAGTGGCCGATTCCAGAGCTCGAATTTATTGTCAGTGGTTTGACTCAAAGGCTTCCCTTCAACAATCATCAAATGCTATTCTTATTATTTGCTTCAATAAAAAATTCTATTATTAATCCATCCCAGCTCAATATATAAGCAAATGCTTCCTAAACTATGTAAAAATAACATTTTCATATACATAATCATGCTTATGCAAAGAATCCACCATATGCCGATATTCAAAGAGAAATACTAAACCTAAAATTTCTCCTTTTTATAAGCAATCAAGAAATAAACATGTATCAAACTAAAACCTCACTTCAGCCTAGAAAAAGTTCAAACTTTACGAACTAAATAACAACAAAAAAAATGGCTCAAAGTTAAGATACAATATTCCCATGAATTCTTTTACCTCTAACGAATCATAGCTTCTTATTCTTGATGACCCAAACCTGAAAGTACAAGAGTGGGTGAATTGTCGATTTTTCGTTTTGTATTCTAAGCAATTGACTAGTTTATCAATTAATCGACTGAAGGTAAGAACAGAATATAAGTAAAGCAGAAATAAAGTGCAGGAATTAAAGACACCAGGATTTTTATATTGGTTCAGATTCAATGTGAATCCTATGCTCAATCCCCTTGGGTTGTAAGTGTGTTCTCTTTCAGTATTTGAAGTTTCTCGATTACAAGAGAGTTGATGTAGCTTTCTACTAGTTCGGATTCAACAAGTGTTGCTATTTGACTTGCACTATGATTAACCTTTTCTCCCTTTTTTAGGCATCAGCAAAGATGGGATATACACATGTATAAAATAAAGCAGATAGAGGCAAGCAATTTAGGCAAATATAGGCAGTTATAGGCATCCAGAGTTAGAAAAAATAACAAAAAATATCCAACGACTAGTTATCCAGTCCAAAGCAAGAAATAAGTGAGAGTGTTGCAAATTGCCTCCTTCAGATGATCAAAGCTGGCATTTGCTGAAACTGACACCCCATCAATCTTGTCATGTACTTCCTTAAAGGCTTTGACTGCATTTTCTGCTAACTTGAGAATTTTGACCCTTATCTTTGACACATCGAACCCTGTCTCTTTGGAGATGGCATGAATGTCCCCAACAGTTGATTGAGTTGCAGCAAGAAGGTCCTTGATGATGGTCAGCTTGTTGTCAATGACAGTCAATTTTTAGGATCACTTACACTATGATGGGAACTAAAGGCTTTGACCTTTGAATCAGGCTAAACATTCTTGATTTCTCCCTCATGTTTTTTAATCCAGGAACCCTTAACACACACATACCCCATACTGGCAAAGGCTCTAGAACTGTAGGATATGGTGACAAAGACAAAAGTATATTCTGAGATAGAGATGTTGCGGGCTTCCAAACGATGGACGATGACCATACCATATGGTAGACTAGTGGGGTCATCAACACCTTTAACCATAAAATTAATGACCCTAAGGACAGTTGGACCTTAATCTTGGTTACTAGACAATATATAAGAAAGGTGTCTCGTTGAGAGAAAGTGGAGAATGAGACAGTGTGCGGAAGAAAAGTAGTTGCAACAATGTGGGCCAGAACTTGGATTTCAAAACTAACATCACTGGCACCTAACTGGTTAGGGAGGAAATCAGAGGGACACTCAGATATACATCGTTTTACTTGATCAAATATAATTTCAAAGTCTTCAGGCCAGGTATTTTTGAAAAGCAGGGGGAAACTAGAGCACTTACAATGAAAAATTGAGTCAAATATGGCATAATCAAGAACAATGTGTTTTCCTAGAACTAGGGATTCTAACTCATCAGGCTTGATAGAGCAGAGATTGGCATAGAACATTCTCACTTCAGGTTCATAGACTTTAGGAGGGGGTAAAGAGAGGAAATTTGACCAGCCTTGAAAATCAAACTTATCTTTTACCTTATAGTTGAGGGCCTTCATGTCGTCAAGATCGATTACTCTGCCATGGGTAATGGGATTATCTTCGAGGGTAATGAAGAAATCTATATTAGGAGTATCCCAGAAACTGAGGTCTAACTCTAGAGAACTCGAGAGGTCTACCTTGGATTTCTTGGGGGTAAAGGATTCAGGGGGGTCTTCCATGGGTCTTTTTCCAAGAGCTTTTTTGCCTATTCGGTGAGTGTAGTCAGATGGCTCTTCCTAAGAAGAGGCAAACCCTTCAGAGTGGTCGGACCCTAGGTCTACTTGTTATGGAGGCTGAGAGGAGGGTTTTTCCTTGGAGCGAGTACTTTTTCTGGTGGAGGCAGAGGGATTCTTGGAGTGTTTTTCCATTGACGGGTTTTTGGAGAAGGGTTTATGAGTGATAAGAACAATGAAGAAGAGGAAAGGTGATTCAGAGGGTTAAAAAGAACGAATTTGACGGCTGAGTACAGAAAAGGAAATTGCGTCAGTGAAAGGACATGATGAATGATTTTCCTTTCTTGAAAGTTGTGACTGATGGGAAAAGAGAGGGAAATCCGAGGCGCTCAATTAATGCGTACTTACAAAAGAAAAAAAAACTAAAAACATTAGTCACGTAGGAATTAGAATTAACACATAAGTCCTAATTTCTATGATCAAGCGAAAAATGCCTAGTAGTTATCTTAAAATGCAAAATCTATCCTCAAAAGGGCTTGGTAAAAATGTCTGCTAGTTAATCAATAGTGCTAACAAATGATAATTCTATATCTCCCTTAATGACATAATCTCTGATGAAATGATGCTTAATATCTATATGCTTAGCCCTAGAATGATGTACATGATTCGTTGAGAGGCATATGACACTAGAATTATCACATAATAATTGAATAGGTTTAGAAGAAAATTCATAGTCACTCAGTTGATGAGACATCCACACTAATTGTGCACAACATTGTCCAATGGCAATATATTCTGACTCGGTTATGGATAATGCAACTTAGCCTTGTTTCTTACTGTTCCAGGATATTAATGCCTTTCCCAGTAATTGACATGTTCCACTCGTGCTTTTCCTGTCTTCCTTATCACCTGCAAGATCAGCATCTGAAAAACCTTCAAGTTTAAAATTGTTAGATCGTGGTACCACAATCCATATGAAATGGTTCCGATGAGATAACGTATTATTCTCTTTATTGCAGTCAGGTGCGATTCCTTAGGAGCTGACTAAAATCTGGCTCATTTACACACATTTACATTAATATCTAGTTGACTGTCAGTTAGATAAAGTAAGGAGCCAACCATTATACGATATTTCTGTCCATCCACTGGATTTCCCTTTTCGTCTTTGTCAAGACTTGTTGATGGGCTCATTGGTGTATCAATTACTTTAGCACTGCCCATGCCGAACTTTTGAATCAATTCCTTTGTATATTTGGTCTGACTTATAAAATTTCCTTCCTCAGATTGTTGAATTTGAAATTCAAGGAAGAACGTGAGTTCTCCTATCATGCTCATTTCAAACTCACTTTGCATGAGATTAGCAAATTCCTTGTACAAAAGAGGGTTAGCGCTTCCAAAAATAATATCATCAATATAGACTTTGAATAAGGAGATTACCTCCTCATGATCTTTTGATAAATAATATAGTATCTACTTTACCTCTTGTAAAACCATGATCAAGTAAAAATGAGCTAAGCCTTTCGTACCAGGCTCGAGGTGTAACGACCTAAAACTCATCCTATTGTGATGGCGCCTATCATAATACTTGGCAAGTTGACTACTCAGATATTTCCAACACTTTCAAATTTGAAATATACTAAAACAGTTTTATATAAATAAAAATCTCATAAAACGAGATAGAATGTCATAATTCAATACATAAGTTTTCCCAGAACCAGAGTATCACTGAGTACATGAGCATCTACATAATGACATAGTTTGGTACACTGTCTAGAAAGTATAACTGAATAAATAGAACTGAAAGATAGGGGAGGAGAATGAAGGTGTACGGACACCAAAGTAGCTACCTCGATGATCTCCGAATGTCTGAACTCTATGAATCAGTAACCGCCGTGACCGAAAACACCTGGATCTGCACACGAAGTACAAGGCGTAGCGTGAGTACAACCAACTCAATAAGTAACAAATCTAACATTTGGATGGAAAGTAGTGACGGGCTCGCACATTACATCCCACATATAGAATTAACAGTACGAACATTCAAGGAAAGTATGACAGTGATATCTCATAAATTCATAATCTACAGGCAACGGAAATTTACACATGCTTTCAGATTTAACAATTAGATTCAACAACAACAACAACAACAACCCAGTAAAATCCCACTAATGAGGTCTGTGGAGGGTAGTGTATACGCAAACCTTACCCCTACCCCGAAGGAGTAGAGAGGCTGTTTCCGAAAGACCCTCGGCTCAAAAAAAAAAAAGACAAAAGGGACAAAAAGGGAGACACTATTAGTATCACAACAACAATCATAGGATAAATAGGAACACCATGAAATCCAGAAGAAAGATGCAAAGTAAAGGGAGACAATATCAGTAAATATTAGTATCACCACAACAGTCATAAGAAAAATAGGAACCTCATGAAATCTAAAAGAAAGATGTAAAGCAAAAGCGATAGCTAGTAAATAGGACCTGCACTGAAAAGAGAAATAGTAAGCCACAACATTCCCACTAGTTATCTTAAAAAAAAAAAAAAAAAAAACCTACATGGCTAGTCCACCATGTTACGAAGTAAGGCACGACTCAACTACCTCCTAACCTACAACCCTAATACTCGACCTCCACATCTTCCTATTAAGTGTCATGTCCTCAGAAATTTGGAGCCTCGCCATATCCTGCCCGATCACCTCTCCCCAATACTTCTTAGGCCGCCCTCTACCTCTTCTCGTGCCCTCCGTAACCAGCTGCTCACACCTCCGTACTAGAGCACCTGGTCTTCTCCTCTGAAAATGTCCGAACCATCTAAGCCTCGCTTCCCGCATCTTGTCATCAATGGTAGCCACATGCACCTTCTCCCGAATATCATCATTCCTAATCTTATCTATCTTAGTGTGCCCGCACATCCACCGCAATATCCTCATCTCTGCTATTTTCATCTTCTGGATATGTGAGTTCTTAACAGGCCAACACTCAGCCCCATACATCATGGCCGGTCTAACCACCGCTTTATAAAACTTACCTTTGAGTATAGGTGGCACTCTCTTGTCACACAGGACTCTAGATGCTAACCTCCACTTCATCCATCCTACCCTAGTACGGTGTGTGACATCCTCGTCGATCTCCCCTCCCCCTAGATAACCGAACCAAGGTACTTGAAGCTGTCTCTACTCGGGATGACCTGCGAATCAAGCCTCACATCCACGCCCACTTCCCCTGGCTCAGCGATGAACTTGCACTCCAGGTATTCCGTCTTCGTCCTGCTCAGCTTGAAACCCTTAGACTCAAGAGCTTGTCTGCAAACCTCCAGCCTCTCGTTAACACCGGCTCGCGACTCATCAATCAGAACTATATCATCGGCGAATAGCATGCACCATGGCACATCCCCTTGAATATGGTGTGTTAACGCATCCATCACTAGGGCGAATAAGAACAGATTGAGCGCAGAACCTTGGTGTAGCCCCATTACAACAGGAAAATGCTCAGAGTCGCCTCCTACTGTCCTAACCCGAGTCTTAGCCCCATCATACATGTCCTTAATCGCCATAATGTAGGGAACCGACACACCTTTTGCCTCCAGGCATCTCCAGAGAATTTCTCTAGGAACCTTGTCATATGCTTTCTCTAGGTCAATAAACACCATGTGCAGATCCTTCTTCCTCTCTCTGTATAGTTCCACCAACCTTCTAACAAGGTGTATAGCTTCTGTAGTCGAATGACCCGGCATGAATCCGAACTGCTTGTCGGATACAGACACCGTCATCCTCACCCTCGCTTCAACCACCCTCTCCCACACTTTCATGGTATGACTAAGTAATTTGATACCCATATAATTGTTACAACTCTAGATATCACCTTTTTTCTTATACAATGGAACCACCGTACTCCACCTCCACTCATCTGACATCCTTTTCCCCTTAAAAATAATATTAAACAACCTAGTCAACCACTCCAAACCTGCTCTCCCAACACACTTCCAAAATTCCACCGGAATCTCATCTGGCTTGGTCGCTCTGCCCCTACTCATCTTCCGCATAGCTCCCACAACCTCGTCAACCTCGATACGCCTGCAGTACCCAAAGTCATGGTGACTCTCGAAATGCTCCAATTTGCCTAGCACAATATCCCGATCCCCTTCTTCATCCAGAAGTTTACGAAAGTAAGTATGCCATCTCCTCTTAATCTGGGCATCTTCCATCAATACTCTACCATCCTCGTCCTTGATGCATCTCACTTGGTCCAAATCCCGAGCCTTCCTCTCTCTCAACTTGGCCAACCGGAATAACTTCTTCTCCCCACCTTTTCCCCCAATTCCTCGTACATACGACCATAAGCCGCAGTCTTAGCCTCTGTGACCGCAAGCTTAGCCTCCTTCCTAGCTACCTTATATCTATCCATGCACACTCACCTCTCCTCCTCACCTATGCTCCCCACTAACTTCAGGTACACCGCCTTCTTTGCTTCCACTTTACCTTGGACCACTTTATTCCACCACCAGTCTCCTTTGTGCCCACCAGAGACGCCCGTCGAGACCCCTAACACCTCTCTCGCAAGCTCCCTAATACAGTCTGCTGTCGTTGACCACATAGTGCTCGCGTTACCACTGCTCCTCCAAGCTCCCAAAGCCGACAACCGCCCCTCCAACGCTTGGGCTTTATCCTTAGTTAAGGCTCCCCACCTGATTCTCGGTCTTCCTCGAGTAGACCTTTTCCTCCTCTTTAACATAATACCAACGTCCATCACTAAGAGCCTATGCTGCGTCGCGAGTATCTCACCCGAAATCACCTTGCAATCCTTGCACAACCCTCTGTCACACCTCCTGAGGAGGAGATAGTCAATCAGAACAAGATAAAATATGTGTCAAGTCTAAATGATATGAGTAATATGACATCTCTATATCTACATGCCAATATGCATATCATATGTGATGCAGCACCTCAAAATCCTCGCATACTCATCCTCTCGGAATACTCAACCTACTATCTCAATTTTTACTTATCACACTCAATCACTCAACACTATACGGGAAAGATCCAGCCCAAATGCAAATAAGCCCAGGGAAGATCCAACCAAAATAAAAATAAATCCATAACCATTGCGCTCACTATGGGTGTGCAGACTCCGGAGGGGCAGATCCAGCACAAGCGCTATAATAAGCCAAATCCAAGCATGAATTAATAAAGTATGTTGCGGCTTGCAGCCAAATCCCATAAACGTCACTCACAAACAGGCCCTCGGCCTCACTCAGTCAACAATTTCTCCAGTCTCTCGGGCTCACAACACTCACGCTAAGCAGCCCAAATCAATGATACAAGATGTGACTATATACTGTAACGAAGACTGAGATATGATATGCAGTGATAAATGCGACTGAGTTTATGACAGCAATTAAGCAAAACAACTCAACAGCAAAGATCGGCCACTGCGAGTCCCAATAGTACCAACATATAGCCTAAACATGTTTTCTAGCATGAATCATAACTCAAGTTCTCTAACACTTAGAGTACAAATGTAATGTTCAGATAAGATAGCTACACAGTTCCATGGAATCGACTAAATCGCAATTACTACGGTGCACGCCCACGTGCCCGTCACCAAGCATACATGCATGTTACCTCAACACCAATCACATAACACAAAATTTGGGGTTTCATACCCTCAGAACCAAGTTTAGAAGTGTTACTTACCTCAAGCTATGCAAAACTCTACTCCAACAAGCCTCTGCATCGCGAATTGGCCTCCAAATGCCTCGAATCTAACCACAAACAATTTGATACAATCAACACGTGCTAAGCGAATCAATTCCATATAAAAATTATAAGTTCTTAAACAAAAGTCGAAAAGTCAACTCAAAAGTCAACCTTCGGGCCCATGTCTCGGAATCCGATGAAAGTTACAAAATTCGAACACCCATTCAACCAGGATTCCAACCATACAAAAGTTACTCAAATCCGATACCAAAATCTCGCTCAAATCCCCAAAATTCGGTCTAAGATGTTTCCTCCATTTCCCCCAATATTTCAACCCAAATCTCTAATTAAATGATGAAATCAAAGATATAATCATGGAATGTAACCAAAAATAAGTAAGAATAACTTACCCCAATCGCTCCCTTGAAAATCTCTCCAAGAATCGCCTCCAACCGAGCTCCCAAAATCAAATTGTGAAATAAACTCAAACAATCTTTTTTTAGACTTTAAATTCTGCCCAGTTATCCCTTAATCACGATCCCAGAAAATGCTTCGCGATCACGAAGCACAAACTCAGTTGCCCAGAAAATTAATCTTACGAAGCACTGCCTCCTCAGACCTACGCGATCGCGAAGAACAAACGCGTGTGAACCCAGCTGCCTCACTTCCTCTTCGCGAACGCGACTTAGCCGATGCGTTCGCGATACATTAACTGTTACAGCTACGTGATCGCATACCTCACCTCGAGACTGCATAGGAACATTTCCCATCAGTGACCGACAACCCTTCGCGATCACAGACCTATCCACGTGATCGCATAGAAGGAAACTAGAACACTTCACACCAGCAGGCTTCAACAATCCTCCAGGTTCCATTTTTGATCCGTTAACTATCTGAAACCAACTCGAGGTGCCCGGGACCTCAACCAAACATACCAACAAGTCCTAAAACACGATACAAACTTAATCGAGCCTTAAAATCACATAAAACAATGCTAAAATCACGAATCGTACATCGATTCAAGCCTAATGAACTTATGAACTTCTAACTTCTACATTTGATGCCGAAACCTATCAAATCAAGTCCGATTGACCTCAAATTTTTCACACAAGTCATAAATGACACAATGGACCTACTCCAACTTCCGAAACCAAAATCTGAATCCGGTAACTATAAAGTCAACTATCGGTCAAGCTTCTCAATTTCCAAAACTTCTAATTTTTCAACTTTCTCCATTTGAGGCAAAATCAACTACGGGCCTCCAAATCACTATCCGGACACACTCCTAATTTTGAAATCACCCAACGAAGCTATCGTAACCATCAAAACTTCATTTTGGAGCCATTTACATATAAGTCAACATCCGGTTAACCTTTTCAACTTGAGCTCCTAACCTTGAGACTAAGTATCTCAACTCATTTCGAAATATCCCCGGAACCGAACCAACTACCCCGGCAAGTCACATAGCAATAATTAAGCACGCATTAAATAGTAAATAGGGGAATTGGGCAACAACACTCAAAACCACCGATCGGGTCGTTACATCATTCCCCTCTTAAACAATCGTTTATCCTAGAACGGGTCTAGAAACGTACCTGGAGTCTCAAATAGGCATAGATATCTGCTCCGTAACTCCCACTCGGTCTCCCAAGTAGCCTCATCAACTGGCTAACCTTTCCACTACACCTTCACTGAAGCTATATCTTTTGACCTCAATTTTTGAATCTGCCGATCCAAAATGGTCACCGGCTCCACATCATAAGTCAAATCACTGTCCAACTGAACCATACTGAAATCCAAAACATGAGATGGATCGCCGACATACTTCCGGAGTATAGAAACATGAAATACCGGATGAACACTTGATAGATTAGGCGGCAAGACAAGCTTGTAAGCCATCTCTCCAATCCTCTAAAGCACCTCAAACGACCCAATATACTGAGGGCTCAACTTGCCCTTCTTCCCGAACCTCATAACACCCTTCATGGGTGAAACCTTGAGAAGTATATTCTCCCCCACCATGTAAGAAACATCGCGAACCTTCCGATAGGCGTAGCTCATCTGTCTAGAATGCGTCGTGCAAAGTCGATCCTGATTTAATTTAACCTTGTCCAAAGCATCCTGCACCAAGTTAGTACCTAATAGCCCGGCCTCACCCGGCTCAAACCATACCACTGGAGACCGACACAGTCTCCCATACCAAGCCTCATACAGAGCCATCTGAATGCTTGACTAGTAGCTATTGTTGTAGCAGAAACTGATCCCAAGAACATCCGAAATCTATGATACAAGCGCGTAGCATATCCTCCAATATATGAATAGTGCACTTGGATTGCCCGTCCGCCTGAGGGTGAAATGTTTTACTCATCTCAACCTGTGTGCCTAACTCTCGATGCACTACTCTCCAAAACTACAATGTAAACTGCGTAACCTGATCTGAAATGATGGACACCGGCACACCGTAAAGGCAAAAAATCTCGCGAATGTAAATCTCAGCCAACTGCTCTGAAGAATAGGTAATCCCAACTGGAATGAAATACACGAACTTTGTCAACCGATCCACAATCACCCAAATCGCATCAAACTTTCTCAAAGTTCGTGGGAGCCCAACTATAAAATTCATGGTTAAACGCTCCTATTTCAACTCCGGAATTTCAAGCCTCTGAAGCAGTCTGCCCGGTCTCTAATGCTCGTAGTTCACTTGCTGGCAGTGAAGGCACCGAGCTACAAACCCCACTATATCCTTCTTCATCCTCCTCCACCAATAGTGCTGCCTCAAGTCTTGATACATCTTCGCGTCCCCCGGATGAATGGAATACCGCGAACTGTGGGCCTCCTCAAAAGTCAACTCACGTATCCCATCCACATTAGGCACACAAATCTGACCCTGCATCCTCAACACCCCATCATCCCCAATAGTAACATCCTTGGCATCACCGTGCTGAACCGTGTCCTTAAGGACAAGAAAATGGGGATCATCATTCTGGCACTCTCTGATGCGATCATATAAGGAAGACAGAGAAACCACACAAGCTAGAACCTTGACTGGGCTCCGAAACATCTAATCTCACAAACTGGTTGACCAAGGCCTGAACATCAACTGCAAGCGGTCTTTCACCAACAGGAATAAATGTAAGGCTATCCATACTCACTACCTTTCTACTCAAGGCATCGACCACCACATTGGCCTTCTCGGGATGATACAGAATGGTGATATCATAGTTCTTTAGCAGCTCCAAATATCTTCGCTGTCTCGAATTTAGATCCTTTTTATTGAAGAAGTGCTGGAGACTCCGATGATCCGTAAATACCTCACAAGGCACACCATAAAGATAATGCTTCCAAATCTTCAATGCATGAACGATGGCTGCCGACTCCAAATCACGAATAGGGTAGTTTTTCTCATGAGACTTTAACTGGCGCGAAGCATAAGCAATCACTCTACCCTCCTGCATCAAGACACACCCAATACCAATTCGAGAAGCATCATAATTCACTATATAAGAGCCTGGCACTGAAGGCAAAACTAGAACTGGAGCTGTGGTCAACGCAGTATTGAGCTTCTGAAATCTCTCCTCACCCTCATCTGACCACCTAAAAGGAGCACCCTTCTGGATCAATTTGGTCAAAGGCGATGAAATCGATGAGAAACCTTCCGAATCTCAATAGTTGAGGGAAGTATGGGCCAACTCTGAACTACCTCTATCTTCTTTGGATCCACCTTAATCCCCTTACTGGACACCACGTATCCCAAGAACGCCACCGAACTAAGCCATAACTCATACTTGGAGAACTTGGCATAAAGCTTCTCCCCTCTTAGTCGTTGTAATACAATCCTCAAATGCTAGGCATGCTCCTCCTGGCTACGTGAGTACACCAGGATATCATCAATGAATACTATGACAAATGAGTTGAGATATGGATGAAATACACTGTTCATTGAAAGCATGAATGTTGCTGGGGCGTTTTTCAGCCCAAAAGACATCACAAAGGAACTTATAGTGAACATAACGAGTCCTGAATGCTCTTTAGAATATCCAAGTGCCGAATCTTCAACTGGTGATAACCCGACCTCAAATCAATCTTAGAGAACTCCCTCGCTCCCTGAAACTGGTCAAATAGATTGTCAATATGTGGCAAAAGGATACTTGTTTTTGATTGTAACTTCGTTCAACTGCCTATAGTCTATGCACATCCATATAGTACCATCCTCTTCTTCATAAATAGAATCAGAGCAACCCAAGGCGACACACTAAGCGTAATAAACCCCTTATCAAGAAGTTCTTGAAGTTGTTCTTTCAATTCCTTCAACTCCATTGGTGCCATACAATACGGAGGGATAAAAATGAGCTGAGTGTCCGGCACCAAGTCAATATCCCTGTCATGTGGTGTATCTGGCAGGTCTGCAGGAAACACATTCAGAAAGTCTCGAACTACCAGAACAGAATCAATATTAGGAGTATCACCAACATCATCCCTCACAAAGGCCAAATAAGACAAACACCCCTTCCCAACCATCCGTTGGGCCTTCAAATATGAAATCATCCTGTTGGGAACATAATCTAGAGAACCTCTCAACTCAATCTTTGGCAAACCCAGCATCGCCAATGTCATGTTCTTAGCGTGACAATCGAGAATAGCATGACATGGAGACAACCAATCCATACC
This sequence comes from Nicotiana tomentosiformis, assembly GCF_000390325.3. Taxonomy (NCBI): domain Eukaryota; kingdom Viridiplantae; phylum Streptophyta; class Magnoliopsida; order Solanales; family Solanaceae; genus Nicotiana; species Nicotiana tomentosiformis. Next base: position 2,799,849 of record NC_090822.1, read on the forward strand.
CAAGATCACGTCGAAATCAACCATACTAAGCAATAAGAGATCAACTCTAGTCTCCAATCCCCAAATAGTCACTACACACGACTGATATACACTTTCAACAATAATAGTATCACTCACTGGCATAGATAAATGAATAAATGAAACTAAGGACTCACTGGACATATCCAGATAACAAGAAAAATATGATGATACATACGAATAAGTAGAACTGGGGTCAAATAATACAGAAGCATCCCTGTGGCATACTGAGACAATACCTATGATCACTATGTCTGAAGCAACGATATCTGTCGCGGAAGGAATAGCATAGAATTGAGCCTAACTTCTACCTGATCAGCCTCCCCCTCTAGGGCGACCCCTAGCTGCCTGAGCCTCACCCCGAACTGGCTGGGCGGGTGGTCAAGTAACTGGTGCTGAAGTCGTGGTCTGACTTCTCTGTTGAATTGGACCTCCCGTAAGGCGAGGACAAAACTTCTTCACATGACCCAACTCTCCACACTCGTAACATCCGCTCTCGGAAAATGGTGGCAAATACTGAGGCAGACCCCGAGAACCAGAATAACTACCAGAAGAACCTGATGCAGATGAACCCTGAACTGAAGGTGTATAAGATGAACTCTGAGTTAGGAGTGCACTGCGAGATGACTGACTCGGTCGAGCATTGTATGATCTATGGCTAGCTAATGCGCCACGATGAACTGGACGAGCCATCTAAACAGGCATATAAGAGTGACCCCTGCTATGGTGGAGCTAATCCCAAGAAGGAATACCGATGACACCACCTGAACCACGAGGCCTCTTGGCCTCTCTCTCCTCACGCTCCTGAATACAGACCATTTCTAGCCGCCGAGCAATATCAACCACCTTGTCAAACGTAGCACTTAATACACTCTCCCGAGTCATAACAAAACACAACTGATTAATGAGGCCATCAATGAACCTCCTAATCCTCTCCCTCTCAGTGGGAACCAATCAAACTGTGTGATGGGCCAACTTTGAAAATCCCATCTCATACTGAGTCACATACACGCCTTCCCGACGTAGCTGCTCGAACTGCCTATGCAGCTCCTCCCTGCGGGTCTGTGGCACAAATTTCTGCAAGAAGAGAACAGAGAACTCATGCCATGAAAGTGGTGTTGCACCGACTGGCCTGCGCCTCTCACTTGCCTCCCACCATCTGAAGGCAGCCCTAGTAAACTGAAAAGTCATAAATGAGACCCCACTGGTCTCTAGAATATTCGCTGTAAAAAATATCTGCTAGCACCAATCCAAGAAGTCGTAGGCATCCTCTGACTCAGACCCTCTAAATGATGGAGGTTGGAGTCTCCCAAATCTCTCTAGTCTCTTCTTCTTATCATCACTCATAATAGGACTCACCTGGGCCTGAGCAACTGCAACCGGTTGGGCTGGTAATATCCCTGGTGTCTGAAGTCCCTACATCACCTGCTCCGGAGTACGGACGGCGGGAGTCTGCGTACCTCCCCTGGCCTGAGAAGTGGCTGGCGCGGTCTGGACAGAAACCACTTGAGCAAGGTTAGTGCAAACAGTCAATATCTGGGCTAGAGCCTCCTGGAGACCTGGAATCACAATAGGTGCAGCTGGTACCTGAGTTGGCCCCACTGGCTCAACCATATCTGGAACCTGCTCCTCGGCTGGAGAAAGTGGTGGATCTGTAGGTGCTGCTCTAGCTGCTGTACGAGTTGCATCTCGGCCCCTACTGCGGCCCCGGCCTCTCGTGGCCCTAGCTGGTGGTACTGGTGGGTGTCCGTCTGATCCGGTAGCACGTGTCCTCACCATCTGTGAGAGAATAGAATAATAGAAGTTTAGTTTACGGAATCAACGAATTCACACGACAAGAGTACAAGAATGTGAAGTTTTCCTAAGGGTTTGGTAGCCTCTCATAGATAAGTACATATATCTCCGTACCGATCAGCAAGACTCTAATAAACCTACTCATGACTCATGATACCTATGTAACATAGGCTCTGATACCAACTTGTCACGACCCAAAACTCAACCTGTTGTGATGGCGCCTATCATGATACTAGGCAAGCCGACTACTCAGACATTTCCAACACTTTCAAATTTTAAATATACTAAAATAGTTTCATATAAATAAAAATCTCATAAAACGGGATAGAATGTCATAACTCAATACATAAGTTTTCCCAAAACCAAGGTGTTACTAAGTACATGAGCATCTACATAATGACATAGTCGGGTACACTGTCCAGAAAGTAGAAATGAATAAATAAAACTGAAAGATAGGGGAGAAGAGTCAAGGTCTGCAGATGCCAAAGCACCAACCTCGATGATCTCCGTATGTCTAAACTCTGTGAATCAGTAACCGCCGTGACCGGAAACACCTGGATCTGCACACGAAGTGCAGGGTGTAGCGTAAGTACAACCAACTCTATAAGTAACAAATCTAACCTTTGGACTGAAAGTAGTGACGGGCTTGGACATTACAACCCACATACAGAATTAACAGTACGGAAATTCAAGGAAAGTATGACAGTGATATCTCAGAAATTCATAATCTACAGGTAACGGTACAAGAATTTAGACACGCTTCCAGGTTTAACAATTAGACTCAGAACAAGATAAAATATGTGTCAAGTCTAAATAATATGAGGAATATAACATCTCTATATCTACATGCCAATATGCATATCATATATAATGCAGCACCTCAAAAGCCTCGTGTACTCACCCTCTCGGAGTACTCAAATTGACAGTCTCAATTCTCACTTATCACACTCAATCACTCAACAATGTACGGGGAAGATCCAGCCCAAATGCAAATAAATCCATAACCACTGCACTCACTATGGGTTTGCAGACTCCGGAGGGGCAGATCCAGCCCAAGCGCTGTAATAAGCCAAATCCAAGCATGAATCAATAAAGTATGCTGCGACGTGCAGCCCGATCCCATAAATGTCACTCACAAATAGGACCTCGGCCTCACTCAGTCATTATTCTCTCCAGTCTCTCGGGCTCACAACACTCATGCTAAGCAACCCAAATCAATGATACAAGATGTGACTATATACTATAATAGAGACAGCGATATGATATGCAATGATGAATGTGATTGAGTACATGACAAAAATTAAGCAAAACAAATAAATAGCAAAGATCGACCATTGCGGGTCCCAATAATACCAACATATAGCCTCAACATATTTTCTAGCATGAATCAAAGCTCAAGTGCTCTAACACTTAGAGTACAGTAGTAATGTTCAGATAAGATATCTACACAGTTTCATGGAATCGACTAAATCATAATTACTACGGTGCACGCCCACGCGCCCGTCACCTTGCATGAGCGCCACCTCAACACCAATAACATAACACGAAATTCTGGGTTTCATACACTCAAGACCAAATTTAGAAGTGTTACTTACCTCAAGCCATGCAAAACTCTACTGCAACTAGCCGTTGCCTCGTGAATCGACCTCCAAATACTCTGAATCTAGCCAATTCGATACGATCAACACGAGCTAACGGAATCAATTCCATAAAAATATTCTATGTTCTTAAAAAAAGTCGAAAAGTCAACTCAAAAGTCTACCCACTGACCCACATCTCAGAATCCGATGAAAGTTATAAAATCCAAATACGCATTCAACCACGAGTCCAACCATATAAAAATTAGTCAAATCCGATACCAAAATCACGCTCAAATCCCCAAAATTCGGCCTATGAAGTTTCCTTCATTTTCCCTAATATTTCAACCCAAATCACTAATTAAATGATGAAATCAAAGATATTATCATAGAATTTAACCAAAACTAAGTAAGAATCACTTACTCCAATCACTCCCTTGAAAATCACTCGAAGAATCGTCTCCAACCGAGCTCCCCAAATCAAATTGTGAAATAAACTCAAAGCCTCATTTTTTAGACTTTAAATTCTGCACAGTTATCCCTTAATCGCGATCGCGATAAACTCTACTGCCCATAAAATTAACCTTACGAGAACGCGACAATACCCATGCAAACGTGAGGCACTGTCTCCTTAGACCTACACAATTGCATCCCCTTCACGCGATTGCGAAGAACAAATGTGCGTGAACCCAACTGCCTTACTTCCTCTTCGCGAACGCATCTTAGCCCACGTGTTCGCGATACATTAACTGCTCCAGCTATAAGATTGCATACCTCACCTTACGACCGCGTAGAACAAATTCCCCTCAGTGACCAACAAACCTTCATGATCGTGGGCCTATCCACGCGATCGTATAGAAAGAAACCAGAACACTCCACACCAACATGCTTCAGCAATCCTCCATGTTCCATTTTTGATCCGTTAACCATCTGAAACCAACCTGAGGCCTTCGGGACCTGAACCAAATATACCAACAAGTCATAAAGCACAATACAAACTTAGTCGTGCCTTTAAATCACATCAAACAATGATAAAACCACGAATCGTACATCAATTCAAGCATAATAAACTTATGAACTTCCAACTTCTACATTCGATGCCGAAACCTATCAAATCAAGTCCGATTGACCTCAAATTCTACACAAAAGTCATAAATAACACAACGGACCTACTCCAACTTCCAGAACCAAAATTCGAACTCGGTAACCATAAAGTCAACTCTTGGTCAAACGTCTCAATTTCCAAAACATCTAATTTTTCAAATTTTGTCATTTCAAGCCTAAATCAACTACGGACCTCCAAATTACTATCCGGACACACTTCTAAGTCCAAAATCACCCAACGGATCTATCAAAACTATAAAAACTCTATTTTGGATCCATTTATACGTAAGTCAATATCCAGTCAACCTTTTCAACTTAACCTCCCAACCTTGATACTAAGTGTCTAAACTCATTTTGAAAAATCCTCGGAACTGAACCAACTACCCTGGCAAGTCACATAGAAATAATTAAGCATGAAATAAATAATAAATTGGGAATGGGGCTACAACACTCAAAATAGTCAACCAGGTCGTTACACTAGGGGGTTGTTTTATATACACCTCATCATCAATAAAGCCATTTAAGAATATACTTTTGACATCCATCTGAAAAGGTCTAAAACCTTTAAAAGATGCATATGCAAGAAGAATTCGTAAAGCCTCTAATCGTGCTACCGGAGCAAAGGTTTCATCATAGCCGACTCATTCCTGCTGTGAGTAGCCTTGAGCTACTAATCCATCTTGTTTGGCACTACTTTTCCATCTTCGTTCAACGTATTTCTGAAAACCCATTTGATCCCAACTATGGCAGCATTTACAGGCTTAGGTAACAGTTCCCAGACTTAATTCTTATTGAATTGGTCGAGTTCCTCCTGTATGGCTTGTACCTAGCTAGAGTCTTTTAAGACTTTCTCAACTTTATTTGGTTCGATTTGAGAGATAAGTGCTACATTTTCCTTCTTCTTAAGAGCTCCCCTGGTTTTCATTCCATCACTTGGATCTCCTATGATACACTTTTGAGGATATTCTGGTTTACTTCTCTACTCATTTGGATGTGTTCCACCTACATGAGTAGTTGATGCCTTCTGTGGTTCAGGTTGATTATTACCAGGTTCACTAGTCGACTCTGTGACTGCGTCTGTGCTCAGTCGATTTTTGTGACTTGCTTGTCTATGATGCTTCTTGGTTGATATCTTCATCACCTGCAATAATTCCTTTCTCGATCGTAGTGTTATTTTCATAAAATATGACATGCATTGATTCTTCTATAGATAAAGTACAGTTATTATAAACTCTAAATGCTCTATTATTAATAGAGTAACCAAGAAAAATACCTTCGTCACTCCTTGGATCAAATTTTCTATGGTCGCCTTTACCATTATTGTGGATGAAACACTTACTGCCAAATGGATGAAAGTAGCCTATATTGAGTTGTTTGCCTTTCCATAATTCATATGGAGTTTTCTTCAAGTTGGATCTTATAAGACATCTATTGAGAATTTGATAACTTGTGCATACTGCTTCTGCCCAAAAGTGATTTGGCAATGAATGTTCTAATATCATTGTTCTGGCCATATCTTGTAGGGTTCGATTTTTTCGTTCAACTACTCCATTATGTTGAGGTGATCTTGGAGCTGAGAAATTGTGGGTATATCCTTGATCATTGCAGAAATCTTCAAAAGCTCTGCTTTCAAATTCTCCTCCATTGTCACTTTGGATGGTTGTGATGAGATACCCTTTTTCTCTTTCAACTCTTTTACAGAAAACCTCAAGATTTTTCAAAGCTTCATATTTATGAGATAAGAAAATTACCCATGTAAAACGTGAGTAGTCATCAACAATAACAAAAGTATATTGTTTACCTCCAATGCTAGAAGTTTTAGTGGATCCAAATAAGTCCATATGAAGTAAATGTAAAGGCTTGATCGTAGACACAATGTCCTTATTTTTGAAAGAGTTTCTAGTTTATTTACTAATCTGACATGCATCAAATACATGGTTTCTAGAAAATTTGAGTTTGCTAAGGCCAATAACTAAATCATGCTTGGAGAGTTTCTCAATTAGATGCATGCTTACATGACCAAGTTTCTTATGCTACAACCATGGATCATCAGATATGGATGCTAAACAAATATGACTATCTAGATTTTCAATGCCATCAAAACATTTTCATACCTTTTCCTTGGAAGTAATATTTTACCTGACTCATCTTCAATGGCACATCCTGTTTTCTTGAATTGGACTTCGTACCCTGAATTACAGAGTTGACTTATACTCAAGAGATTATAGTTGAGTCCATCTACAAGGTATACTTCTGTAATATCACAATTATTGTTGAATGGAACTGTGTCGGTGCTAACTATTTTTCCTTTTGAATCATCACCAATTTTGACACTTTCTCCATTTATTTTTGTAACTTCCTTGAACATATTTTTATCACCCGTCGTGTGACTGGAACACGCACTACCTAAATACCATTTTTCTTTGCGAATCTTTCTATGGTGTTCCTACAAAATAGAATTATCACCTTCTTTTAGGTACCCAATATTGCTTGGGTCTTTGTTGGTTAGTTCTACTGGAATCAGGGTTGTTTTTGGGTTTCCAAATCCATCCTGAAACATTAGACTTACGAAATCTACAAAAGGAATATTTATGTCCAACTTTATTACAGTAATGACATACAGTGGTTGATCCAATTTTCGATCTGCCACTTGTGTTAGTACTTGTGGTCTGAGTTTTAACTGGTCCTTTTCCAGTTGATTTGTAAATCACCTGGTTAGATTGACAGAACTGTGACTGGTGGATTTGCGCATGCCATTTAGTTGCATTTGCAATTCCTGAACCTCATCTTGAAGCACACCTCTTTCGATTTCACATACTTCAAGTTTAAGTTCTCAGTCCTTCTTTTCCCTATTGAGTCTTTTCAATTCATTTAACATCTTTTGAGACTAATTTAGGGTAATGTCAAGAATATACCGCAATTCATTACATCTATCACAGTCATAGAATCTTAACTCGCTTGTTTCACCTCGTGTCATGAAACAGTTTTTAGTGTCTTCTTTGCTTTCATCATCTAATGTGTATTCATCAGTCCAACAACCAGAATATTTGTTCATATCATTTTCTAAAATATTCATGAAGCACATGTTTGTTATTTCCTCAAGTTCCGAGCTGTCTTCATCACTCCAGCTTCCGAAGGATTTATTTTTGTTCAACCTTCTGGAGACTTTTCTTTTAAGCTCAGGGCATTCAGCTTGAACATGGCCATATCTTCCGCATTCAAAGCATTTCCCATCATTTTTGTCTTATTCATTGTATTGCCTAATTCGTCTGGATGACATCCTTCCCTTTTTTGTATTTCTATTTCTTCTCATCAATCCATTCATGTTTCTTGATAGCATGGCAGTTTCTTCTTCAAGAGCTTCTGGATCGTCATCAATATCATCTTTAAGTTCTTCAGTTGTAGTTTTGAAAGCAACTGTTTTCTTATTATCTTTCTGATGTGTTTTCTTGAGATACATTTTTTCAAATGCTATAAGATTTCCTCGTAGTTCATCATATGAAAGTTTGTCTAGATCTTGATATTCTAGTGCAAAACCTTTTGTCTGCCATGTGGTAGGCAAACTTCTCAGGATTTTTCGAACTTGATCAGCACTTGAGTAGGGTTTACCAAAGGCTTTCTGATCGCCAATGATTTTGCTACTTCTTGCAAACATTTCCTCAATGGATTCTCCTTCTTTCATCTGGAAGAGTTCATAATCATGAACCAACAAGTTTATCCGAGTTTCTTTCACTTTGATGGTTCCTTCATAAGTAACTTCCAGTTTGTCCCACATTTCTTTGGTGGTATCACAGTTTGAAATTTTCTCGTACTCTTCTCCACTTATGGCATTATAGAGTAAGTTTCGTGCCTTATCATTAACTTGAACGACAACCATTTGATCATCTGTGTATTCATCTATATCTTCAGGATCAACAGGTGGTTGAGCTGCTGCTGGCGGTGGATAGTTCCCCTTTTTTATGGAGCGCCATACTTTAATATTATAGAATTTTGCATAATTTTTCATGCGTACGTTTCAGTGGGAGAAATGTTATTCATTGAAGTATGGTGGCCTTACTTGTGATATCCCTTCTTGAAAGAGTGCTCCAATTGTTACTTGGTTTGATATGATCTTTTCTCAGTAGCTGTTAAACAAAAGATAAATGTGTGAGACCTGCTCTGATACTAATTAAAAGTACAAGAGGGGGGGGAGTGAATTGTCGATTTTTCTTTTTGTATTCTAAGTAGTTGACTAGTTTATCAATTAGTCGACTAAAGGTAAAAACAGAATATAAGTAAAGCAGAAATAAATTACAGGAATTAAAGACACCAGAATTTTTATACTGGTTCGGATGCAATGTGAATCTTACGTTTAGTCCCCTTGGGTTGTAAGGATGTTCTCTTTCAGTATTTGAAGTTTCTCGATTATAAGAGAGTTGATGTAGCTTTACACCAACAGCTTAGTCACTATGTCACTTCTCGCTTTTTGATACAATGCCTTACCAGTGTTTATCTCTTTTTCTTCTCTCACTAATTACACAACAGATCTAAAGAGAACTACAATACTTATTTGGAATAGAACAAAAAGAGTGATAGTTGTTCGTTCAAAGTATATCCGCTTCAAGACTGGTACAGATGTATATATACTTCGTGAGGTCTTCTTGACTCTTGATTGACGTGAATCTTGAGAGATTACAAGCCCAAAGGAGTTGATCATTGAAAGGAATCGTAGAGTGATTCTTTCCAAGAATAAGGTGGAGCTTCCGTTGATTTGCCTTAACTTGTGGTCTTGATAGACTTTTCCTCCACTAAGCAAATCTTTTTATTATTTGAGCAATCAAAATTAGATCCCTTGATTCCGTGTTTCAACTATCTTCCTTTGATGGAGGAATCTCCAGTGCATAGATTCGCGATCTTGTTTTTCTTTAATTTGGGACCTTCATATAATATCCTCCGCCAATCTAACTATCAAATCCTTGATTGATTCTTCTTTTGAATTTCCGCAACTTCTTTCTTTTTCGTCTCTAATCTTTGATAGTTTTCCTTTGCTTTGCTTTTGGAGTGTTTCTTCAATCATTATCGCTTCAATCATTATCCTTCCTTACTTGCTTCCGTTGACGGATCTTTTCCTTAATTATTTTACTTCTTCCTTTCTCGACTTCTTTCATACTTAAATGATAGAGTTTTTTGAGTCCTTCGTTTTATCCCTCGTGATCCTGCACCATTGTAATATATTATTTTTTATCATTAAAACTTATATTTAACAACATGCACATTAAATGGTTTATTTTTAGAGTAAACTGAGTTTCTTAAGCTTTTTGGAGTAGAAAAAGAAAACCCATTTGAGGAAAATAATGGTGAAGCAAATGTATAGTTCCTTTCTCTTTCTAAGTGTTGAGTGTTGCGGAACTTGGTTTTGGATTTTTGGATCGCCATTTCTGATTCTTGAATAGCAGAGGAACAACTGATCTGGATGAAACTCACTTTGGTCCCTCAAGTGTTGAAATGTCACTTTGGTACCTTACGTTTCAGCTCAGTACATCGCATAAAAAAGATGCGATTATATTTGTCATGATTTTCCCTTTTCTTTTTTTAATTTTTTCCCATTCCCTATTTCCGTTTTGCACTTTTTAATTAGTTACACGAAAATTTATTTTCAAATAGAGAATGACTTATTAAAAAAAAAAGATTTCTTCTCTATGATGTAATCTCTTATATAATAAATAATTTGTCATTTCTTCGATAAATGTAGAAATCCGCGATGCATCAGTTGAATTTTTTTAGGCCCTTCATTACTTTATATAGGAGAAACTTTATTTTTTTTATTAAAAAAGAAAAAGAAAAAGTCACTATCTTTTATATTAAATTAAATATTTTTTGGTCTCCATTAATATAACTGTTGTATCTGTAATTAAAGCAAAAATAATCATCTGTTTTAAACCAGCTGAAGATAAGAATGTATCAAAAGACATTAATTTTGTTAATTCCACAGTTTCATTTTGTTTTCAACATAATTTTGCATAATAAGATGCTAAGTGCAAGTGCTTTACCCTATGGCGGATGTTAGGTGTTCGAGTCCGCTTATCTCCAACTCGTGAAATTAGCCGATACAAAACTTTACGATAACACCTATGTTTTCTGATTCGGCGGTTCGCTGTACGTCACCATAAAATTTATATGCAACGGCCCTAAATTACAGCAATGACGAAGTCCATAAAATGAATAATCAACTTATTGTTCTAGGGTGTGTTTGGTATGAAGTAAAGTTTTCATGGGAAATCTTATTTTTCCTTATTTGATTGGTGAGTGAAAAAAAAAATTTCGGAAAAATATTTTCTAGTGTTTGGTTAGCGAGTGTAAAATATTTTTAGGAAAATAATTTTTATGTTACTCTACTCAACCCACCTTCCCCAAAATTCTCATGTTTCCTGTATCCCCCCCCCCTTTCGGGACTCTATTTTCTTCAAAAATTTAATTATTCTTTTCAAAATTCACACAAACCCAAAGGAAATAATGTGTTACTTTTTTTCACATAAGACGAACGTTGAAATTTGAGCTCGATAACTAAAAATAAAATACTCTTTTTGTTGAAAAATGAAGTATCCTTTCTACAACATGAAAAGAAATTACTCATTTTGTTAAATGAAAGAAAATATTTTTCTACAACATGAAAAGAAAGTACTCGTTTTGTTAAAATGAAAGAAAATATTTTTTCTACATCAGGAAAAGAAAATACTTAGTTTGTTAGAAAGAAAAACTTTTTCTACACCGTGAAAATAAAAGAACTTGTTTTTTGAAATGAAATAAAATACTTTTCGACATCATGAAAAGAAAGTACTCAGTTTGTCGGAAAAAAAAATATTTTTTCTATTTTAGGAAATTAAAAGAAAATACTTAGTTTGTTTAAATGAAGGAAAATACTTTTATGACATCATGAAAAAAAATACTCGTTTTGTTGAAATGAAAGAAAATACTTTTTCTACATCATGAAAAGAATATACTCATTTTGTTAAAATAAAAAAATAATCTATTTACAAAATAAAAAAAAGTACTCTTAATAATACTTATATTTAGGGTAGGTGGTGGGTGAGGTTGGGATGGGTGGTGGGTGGTTTGGGGGTGGGATGGATGGGGTGGGTGGGAATGAAAAATAGGGTGAAAAATGTTGAAAAAGAGTTTTGGAAAATATTTTCCCTTCTTTTGATACGGAAAACATTGAAAATGAGTTCATGATGAAAATACTTTCCAAAATATTTAAGTCAGCCAAATATGAAAAAATTGAAAAATATTTTTCAAAAAATATTATTCTTCATACCAAATACACCCCTAGTGTAATACTCCTAAATTTTTAGTGTAAATCCAAAGTATTTAATAGTTTCAGACCCCACTTATGAAATTTTACTAGGCTATTGTTGTACCGCTGCAGACCCAATCCACCATTCTCTGTATTCAAGTCAAATCGCATAGCAATTTTTTGATATATGCTATCTACTATACTATGTGATACAATTATCTCTAAGATTATAATAAGAATCCTATTCATCTCAACACAACCAAAAGAGACTTCAAACTTAACCAGCACAGCAGCAAATTGTTCAAAAATCAACTTCTTCTTATTTTTGACAAGATAAAGTTTATCAACATACAGACACTTGCCATTATCATTTTTGTCTAAAAAAATTAGTTCGATAAGGATAAGCCTTTAAGCTGTCCCGTCAACCACCAAACAATCCCCACTGCTTCCTGTTTCAATCTCAAATGTTATGTGTAACATGAAATGAAACTGAAATGTGAAGACTATGATGATTATTTTTCACAATAATGATATGTTGGAGTCACGTTGTATTTTCATATTCCTAAATTTCTATTACTACCTGGTTGCTTTTGTTCTGATTTTTTTATTATTTTGTTGGTGTTACTGTTTTTTCGACTTTTTTACTACTGCATATTCACTACCTTTTTCAGACCTTACTGGTAAAATTACACTAGGTATGTTGTTGCTGGTGATGTTCGAGTAAGCTTCTACTATTTAACCTCATGTCAGGCTAATTCTATGCAAATAAGAACTACTATTAGATTCACTGCTATTGCCCCAAGAAGATGTTAAGACTACCAAATCCCACGAATTGAGAGAAACATTATAGCCACCAAAATTCACTGCCAAAAAATTAAAGCCCCAAGATGTTAAGACATTACCAAATGCCACGAATTTAGAGAAACATTATAACTACCAAAATTCACTGCCAAATTGAAGCAAACATGATGGAACAGAGGTTGATTGCATGTAGAAACAAAAAGGACGGCTCAGTGCACGAACCATCCCGCATTTATGCAAGTTAGGGAAAGGGCCGCATCACCCCAAAGGGGTATGATGCAAGCAGCCTACCGTAGGCTCTGACGCAAGCAATACAACGGTTCAAACCCGTAACCTATAGGTCACACAGAGACAACTTAACCGTTGCTCTAAGGCCCCTTCATTGCATGTAGAAACTGAACTAACAAAACGATATCCAAGTTCATTCACAAATGGTGATCAAGAGGATTGAAACGGTAAACGGCCATTTATCCACTAAACACTAAGAGATCTACTCTACAATTTAGAGACTAGGGATCAAAAGTATACACAATGGAGGGAAAGAGTGACACCCCATCCTTGTGTGATTACACATCAAATCATTCAACAGAACCTAATTAGAAAGGCAAAATTTACGTTTGCAACCCGCTAGAACTGATATTTATATACATATGATCATATCCAAATCATTAATTTGGGAAGAAACTACACTACAAGAACATTAACGAAACTACAGTTTATTTCTATCGGGGAACGAAATTCCCATCAGAAGCCATAGGTTTAATCCTTCACGAGTTCAGTTAGCAACTTTTCGAGAAAATGCCTCTATGCAATTCCACTCCACCATTCTCTTCAGTCTGTTTCCTGTTTTCTGATTTCTGGCATCAGTTCCTAGAGTAAGATCAGAAGTTGGTTTTAATCAACTTAAACATTCTAATATTTTAGGACTTCTCAAATTTTAGTATAAAAAGGGCAGCCCGGTGCACTAAGCTCGCGCTATGCGCGGGGTCCGGGGAAGGGCCGGACCACAAGGGTCTATTGTACGCAGTCTTACCCTGCATTTCTGCAAGAGTAATGCAAGAGGCTGTTTCCACGGCTTGAACCCGTGACCTCCCGATCACATGGCAGCAACTTTACCTGTTATGTGAAGGCTCCCCTTCTCAAACTTTAGTATAGCAGAACAAAATACAAGTAATTGCATAGAGAAAGCATGTTAAAAGTCCTTAAGACATACTACTTCTTTGTGCAGACTCTCCAAAATATTGCCGCAGCGGTGTCGGATCCTCCAAAAACACACTACTTCTAGAGGATATAACACATAACCGGTGACATTTTCGGAGAGTCAGAGCAACATAATTTCACAGGTAAAGCATTGTCAATTTGCAAGAAAGGCACTACCTAAGGGACAAATGATAAAAGGCAAATTTTACTACTCTCATTGAAACATTATCGACTATGAAACTAGTGCAATCAAATGTTTTTAAAAGCGAAAATCACGAAAACACAACAAGGTCCGTGAGGCTTGAAGCGAAAAAGCAAAAAGTGAAGCATATACAATTAAGTGAAACTACAAAATACCAAAAGTATATGAATTTAGTACTACTATGATGATTAACTTCTAATTAAAATGACTAATTTTAGCATCCAATAAACCATAATTCCAATAATAATCCAACTCCTATAAGTTAAGACACAAAGAACCAACCATTTCTAGCTGAGATGGCTTTGCACCTCATTGTTTGAAACGCACGACTTCAACCATGAAGGAATGATCCCTCGCTTCAAGGTTCATCACTTTAAAGTGATGAAGCAATGTCTTTTTATAACGAGTGAACGAGTGAAGCAATGATCCCTCGCTTTTGCATCGGTTCATCACTTTAAGCGATAAAGCACTGTCTTTTAATAACGCTGGTGCAATAAGGTACTTAAGCTTTTATTCAGATTTAATAACATCAAATTGAACAAACTCCAACAAACTTTAACATTTTATTAGATACTATAATTTAGCCAATAATGTCATTCCTAATCAACTACTCACTCCGTCTGTCTCAATTTACTCAATTTATGAGAAGGTGTTTGATTAGACTTTTGGTCTAAATATAGGTATGACTATCCATTATCTCGTTACGGATAAAATAGGCATTTTAAAATTAAATAGTTACTAAATACAGAAAGATGTCAATTTTTCCGGTACGGACTAAAAAAGAAATTGGAACGAGGGGGTGAATGACACTCCAGGCAAAATAACATTGAAGATGGATTCAAAACCATACACTACAATGCTAAACATATGTACAAAACAGAGCATTAAAAAAAAGATTAAAAAAAAATATTTCTTTTTCAAAAGACTTACAATCCAAAATGCAGAAATTCAGCAAAAAAGCAGCTACCCAGCTGAAACACCAACAGCCCACCAAGTCTTCCAATCTTCATCACCAATAACAGAACCCGAATAACCCGAACCGATCCGAACCCGACTCCGACATATGGGACAATTGAGAACCCTCGTAAGCCAAGAATCCACACATTTCACATGAAACAAGTGACCACAACCGGGTAAATTCCTACACAATTCTCCTTCCTTAAATCCCTCCAAACAAATAGCACAATCCTTAACAGTTTGTTGGGACCCACAGTAATTAACACAAGGCAGATCATACGAGGTTGTTGTCGCTGTTGATGAGGTTGTCGGGGTTCTCCGGTGGTAGCGACGGCGGTGCCGACGGTGGAAGGCGGTGGAGGTGATTAAGAAGTGGAGGAGGACAAGGGCAGCGAAACCTAAGAAAAGGAGAAAAACAAGGAAAAGGGAGAGAACTAAAGCCATAATTACACATTTTATGAAAAGGGAAATTATTTTTTTCGGTTTTGAGTTTGGATTTGGAGTTTCTTGATTTTGACTGTGAATTGGCATGGAATTTAGTTTCAAGATTTTAGAGATTTGGGAGTTTGAGGATTTGTTTTTGTTTTGAATGGAAAGAAGAAAAGAGAGTTCAATCTGATCTATGAGTTTATCGGTTTGTTAAAAGGGAAGAAGGGATGGGAGGAGATGCTGGGGAATGATACCACTAAAATTGGCACATAGTTTATTTCTTTTAGGAAAATGATATTTCATAGGGAAAAATAAAAATATTTGGTTGAGTTAAAAAGTATTTATTGATTACTTTTCTACGATATTTTTATCGTAAAGTTTTTATTCTTTTTTTTTTTCAAATTTATTTTTGAAAAATACTTTTCTTTAGCTGGGATTTATCGAAAACAATATCTTCACCCCACACAATTAGTAGTAAGGTGCACATACATCCACCGTTCCCGGCGCTACTTATGAGATCGTTATATCGTTGTTGTTATAAAAATATTTTTTGAAGAAGATAATAATGAGTATATTTTTTAGTACTAGTTTAGTGACAACCTATCCTAAAAAGATTGATATAATTTTTATTTAAAAATAATTTAACTTAAATTTTTTATTTTATTCCTTAATGAGATGGTTTATAAGCAACGCCAATATTGACTTGTTTTAAGCTATAAGTTTTAATTTGTTTTCTTTTTACATTTCATGTCTAAGATAATGACACATAAAAAGGGACGAAGAGAGTAGCAAAATAGATTAAGGTTTGGTGGAATTTTTGAGTATAAAAAATTATAAATAATACTCAATTAAAACATTATATGAAGTTAATTGATAAATAGGAGTAATTGAAAAGAATTTTAGGGAAAATATCTTTATTATCAAATTCCACCTAAAAATAAAAACGAATGGTGGGTGCGTGTGTTGAAACGTGTGCCGAAAAAGTGTATAGACTTTGGGTTGAGTTTGGTCCAAATGTTATTGCGAAAATACCACTAGAAATTCGTACATACTTGGAATATCATATTTTCTATCGAAAAAGGTTCAAAATGTTCCTAACGTATTAGAAATAGTTTAAAAATGTCATTATTTCCATCTATGAGTTTAAATTTGCCATTATTATTATTTTTAGACTTAAAAATGACTCTCTCTTAACGGAAAAATGATATGGCATTGATGAACAATTTAATTAAATATATAACATTTATTTAGTCTTGAAAAAAGTGAATGTTTTTTACTAAAAATTGAAAAAAACGAAAATATTTTTTCCCCCAATTTTTACAAAATAACTACTTTAAAAAAAGCTGAAAAATATTTTATAAAATAATATTTTTGTAAAAACTGAAAAGTAATTTTCTAAAGCAATGTTTTTGTAACAGCTGAAAAAGAAGAGAAAATATTGTTTTTTAAGAAAAACTGAAAAAAAACGAAAATATTTTTTTACCAGTTTTTACCAAAAAAATGCTTTAAAAAAGTTGAAAAATATTTTCTAAAACAATATTTTTGTAAACACCGAAAACAAAACTTAAAAGCAATTTTATAAAGCAATGTTTTTGTAAAAGCTGAAAAAGAAGAGGAAATATTTTTCAGCTTTTACAAAAACATTGCTTTAGAAAATTGCTTTTCAGTTTTTTTTCAATTTTTACAAAAATATTTTTTCAGAAAATATTTTTCAACTTTTTTTAAAGCAGTGTTTTGGTAAAAACTGGTAAAAAAAATATTTTGGTTTTTTTTTTCGGTTTTTAGTAAAAAAATAATATTTTCTCTTCTTTTTTAGCTTTTACAAAAATATTGCTTTAGAAAATTGCTTTTCGATTTTTTTTTTCCAGTTTTTACAAAAATATTATTTTAGAAAATATTTTTCAGCTTTTTTTAAAGCAGATTTTTTGTAAAAACTGGAAAACAAAAATATTTTGGTTTTTTTTTCAGTTTTTAGTAAAACGAAAATCACTTTTTCCGAACTAAATAAATGCTACATGTTTAATTAAAATGCCCAGCAATGTCATGTCATCTTTCTGTTAAGAGATGGGCATTTTTAAGCCTAAAAATAATATTAAGGGCAAATTTGAACCCATAGGTGGAATGCGGGCATTTTTGAATCATTTCTAATACGTTAAGGGCATTCTTGACCCTTTTCCGTATTTTCTATTACATCTCAGTATTACTATTCAAAATAGATTAACTTTCTACTTTGTTATAGTTTAATTTTATTTCTGTAGTTTGAAAAATAAAAAGTTTCATTGTAGTCCTAGCTCTCAGAGACGGATCCAGGATATAAATTCAATAGGTTCAACCTTTAAGATTTTTCATATTGAACTTATTATATCCTTAAATTTATGGGTTCATATCTACAATTTGTTGCTATTTTAGTTAACTTTTGTATATAAATATGTATTCCGCATTGAAAATTATTGGTTCAATTGAACCCGTTGGTATAACACTACATGCACCCTTGCTAGCTCTAGACGTAACGTAAATCTTATGGTAATTTTAAATCATAACTAAAAGTAAAGAGATAAATTTAAACTTTTCTTCTTAGTATTTTGATACGGTGTAATCCATATATTTCAAGAAGAGTTCTGTTAATGGCAAGAGTGTAGAAATTTAAGGTATATAACGTATAATGACCATTAGAAATTATTTGCAGTGATACAAAATATTTGGAATTACATATGCAGTCAACTTTGGATCTAGGGTTGGAGAATAAGGATAACTTAATTTTTTTTTTACTTTTTCTATTAAATATTAAATATTTAAATTGAATTTAATTGTAATTTAGCTCAGACTGAGCCTCACTCAAGCCTCAAGAGCTAGCGGGCTGATTTGGATCGGGTTTATAAACCTCAATTTCAAATGGGGTCGTACAATCTCAATCCTACCCAGTAATGGGCTGGGTTGAGTTGGCCCTATGGACAAACTCTATTTTGACGGTTATTAGTATATACTGTTATCATGCAATCGCAAGTGAAACATGAAAATATTATAATGCATATCTTTTTTGATTTACTATGAAAAGAATAAGAAAATTCTTTATTAACTTACCATATATCAAGTGATATCTAATATGAAATATTATAATGCATATAAATATAGTAAGACATGAAATCATAATAAATGGTATTCTTAACTCCCACCAGCAAGGTGGATTTTTTGACTAAAAAATATGATTGCCTTAATATTTTTAAGTTATTACCATTTTTGGCCAATGGTCACCTAGAAAAGGCTATAAAATGGTGGTGATTACTGGTTGGGTAGATCTATCAGTGAAATAAAGAGTTTTTAAAAAGAAATGACAATTCCTAAATGTATTCTTCTAATTATTAGTGTTGTGGCAACTTTGTTTTCCATAGCTTTGGCTATACCAGGGACTGCGTCATTTTACTACAATTTACCATATGTTTGTAAGTTTCTGCTTTTCCTTTCAATTTATTGCTCTCTAAATTTTATTAGACCCAAAAGAAAAAATATTATTCGAATGACCTAGCATTTTGTTCAATTGAGCAACAATTCAATTGTCTCATTCATTTATTTGCTTAATATTAATACAAAATATATTATTTCATATAACCAATCCGAACTTATTTGATACTGAGACGTAATTATTATTGTTATTACAACTTCGGTATGTTTCGGAAACACATCCCAAGGTACTCTTGTATACTCTATTGTGAAGTTAATTTAATTAATAATCCACAACTTGATGCATGTATTTGATCACTTAGAATAAAAGTTCATCGTTTCCTTTTCTCTTTGTACTACGATGGAAAATAATTTGAGTAAGTTTTATCAAGCGCAAGCCATTTACCGTATAATCATATCATAAGATCTTGATAATCAGATACAAGAGGTAATCCAGAAGTTCATATTAGAATTTTTTTTGGTAAGTAAAAAAATTATTTACTTATTAAACTTTACAAAAAGAAAGAAAAACAAAAAAGAGTACTAAGCACAACTAACTCAGAAACTCTATCTACAGTTATACTACTAGCCTCTTTACTACAGCAGCTCTACCATTACATTAAGGATAAAAATTCAAATGCTTTTAAAGTTTTATTAAACCACTTAATTAAGACAGATATATACTAATACGAATATTTGTTTAAAAAGTAAATGCTTCTTGTTTTTCTAAAATGCCAGATATTATGAAACAAATTTAGTTAATTAATTGGCTATCGGGACTTTCACCTTATTGATTAAGGTTCGAATCTCCATCTTATCATTCCCTCGGTTTAAGAAATTAGCTCGCTAAAAGAAAGTAATGGCTTTCATGGCGACAAACAAAGGTCACCACAGAATGATCCCAAGTTTCAGTAGTATAATTGACCATTTCTCCACTGTACCATGATGAGATAGTAATTATTGAAGTATTTAATCAGGGGCGGAGCCACAAGCCAAACTACGGGTTCGGCTGAACCTAATAACGTTTTCTTAAATAGAGTATTTGATGTTTAAAATTTATTAAATATGTAAGAATATAAAATTTAGAATTTAATCACTAACACTTGAAACCGTCGTTCTAAAATGCAGATGCTATAAGGTTGAAATCCTAACTCCGCCTCTGTATTTAACCCTTCATGAATTTTAACTAGAGCGACTTGAATGTCCTTAAGGACAACAATCGCTCCCAAACGCACACACACGTATACGTGGTCGTACAAGTAATAAAATGATAAGTCGAATATCGAACCCACTAAATTCACCAAGATTGTTATTTATCAGAGTTCAAAAGTGTGATTATACTAAACAATAATTCTAACTAGTAACTAAATTATCAAGCAGCAAAATGGTTGTTGGGTATTCAGTAGAGACGAATATTCTAGGGTTGTGATCAATTCACCAATCCTATTGTGCTCTAGTTAACTCTCCCTTTCATACAATTCACTCGTGGTTGCTAATTAATCGAATAATTGCTCTCGTAGTATTCTCTATTCGTGTATTCAAAATAGATTAACGTCTATATTCCTATGGAATCAATCTATTAAGAATGCATTAAGATTATAATATTTAATTAAGCACGGTGACTAGGTATATTCCTATCCTAACCATAAATCTGCCCCTTTCAGAGCTAAGATCATGATCTCTTCAATTCTTCTCTAATCTATATATGACTTTCCCAAGTATATCATAGATAATAAATAGAACCTGACTGTTGGTCAGACAATTAAGCAATTAATTACAGAATTGAAGAAACAACCATATATTGGTGAATTGTAATTAAGGTTAAGTCAATTTTAAACAACAATATTCATGGCTAAATCACAACCCCAAAACTATGGGTTTTAGCCACTTATGATAATATCAAAACTAATTCACAAGTGTTGAATAATCAAAAATACTAAGAAAAGATGAAGAAAATTGAGATATCCTCGCTCCCCGATGTTCCCCGTGTGTATTTTTCCTTCAAAGTAGAGTCACCCCCCTCAAAATAGGCTTAGTCTTGCTTTTATACATGTTAGGTAGGTCTTGGGTCGAAATAACCTTGTCCCGAGCAAAGTTGGAGAAGCTTCCCATCACCAGCGCCCAGGGTAGCGTGGGGCGCTGGTAAAATCAACTTTCTGGAAATTGCGCCACATGTAGTGCCCTACGGTGCCTGTGGCGCTACAATGGCCAATTTTCAACCTTTTGCTTCTTTTTGACTCTAATCTCGCACCTTTCGTCCCTATTGCCTCCGGATGATTCCTACATATAAAAATACCACGAATAAGCATAAACCAATATATTTCACATCCGAAATCCACGAAATACGAGTAAAATATGAGGCGATATACATATAAATATATATACTTTAAGCAAAATATCAACACCCCACACTTAAATTATTGCTCGCTATCGAGCGATGAGACTATCAGCCACACCCCAACATCATACACATCTCGACTAGAGAGGAGCACTTCAAATTTTAACTCTACACTCTACCCTTGACTATGATCGATACAGACAATCAAGGATGAATATACAAATTTCACATTCTTCCCGTTTTAAACATGCCCAAGTATATCATTTCAATTCAATCAATTCAAACAACCTATCTGTTACCACCCCACCTCAAGAGCCGACTCGTTACCCCTAAGCACTCTCAACTCACGCACTCACCCAACAAAAGAAGTTTACAACATCACTAATCCTTCATGAGATCATGTGCCTCACCAATAAATAAAAGAGTGAATATAGAGTAGTCCACACATTCAAGTATGCCTTTGAACATAATTTAAGGACATCACACAATTGAACAAAATTCGCTCACTCTCATAAAGAATTTCATTTGCATCCCGTAGTCGTACCATAAGCTTGCCCGTAGTATACATCTCTACTAATCTAAGCTAGCCAAATCTAGGATCAATTAGGACTATAAGGTTGTAATGTAGGCTAATGACCGGGTATGATATATATAGGAAAATTGACTAACCCTCCTAAGAACTTTAATACACTACAATCACAAACCAAGTACATATTCTTCGCAACTAATTCACTCGCCACAGAACATATACAACATAGCCCCTTTTTCAATGAAGTACTTCTATACTCCCACTAGCACAATTTAGTCGGATTAGGAGATGTGTTTATCTACATCATTTGAACTATTATTTTTTTTTCTTCTTGCAATTTTTTCTTTTTCTCTTTATTTCTTTTCCTACACACACTCCATACATTAATGTTCATCAGCTAGTGCCTTTTGTTTTTCCACAACTTTGGTGTACCTTAAGGTCCCCTTCCATGGTTCCACTCGAAAGCTACTCCCCAATATCTCGCCTTACTTCTTTTAGCGACTAAGTGCCTTAGGAGGTAAATGTTCAATAATCTCAAATTAAGAACAAAATAGGGGTACGACTTGTAATGTGGCTGCCAAAGAAAAGGTCTATAGGCTCAAAGGGGCTAGCAACAGAAAATTTTATTTTTAAGTGACAAGCACATCTATGATCAATCAAGAAACTCCTACGTCATCTCCTAGACTAGCACAACTTAATGATTTCGCTTCGATTAACACACGGGGCAAATTTTAGACTACACAGGATAGCACAGAAAATCACAAATCCTCACACACACATTGCACATGACTCAATCAAGACGGTTATGTTCAACTCTCAAGTCAAGCAAGCACATATAGTTGAGAAATTTTAAGAAATAATGCATTATGTGGCATGCAAGTCAAACAACTGATAAAAGGCGTCACAAAATAGGATATTTTTTTTACTCGGGCATCACAATTCAAATCAAACGCACGGAAAGACAGAGTGCATGCCATAACCTAATATGTCAACACCAAACACGTCATTAGGCACCTCAGAACAACTCAGTTTCTTCCTAACCTACTCCTAAAAATATAAAGTACCCGGTTCGAGCTACACCCTTGGAAAAGAACCGGCGCCCAAAGAAAAACCAAGGGATACTACCTAACTATCCTAAAAATAATCTTTTTGGTATTTTTAGTCGGACTTAATCCCTTAAGAAAATTGTCCAATAAATCCATCGTCGGGAAAAGTCCAAGCTTTTTAATTTTTTTTTCTATTATCTTTTTTTCTTTTCTTTCTAAAAAAAACCAGACTAAGTAAAAACTCATAAAAAGAAACAAATTTATAAAATGTACATTACAAGAAGTAGTTCTCCCACCCCACACTTAGCATATGCATAGCCCCCGATGCATGTAAAAATTGAAAGCAAAGTAGGGTGAAAAGAAAACTCCCTGCTAGTCAGATTTCTCCTCCTTAGCATGCCCGCCAACCGCACCTCCTGACTCATCATCATCATCAGGTCCCAGGGGAACCAAAGCCATGGGCCCCGTGACTTCATTACCAATCTCATCCTTTGTGTCGGATCCTTTGTAAGTGTTCTCATCCTCCGACGAGTGAACGGGGCTGCTAGGTGCAATCCCCAATATCTCTTTGGAAGAACTAGACTAATCATTGCGTAAATACATACGCTCATTGTCTGATACACCCATCCTGCTCATGAGTATATTTAAGGAGTTATAGAGATACCTGTTGAAGTTCTCATCCCTTTCATTACGTTCGGCCTGTAATCTTAGACATAGTCTCCAACAAAGATGTGATGTCCATCAACCCCTTAGGAGCCTCCACAACCTCGTCATACCCGGGGTATTCAGGCACTTCCCGGGAAAACATATACTGCGTGAGCAAGTTGCCAAAGAAGAATCTCTTGATCTTCCACCCAAATGGTGTGCGGGCCATCTCCACTAGCATGATCTCACCCACATTGATGGGTCGCCCAGTCATAAAAAAGAATATCACACACAGTCGAGCTCGAGTGCATTCACTGTTGTGTTCAACTGGCATGAGGCGGGCATATACAAAATGTTGCCACACTTTGGCTGTCTTGTTGAAATCAAAGCGGATCATCTCAAGATGGGCATCACCCTTAGTTCTGGTCCACTTGGCATTTGAATCGATGCCACAAAGAGTGTGATGTATCACCGTGTAGATTGGGCTTTTGACAAATTTTTGTAGCCTCCGCGGGTTAGAGTTCTCAACTTGGCATTTGAATCGATGCCACAAAGAGTGTGATGTATCACCGTGTAGATTGGGCTTTTGACAAATTTTTGTAGCCTCCGCGGGTTAGAGTTCTCAACCCCCAAAAATTCACATAAGGACCGCCTATCCATTGGTACCTCCTTTCCACGGACCCATGACGTGAACAAGTCCGCATTCCAATTGGCATACAATTCTTTCACCATGCTCAAATTTGCATGGCCAGGGCATTCTAGGAGTTTTTCCATGTGCAGTTCTCGTAACCGGCCAAGCACGTCCGAGAAGTTCTTTTCCAAAGCTTTCACATTAATTCCCATCTCGAAGACGTAGCACCCATAAGGCACAAAGGTATTTTGCCATTGGATGTCATCATCACGAACTAGATCCAAACAAGGCCTCGATCACAATGGTGCCTGTTGTGATCCGTCGACAACTTGTTTTCCTTTATCTTGCCTAGATGATCTTTCCCCTTGCTTATGCGTTTTTGGGGGCATGAGCAGTGGTGGAGGTCTTCCCTACTTACTTGACCTTGTTTTCATCATCACGAGCCATAGCAACCTACATCACAAATAAGCATGAATGTGAGAAAGAATCAACAAATCCGCCTAAGGTTATCGTGAGAGTTAAAGATGACCCCGCACTTAAAACCGAAGGCTCAATTTACTAGACTCACAATTGTGATTTAAAAATACTAGACTCACAATTGTGATTTAAAACGCACAAGTGTTGCACCACAAGGCAATGGGTACCAAGACTTCCCCATGCTGCACAATTATAACTCACGAACTATGCCACACAAATCAAGTGGTCGATAATGGCGAAGTAATTTAGCCTTAATGCAAGCAAATGGCACATGATCTGTAACCTCTACAACTACTACACTACATTAGCTAATTATACAAAGTTCTACAACATACATAATATAAGATACATGGTGTGGGCGACATGTGCACATTAAAACCATGCTCCTAATTATGTAAACTCACCCCCACACACCCCACACTTAGCCTGATGTCACATACAACTACACTCGGTTACTCAAACTTCACCGGTGCGCAAAGTACTCATTCAAACATTTTATCAAACACATTATGGGCATGAAGTTGTACAACTTATTTTAGCAATGGTGGAATATGGTGGCTCTCCCGAATTTAAACAAACTATAGGGAATTATAGTTTACTACTCCATATACAATACAACAATCAAGTGTTATCAATCAATTTCATTCTGATTAGGCTCACCCACCATAGAAAAGAGTTCAAAAGAAACACTAATGGGAACTTGCGAGGGGGAATGGGTTACTTATTTACTAAATAAGAAAAATAGTGGAGAAGAGGTAGCATACCTTGATGATTGATTGAAGAAAGCAAGAGAAAAACTTGGAAAAATTGAGAGAGAAGAGAAGGGGGTCGCAGGAAGAGAGAGAGAGAGAGAGAGAGAAAGAGAGCGGGTGAAAGGGGGAGCGGTTAGAGTTATGTGAAATTCATTTTTGTTAAAGTGGAGATGGGTTGGGTTGGGTGATTGGTTGTGGGTTAGAATGTGTGTGTAGATGGGTATATGGGTCGGGTTTTATGGTTATGGGTCTTAACTTAATAAAACAAAATCAAAATAAATAAATAAATAAATTTATACTTACTTGACCCCCAGCCCAGCGCTCCATGCTAGGACTGGCGCTGGGGGCGTTGAACACACTATAAAGTGCGCCCCAGGCAGCGTGTGGCGTTGGTTTTACGATTTTTTTAAAAATGAAATCCCGATCCCCCGAGCATTTTATATATCAAATTTATATACCCCATACCATTCTACCTGTAACTTCTATGTCTACAAAGAAAATAAAAATTGAAGTCTACTCTAACTAAAAATTTAAAAACTAAACTATGAAATCCATAAAAATTGGGTTGCCGCCCAACAAGCGCCTAATTTAACGTCGCGACATGATGCAGGGGCTCGCTTACTCATCAATGAGTCCTACTTTGGTCTTCTCCCGATCAATGATTCCTCCCAAATAGTGCTTGACTCTGTGTCCATTCACTAAAAATTTTCTTTCACCATGTAAAGCGCACAACTCAAGTGCACCTCTCACCACCTCAAATGGACCTGACCATCTCGATTTTAACTTCCGAGGAAACAACTTGAGCCTAGAATTAAACAATAGTACATGTTGGCCCAGTTCGAAGTGACGTGGCTTGATATGCTTGTCATGCCACCTTTTTGTTTTTTCTTTGTAAAGCTTAGCATTTTTATAAGAGTGCAGCATGAACTCATCTAACTCATTCAACCGCAAGAGTCTCTTCTCCCCACAACTTCAAAGTCCATATTCAACTTTTTAATGGACCAGTACACCTTGTGTTCAAGTTCAATATGCAAGTGACATACCTTCCCATAAACAAGCTTATATAACGCCGCCACAATTGGTGTTTTATATGCAGTTCTATATGCCCACTAGGCATCATCTAACTTTGCAGTCCAATCCTTCCTATTCACACTCACTTTCTTCTCTTATATTTGCTTTATTTATCTGTTGGACACCTCATCTTGTACACTTGTTTGCAGATGATATGCTATGACAACTCTATGGCAGACTCCATATTTACCTAGAAGGTTATTCAACAACCGATTGCAAAAATGTGTCCCTTCATCACTAATCAAAACGTGTGGAGTCCCAAACCTCGAGAATATGTTCTTCTTCACAAAAGCAGCTACCACCTTGGAATCATTTGTTGGCAATGTGATCGTCTCTACCCATTTTGATACATAGTCAACTGCTAGCAAGACGTAATTGTTTTCTCTGGACAATGGGAACGGTCCCATAAAGTATATCCCCCACACATAAAAAATCTCTACCTCTAGGATGTTATTCAAAGGCATCTCATGCCTCTTTGTGATTGTCCATGTTCTTTAACATTGGTCACACTTCTTAATAAATGCATGGGCGTCCTTGAATAATGTTGGCCAAAAGAACCCAGATTGTAACACCTTTGCAGCTGTCCTATCGCCTCCATGATGTCCCCCATAAGGTGTTGCATAACAATCATAAAACACTAATTCCACCTTCTTTTCTGAAATTCACCTCCTCATCAACTGATCATCACACCGTTTATACAAGAATGGTTCATCCCAGTAGTAGAATTTTACATCATGTAGAAACCTCTTTCTAGCTTCAGATCCAATTTCAGGAGGAAGTACCCACTCACAAGATAATTCACATAGTCCGCGTACCATTGGGGAGGGTCTTGGGTGATAGCAAAAAGTTGTTCATCAGGAAATGCCTCCTTAATTTGTCCAACATCCTCCACATGGTCATGATTTTCCAGCCTTTGATAGATGGTCAGCTACTTGGTTTTATGTGCCCTTCCGATCTTGTATTTCTACATCAAATTCCTGCAACAACAAAATCCAGTGCATCAATATAGCCTTGAATTCTTTTTTCTGTAAATAGATACCTGATTGCTGCATGATCGGTATGGACTATGACTTTTGTTCCCACCAAGTATGCCTACAATTTCTCAAAGGCCCACACAACGGCCAACAACTCCATTATAGTGGTGGTGTAATTCAGTTGTGCATCATTAAGAGTCTTACTCACAATAGTAGATGAAATATAACATCTTTTCCTTCCTTTGGCTTAGCACAACCCGAATAGCATGGTCACTTGCATCGCACATAAGTTCAAATGGTAAGGACCAATCCGGTGCCACAATAATCAGGGCAACCACGAACTTCTGTTTTAGCTCTTCGAATGCCTTCAGACAGGCTTCATCAAAATTGAAGGTTACATCCTTTTCAAGCAACCTACACAAAGGAGTAACAATTTTTGAAAAATCCTTAATAAAGCGTCTATAGAACCCTGCATGTCCCAAGAAACTTCGGACACCCTTCACAGAAATGGGTGGAGGTAATTTTTCAACCGCCACCACCTTCTCCTTATCAACTTCGATGCCATTCCTTGACACTCTATGACCCAACACGATGCCTTCTTGTACCATAAAATGATACTTTTTCCAATTTAGCACTAGATTTGTTTCTTTACAACGGGCCAACACCATGCCCAAATTCTTTGAATAGTCATCATAAGTAGACCCAAAGATTGAAAAATCATCCACGAAGACTTCCACAAATTATTCCACCATATCGGTGAAAATAACCATCATGCACCTCTGGAAAGTGGCCGATGCATTGCAAAGAGCAAACGACATTCTCTTTAAAGTGAAAGTACCATAAGGAAAAGTAAAAATGGTATTCTCCTAGTCCTATGGGCATATGACAGTCTGGTTGTACCCTGAATAACCATCAAGGAAGCAATAATATTCATGCCCCACCAATCTGTCCAACATTTGGTCAATGAATGGAAGTGGGAAGTGGTCTTTGCGAGTTACTTTGTTGAGCCTTCTGTAACCAATAGAAAATCTCCACCCTGTCACGGTGCGAGTAGGAATTACCTCATTTTTATCATTCTCTACCACAATCATCCTCCCTTTTTAGGCACACATTGAACCCGACTTACCTAGTTGTTATCATAGATAAGAAAGATGATACTTGCATCTAGCCACTTAATTACTTCCTTCTTCACGACCTATTTCATAATGGGATTTAATCTACTTTGTTGCTCAACACTGGGGCAACGTCCATCTTACTAAAGATTTTATGCATGAAAATTGATGGACTGATTCCTTTGATGTTAGCAATTGTCCACCTAATAGCTCTTTTATGCTCGCGAAGTACTCTGAGAATTTTTGTTCTGGCACATCGGTCAAGGTGGATGAGATAATCACGGGCAATGTCTCAGAGTTCCCCAAATAAGCATAACGTAGATGCGCTGGAAGGGGCTTAAGCTCTAGCTTTGGAGATTCTTCAATAGATAGCTTAGGAGGGGTTAGAGTGACATGCTTGTCTAACTCCTCAAATTTCCCAAACCCATAAACCTGCAAGACATATTAAGTACGTGCTCAATTTATTCCATCATCTCATTTTCACTATCTTCATCATCCCCAATCAAGGCTTGTTCAAGAGGATCTATGGGGCTCATACAAGGCACCTGATTGAGCCCAAATGCACACCTCAAAATAAGGTATAAAACTGTCGATTGCAATTATAGTAACCCAATGAAGAGTCAGGGTCGAATCCATATAGAGCTAGATGGGAGTTAGGGGTATATATTCTAATGCGTGAAATTGAATTATCTTGATTTGCTCTTCCACAAAATGAAATTTGTTTCTAATGCTAGTTTTACACTAAAGTTTACAGAATAAAGAAATAAGACAAGGAAAATTGTTTTTTATGTTTTCCAAATTGATAAAAAGCCTAGGGCTATGACCATCACCTAGGTGTTTGCCTCATGGGATAAAAACCTTATGCTTGTTTTGTTGATCGGGGTGTATTATAGCTATCAACTCTCAATTACCCATTCAATACCTCTCGGTCAGAGAATGGTTTTTCCTAATTTGGCTTTCTCAAGACCAAATGGGTATCATACAGTACAATTGATAAAATCTCAAGTCGAGTTATTACTATCTCTAGGTTGAACCCTTTAATTGGGTTAATCAATCTCCCAATTGACCCAATTCCTTGTTAGCCATATTTTTCTAAACTAAGTCTCTCTTTCTCAAGTAGAGACTAAGTCAAATAGGCATGAATTAATATTTGCAACCATTAATTCTACAAATTAAAGCATTAACTAGGCTAAATATCAAACACTCACTCATAAACAAGCACTAATTTATTTACCCATAAGATTAACACACTAGGGTTGGGTCACAACCCTAGTAAAAATCTAGATATTCATGCTTGATGTTGAAGAACAAGAAGAAAAAAAATGCTAATTAAACTCATGATGTAAGCTAAAGATAATAAAAACTATTGTAAAATACACCAAACTATAGCAAACTTCCAAAATAGGCAGAGAAAAATGGCTACAGAACTTGCTGCTATCTAAAGTTGACCTAATTTTGTGAAATTCTTCTATTTAAATAAGGCTATAAATTTCGGACTAAAATGCCCTTCGGGAGGTTCTGCGGCCGCACTATTGCATGTGCGGTCCGCTCAATTCTTCATCTGGTAGGAGCTGGGATTCTGCTGCTGCACAATTCTGAACTGCGGCAGCAATGGAGTATTTCTGTGGTCCGTAGCTTTGGCATTGCGGTCGCAAACCACTGATTTGCGGTCTGCTGATTTAACATTGCGGCTGCGAGACATACTTTTACGGTCCGAAGATTTAACATTGCGTCCACAAGGCATACTTTTGCTGTCCGCAAGGCATACTTTTGCGGTCCGCAATAGTATATTTGCGGCCGCAAGATAATTTTCTGCGTCTGCACAAATCTTGTGCGGACCGCAATTTGAGGAAGCTCTAATGTCATCTCTCTGCTCATTTTCTCAAAAGTCTGCTATGTTTTCCTTCGTTGATTGCGGCAACAAATGGAATTCTATGGACCGCACATTGTCAGCTTCTTTGTCTTTGATTGCCTTGTGTTTAGACTACTGTTTTTTGTGTCGGATTTCATCTCGGGAGTCCAACTTCCACATTCCTTCAATTTTGCAAATTTCATTAGTTTTGGAACATAATTCAATACTTTTAGACTAAAACAAAATCTATATGGTGCTAATAAGTAGTCAAAATCCCCACTTATCAACTCCCCCAAACTTAATTCTTTGCTTGTGCTCAAGCAAATAAAATAGTTCCCTCCTCCACAAGTTGAGAGTCATTTCAGCTAGTCAAAGGTGAGCCATTTACATATTAGTTTGGGCCAACAATTACCCACACTACTTATGTATTATCAACAAGGAGACGATTTACACATTCATGCACATATTGTTCTAATGTGACACTTGAGCATCAAGAGTTGACTTTATTCATCAAGGAAACTCGTTCTCTCATGTAGGTCATTGTGGATTCTAAACTCCTCCTCCTCTACTCCCCGTTTTCATATCTCACTTAAGAATTTTAGCCCTTAATCCAAAGGCTTATGAAAGGTTCACTCATCTCTCTCAAGAGAATTCGTAAGTACGACTTCAAGTACCATAGGCTTACCCTTCATGTAGATCGCCACTAATATAAGGTTACTAGGCTTGAAATCAGGTAGGACTTCTTTTAGGATGCAATGAAGCCTTTTGGGTTAGGGTTGGATATAATATGGTTGAGTGATTACACCTTTCCTTAAGAACTCCATCTTTTTATTCTCGGCTCACACCTTGCCAATTATTTTAGTCACCTTCTTTTCCTTGGGCAACTAGAGACACTTAAAATCACTCTTTCTTGATCATGACATTCATTTTGTCCCTTTTTGATTTGCTTTTTATTATCATCATTTCTTTTCTCTTTTGTGGCTTGATACCCTTTTTCAATTTCCTCGTCTCTCTCCCAAACTTACATTTTTAGCCATTTGTTTCACATTAGTGTTAAGGAAAGCTCGGGTGCCAAGAGAGGGTCATAATAGAACGGGTAAAGGCTTGTAACATGGTTTTCAAATAAGAAAGGATAAAGGCTCGAAGAGGTTGACTAGGGATGACATCATTGGTAGGCAATAAAAAAATCAAACAGGCCAAGGAAAGCCTACAATCACTTCTCAAGCCAAGAAAAACTTAGGATTTCGCCTTGAAATACATCCGGGGCAAGTTTTAGACCTTTCACACGGGTACTTGGACTAGCAACAAAGTATCTCACCACTCACGTAACTGGATTGTTAAATAGGACAGAGTCGAGGGCCCACAATGACCACATTCAAGATTGAAAATCACTATGGTTCGATTAAACCACTCGATGGTTTCCTAAGTCCACACAAGAGTCACAAAGTCACTAACTAGAGCTATTTCTTTCAAACACCTTATTTCTAACCATAAGCACATAGTTAAGTGTGTTGGTGCCAAGTGAAACATGTTTGACTCTTCGAAATGACTTAATTAGGTATTTTTATTCATTACTCCTACCATTATTATCTAAATAATAAAAACGGATGCAGTTCCTTAAGAAAGTTGTCATGCCATCCATCGTTGGGAAGAGTCACCCGGTTCACACAAGAACTACCTTTGGAAAGAACTGTGGCATTAAGAAAACCAAAGGCTTATTATCTACTAAAACAAAAAATGAAGCTATTAAATCCAAAAGAAGCTACTAATTCAAAAAGAAGTTATTAAATTAGAAAGAGGCTACTAATTTAAAAGGAAGATACTAAATTAAGCATTAACTAATAAGAAAACAAACACAAAGAAGATACAAAGCAAAAACTATTGAAAGCATAATGAAGGAGAATTAGAAGATATATACATAATGAGAGAAAAAGAGAGAGAATATACAGAATATGGAAAGAGAAGAAAATAATGTCAAGGTAATACAAGTCGATTGTCTCAGAAACATCTCATAAGATCAAATAAACTCCACCCCTCGAATAAATATCAGCATTGTCCCCAATGCTTCACAAAATAAGAGTAAAGAAAAGGTAAAAGTCAAGAAAACTCCCTATGGCTCCTTGGACATCTCTGTGTCCATAGCAACGTCACCGCCCTCAGTCTCATCCAACTGGATCTCATCATCCTCAACTCTGGGAGTGTCTGGCTCCTTAGACTAGCCAGTTGGTGCTGTAAGATCCGGCCTAGGTGATGTGGGTGAATCAACATGTCAAAAGGAATGTCTCCGGCTACTGCAAGCTTGGTAACCTATCTTCGGAGCTTGTCCACAGACTTCGTGGACGCCTGGGACTTTCTCATCTTCTTTACTTCTTTTTCCAGCTCTTCGATCACTGACCCATGCTGCACCAATGTAGTCATGATTGTGTTCTGGTTCTCCACGAGCTTCTTCAATGTTTCTTCCACTTATGGGGGTATCTGAGGTATTGGAATAGTAGACTGTGGTGAAACAGTACATGATAAGTCAGACAACTTTGTAGTGACTGTCTACATCCAGTTGTTGAGGCTCACCAATGTCTGGGAGACTCGCAGCTCAGAAAGTAGGGCAGAAAGCACGAGCACCGGCTTCAAAGCCGAGGTGGAACCTGTGATAGGGACTGCAGTAGGAACTGAGGATGGTGGTGGAGGCATAACTACGATACTAGATAAAGGCTCGGCTGAAGTGGATGGAATATCAACTGCCTCTGCAACTACCACCGATGGCTCATCAGACTGGCATATGGTGGTAGACGACTGACCCTGTTTCTTAGGGTTGTGTGCATCCTTCAATAAATAACATGAGTAAGGCTTCTTCGTCCGCACCTTTGTGTCAAAGTCCCTCGCCTTTACCCTCGCATCCGTGAGATACCTTGTAATGGTATTGGGATACGGGTAGGATGTGTCAGCTTGCTGAGCGACCATAAAGATATTGGCCGACATCACGATACCCACATTGATAGGGTACCCGACCATAATGGAAGCAAATAGAACAACTTGAGGGATCAGAAGATATGTCTCATTCTGGCACGGGTCTAGTATGTTGCATACAAAGGTTTGCCACTCCTTTGCCTCAAAGCTCAGTGTACTCCTGTGAATAGCAACCCCTATTGTGATCCATGGTGGTGGTGGCCCCGGAGCTGCCAGAATCTCTACTATCCAGGGACGAGCTGCACCCAAGTGCACATTTTTATAAGTACTCTGTGGTCTGGACATCATCAAACCCCAAGTAGGTGTTCAATGTGTGCTGATCAAATCGCACTTTGAGGTTCCTCACTTTAGTCACCTTTGTCCCTTTCTTGATATGTGCCACATTGGTGTAGATTTCTCGGACAAGGCACTCCTTCGCATCCACCACCCTCTGGGTAAACCACATCCACTCTTTGCATTCTCGAAATTGCCTCAAAACTGCAGGGTTATACTTCTCTAGATCTTTCAACTGGAACTGTTGCTCAAGAGTGAGAGACCTCACTGGACACCATTCACGGAAGCTGATGAAGACGGTTAAATTGACAACTCTTTGATCAAAGGAAATAAACTGATTTGCGGCTGCAATGGGATTTCTACGGTTCACAAATTGTTTTTGCGGCCGCATAACCGTTCCTTACTAAAGTACCCTAGACTCACGTTCTGCAGACCACACAATCTTTTGTGCGGCCACATATTGCAAAATTACGAACAGATAGTCATTTTTTATTCCAAGGCTTGTAAGTTTTGCCTAATTTTGACATGGAAACAACGTATATGCATGAAAATCTATTGACCCATTCCCCCTAGATCATTTTCCTGTCTACCCACTACAGATTTACCCCACATGGTTGTTCAATTAGATTCAACAGACAAATGGTCTAAAATTTCCCCCAAAATCTAAAAATTAAAAGAAATGAACAAGATTATGAAGCATACTAGATGTGAATAGGTGCAAGATATGAGTGATTAACCGTTGATAGATGTGTGGGCAGATGATTTAGCAAGGGATTTCAAATTAGTACAAGTTATGAGTTCAGAGAGCGAAAAGGGTAACAGTATCCCTAAGACCTCTATTTATACTTGTCTATTTTTTCTAAGGGAAAGAGGCTTGAGTGCAGTCGCAAAATTCTAATTGTTGTCCGCACTCGGTTACCTGGGAGGCTAAGTTGCCCTTTTATTTTGCGGTCCGAAAAATTGTGTTTGCGGCCCCAGATTTTGTTGCAGACCGCAAAATTGTTGTTGCTGCCGCAAATCGTCCATTTTTCTTACAGGCCAATTCTAGGGAGCTATTAGTCTCAACCTTCAATTTGTGCAGTTCGCAATTTAATTGTGCGACCGCATAGCACCTTATTGCTTCAGCAACTAAAATTATGCGGTCTTTCCACACTTAGCCAGATTTCCGGGCACAATTCCTATAAAACACACTCATACATGCAACACACTTCAAATTAAGTTAGCTAAAAAATAACTCTTAACTACAAGAGAAGCAAAGAAAAGAAAAACACACGGGTTGCCTCCCAAGAAGCACCAGAGTTAACGTCGCGACACGACATAGATTACCATCATTTGAAATGTATCACCGCCACGACGTGTTCATCACTAACTTTTCCCAAATAGTGCTTCACCTGGTGACCATTGACTCTGAATACCTCATTGCTTTTGTTCTTCAAGTCCAATACACTAAAGGGTGTCACACCCACAATTTCAAAGGGGCCACTCCATTTAGGTTTTAGCTTTCCGGGAAACATCCTCAATTGTGAGTTGAAAAACAATACAAGATCACCCACCTTGAACTCTTTGTTCCAAATGTATTTGTCATGAAGATATTTCATCTTTGCTTTATACAAGGACGAACTTGTATAAGCATGGTAGTGGAACTCATCCAATTCATTCAAATGTGCAACCCTCAAATTAGCTGCTACATCCCAATCAAGGCTCAAATTCTTTAGAGCCCATATAGCTTTGTGCTCAAATTCCATCAGAAGATGGCAAGCTTTTCTGGACACCAACCAATATGGAGATATTCCGATAGGTGTTTTATAAGCTGTCCGATAAGCCTATAATGCATCATCTAGCTTCTTGGACCAATCCGTTCAGTTAGCATTCACTATTTTGGACAAGATACTCTTTATCTCCCGGTTGGAGACTTCCACTTGACTGCTAGCTTGTGGGTGATAGGGAGTCGTAACTTAATGAGTAATACCATACTTGCTAAGTAAAGTGTCAAAAGCCTTGTTGCAAAAATGCGACCCCCCATCGCTTATGATATCCCTCGGACTACAAAACCTTGTGAAAATATTATTCTTCAAGAATTCCACCACACTTCTTGCCTCATTGTTGGGTAGAGAAGCCGCAACCCATTTAGAAACATAATCAACCGCGACCAAAATATAGGTGTTTCCAAAAGAACTCACAAAATGACCCATGAAGTCAATACCCCACACATCAAAGATATCAATATCTAAAATAGTAGTGAGAGGCATTTCATTCTTCTTCGAGATTCCACCGCCCCTTTAACATTCGTCACATGTTTTCACTAACTCACTCGCATCCTCGTAAAGAGTGGGCCAATAGAAAACACAACTTAGCACTTTGGCCGCCGTTCTTGCTCCACCATGGTGACCACCATATGGAGAAGAATGACAAGCCCCAAGAATATCACTTTGCTCTTCTTCCAGTACACATCTTTTAATTACCCCATCCGTATAAATCCGAAAACGGTATGGCTCATCCCAATAATAATCTTGACAATACTGTTTGAGCTTCTTCCTTTGATTTGAAGAGAACTCATCCGGGATGAATCCACACACAAGGAAGTTTGCTAGATACACAAACCATGGAACCTCTTTCATTGAAATAGCCAAGAGTTGCTCATCAGAGAAGGAGTCATTGATTTCATGGCCATCATGCGACCTCCCCTCCTTCTCCAAACGGGATAAGTGGTCTACCACTTGATTTTCACTCCCTCTTCAATCTTGGATGTCGATATCAAACTCTTGCAATAAAATCACCCATTTTATCAACCGAGGTTTTGAATCTTTCTTGTTCATAAGATAACGACGTGCCGCATGATCCGTGTGGACAATAACCTTTACACCCATCAAGTACGGGTGAAACTTCTCAATTGCAAACACAATGGCAAGGAGCTCTTTCTCCGTAATGGTGTAGTTGAATTGGGCACTATCACAGTCTTACTATCATAGTAAACCGGATGAAAAATCTTATTGATGCACTACCCCAAAACAACCCCAACTGCTACGTCGCTAGCATAACACATGAGCTCAAAAGGGATACTCCAATTAGGAGCAGTGATAATGAGAGTGGTTGTCAACTTAAACTTTAACAATTCAAAGGATCTCATGCAATTATCATTGAAGTGAAATTTAGCATCTTTTTCTAGAATCATGCAAAACAGGTTCACCACTTTAGAGAAATCTTTTATGAAATGCCGGTAAAACCCCGCGTGGCCTAGGAAAATCTGCACGCCTTTCACCGAATTTAGAGGTGGAAGTTTAGAAATCACCTCAATCATTTCCTTTTCAACTTCAATGTCATTCTTTGAGATCTTATGGACAAGGACAATGCCTTCCTCGACCATAAAATGACACTTCTCCCAATTTAGCACCAAATTCGTTTCTTCACATCTTGCCAATAATTTATCCAAATTTTTCAAGCAATCATAAAAGGAATCCCCAACCATCGAGAACTCATCCATAAAAACTTCAAGGTATTCCTCCACCATGTCCCTGAAGATAGCCATCATGTACCTTTGAAAAGTCATCGGTGCATTACATAAACCAAATTGCATCCGCTTAAAGGCGAAAGTACCATAGGGACATGTAAAATTTGTTTTTCCTTGATCTTACGGAGTGATAAGGATTTGGTTGTAGCCTGAATATCCATATAGAAAGCAATAGAAAGCATGGCCGTCCAAACTATTAAGCATTTGGTCAAGGAAGAGAAGTGGAAAATGATCCTTCCTTGTGGCTTTGTTGAGCTTGCGATAGTCCATCACACTCTCTAACCGGTCACCGTTCATTTAGGAACCAATTAATTCTTGTCATTTGTGACCACCATCAAATTGCCGCATAGACTTGCACATATAGAATATGACTTTTTCATCATCCACCCGGAAAGTGAGTAATCTGGCTTCCATATTACAAAAAGCATTCCGTGTAGCAAGGAAAGTCTTTCAAGAATAATAGGTACCTCATAATCCACTTCACAATCAAGAATGACAAAATCCGCCAGAAGAATGAATTTATCAACACGAACCAATACATATTCAATCACTCATGACAGACTCTTCATGGTACGATCGGCCATTTGTAATCTTATAGATATGGGTCTTGGTTGACCAATTACCAAGGTCTTGAAAAATGAATAGGGTAAATTGATACTTGCCCCAATATCACAAAGAGCTTTAGCAAACTCGACACATCCAATGGTACAGGGGATTGTGAAAGTACCGGGATCTTCCAATTTAGGAGCCATTGAATGCACAATTGCACTCACTTGATGAGTGACTTTAATTATTTCAAAATTCATCGACCGCTTCTTTATCACCAAATCTTTCATAAACTTTGCATAACCAAGAGTTTGTTCCAAGTCTTCAACTAATGGTACATTGATTGAGAGACTCTTCATCATTTGAATAAACTTCTTGAATTGGTTTTCACAATTATGCTTGGCAAGCCTTTGAGGATATGGAGGAATAGGCTTAGGCAATGGCACCTTACCTTTTGCACTACCGGTTCCTGTAAGTCAATAATGTGATCCCTAGACGGGTTCACTTCCTCTTTAGTCTCTTCTACATTATCATCAATATCAATCCGAACTTCATCATTTATTTGCACCACATCATTCGGGACCTCTTATTCTTGTACCACTTGCTCATCATCCACAAGTTGCCTTTGACTTGAGGTGGGTACATTCCCACCTCTTCCACTCCTAGTAGTAACGTCCATGGCATGACCCGTGTTGTTACCACCCTTTAGGTTTACTACCGTGTCACTTGGTAGTGCCCCCATTAGGACGAAATTAAAGCTTGAGAGATTTGTCCTATTTGCACTTCTAAGTTTCAGATCGATGTTGTGTTTGTGTGGCAAGTTGGGCATCCGAATCGACATTCTTTTCCATCATTTACTTGAACATGTTCTCAATATGCCCCATCTCATTGGTTGAAGAACTAGGACCATGGGAAGGATAATGAGGCAGGTTTTTCGATTGTTGATACATCGGTGGCCTTTGAAAACCCGACCCACAGTTGCCTTGATTATTGTTCTATCCTCATTGATTATTACCTCCCCAGTTTCCTTATTTTTGCCATTCCAATTTCCTTGATGGTTGTTGTTATGCCAATTCACTTGATTGTTTCCACTACTCCAATTACCTTGGTTGCTAGAATTCCAATTGCCTTGATTGTTTTGAGGTCGCTATTATTATTGATTTGGGACTTAAAAATTCTTTCATTGCCCTTGAAAGTTGTTCACGTATTGCACCTACTTTACTTCGTTATGGTAAGAATCATCTTGATCAAACCCACTATCATCTTGCACAATTTTTTCACTCGTTGTTGCACCTAGGGACCTTTTGTTTTCCATTTGTTTACCATAATGTTTATTCCCTCCATGGCATTGACTTGCCTAGGGTTTTGCACTTGTTGAATTTGAGCCATTGCTAGTTGATTCATGGTGGTCATCAATTCGGCTATCGCTTATCCATGGTCATGCAACTCTTTTGGCCATAGAAATAAGTGGGTACGATATTGAGTATCGACCACGAACTGCCATCAAATCTCAAATCTTAGAGGACTTTCGTGGTTGACTTTACACTGGACTTCGTACCCAAGGTTGAAAAAGAACTACTAATAAAATCGGGTACCTCTTTGGGAGTCTAAACCCTCTTTACGGATGGTGCCTCAAACGCGAAGGGGTCTAGACTAGGCATCGCGCTAAAATCACCAACTTGTAATGTAGTTAGACAGTCTATCAGAACTACAAAATTGACTAACAATGAGGCCGAGTATGAAGCCATGATTGCAGGTCTCGAACTAGCTAGAAGCTTGGGAGCAGAAGTCGTAGAGGCTAAGTGTGATTCCCTCCTCGTGGTAAACCAAGTTAACGAGACTTTTGAAGTCCGAGAAGATCGAATGCAGAGGTACTTGGATAAACTAGAGGCGACTCTACATCGATTTAAGGAATGGGCCTTGCAACATGTACCTTGAGAACAGAACTGCGAGGTCGACGCTCTCACAAACTTAGGTTCATCAGTTGAAGATGACGAACTCAACTCGGGGATTGTCGTACAACTTATGAGATCGGTAATCGAAGAAGGTCACGCTGAGATAAACTCCACGAGTTTAGCCTGGGATTGGAGAAACAAATACATAGAGTACTTTAAGAACAAGAAGCTTCCATCGGATCCGAAGGAATCGAGAGCTCTGCGCATAAAGGCAGCACAATTCACCTTGTCAGAATACAAAACACTGTTTAGAGGGACGTTCGATGGACCATTGGCAATATGTTTGTGACCGGGAGATACAGATTACATCATATGGGAAATTCACAAGGGCACTTGTGGAAATCATTCTGGTGCCGATTCGCTGGTCCACAAAGTAATCACAGCATGGTATTATTGGACCAATATGGGCAAGGATGCAGGGGAGTTCATTCAAAAATGCGACGAACGCCAAAGGCATGCGCCCATGATTCATCAACCCGGGGAACTACTCCACTCGGTCTTATCCCCATGGCCCTTCATGAAATGGGGAATGGACATTATCGGCCCCCTCTCATCGGCCCCAGGTAAGACTCAATTGATTTTGTTTATGACCGATTATTTCTCTAAATGGGTTGAAGCACGGGCTTTCGAGAAAGGCAGAGAAAAGGAAGTGATAGACTTCATTTGGGACCACATCATATGTCGATTCGGGATGCCATCCGAGATTTTATGTGATAATGGAAAACATTTCATCGACAGCAAATTAACTAAATTTCCCGAGGATCACAAGATCAAAAGGATCCTATCAACACCTTATCATCCTAGCAGGAACGGACAAGCCGAATCACCAACAAAACTATCATCCAAAATCTTAAGAAGAGATTGACCGACGCCAAAGGTAAATGGAGAGAAATAATTCCCGAGGTCCTATGGGCATACCGCACAACATCGAAATCCAGTACGTGAGCAACACCATTCTCGTTGGTTTATGGCGTCGAAGCTCTTATCCCAGTCGAGGTCGGAGAGCCTATCATCAAGTTTCGATATGCAACAAAGGAGTCAAATAACGAGACCGTGAATATGAGCCTAGAATTGTTGGACGAAAGACGAGAAGCCACTCTCGTCCGATTGGCCCACCAAAAATTACGAATCGAAAGGTACTACAAACGAAGAACCAATGTTCGACATTTTAACATCGGTGACTTAGTGCTAAGAAAATTCACCCTCAATACTCGAAATTTGAATGAAGGGAAACTGTGAAGGACTGTATCAGGTTCTCGAAATCGTCGGAAAAGGATTCTACAAGCTCGGTATGATAAACGGCAAACAACTACCGAGCAATTAGAACGTATCACACCTAAAACGATACTACTGCTAAGGTACGACCCTCCCATGTTCATTTGTATTTCGAAACTAACCCTTGCAGATGTTCGAGCAGAAACAAGGATGGATTCTTCAACATGAAGCCTTCAGGTCTGAAAGCGCGCGTTGCACTCTTTTTCTCTTAGACCGTTTTGTTCCTAAATTGGTTTTCCGGGGAGGTATTTAATGAGGCAACCGTTGATCATGCTAA
Organism: Nicotiana tomentosiformis; assembly: GCF_000390325.3. NCBI lineage: Eukaryota > Viridiplantae > Streptophyta > Magnoliopsida > Solanales > Solanaceae > Nicotiana > Nicotiana tomentosiformis. Next base: position 2,840,867 of record NC_090822.1, read on the forward strand.
CTCAGAACAATTCAACAGTATTCGAGGCCTCTTTACAATCAACCTCGAATACTGGGGGCATTGCCCTCAAATATCAAGTTCGGGCAAGATCGTTACTTTATGGCAACAAGGTCTCGATAGGAAAAATTTGTAAGGGCCAAATGGTCAAACGGATGATGCCCGCATAGTTTGCTCGAACCCTGGCACAAAACATGTACGCATGTATAATTACCTATAAAAGAGAAATTTCTTCTTTACCGATATCTCATACCTCGTAAAGGTTCTTCTACTTCATATTCTCGATATGTTATGCAAACAGGCTTAAGGGCCGACCATGACCGGATTTCGAATGATTACCCCATAAATCGGGGACTGCCATCCAAAAAATCAATGAGATCGAATTATACTAAGCCTAAGGGCTACCTTAATTCGAGTTCGAGAAATCATTCTCACTGGACTACAAAGCCTAAGGGCTACCTTAATTCGAGTTTGAGAAATCATTCTCACTCGACTACAAAGCCTAACGGCTACCTTAATTCGAGTTCGATAAATCATTCTTACTCGAATACAAAGCCTAAGGGATACCTTAATTCGAGTTCGAGAAATCATTCTCACTCGACTACAAAGCCTAAGGGCTACCTTAATTCAAGTTTGAGAAATCATTCTCACTCGACTACAAAGCCTAAGGGCTACCTTAATTCGAGTTTGAGAAATCATTCTCACTCGACTATAAAACCTAAGGGCTACCTTAATTCAAGTTTGAGAAATCATTCTTACTCGACTATAAAGCCTAAGGGCTACCTTAATTCGAGTTCGAGAAATCATTCTCACTCGAATGTAAAGCCCAAGGGCTACCTTAATTCGAGTTCAAGAAATTATTCTCACTCGACTGTAAAGCCTAAGGGATACTTTGCTTCGAGTTCGAGCGAATCATTTTACTTGACATCTATTTATCAAGCCTAAGAGCCATCTCAGTTCGAGTTTGAACATTCACTCGGGGACTATCTATAAGAAAATGTCGAGTGCAGTACTTGCTATCGGTCCTTACTATCTCAATCTTGGACCTTCGAATAATTATTCCATGCTAAGGCACTTATTAACCTTTGTATAAGTTAACAAAAAGGCAAAAGATTCACAAGCCATAGAAGGGAAAAGTTTTATATATACATCAAAATCTTTTACAAAGGCAACACGGCCCCGAAGGAAATTCTTTACAAAGGCTGAAGCAGCCTCGATAGAAATAACAAAAACTACTTAAGATCCTAAATGTCTTGGTCTTAATCGGAGGTCACGTCCTCGGGATCTTCCCCACCTTTAGATTTGCTCGAACCGTTAGAGTCTTCATCAGGAAAGGCCATCCTTCGAGCCATGTTTTCCTCCGCCTTGGCATTTTCAATTTCGGCCTCAACATCGAAGCCCTGAGCACTGACCTCCTCGAGAGTTTCTCTTCGAGCCTGCCATTTAGCATGTTCGACCATGATCTTGGCCTGGTTAACCTCAACATTAACTCTGAACTAGTCCACTTTAATATCAGCTTTTTTATTAGCCTGGGTCACCTCAGATATGACCACTTTCGAGTTTGTTAGCCAAGCTTGCCTTATCGGAAGTGGCCAAATCTAACCGACTCTGAAGCTTTTTAACCCTCTTGATCTGCACCAAGGCATTTTATTTTTCAGTCCGAAGCTGGGCCTCGACTGACTCCAATTACGCTTGAACGACCTCCATTTTGGAGGCGAGGATATCCATATTTTATTTGAATTTTTCCCCTTCGGCCATTAGCTCATTTACCTGCGAATTGAGCCGTCAAATCTGTTCAAGCCTCTGTCAAACCTGCAGAATCGGATTGTCAGTGGTTATCTCCAATTCGTCTTTACGATCGTGAAGAATTCAGAATACTTGCTCGGTCATCTCCTCGTGCTCATCCCGAGCCGCTGCCAAATCTGCTCGAAGTTTCTTGCTAAGAAGTTTATAGGAGTCACTCTTCTCAGCGAGATCCCAAAACTCGACCTCATGCTCCTCTAGGATTCAGAGGAAAGCCTCGTGATGCAACACTGAAGCCTACAAATATGGGGAAAATGTTAGAATTATCTACAACAAGTATAAAAGAAACAACATAAATGCCATCGAAGTTACCTAATTTAGAGCATGATGGGCCTCGTTGAAAAGGCAGGCGGGTCCTACTGCATTCATCACTTCTTGATCCTTTTCGTTCACTAGGGATCGAGGGTTACTAGAAATCCCTACGGGGGAAGAGGAAATTCGGGTATCCTCCGGGACGGAAAGCACTACCTTCCGCCTACGATCAGGATCAATATTCTAGGCCGGGAATCGGTCCATCAGTTTTGGAACCTATGAAGACCCGGTAGAGCCCGACCATGATATTTTCTCTGGTATCGGTAATCCACCAAACCCGATAGCCTCCCCCGAGGCAGCTGACTGGAGCCCATCCAAAAAATAGTGGATATCAGCCGGCTCCTAAATGCCCTCGTGGGATCGACCTTCCAACATGCTGGCCTCACGGATCATGGCATCTGAAATCTGAGGGGATCCGCTAATATCAACTATCCCGATCTCATCCCTCGAGATATCTTCTGCTGCCCGAGAAGTCCTACCCTCGGTCTCCCTTTCAACCATCTCAGCTTGAGACAGAATAGTCTCGGCTTTTTATTGTTCCTGGATTATGGCCAGGTTTCCCTTATTCACTTCCGTCGATTCGAAAGATTGTTGTATCATAACATTAGCCCGTACACCGGCTAATTCCTCATATCCTTCTTCGGGCTCGTTCCTTAATCGGTGAATCGATTCTGAAAGCGTAACACTGGGCTCATTTGGCTTGCGCGATTTCTTCACCGATTTTTTCTTTTCCGAGACCGGGGAACTCGGTACATCTTTTATCTTCTTTTCTTTAACCTTCTTTGGGATAGGAACCTCCTCATCACCAGATGGGGCCCTCATGGCAACGCCCTTCCTAAAGCCTACAAAAGGAAAATGGGGAAGGGAAAAAGGGTGTTAAGCAAGTAAAGAAGAGAAAATGACAAACAAATTAAGAAAGAGACTTACCATGACTACATGCCTCCCATAGACCCTTTGATAATTCCACCCAAGCGCATTCAAAATACGGTCTCTGCAATACCAGACCTTTAACCCATTGCTTAAGAACTGGAAACGGCTCGGGCATCCGAGCCACTGTTTTGACAAGAAAGAAAAAATGGATCAAGAAAATGAAAGGCAGTTACAAAATTAAAACGAACGAAGGGAAATACATGCTCACGGTTCATATTCCATTTCTCAGGAAATGGCATGTCATCGGCAGGGATCAGGTCTGAGGTTTTGAGTCGAACAAATCGGCCCATTCAACCTCAATCACAAGTCTCGTCTATACTCGAGAACGGTGCTTTGGTGGCTCAGCGAGCAAGCTTGATTAACCCTCCTCGATAAAGTTAGGGATTATAAAGGTGCATAAGGTGGTCGAGGATAAAAAGACACCCCTCGATTTTTCTCGAGCAAAATCGGAGAAGAATCACTATTCTCCAAAAGGAAGGATGGATCTAGCCAAGGGTCACGTCGTATCTCTTGCAAAAGGCAACGATAACAGGGTCTAAAGGACCCAACGTGAAAGGATAAGTATAAACCCTTAGGAACCCTTCCATGTGGGTAGTAATTGATTCATCGGGCGATGGGACTACCACGTGCTTATCATCCCAGTTGCATTCTTGTTTGACATTCTCGGGAATTTTCTCGGTGATTGTACACAGGTACCTCGACATCGGCTCACATCGACCCGATACCGAAGAAGGTTTTTCAACTTTAAAATCACTGACAATTGAACACCCTACCGGAACGAATTCCTCAAGGCATGGCTCCGCCGCATCCTCACCGTCGGCGGGTCGTGATAAAGAAGCAACCTCTTTTTGCGAAACGGTTTTAGATGTTTTGGCCATCTCAATTTCTGTGAACAAAGAAGAAGAGAGATTGAAGTATTTTGTGTTTTGAGATGAACAAGCAAAGAAATTCCAAAACTTGGAAATAGGAAACTTTGGAGAAGGCGAAAGACTGTGAAGATTGTAATGAAAAAGGATTAAAGGCAAAAGTTTGAAATAATGAATAAATGGGTTATTTATAGATTTCACAACAACAGTTCAAAATTGGCAGTGGTCGACCATCGACTGACGCGCATTTAATGCCTTGGTAACCGGACCGATGGGACATTTGTCACATACGTCACAATCGGGCCCGTCGCAAACGTCTGTATTCATCTAGTCGGAGGTTGAAAAATCATATCGTTTCTCGCCACCTTCTTTTCGAGAAACGAGAGGACTATCTTTATACGGTCAAAACCAAGTTTTTCCTTTGTGTGATTAATCAAGATTGGAGCATGATAGACTGAGGTTCGTCATCATAATATCGAGCTCGAGACCTAAAGGCTAATCAATATCGAGCTCGAGACCCAAAGACCGACCCATACCGAGACTGGCCAAGATCGAGATCAAGCCAAGGGACAAAAGAGCCATTATAGCTGCATTTGGGGGAGAGAATCTCGGCGGAAATCAAGAAAAGTTAATTAATTAGTCTATCATGAGATCTCCACTATGTATTTTTAATTATACTCAAAATAGGATTCCCCCACTATATTAAGAGTGGTTATCATTTATAAGAGCAAATTTGATTCATACACACATTCATTCTAATATATACAGAAAACATAGCCAATACTATCCTTTGGTGGTTTTTGGTATTTTAAGTCAAATTGTTTCTTCTATTCAATCGTTCTTCACTCGATTTGGAGGTGATTAAACTTGAAGGCTTAGGCTAACTAGTTCATCTGGTTTGCATTCATTTCTTTGATAACCTATTTCAATACACATTTATTTATCTTTCCTGATTTGTACTAATTTATATCACGTATCCTTAGAACTGTGTATAAATTCAACTCTATCCATTTTGCGGGTAAACAATTAGCTTCACCAATTTTTGACAACCATGAACGCGAAAAGGCACAAATTATGTGATGACCCAAAAGGTCATCTTATGTTTTAGAACTCGAATCTGCGCTCTTAAGCCTTGAAATATCATTTTTACCCTCCTCGATTTGCGTGTGTAGTCTGGGCAGGTTTCCGCAAAGCTTTTATGTTGAAAATTGATGAAAATAAGAATTCATGCCTTAAAAGTTGATTTTAGTTGACTTTGGTCAATATGTGTGGTAAACGTGCCCGAATCCATATTTTGACGGTTTTGGTGGGTCCGTATCGAATTATGAGACCTGGGCGTGTGCCCGGAATCGAATTCAGAGGTCCCTAGCTCATGTTATGAATTTTTGATAAAAACTAAATGTCTGAAAATTAATTATTTTAAAGAATTGATTGATGTTTGGCATTGTTAGTGCCAGGTTCGTATTCTGCTTCTGGAACCCGGTGTAGGTTTATTATGATATTTAAGACTTGTCTGTGAAATTTGGTGAGAAACTGAGTTGATTTGACGTAATTCAGACGTCCAGTTAAGAAAATATAAAATTTAAAGTGTTCTTGAGAATTTCATTTGATTTGGTGCTAAATTCATAGTTCTAGGTGTTATTTTGGCAATTTGATCGAGCGAGCAAGTTCGTATGATGTTTTTAGACTTGTGTGCATGTTTGGTTTGGAGCCCCCATGTATCGGGTGAGTTTCAGATAGGCCACGGGATGTTTTGGACTTTTAAAATCTGGTGTTTTACTGCAGCAGGTGTTCTGGCATGTCCTTCTTCGTGTTCGCGAAGGTACTCTCGCGAATGCGAAGAGTAAACTGGGCATCTGAAGATTTCTTCTTCGCGAACGCGAAGCCTTGGTTGCGAACGCGAAGCGATGGGGGTGTTAACCTTCGCGAACGCGACAAGCCCATCGCGAATGCGTAGTATTAGGCATTGGGGAGGGGGAGTCAGTCGTTCCTTTATCGCGAACGCGAAGGCCAGGGGTGGGAGTAACCATCGCGAACGCGAGCTGGGTCTCACGAACGTGTAGGCTTGGCAGCCAGTACCCTTCGTGAATGCGACAGTGCTCTCGCGAACGCGATGAACACTATCACCCAGCACTTAACAGAATCCAAAAACGGGATTTTAGCCAAAAATTCATTTTCTCAAAAACCAAACGGTGAAAGGCAATTTTTCAAGTGCCATTTCTTCCCCAAATTGTTGGTAAGTGATTGTAACCCATTTTCTTTCAATTACCCATTACATTTCTTGAATATTCAACCTAAAATCTAGCGTTTTCATGGTAGAATTAGGGGTTAGGGTAGAAACTAGGGATTTCGGGAATTTGAGGATTTAAACCTCAATTTGAGGTTGGATTCCAAAACTAATTACATATTCGGGCTCGGGGGTGAATGGGTAAAAGGATTTTGGTCCGAACCTTGGGTTTTGACCAAGCGGCCCCGGGGTCGATTTTTCGACTTTTTGGAGGAAAATTTGGGAAATTTAATTTATTAAAAATAATTGATTCCTTTAGCAATAGTTGATATTATTGAGTCATTTGTGAATAGATACGAGTAGTTTGGAGGTGAATTCCAAAGGAAAAGTTGTGATTGAGAATTAAGTGGCCTTCGGAGCGAGATAAGTGTCGTGTCTAAATTTGGCTTGAGGGAATAGGTATTATGTGTTCATTTGCTACGTGTTTGGTTGTTAAATACGATGTATAGGTGAGGTGACAAGCATCTATGCGTCGTCGTCGAGTCATAACATACGAGTGAAATTCTATTCTTGTCTATTTTGTACCCTTAAATTCTACTATCCATGCTTATCGGGTTATTTGAAATGATGGGTGACTCATATATGGTTTCACTGAGATTTGGTAACTTTCAAATATTGATTCAAGGTTGATATTGCATTGTGCTATGGAATATGGGTAAAATACTGGTTTCCTTGTGATACTCTTATCTATTCATTGTTATTGATTTTGTGATCGGTGAGGAGGAGTGTAAAGCACGAAGGGTAATGTTGTGCATGCATTATTTATATTTGTGAGGAAGAGTGTAAAGCACGAAGGGTGATGCCGTGCATGCATTATTTATGTTGTGAGGAAGAGTGTAAAGCACGAGGGTGATGTCGTGCATGCATTGTTTATATTGTGAGGAAGAGTGAAAAGCACGAAGGGTGATGCCATGCCGTTCTATTTATTTATTTGGTGAGGTTGAGAGTAAAAGCACGAAGGGTGATGCCGTGCAGTTTTCCTTTTAATTGCTCAATTCGTTTAAGATTTTTTTGTTTAATTCTGTCTTTTTATTATTCTCACTCTTTATGTTGTATTCCCCCCACTGTATATCCCATTCCCATTATTTCTGCCTTATTGCTTTATTTAATGTTGTTGCCACTAGCATGATTAGATTGTTCAGGTTATATGTGAGTGTCTTGTCCTAGCCTCGTCACTATTTCGCCGAGGTTAGGCTCGACACTTACCAGTATATGGGGTCGGTTGTACTGATGCTGCACTCTGCACTCTCTGTGCAGATTTTGATATCGGATCAGGTTGATCGAGATTTGTTATTGATTCGCTGTCCGGAGACTCAAGGTAGATATGTCAGCATTCACAGACCTTGAAGTCCCCGTCTATCTTATATGTCCTACTATTTTCTTTCATTCAGACAGTTGAATTTCTTTCACACTATTATTTGTAGTAAATTCTAGAATGCTCGTGAATTGTGACTCCATATCCGGGTGATAGTAATTAATACAGTTTTATTATATTCCGCACTTATTATATTTCATCTTAGTTAATTATTGTTATTTACTGAATGGAAATAAGGAATTAGTTTAATGATTTTTCTAACGTTGGCTTGCCTAGCAAGTGAAATGTTAGGTGCCATCACGGTTCCGTCGGTGGGAAATTTCGGGTCGTGACAGTTGGTATCAGAGCCCTAGGTTGCTTAGGTCTCACGATTCACGAGCAAGCTTAGTAGAGTCTGGAGGATCGGCACGGAGACATCTGTGCTTATCTTCCAGAGGCTATGAAGTTTAGGAACAAGTTTCATTTCTATTCTTCTCTGTCGTGCGATTTTGCTTTCTCAATACTGAGAAAAGAGGAAGGGGACTTCAAGGTCTACGCACGTCAGCAGATCTACCTCAAGTCTCCAAATGTGATAATCCAAGAAGGTGTACCTCACATACAGTTGGGACCAATACCAAAATCTGTACAAGAAGTGTAGAGTGTAGTATGAGTACATCCGACCCCATGTATTCTGTAAGTGCCGAGCCTAACCTCGATGAAGTAGTGACGAGGCTAAGGCAATCACTTACAATAACCTGTTCGCAGTATAAAATAAAGACATGAAAGAATAATACGGAAACGAATTAAAATAGTTAACACATGAAAGTAACTCAACCTAAGGAAAACTAGTAAATGCCTAAAATACCAATCCTAGGAGTCTCGTATGATAGTACCGAACCCAACAAAACACAATAAGGAATAGAAACATATAGACTGTTGCAGCGCGCAACCCGATCCCACCGTACGACACAATTCTCCCTTATTCTACCATAATAATATCAATAATAACACATAAATATATGCTGCGGCGCGTAACCCGATCCAACCATATAATGAGAATCAATATTATAATTCACCCATATTTCACCATATCAATCCACCCTTATTTCACCTATTGCGGCGCGTAACCTGATCCTACCATATCAATATAAATTCACCCTTATTTCGCTATATCAATCCATCCTTATTTCACATATTGTGGTGCGTAACCCGATCCCACTATATCAATATAAATTTACCCTTATTTTTTCATATCAATCCATCCTTATTTCACTTGTTGCGGCGCGCAACCCGATCCCACTGTACAATATGAATAAATCAATAAGTGCAATTAATTTAACAACTTGAATCACAAGAGTCATCTATGATTAATGGATATGAAGCATAACAAGAAAGGAAATCTCGTCTCAAATTAAGAATCTATTATAATGAATACTAAAGAGCAAGACAATTCAAATAAATGACAAAAAGGTACAAGTAAATCATTTAAGGTAAGTAGCAGTAAATCATAAAAGCATGGGAGAATCTAACATTTTAAACACAAGAATAATAAGTGACAAGTAGCAAATAAAGTCATGGGAAGCGTTTATAGCATGTAATAGTTAAGGCATGTTATGAAATAATTAATGAAATACAGAAAAACAGGGAAACAAATATTTTGGCGGCATATATACACTCGTCACCTTGCATATATGTCGCAACACATGAATTTCACTTAGCACATAGCTCAAGGGTTCCTAATTCTCTCAAATCAAGGTTAAACCCAACACTTATCTCACTCCGCAATCAACTAAGAGCTCTACCTGGGCCTTTCCTTTAGAGAGAAAACAAAACACCAAATAAACACAATGAAAGGGTATCCCACATAACATCCGATGTGGCGTGCAACCCGCTCCCAGATACTCATCAAGCCAAAGTGCTCGGGTTCACTGATCACATAAATATTGATATCAAGCACAATAGAGTGCACACGTATAAATGTGAAAAAATGAATAGAATTAATAAAACATGGAAGAAAGCAAGCACAACTAAGGTGCAACGAGCAAATCAACACCATGGGGGCCATCTCTCCCACATCGCCATAAGGCCTGAACGAAATTACAACAGCGTAGAGAATAATCATACAACCTCACAACCCATAACATCATAAGAGAATAGCACATAACCTAGGCCAGAGGCATAAATGATATCTATTATGCCCGGTAACATAACAGTGATATCAATTTCACAAGAGTACCCAAACCCGATCTTATATAAAGTACACATTCTCAATGATCTTTCGAATAACCCCCAAACCAAATCCTAATAATTCCCAAATAGCTAAATATCCTTCCAAACGTCCATAGCAACCTATCAAAAATTTATACCATCAGTTATCCCATTCTCAACATTCCTTCACAATCCGCAAACAAGAAATAGTCCGCATATGAGGACATCCAGCCCCAAAACCTCATGAATATCAAAATTTCAATACCCGAACTCAACTACGCTAGTCGAATGGCTGATACATCACTCACACCCCATTATCTTACTGAAGCATCCATATAGATTTTTTGGCCGCGTAACAAAACCTGAACCTCAAAGGCCTCAAAACCCAGTAATCACCATGCCACCAGCCACGCACCCGCAACCCAAAACTTAAGGTTCTTTCCTAAAATTCACGCCCTTCACACATGATATCCAATAATGCCAATATTCTATTAACTCTGATATCCATCCAGGAGAAAACCATAATGTACAACATATTCCTTATGCCAATAGCAGATCGCCGACTCAAGCCGTTGCCGAAACTGTCGAGAACTCTCTGAGATCTGCCCGCACGCAACTAAGCCATTAGGACCATATCTCCCCAACTCAACCGGGTCACACAAACCGCCCAACCCAAGAGTACTACCACAAATGCCAATAGAGAATTCCTATTCAAAAGGAACAATTACGTTCATTGCTATGCTGACGCAACACCACAGAGCTGACCTATTTCTTCTAATACTCCTTGTTTTTTCCTCTGGGGTAATACTTCTCCCTGTCGATATGCAATGATCCCAATCAAAGCCCAAATGCAGATAATACTAGCACGAACCACGTAGCCCAGAAGCTCATAGAATACCGCAACCAAGATGCCAACGCTGAATAGACCTTCTATGAATCTGAAGTTGTTCCTCCGACCCCCTTTTGATATTGAAATATAGATCCACTAATGACGCAGAAACACCATAAGCCCCAATATCATCCTATGCAAGATCTCAGATCTTAATCATACCCAAATTTTGGGGAACCTTCCAATATATTATATATACATCTTAGGCCAATACTGATGTAAATCTGACTCTGCAATTTGAATGCCGCTAGTGGTCTCCCCCACTTGGCGCGAAGCCATAGAACATAACATCTGATGATCCGCAAAACTAACCCCCACAACTCGTACAACACCAATCACAAGGTACTTCAAGTCATCTACTAAACGCACATCCATTCTCGTGACAGTCAAACTCGCTTCCTTCAATGCCTTGAATGATAACATGTACTTTTCACTGAGTAGAAATCCTATACAAACCACATTGTCTCCAATACCACCAACTATCCTCAATCAACATCCACCTCATGACCCTACCACGATCTCGATGACTAGTCAACCAATTAAACCTTCCCAAGCTCGTACTCATCAACCAGATCCCGGGACCCGCTGCACCTCCATGTGAACACTTAAATAGTACTCTGGTACCTCCGCATCTTCAGTCTGGACGACACGTTGAGACAATGTTTGAGCATCCCTGGCCCCCTCGTAGCCCATCTACAGCATCACGAACCATTGGCGCATAGCTGATACCGAGAGCGCAATACCATACACGAGGGAGTGCAAAGAAACGTGGTATATGCTTTGAGCTGAATCAATGTCGCACAATAGGGAATAAAAAAAGTAGAATTTCCTAATAGTTAACGTAGCCTCTCGAAGATAAGTACAGATGTCTCTGTACCTATCCGCAAGACTCTACTAAACCTGTTTATGACTCATAGCACCTATGAACCTAGAGCTCTGATACCAACTTGTCACGGCCCAAAATCCCTCCGAAGGGGTCGTGATGACACCTAGTCTCTAAAATAGGTAAGCCTAACATTAGCAGAAATAACGACAATATTTACTAACATCGAATAATTTCGAAATAGAAATCTCCGTACAATTTATAATCCCAAAACCGGTAGTACACGTCATAAGCCTTTTTAGGAGTAGTTATACATAATAAATACATCACTGTTTCGGAACAAAAAGAAACAATGGAAATAAATACAATTAAAAAGTGACTTCAGAGCATGCAAACACCTGGACAGGTGTACCTTAAAGTCTCCAACCACACCAAGCATAAGTCTCAAAACCAACTCGATCTGAAGTACTTGGTTCTGCACAAAACGATGTGCAGAAGTGTAGCATGAGTACACCACGAGGGGGACCCAATAAGTATCAAGCCTAACCTCGGTAGAGTAGTGACGAGGCCAGTTCAAGACACCTACCGAACATATAAACCTGAGAAGGATATGACATAAAGCTAATAAGATAGGGATATCGAAGTAATGCCAATAGCAGGAAGAAATCAAATTACAAACAGTAGTGACGATAAGGGGAAAAGACGAATGGCAACGAGAAATAACCAAGTAATTAAATGACAATATAGTTGGGATACAGATAAGTGTAAATATGCTCAAGTAGGGAAAGCGATGTCAACTCGACCAATCAAATCGTTTCTAATACACCATTCCGAGAATCCTAATTATCGTAATCTTATACCATAAATCACAACTTCCAAACCTTTAATACGCCTGGCACCTTGTGCCCACTTCTTTCCATCTCACTTTGCATGGAAAAATTCACGTGTTATTCAGTACATAATATCCGTATCAAATGATAATTAAGATATTCAAGAGATTTCGTTTATATAACATAACGTAAATTTACAGTTTCTAGGCCAAATAGGAAATCAATGAGAAAGATAAGTTTATATTTAGAAATCATTTGAGTGAAGGAAAATAATGTTTTCAAATAAAATACAACATCAAATAAGCTATTGCATTTAATATAGAATTTATTAAAATAAAACACAATAACAATTCCTTTAAAAAAAAAAGTAGAATAACAACCTCAAACACATTAAGGAGATTAAGTTGAGAAATCAATTGAGGTAAAATATAACAACTATTAAAAATAGTAAATACTGAAATATACGGCGAGTTCTAACTTATAGGTCACACAAAGTAGCATGATATTAATTCTTTCACTTTAAATCACTATATTCCTAACAACTAAGCAGGGCAGGAGGTAATGACTCAACGTAGTAAATTCACTTTGAAAATCAATTCGCTAGAATAATAGTATTAGGAAAAGAGCTCAGGAAATGACGGCAAGACAATAAGTCAATGACCATAACTCGATCCTCAGAACACAGTGAAAACCAGAAGTAAAGATTATTAAAGTCTCGTACGAAGGAACTAAAGCCAATGCAGTAAAACAGGGGATACAAAAATACAAGATATGTTGCGGTGCGCAATCCGATCCCACCATATAATATCAACCTCATAAGTCACTCTTATTCCACCATAACAATCTACCCTTATTTCACCTGTTGCGCCGTGCAACCCGATCAGACCGTACAATATCAATATCATAGCAATAAATATAATATGTTGCGGCGCGCAATTCGATCCCACCATATAATATCAATATCATAATTCACCCTTATTTCACCATAACAATCCACCCTTATTTCACATGTTGCGGCATGCAACCCGATCCCACCGTACAATATCAATATCATAACAATAAATATAATATATTGGGGCGCACAACCCGGTCCCACCATATAATATCAATATTATAATTCACCCTTATTTCACCATAACAATCCACCCTTATTTCACCTGTTGCAGCGTGCAACCCGATCCCACAATACAATAACAATATCACAATATAAATATCCTCCCTTATTCCACCACCTCCCTTATTTCACCTGTTGCGGCGTGCAACCCGATCCCCCGTACAATAATTTAAATCAACAATAACAATTAAATAACTCAATTTACAAGAATATTTACGACCAAGAGTATGAGTACACGGAAACAAGGGAACCACGTAAAAATCAAAGGAATACAACAACCTATACAAAATAACAGGACATCTAAGGCACGTGATAACTAAACAGGCAATCACAACACTTTGGATATGTAGAAGTTGTGTACATAGTTGTAGAAGAATACAACAATTAAGAGGTAACAAGACAATAAGGAAGGCAATGACTTCAACCAAGGCATATAAGGGCCAAATAACGAGTAAGAGGTAAATAAATGCTAACCACATCATATAGAGCATCTAAGAGTAGTCTAACAACGAGATACCACATGTTATGACAAATCAATCAAAAGCATGGAAAGAGACTAGACAATCTAAAGCGGTCAATACCACATATAGGCTGTGTACCCACTCGTCACCTTGCGTACACGGCTTTCACATAACAAGATAACACAATTAACTCAATTCCTAAGGGATGGTTTCCCCCACACAAAGTTAGACAAGACACTTACCTCAATTCGGCCAACTCAATACTCAATTTAGTTTTTCCTTTACCAATTTACCATTTCTCGGCTCCATCTAATCAAAAACGACTTAAATACATCAAACAAAGCTATGATCCTTACGCAATTTGTAAAAAGTCAACAAAAGTCAACTCCCCGGGCCCGCATCTCGGAACCCGATAAAATTTACAAAACCCGAATACTCATTACGATACGAGTTCAACCATTTAAAAATTATCAAGTTCTGATACCATTTTGTCCTTCAAATCAATATTTTACATTTTTGAAAGATTTTATAATTTTCCCAAAATTTTCCTTTAGATTCTCATGCATTTAATGTTAAATCTAAGATATAATTAAAAATTGATTAGAGGCACTTACCCAATGATTTGATATGAAAAGCTTCTCTCAAAATCGCCCACTCTCGGACTTAGGGTTCAAAATATGATAAAATGAAGCTAAGATTCGGAGTGCCCGGCTATTAGCAGGCTGCAGATGTCGCATTTGCGATATGGGGTTCGCAAATGCGAGCCCCGCAAAAGCGGCCATTACTTCGCAAAAGCGAAAATTGAATAGCCCTGCCTCTATCGCAAATGCGATGGAACGGATCGCAAATGCAAAAAAGGTGCCTTTGCAAAAGCGGCCCAAACATTCGCAAAAGCAAACTACCACTCCCCAGTTAATCATCGCATTTGTGAGGCTGGCTCCGCAAATGCGAAGCCTGCCAGTCCCCCGCCTCTTCGCAAATGCGATCCCAAGTGCACAAAAGCGGTGATCGCAAGTGCGACCCTCAACTCGCAAATGTGAGATCAGACGCCAGTAAATTCTGAACCTTCTTCCAAAGAAATACGAAACACGTATGAAACTCATCCGAGCCCTCGGGGCTCCAAACCAAATACCCACACAAGTCTGAAAACATAACATGAACTCACTCACACGATCGAAACACCAAAATAACCTCTAGAACCGCGAATCGGATGCCAAAATACATGAAAATCACCATGAACTTCAAGAACTTCTAGAATCGCAAGCGTCCGAACCATATCAAATCATATCCAAATGATACCAAATTTTGCAGGCAAGTCCCAAATGACATAATGGAGCTGTTCCAACTCTAGAAATCGCATTTGGACCCCGATATTACCAAAGTCAACTCTCGGTCAAACCTCTCAATCTTTCAAAACTTCAACTTTCCAATTTTTGCTGAAATGCTTCAAATTACCCTACGGACCTCCAAATCTAAATCCGGACATACGCTGAAGTCCAAAATCTCAACCCGAGCTTATCGGAACCATCGAAACTCCAATACGAGGTCAAATACTCAAAAGTCAAATCTTTGTCAATTCTTTCAACTTCAAGCTTCTCAAATGAAAGTCACTTCTAAGAATCCTTTCCGAACTTCTCAAAAACCCGAACCGATGATGCACGCAAGTCATAATACATTGTATGAAGCTACTCGTAACCTCAAACTGCCGAACCGAATGCAATTGCTCAAAACGACCAGTCGGGTCGTTACACTTACGCCCAATGTCTCGAGATTTCGCCTCGCCCCGTATTAAGTAAAACACCATGTGTTATGCCCTCGTCTTTTAAAACACTAATTGGATAAAGCGTTTCCTAACATAAGAGACTCCATACTCAAGATCGAACCCAAAACCTTTAATTTAAGGATAAAAGGATACTTATCAATCCATCACAACTCATCTGCATACCACATGAAAATATTACAATGCTTATGGATATAGTAAGATAGGAAATGCACAATAATTGATATTCCTAAAACCCTCCAGCAAGGTGGATCTTTTGACTAAAAAAAAAGATTGCCTTAATTCTCTTAACTGGTTACCATATTTTAGCCCATGGTCACTTAGAAAAGATTATAAAAAGGTGGTGTTTACTGGTTGGGTAGATGTATCAGTGAAATAAAAAAAGGCTTTGGAAAAGACATGGCAATTCCTAAAACTATTTGTCTCACTATTGGTGTTGTGTCAACTTTGTTCTCAATAGCTTTAGCTATACCAGGGACTGCCTCATTTTATTACAACTTATCACATGCTCGTAAGTTTCTTCAATTCTTTTTGTTACTCTCTTAAAATATTTTTAGACCATATGTTCGAACTTATTTGATACTGATGCACAATTATTATTGTTGTTACAGCTACGGCATGTTATGGAAACACATCCCAAGGTACCCTCTTAGCAGCGAGTGATAGTCTCTTGATGAATGATTTTTCTTGTGGAACCTTATTAAAGGTCACATGCACTGGTCCAGTGCCAAAGCCTTGCACTGGCAAGAGTGTTGTAGTAAAAATTGTAAGTGATTGCCCTGGATGTGGTGTAACCATGGATCTCTCTAAAGAAGCCTTTTCAATCATTGCTACTCCTGTCACTGTCGAAAACATTATTAAGATCGACTACGTCAAGTAAGTAATAATATATATATATATATATATACTCTTTATCCAAAATATTAAATTTAATTAAATTATTTAATTATATACATGCCACATCTGCTACTGAGTATATTGTTCTATGGTTATTAGGGTGTCATAAGAGGGCATCAAAGATGGCGCATGGAGCTTCATTCTATATTATATATAGCATGTAGAAGTATACTCCATAGTGAAGTTGAATTGATCAATAATTCACAACTTGATGCATGTACTTGATCAATTCTAAGAATAAAAGTTCATCTTTTCGTTTTCTTTTTGTTTTATGTTGGAAAATATTTCGAGTAAGCTTTATCAAGGGCAAGCCATTTACCATATATTTCATATCATAAGATCTGGATAATCAGATTCAGAAGATAATCCAGAAGAGTAATTTTTTAGTAACGTATATTCATGATATTACATATTTTATTTTGGTAAGTAATGTTTTATATACCAATTGAACTTTAGAAAACAGAAAAAAAAAATAGTACTGACCACACCAAACTCATATAATCAATCTACCGCTATACGACTAGTCTCTTTACTACTACAACTCTACCATTACATCAAGGATAAAAACTCTAATGCAACTAAGTTTCGGTTGCATTAGAGGCTAATCATGACTAAATTTCGATTGCATTCGATTTTCTACCTAGTAATCCTCTCGCTATGATTCGTCAAGTCATCCAAAATTGAAGCAAGCTAGCAAGTAGCTACTTAGAACACTACTAGAAAATTGCCAAATTTCATCCAAGGCATTCCGACCGACATTGATCGGAAAGAAATACCAACCGAAATCGATCTGAAACAAAGTAAAATAGTCGAAAAAATAAAATAAATAATTATAAATAAGAATACTGACTATTATCGGTCGGTTTATGTGGTCCCACAAAAAAGAATTTAAATTTCCAACCGCTTTCGGTCGGAAAATGATCAATCATTGACCAAAGACTGATCAGACATGCATACTATCTACAAAAATAATGATTAATTAAAAGAATTATAGAATACCGACCGATGTCCGTTGAAATTTTTAATTTAATTTTTTCCATCCTACGTCAATTGCTTTTTTGGATAATAAATAATTATTTATCATATAATTATAAAATTTCCGACCGATATCGGTCGGAAATAGTAAATTGTATATATATTTATTTATTTATATACATACACACACACATACGCACGCACAAATATGCACATTACACATACATTATATATATATATATATTCTTAAATTGTGTGATTTGACCGAGTATATGTTGTTATTGCTACAACTTATATTTTAATATAACACTACATCTTATAGCACACGCACCACACACACACACACATATAAATATATATATATATATATATATATATATATATATATATGTGTGTGTGTTTGTGAGTTAAGTATTAAATATTATATATTGACAAAAACCGACCGATTTTGGTCGGTTTTATAATTAAATTAATTATAAAAATAATTTAAAAATCATTTACCGACCAAATTCGGTCGGATATGTGTAATCAAATGGTCAAAAGGAACTTAATGATACCGACCGAATTTTTCGACCGAAGTCGGTCGAAAATTTCTAATTAAGGATACAGAGAATGGGTTTCTTTCCCATTTTTCTCTTTACTCTTTCTCTCACTCTTTCTTCCACATCCGTAAATCCTTCCCAAATCACCTCACCTCTCCCTTTTCACCCAAAATCAAACCCCCCCCCCCCATTTCGTCTCTCCAGTGCCACCACTACTTCTCCGCCACCACTGCTCCTCCGCCACTGCCGCGCCACTCCCAAAATCATACCCTTCTCCTATCTTTGAAGGTTAGTTATCTACATTTGTTAATTTTAGTTATTTAAATTCTTTCAATTGTATAAATTAGGGTTTACAATTTGGGATTTTGGGATTTTGTAACTAAAGTTTGTTATGTAATTTAATTGTATAAATTAATTCGAATTATGATTAATATAACATGTAATGTATTTGATTTTTATGTAGATGTAATATCGTAGTTGGACTTTTAGGGCACATTAAATTATGATTTAGGGTTTATTAATTATGATTAATAGTAAGTGAGTTAGTCTAATTGAACGGCTTAACTAATTCAATATTCTAGTGTTTGACTATGTTGTACTTTGTAACTAAAGTTTATTACGTAACTTAATTCTATAAATTAATTCGAATTATGATTAATATAACTTGTAATTTATTTGCTTTTTATGTAGATGGAATATCGTTGTTGGATTTTAGGCACATTAAATTATGATTTAGAATTTATTAATTATGATTAATAGTAAGTGAGTTAGCCTAATTGAATGGCTTAACTAATTCAATATTCTAGTGTTTGACTATGTTGTATTTTATAACTAAAGTTTATTATGTAATTTAATTCTATAAATTAATTTGAATTATGATTAATATAAATGTAATTTATTTGTTCTTTATGTAGATGGAATATCGTAGTTGGATGTATAATAGGAATTATCTTAATCATTGATTTTTGAAGGAGGAATTTATAGAAGGGGTTAAGAAATTTATTAGGCATGCAATGTCACTTGAACAATTTCAAATCGGAGGGATGATTAGGTGTCCTTGTGTGAAGTGCAAGTGTTTGCATTTTTTGGATCAGAGGATGTTAAGCCTCATCTTTATAAAAAAAAGGGTTTATGGATAATATTTTTGTGTGGACTAGTCATGGAGAGGTTGATGGTAGTGATGGTGTATTTCATAACGTAGTTGTTGGTGAAAGTAGTAGGTCAGTGGGGAATAACGTTCAACATCCTAGATAGCATGAAATGGTTGCGGATGAATTTTGAATGCACTTCGAGTTTGAACCCCATGAAAGTATTGAAAAAGTTCCTAACGAAGAGGCAAAATATTTTTACGAACAGTTAGAGGCCGATAGTCGTCTACTAAGTGAAGGGAGTATGCACTCTCAGTTGTCTGTTGCGGTTAGATTATTAAATATCAAATCAGATACCAATATTTTTCAAGCGGGAATGGATTCTTTCATTGGCCTTATGAGTGAACTAGTTGACCCAACTTTCAATATACCTAAAGATTTCTATCAGGCTAAAAGATTGGTTTCTAAGTTAGGACTCTCGTCTATGAGAATCCATTGATGTGAAGATGGTTGCATGTTGTATTATAAGGGTGATGCAGATTTAGAAAATTATAAATTTTGTGAAAACTCTTGTTTTAAGCGGGTTTCCAGCGCGAAGAAGGTTGTTGTGAAGTCGATGCATTACTTACCTCTTATTCCTAGATTAAAGAGGTTATACGCATTGATGAGTTTCGCTCCTCATATGAGATGGCACTATGAAAATAGAAGGCTGTCGGGTGTTATGTGTCATCCTTCAGATTGGGAAGCTCGGAAGCATTTTGATAGGATGTATCCAGATTATTCTAGTGAACCGAGGAGTGTTTGGTTAGGTTTGTATGCAGATGCTTTCATGCCATTTTCTGTTTCTGCAACACCATATTCATGTCGGCCGGTCTTTATTACGCCGTATAATCTTCCACCTGAAATGTGTATGACTAGTCCATATATTTTCTTAAATTGTGTTATTCCCGGTCCCCACAATCCAAAGAGTTTGATTGATGTATATTTTCAACCTCTGATTCATGAGCTAAAATAGTTGTGGTATGATGGAGTTGAGACATATGTCACGACCCGAAGGTGGGAATTTCGGGTCGTGACAGTTGGTATCAGAGCACTAGGTTACATTGGTCTCACGAGTCACGAGTAAGATTAATAGAGTCTGAAGGATCGGTATGGAGACGTCTGTACTTATCTCTCAGAGGAAATGAAGTTTAGGAACAATATCACTTCTTTCTTATTCTGTCGTGTGATTTTATTCTATCATCGATGATTGAACCATTCTACTCTTATTCTCTCGCAGATGGTGAGAACACATAATACCTCTACCGATGGGCAGGGACCAGAACCCCCGGTGGCAACTATGGCCAGGGGTAGAGGTCGAGGCCAAGGTCACGCTAGAGGCCGAGGCAGAGGCCGAGGTAGAGCTCAGTCCAGAGCTCGAGCAGCTGCACCTGTTGAAGAACCTCAGGTGGACCTTTAGAAGGAGGCTGCATTTCAGAATGTACCAGTTCAGGTCCCGGAAGGATTCATAGCCACTCTAGTACTTCAGGATGCTCTAGTCCGTTTGGTAAGTCTTATGGAAGGCGTGGCCCAGAATGGTACATTTCCAGTTGCACCAGCCGTCTCACAGGATGGGGGATGAGCACAAACTCCCACTACTCCCGTTCCGGAGCAGATGGCTCCCCAGAATCAGGCTCCAGCAGCCCCGCCAGTTGGGGTAGCTCAGCCAGTTGTTGCGACACATATCGGTGATAGGCCCACCATGTCTTTTGAGGCCTTATTGAGACTGGATAAGTTTACCAAGCTCTTTTCAGTTCACTTTAGTGGTACACCTTCTGAGGACCCACATGATTATCTTGAACGTTGCCATGAGGTGTTGCGGAACATGGGTATAGTTGAGACTAATGGGGTTGATTTTACTGTATTTCAGATAACGCGTTCCGCCAAGAGGTGGTGGAGAGATTATACATTGACTTGACCAGTCGGATCGCCTGCACTTACCTGGGAGAAGTTCTCTCAGCTATTTCTGGAGAAGTTCCTTCCTATCACACTGAGGGAGGAATTCCACAAGCAATTTGAGCGTCTACAGTAGGACAATATGTTTGTTACTCAGTATGAGTCCTGTTTTGTGGATTTGGCCCGTCATGCTCTCCTTTTACTACCTACAGAGGGAGAGATAGTGAGGAGGTTTATTGAGGGACTCACTCACTCTATCAGACTTCAGATAGCCAAGGAGACCGGAAGTGAGATTTCTTTCCAGGCGGCTACTAATGTCGTAAGGAGGATCGAGATGGTTCTTGCATAGGAGAGAGGGTAGAGGTCCGATAATAGGCCTCGTTAGTTCGGTTGTTTCAGCGGTGCCTCGTCTGGAGGCAGAGGTAATTTTGGTAGGGGTCATTCTCCCGGACCGTTTCATTCAACACTTCATGCATCTCCCGGTGCTTTAGGGAGTCACGGTCCTATTATGCCTTACTCTGGTCAACCAGCATTTAGTGCACATTTAGCTCCTATTAGTGCACCACCACTCAAGAGTTACTACAGTGGTTATCCAGCTCATTTGGGTCAGCTTCAACTTCAGCAGCCACGGTATCAGGATGGGTGCTATGAGTGTGGGAATATTGGTCACATCAGGAGGTATTACCCTAGATTGGCGAGTAACAGATCCCGACAAGATTCTCGTGCCATCATACCAGCACTGGTTGCCTCACCGCCTGCTCAGCCAACTAGAGATAGGGGTCAGGCAGCTACAGGTGGAGGTCAGGTCATAAGAGGTGGAGGCCAGCCAGTTAGAGGTCGTCCCAGGGAAGCAGTTCAAAGTGGTGGGGCCCAGCCCCGATTTTATGCTTTTCCAGCTAGGCCTGAGGCCGAGTCATCTGATGCTGTGATCATAGGTATTATTCCAGTTTGCCATAGAAATGCATCAGTTCTATTTGATCCAAGATTTACTTATTCCTATGTGTCCTCCTATTTTGCTTCATATTTGGTTGTGCCTTGTGATCCTCTGAGTGTGTGTATCTACACCGGTGGGAGACTCTGTTGTGGTAGATCATGTCTATCGTTCGTGTGTGGTTACTATTGGTAATCTTGAGAGTAGTGTGGATCTTCTACTTCTTGATATGGTAGATTTTGATGTCATCTTGGGTATGGATTGGCTATCCCCTTATCATGCTATATTGTATTGTCATGCCAAGACAGTGACCCTAGCTATACCGAGGTTACCTCGGTTAGAGTGGAAAGGAACTCCTGGTCATTCTGCTAGCACGATTATTTCTTATATGAAAGCTCAGCGTATGGTAGAGAAAGGGTGTCTAGCCTATTTGGCTTATATTCGCGATCCCAGTGCGGATGTTCCTTCTATGGACTCAGTACCAGTTTTTCATGAATATCCAGATGTGTTTCATGCAGATTTGTCGGGGATGCCACCCGACAGAGATATTAATTTCTGTATTGATTTGGCTCCGGGCAGTTAGCCCATTTCTATTCCACCATACCGTATGGCCCCGCCAGAGTTGAAAGAATTGAAAGAGCAGTTACAAGACTTGCTTGATCAGGGATTTATTAGACCTATTGTTTCACTTGGGGTTCACCAATATTATTTGTAAAGAAGAAAGATGGCTCTATGCGGATGCGTATAAACTATCGGCAGTTGAAAAAGGCCACTATCAAAAACAAATATCCGCTGCCAAGAATTGTTGACTTATTTGATTATCTTCAGGGTGCCAAGGTATTTTCGAAGATCGATTTGAGGTCTAGTTACCATCAGTTGAAGATTAGGGCATCTGATGTCCCTAAAACAGCTTTTCGAATGCGGTATGGACATTACGAATTCCTAGTGATGTCATTTGGGTTGACAAATGCCCCAGCAATATTTATAGATTTGATGAATCGGTGTTCAAGCCTTATTTGGATTCTTTTGCGTTTGTATTCATTGATGATATCTTAATTTACTCCAGTAGTCGAGAGGAACATGAGCAGCATCTTCGAAGTGTGCTTCACACCTTGAAGAATAATCAGTTATATGCCAAGTTTTTAAAATGTGAGTTTTGGTTAGACTCAGTTGCCTTTTTGGGGCATGTTGTATCAGCAGAAGGCATAAAGGTGGATCCTAAGAAGATTGAGGCTGTTCAGAATTAGCCTAGACCTACTTCAGTTATAGAGATCCGGAGTTTCATAGGTTTAGCAGGTTATTATCGTCGGTTCGTGGAAGGGTTTTCATCTATAGCAAGTCCATTGACCAGATTGACCCAGAAAGGTGTCCCATTCAAATGGTCAGACGAGTGTGAGTTGAGCTTTCAGAAGCTCAAGACCGTTTTGACGACGGCGCCAGTGTTGGTATTACCCATAGGTTCAGGATCATATACGGTATATTGTAAAGCATCTCACATTGGGCTTGGTGCAGTATTAATGCAAGATAGCAAGGTAATTGCATATGCGTCGTGGCAGTTGATAGTTCACGAGAAGAATTATCCTGTTCATGACTTAGAATTGGCAGCCATTGTTCATGCACTGAAGATTTGGAAGCATTACCTCTACGGTGTCTCTTGTGAGGTATTTACTGATCATCGTAGCCTTCAATATCTGTTCAAAAAAAGGATCTTAATTTGAGGCAGAGAAGATGGTTGGAGTTGTTGAAAGACTATGATATCACAATTTTGTATCACCCTGGAAAGGCCAATGTGGTGGCCGATGCTTTGAGTAGAAAGGCTATGAGTATGGGCAGTCTTGCGTATATTCTGGTTGGTGAGAGGCCATTAGCTACAGATGTTCAGACTTTGGCTAATTAGTTCGTGAGGTTAGATGTTGCAGAACCCAGTCAAGTTTTAGCTTGCACAGTCGCTCGGTCTTCTTTATATGAGCGCATCAGAGAGAGGCAGTATGATGATCCTCATTTAATTGTCCTTAAGGACACAGTGCGGAACGATGATGCCAAACATGTTGTTGTGGGTGAAGATGGGGTTCTGCGAATGCAGGGTTGTATTTGTGTGCCTAATGTGGATGGGCTTCGTGAATTAATTCTTGAAGAAGCACACAGTTTTAGGTATAATATTCATCCAGGTACCGCCAAAATGTATCAAGATTTGCGGCAACATTATTGGTGGAGGAGAATGAAAAAGGAGATAGTTGCATATGTAGCTCGGTGTCTGAATTGTCAGCAAGTTAAGTACGAGCATCAGAGATCTGGTAGTTTGCTTCAGAAGTTAGAAATTCCTGAGTGGAAGTGGGAGCGTATCACTATGAATTTTGTTGTTGAGCTCCCACGGACTCAGAGAAAATTTGACGCAGTTTGGGTCATTGTGGACAGGTTGACCAAGTCAGCACATTTTATTCCAGTGGCAGTTACCTATTCTTCAGAGAGGTTAGCTGAAATTTACATTCGTGAGATTGTCCGCCTTCACGGTGTGCCCGTGTCTATTATTTCAGATCGAGGTACGCAGTTTACCACACATTTCTGGAGGGATGTACAGTGTGAGTTAGGCACGCGGGTGGAGTTGAGTACAACATTTCATTCACAGACAGACGGACAATCAGAGTGCACTATTCAGATATTGGAAGATATGCTCCGCGCTTGTGTTATAGACTTTGGAGGTTCTTGGGATCATTTCTTCCCACTTGCGGAGTTTGCTTATAATAATAGCTATCAATCGAGCATTCAGATGGATCCATATGAGGCATTATACGGAAGGCGATACCGATCACCAATTGGTTGGTTTGAATCGGGAGAGGCTCGATTGTTGGGTACCGATTTGGTACAGGATGCCTTGGATAAGGTCAAGATTATTCAGGATCAACTTCGCACAGCTCAATCTAGGCAAAAGAGTTATGCCAACCATAAAGTTAGTGATATTGCATTCATGGTTGGAGAAAGAATACTGCTCCGGGTTTCACCTATGAAAGGTGTAATGAGGTTCGGAAAGAAGGGCAAGTTGAGCCCTAGGTATATTAGACACTTTGAAATTCTTGAAAGGGTGGGCGAAGTAGCCTACAGACTTGCATTACCACCTAGTTTATCATGGGTTCATCCGGTGTTCCATGTGTCTATGCTCCGAAAATATCATGGTGATCCGTCCCATGTGTTAGATTTCAGCTCAGTCCAATTGGACAAAGATTTGACTTACGAGGAAGAGCCGGTGGCTATTCTAGCCTGGCAGGTCCAGCAGTTGAGGTCTAAGAGTTATCCTTCAGTTCGGGGGCAATGGAGAGGTCAGCCGGTAGAGGCATCTACCTGGGAGTCCAAATCGGACATGCGGAGTAAATATCGACACCTTTTCTCGAGCTCAGGTACTTTTTCTAACTTCGTTCGAGGACGAACGTTTGTTTTAAAGGTGGAAAATGTGATGACCCAAAATGTCATCTTTAAATTTAATAAGTAATTTTGTGTTCTAAGTCCTCGAAAAGCACCATTTATCATTCCTCGACTTGCGTTGACTTTGGTCAACATTTTTAGCAAACGGACCTGGACTAGAGTTTTGATAGTTTTGGTAGTTCCGTATCTTGATTTGGGACTTGGGCGTATGCCCGAAATTTAATTTGGAGGTCCCTAGCTCAAGTTATGACCATTTAACGGAACTATCAATTTAAAGGCTAAAGATTCCAAGTTTGACCACGGGGTTCACTTTTTGATATCGGAGCCGGAATCTGATTCTGGAAATTTAAACAGCTCCGTTATGTCATTTATGACTTGTCTGCGAAATTTAAAGTCATTCCGGATTCATTTAATATGTTTTGGCACGAGATTTGCAAATTGAAAAGTTTAAAACTCAAAGTTTGAATCGGGGTGTGGATTGTAATTCCAGCATTGTTTGAAGTGATACGAGACCCCGAGTAAATCCGTGTTATGTTATTGGACTTGTTGGTATATTCGTACGGGGTCCCGAGTACCCCTAGAGTGATACGGATTGAAATCGGATCAAGAATTGGACTTAGCAAAAATTTGTATATTTGCCTTCTGTTATAATCGCACTTGCAGATTTTTGACCGCAGGTGCGAGCTCGCAGAAGCGAGACTTCCATCGCAGATGCGGGACTGGGCTGGCCTGGGGTCTTCACAGGTGTGGCCTTTTTGCGCAGAAGCGGATGTCACAGGTGTGACAGGGGTGTCCTTAGATGCAGAACTTCACCTGGCATCCTGGCATCGCAAATGCGAGCTTTGTCTCGCAAATGCGAGTCCGCAAAGGCAGAACTTTTATCCGCAGATGCGAAATGACTGGGTAGAGCCCATAATTTCGGAAGTCGCCATTTTTACTCTTTTTTTGAGTTTCAAGTCTCGGATTTGGGCGATTTCAAGGGGGATTTTCACGACTTTGAATTGGGTAAGTGTTCTTTAACCAAAAGTGATTATATTTCACAAATCCATGTCTATATTCATCATTTATTTTGAATTTAGATGGAAGAAATTGGGCTTTTTATAAAATCTTTCAAAAACAAAAATTTAAGATTTGAAGGTCCATTTGATATCGGAATTGGATAAATATTAATATGGTTGAACTCGTAGCGGAACGAGTGTTCGGATTTCGCGAGTTTTTCGGGATTTGAGACAATATTATTTTTAATTGTTTGCCTGCTTACTTGAAAAATCATAAATTTTTTTAAATCATGAATTAATTATTATAATAATTGCTTGTCTCCTATTCTTTGTCAAATATTAATTCTTGAATTCCTACATTAATTGTTACATGCTATTTGAATTATGTGCCTTAATTGTTAATTGACATTTAGCATATTAAATATTAAACTGCATATTTTCTCTCCGATTTCCATAATAATTTGCTATTTGTCTTTGTTTGTTTCATAATTAAATCATAATTATAGTATGCTTGTTGTCTTATAATTTTATGTCAACTGTTGCATTTATTTGGGAAATTTCTTCTATAACAATTGGTAAATGAATATGTTGGAGGAGTAGGTTACACACCGCAACAGAATTGATTATAATGAACATATTGGAGGATCGGGTTGCACGCCGCAACAGACTTATTAAAAGTCCATATTGGAGGATCGGGTTGCATGCCGCAACAGACTTATTTAAAAGTCGACATTCATATATATATATATATATATAAATTGGTTGATCGGGTTGCATGCCGCAACAGACTTGATTAAAATGAATATATCGGGGGAGCGGGTTGCACGCTGCAACGAAATTGATGGAAATGATAATTAGTTATGACTGCTGCGTTGGCTTCAATTATTATGAATGAGTTATCTGAATTATTTCTATTATTGTTGTTGTTACTATTATTGCGTACAGGTTAATGTAAGTGACCCTCCTTAGCCTCGTCACTACTTCGTCCAGGTTAGGCTGAGCACTTACCAGTACATGGGGTCGGTTGTACTGATACTACACTCTGCACTTCTTGTGCAGATTTTGGAGTTGGTCCCAGCGGCGCACCGTAGACTTGCTCGGATTTCAGCTACCAGAGGAGACTTGAGGTATAACTGTATGGCGTCCGCAGTTCGGAAGTCCCCTTCTATCAACTGTGTGTTTATTTCCTGACAGCTTTATTTTATTCAGGCCTTTATTTGTATTTATTCTAGAAACTCGTGCACTTGTAACATCAATTCTGGGATGGTATTTAGACACCGTTGCATTTATGGATTATTTCACTATATTTTAAACTTTGCTTCCGCCTTATTTCCTTGATTATTAATAATGTAAAGATTGTTTAAAAATTATTTAATATTATTCTAACGTTGTCTTGCCTAGCAAGTGAAATGTTAGGTGCCATCACGGTTCGAAGGTAGGAATTTCGGGTCGTGACAACATATGACATATCAACTAAGCAAAATTTCAACTTGCGTGCTAACTTAATGTGGACCATTAATGATTTTCTCGCCTCTCCTCCTCACCTATGCTCCCCACTAACTTTAGGTACGCACCTTCTTCGTTTCCACTTTACCTTGGACCATTTTATTCCACCACCAGTCTCCTTTGTGCTCACCTGAGATACTCATCGAGACCCCTAACACCTCTCTCGCAGCCTCCCTACTACAGTCTGCTGTCGCTGATCACATAATGCTCGCGTCATCACTGCTCCTCTAAGCTCCTATAGCCGACAACCACCCCTCCAACTCTTGGGCTTTATCCTTAGTTAAGGGTCCCTAACTGATTCTCGGTCTTCCTCGAGTAGACCTTTTCCTTCTCTTTAACATAATAACAACGTCCATCATCAAGAGCCTATGTTGCGTCGCGAGTATCTCACCCGGAATCACCTTCCAATCCTTGCACAGCCCTCTGTCACACCTACTGAAAAGGAGATAGTCAATCTGAGTCTTCGCCACCGTATTTTAAAAAGTAACCAAATGCCCCTCCCTCTTCGGAAAGCTATAGTTCGCAATCACCAACCCAAACGCCTTAGCGAAGTCCAACAGCGATGTACCTCCTCCGTTCTTACCCAAAACCAAAGCCTCCATGCACCTCGCCATAACCACCTACAGTCAACCCAATATGCCCATTGAAATCCCCTCCTATGAATAGCTTCTCAGCAGGAGGAACCTCGCGTACAATCTTATCTAACCCCTCCCAGAAGCGCTGTTTAACCTCCTCATCTAGGCCCATATGCGACGCATAGGCGCTAACGACGTTTAAGGTGCATTCTCCAACCACCAACTTAATAATCATCAATCTATCGTTCACTCATCTAACCTCAACCACAGACTCTCTAAGTTCTCTATCCACCAAGATGCCCATTCCATTCTTACCTTTCTGTACTCCTGAGTACCAAAGTTTATACCCGTCTGCGTCCTTTCGCCCTCGACCCTACCCACATTGTCTCCTGGACACATGCTATATTGACCCTCCTCTTCTGGAGGATCTTCGCCAACTCTATAGATTACCCGTCAATGTACCTGCGTTCCAGGACCCAATTCTCAACCTACAGATACCCTTGTTCCCTTTACCTCCCTTGCCTCCTGCCCCACCCCGCCCCCCGAGGACATGACCTCACTCGACCATCCCAAACCACAGCCACTATAACTACGGCAGAGTAAGGGGAATCACTATCACACGCAATGCAACAGACCAAACCAAAAGAAGACAAGTTGCAACTACAGGCACACTAATACGATGAATAAACTAGTACGAACTAAGATGATAACAATTTAACTAACACAACAAAGGAAAACTAGAAAACGGGTTGTCTTGGATAAAATGATAAAAGGCAACTAACCCAATATTAACAAAGAGCAAATTCTAAGCAAGAACAATAGAACCTGAAGTCACAACGAGTGCCGAGAAAGGTGTTGTCCATAGCAGCTATGTTTTGGAAGTTCCCGCCCGCTTCGCCCGAGGCTCGCTGAAAAATTGTCTCAGCCGCCGCCGCCAGGCTAGGTCAGTGCGCCAGAAAATAGGGGGACGGGGGGTGGAAGAGATGAGGTATAGAGGAGAGAAAGAAAAGAGAAGAAGAAAAGGGAAATATAAGGGGGGGGGGAGAAAGATCTGGAAACAAGGGGGGGGGCAAGCAGACAATAAAGAAAGGGAAGTAACGGGGAAGAAGAAGAAAGCAAGAGAGAGAAAGAGAGGAAAAGAAGACAGGGGATGGGGTGGGGGTCTTACCTAGTCCGGTGGTCGCCGGAGGTCCGGTGATAGGGACGTTAGAGAGGTCAGAGAGAGACGTTAGAGAAGAGAGAGAAAAGTACTACTTCAAAAATCGTCATTTTTCATGAATGAGATACCAAAATGAATGAAATTTTCAATAAAACTTAATAACTTTCATTTTAACAACCGGACGTCTGAATCACGTCAATTCAACTCCGTTTTGCATCAAATTTTGTAGACAAGTCATAAATACAGTAATGAACCTATAGCAAGCTCCGGAACCAAAATTCAGACCCGGTAGCAACAAAGTCAAATTTCGGTCAAACTTGAAATTTCTTTAAACCGTTAAACTTCTAATTTTTAACAAATTGTGATAAATTAGGCTAGGGACCTCCGATTTCGATTCCGGGTATACGTTCAAGTCCCAAATCATGATACGGATCTATCGGGACCGTCAAAATAAGGATCCGGGTCCGTTTGCTCAAAACATTTAGCGAAGTCAACTCAAATGAGTTTTAAAGCACGATTTCACATTTTAATCAATTTTTCACATAAAACCTTTCGGAAGAAGACACAGACTGACGTAAATCGAGGAAGTCTAAACGAAGCCAGTTTGATAATATTTTTTAAGAAATTATGACTTTTAATCGTTTGAAAGTTAAGGCGTTGTAGTAAATTTATATTTCATAGTAACTTTAACATTATTGCATTATTTATACTTGTAAAACGTGCTAGATGTCTTATATTATGTGTTTCTTTAATTCTTTTTAGTATTCCTAAACTTTTAATGTATCTTTCATATTTTTTTGTTATAATGCTATATTATTCATTCATAAATTAAAAAATTTAAAGATTAATGGGGCTTACGCCCCATGTCTCGAGGCTTTCGCCTCGCCCCATATTATGTAAAATACCTTGTCTTATGTCCTCGTCTTTTAAAACACTGATTAGAGGATAAAGCATTTCCTAACATAAAAGACTTCATACTCAAGATCGAACCCAAAACCTTTGATTTAAGAATAAAAGGGTACTTATCAATCCATCACAACACATCTGGATACCACATGAAAATATAACAATGCATATGAATATAGTAAGATAGGAAATGCACAATAATTGATATTCCTAAAACCCACCAGCAAGGTGAATCTTTTGACTAAAAAAAAGAGATTGCCTTAATTCTCTAAACTGGTTACCAATGGTCACCTAGAAAACATTATAAAAAGTTGGTGATTACTGGTTGGGTAGATGTATCAGTGAAATAAAAAGTTTTAAAAAAGAAATGGCAATTTCTAAATTTATTCTTCTCATTAGTGTTGTAGCAACTTTGTTCTCCATTGCTATGGCTATACCAGGGACTGCGAAATATTGGTCTACCTTCCCCAGTCAACTCAACGTAAGTTTCATATGTTTCCTTCAATTTATTACTCTTAAATTTTATTAGACAAAACAAATTCACATTATATATACTTTGTGTAAAGAATTTCTTTACACTATCAAAAAAATTTAATTTATTATAGCAGGTTAATTATTATTTTTATATGAAATTGATGCCCACTTGAATAAAAATAGTGCATCACCTTTTCTTTTTCGGTCGTTCTCTACCGAAGAGTATATCGAAAACAGATTCTCAACCCTTCCAGGGGTAGGGATAAAGCTGCGTACATCTTACCCCAGACTCCACTTATGGGAACTACTGAGTTTGTTGTTGGGCAACAATTCATTTGTCTCATTCATTTATTTGCTTAATATTAATGGATTATTTTTATTCATCAAAACTTATTTAGTACTGATGCATAATTATTATTGTTGTTACAGCTACGGATTGTTTTGGAAACACACCCCAAGATACCCTCTTAGCAGCGAGTGATCATCTCGGGGGTGAATATAATTGTGGAACATTAGGTAAGGTCACATGCACTGGTCCAGTGCCACACCCTTGCACTGGCAAGAGTGTTGTAGTAAAAGTTGTTGATGATTGCCCTGGATGTGATGCAACATGCTGCTCGATAAAGCAGCCTATTCAATCATTGCTAATCCAGTCACGACACTAAATGCTATTAAGGTCGACTACGTCATGTAAATAATATATATATATATTGAAGGATTGCATATAGGTGTTCGTAACACGCAGCGGAAGACAATAACAATTATAGGCAGATCTTTTCGTGTTTAAATTTATTTACATGTTAAAGATCGGATCTAAGACGTACCTGGTGAAGAGAGCCTCGTTTCAGAATTTTCTTCGATAGTGCGAACACTCTATGCGTATCCATACCTAGACCGATCTTTGCTATCAACTCTTTGATCAATGAAACCTGTGAACACATTGAATGATAAACTTATGCTGAAATTTTTCTCAAAAACTTCGGCACAACAGTAATATGACAAGAAAATAATTTTTCAAAATATCTCCCTCGATTGTGCGTGTAACGACCCGACTTGTCGTTTTAAGAATTAACGCCCCGTTCAGCGACTTAAGGTCTCGAGCAACTTCGTAATAAGTATTATGACCCGCGGGTGTGGTCGAGTTTTATTTTTCGGAAGATTCGGAATTATTAAAAGAAACAATTCTTAATTAGAAGCTTAAATGGAAAGAGTTACCGGAGAGTTGACTTTTGATCAAACGACTCCGGAATGGAATTTTAATGATGTTAATAGCTCCGCATGCTGATTTTGGACATAGGAGCGTGTCCGAAAAATTATTTGGAGGCCTGTAATGTAATTAGGCTTGAAATGCCAAAAGTTGAATTTTTGGGAAGTTTGACTGGGGGGTTGACTTTTTAATATCGAGATCGGAATCCGATTCTGGAAATTGAAATAGGTCCGTTATGTCATTTATTACTTGTGTGCAAAATTTGAAGTCATTCCGAATTGATTTGATGTATTTCGGCACAAGATATAAAATTTGAAAGTTCAAAGATTATAGATTTTGATTTGAGGTGCGATTCATCGTTTTGATGTTGTTTGGTGTAGTTTGAAGCCTCGACTAAGTTCGTATTGTATTTTGGGACATGTTGGTATAATTGGTTAAGGTCCCGAGGGCTTCGGGTGGATTTCGGAAGTTAAACGGAATGGATTTCGGACAAAGAGGGTTGCTGGAAATTTCTGTTGCAAAGCTGTTCGCCAGAAATTTCTGGTGCGTGGAGCCAACGTTGGAAGGTTATATCTCACAATATATAAGGAATCTGAAAATATTAAAACTTCAAAGTTGTAGTTCTCTGTTTCTAGTTTCCATAACGTTAAACCATTCATTATTTGGACATTTGTAAAGAAAATTATGATGGATTGAATGAAGGCTGGTAGAGAAGTTTCGCCAGAAATTTTGCCCGAAATTTCTCATGCGTGGAGCCAAATTTGGAAGCATATATATTGCAATTTATAAGGAATCTGAAAATTTTTAAAACTTTAAAGTTGTATCCCTTTGATACTAGTTTCCACAAAATTAAACTATTCAGTATTTGGATATTTGTAAAGAAAGTTATGATGGACTGAATGAAGGCTGGTATATCAGTTTCGCTAGATATTTCTGATGCGTAGAGCCGACTTTGGAAGCTTATATCTCGCAATGCATAAGGAATTGGAAACCTTTCAAAACATGAAAGTTGTAGTCTTTTGATTCTAGTTTCCAGAATGTTAAACCATTCATTATTTGGATATTTGTACAAAAGGTTATGTTAGATTGAATAAAGGCTGGTACAAGAAAGTTTTGGACTTTTAGTGACGAAAAATGGACTTTTAGTGACGGATGGGCAGAAACTTAAGGACCAAAAATGATTTTTTCCTTCATTTTGTTTTGGATTTTTGGAGCACGGTTCTTGGGTGATTTTCACGGGAAAATATTGGGGTAAGTGTTCCTTATCGTATATTGATTATATTTCATAATTCCATACTCATTTACATCATGAATCCGTGAATTTATGGAAGAAAAATCAAGATTATTGCAAAATCTTCCAAAAACGAAAGTTTAAGAGTTGGGGGTCAAGTTGTTATCGGAATTTGATAAAATTAGTATGTGTGGACCCGTAATTGAATGGGTTGTAAGATTTTTTGAGTTTCGTCAAATTCCAAGTTGTGGGCCCCGCTAGCGATTTTTGAGTTAAATTTCGGATTTTGTTGGAAAATGAGTATTGACTAAATTGAATTAATTTGAATAGATTTGAGTTGTCCGGAGGATTTATTCAAGCAAGACGGCTATTTTGGAATATCGGCATAACTTTAAAAAGGTAAGTATTTTGTCTAACCTTGAATTGGGAAAATCACCCCTTAGGCATTGAGTCTTATGTAAAAATTGTGTAATTTAAAACCATGTACGCGAGGTGACGAGTATGTATTTGGTTTATATGTGCATATTATATCGGTTGAAATTCGTAGACCCCCTTAAGTATTAAATTGAAAAATTGTTGTAACTTCTTAAATCCCTTATTTTTCATGCCTCATTCCTTGTTTGCCGAGGTTGTTTTTATATGATAATTTGGTGTGATTTTCACTAGAATTTTACATGAACTCTGTGTTTGTTTGAATTTTCATTTTTATGGAAAACACTTTCATTATTGATTTTACCTATAGATAATTTAAATAGAATATTTAGTTAATAAGATAAATAAATCTATTTATTTCTTGAAGTTGTGATTTAAAAGAGGTATTGTTCCTTAATGAATTACTTTTCAATTCACGTTGTTGAAACTTTGGTATTGAATTAAAAAGGCCGTGAATCATATTGAGGCAAAATGCCAAATTGTGAAATATTATTCGGTTTAGTTTTTCACTCCCGAATATTTTGTTAAGATGTTGTACACATTATGATCGAGTCGTGGGTTCCTTATTGTGGAAAAATAAAGTATTGTCGATTTCTGTAGAAAGTTATAATATTTGAGCACTTGATGTGCAATTTGTGATATGTTGTAATATTTGAGCACTTGATGCACAATTTGTGATATGTTGTAAGATTTAAGTACTTGATGTGCAATTTATGTTATGTTGTAAGATTTGAGCACTTGATGTACAATTTGTGATATGTTGTAATATTTGGGCACTTGAGGGGCAAGTTGTATTATGCTGTGATATTTGGGCACTTGAGATGCGATTTGTGAAATATTGTGATATTGATACGCATTGGGTGAGATAAGGGTGGCTTGAAACGCGTGGCTAGTAGGGGATCTACTAGAAGTCATGGGGTGTGATAAGGGCGGCTAAAAATGCGGGTTGCTATTTCGGCAAAAATGATTTCTTTAAAATTAAATGTGAAGGCTCCCGCGGTTATATAAAGAAATAAGATATTGTGAATTTATTTATGATTTGAGACCACGAGGCGGTACCTCGGGAGTGTCCTTTTGTTGATATTTTTCTATGGCTGCACTTGCCTTTGGTTATTTTAGTTTCCGAAATTTGTAATTTTTTGTATTTTCCGTCATGTATTATTCACTTAATATTAAGTATTTTGTATTTTTTAATGTATTGTGTTGACCTCGACTTTTTCGTACGAGACTTTGAGGATTTGTATTTTTGGGTCGTACTTGTTTTTGATGATTGAGTTGTTTTAAATAAAATAATAATTCTAGTATGTTTTAATTTAATAAATTTTATATCCAAATCAATAGTTTATCTGATGTTTTATTTTAATTGAAATGTTATTTTCTCCACCCAAATGATCCTAAAATAAATTCAGTCATTTATTGATTTCTTACTTGATTTAAAGATTTTAACCTTAATTTATTGAAAAATAAATTGATCATGTGGATCTTATATACATTGAGGATATTGGCACGTGAGTTGTCCGTGCAGTTGATATATGAAATGAGGGCACGAGGTGCCGCAAAAATATGATGATTTAATTATGGGCACGAAATGCCGTGGAGATATGAAAAATAGGCTGAGACCCGTGTTTATGAAAAATATAAAAATGGGTTGAGACCCGTATTTTTATGATTATGAAATGAGGTGTCACATGGTGACTTTTTAATTGAAGCATTATATTCAAAATATTTATTTGGAAGGATTTTTATTTAGAAAGTATTATAGGAAAGAATTGTATTTGAAAGATATTTATTTGAGGAAAATTATATTTGAAAGAGAGTTATTTGGTAGAAT
Source organism: Nicotiana tomentosiformis (assembly GCF_000390325.3). Lineage (NCBI taxonomy): Eukaryota > Viridiplantae > Streptophyta > Magnoliopsida > Solanales > Solanaceae > Nicotiana > Nicotiana tomentosiformis. Next base: position 2,876,565 of record NC_090822.1, read on the forward strand.
TATATGTGAAGGACATTTATTTGAAGAATTTGATTTAATTGGGTGTATTTGTATTTATTATTCGTCTGAGCAATAATTATGATGTTCTTGTTATCATTGCTAGTTATTTTCCAGTATTATTTCAATAATATATTGCACATGTTATTAGACTAGTGAGTGTCTTGACTGTACCTCGTCTCTACTCTACTGAGGTTAGTCTTGATACTTACTGGGTATTGATTGTGGTGTACTCATACTACACTTCTGCATATTTTTGTGCAGAGCTAAGTATTGGAGGTATCAAACTCGAGCAGAGTTAAAGTGGGACCGTAATGATTCAAGGTAGAGCTGCTTGGTTGTCGCAGTTCCTTGGAGTCTTTTCATTTTATTGTACAGTTAATTTTTAATCAAACAATATTGTATATTCGGTCCTCGTGATCATTCCATGTATTCAGTTAGAGTTCGTGACTCAGTACTACCAGTCTTGAGAGGTTGTTATATTTATAATTATTTCCGCTCTTGGTATATATAAAAAAATGGTTTGAAATGTAATTGTAATCGGCTTACCTAGTCTTAGAGACTAGGGGTCATCATGACACCTGTGGTGGGATTTTGGATCGTGACAGTGCGGCTCGTTGCTGCATTATTTTTCACACACTCGTCACGTATATGGTTATATTTATATATCACCTATAGTAACCCTTTTCCAATAGGTTAAGAAAAGGCTAAAAGGCCGGGACTTATTGTGCAAGTCCAATGCAAAATATTTTCCTATTAAAATTTTATATTAATCCAATTGCAAATTGGATTGAAGCTGCCGACATCCCGATTCACGTCAATCCAATTCAACATTGGATTTAACTAATACGTCCTTTAAGGACTTTACAATTCCAATTCCAAATTGGTAAGAATAAATTAATATTAAATATACAACCTTTATTTATTAATATTACGAGTACTAAATATATATTACATATATATTTTAATCAAGAGATATAATTTAATTTTTTATTCCAAATAGAAAACTTCGATTTGTTAACAATATTAATTATATCCTCTGTGGTAGCAAAGAATATAATAATATTTTATTTGGACTAATAATTTAATTTATTTGACGAATTAAATTCTTTAATTTAATTATCAAATAATAAAGTAATTAATCCTTTAGCAAAGATCAGAACACTCGTTAGTGTGCGACACCATAGGTTCAATAATAAGCCGGTAGTAAATTGATCACATCAATATACTAATCAAGGGTGGCGTCTAGCAACACTCCTTAACGACCGGATAGAATGAAGTATACAATTTACTCTCAAGAACCAACAGAAGGATAATATATTATTTCCTTATGTCCTTATAGCTCTAGGTCACCATAGGATATGGTTCAACTGTCAAATCCTAATAGGCGACCAACTATGTGTTAATGTCAAATATAATCGACCATGGGCGATTTTCACGGAAAACATTGGGGTAAGTGTTCCTTATCCTATATTGATTATATTTCATGATTTCATACTCATTTACGTCATGAATCCGTCAATTTATGGAAGAAAAATCAAGATTTTTGCAAAATGTTCCAACAACGAAAGTATAAGATTTGGAGGTCGAGTTATTATCGGAATTTGATAAAATTAGTATGGGTATTCTCGTAATTGAATGAGTTGTCGAATTATGAGATGTGGGCCACACAAGCGATATTTGAGTTAAATTTCGGATTTTGTTGGAAAATTAGTATTTTCATATGGAATTAATTCCTATAATTAGTATTGACTACATTGAATTAATTTGAATAGATTTGTGTTGTCCGGAGGATTTATTCAAGAGAGACAGCTATTTTGGAATATCGGCATAACTTCAAAAAGGTAAGTATCTTGCCTAACCTTGAGTGGGAAAAATTACCCCTTAGGCATTGAGTCTTATGTGAAAATTGTGTAATTGAAAACCATATACGCAAGGTGACGAGTACGTACTTGGTTTATATGTGCATATTATATCGGTTGAAATTCGTAGACACCTTTAAGTATTAAATTGGAAAATTATTGTAACTTATTAAATCCCTTATTTGTCATGCCTCATTCCTTGTTTGCCGATGTTGTTTTTATATGATAATTTGGTGTGATTGTCACTTGATTTTTACGTGAACTCTGTATTTGTTTGAGTTGCCATTTTTATGAAAAATACTTTTATTATTGATTTTACCTATAGATAATTTAAATGGAAAATTTAGTTAATAAGATGAGTAAATCTATTTATTTTTTGAAGTTGTGATTTAAAAGAGGTGTTGTTCCTTGATGAATTACTTTTCAATTCACGTTGTTGAAAATTTGGTATTGAATTAAAAAGGCCGTGAATCATATTGAGGCAAAGTGCCAAATTGTGAAATATTATTCTGTTGAGTTGTTCACTCCCGAACATTTTGTTAAGATGTTGTACACATTATGATCGAGTCGTGGGTTCCTTGTTGTGGAAAAATAATGTATTGTTGATTTCTGTGGAAAGTTGTACTATTTGAATACTTGATGTGCAATTTCTTATATATTGTAATATTTGAGCACTTGATGTATAATTTGTGATATGTTGTAAGATTTGAGCACTTGATGTGCAATTTGTGATATGTTGTAAGATTTGAGCACCTGATGTGCATTTTGTGATATGTTTTAATATTTGAGCACTTGATGTGCAATTTGTGATATGTTGTAATATTTGGGCCCTTGAGGTGCAAGTTGTATTATACTGTGATATTTGGGCACTTGAGGTGCGATTTGTGAAATATTGTGATATTGATACGCATGCGGTGAGATAAGGGTGGCTTGAAACGCGTGGCTAGTAGGGGAACTACTAGAAGTCATGCGGTGATATAAGGTCAGGGTGTTGAAACACATGCAGTGAGATAAGGGTGGCTTGAAACGCGTGGCTAGTAGGTGAACTACTAGAAGTCATGCGGTTTGATAAGGGTGGCTAAAAATATGGGATGCTATTTCGGGAAAAATGATTTCTTTAAAATTAAATATGAAGGCTCCCGTGGTGATATAAGAAAATGAGATATTGTGAATTTATTTATGATTTGAAACTATGAGGCGGTACCTTGGGAGTGCCCTTTTGTTGATATTTCTCTATGGCTGCACTTGCCTTTGGTTATTTTATTTTTCCGAAAGTTGTAAATTCTTGTATTTTTCGTGATGTATTATTTCACTTAATATTAAGTGTTTTGTATTTCTTGATGTGTTGTGTTGACCTCGACTTTTTCGTATGAGGCTTTGAGGCTTTGTATTTTTGGGTTGTACTTGTTTTTGATGATTGAGTTATTTTAAATAAAAGAATAATTCTAGTATATTTTAATTTAATAAATTTTATATCCAAATCAGTAGTTTATCTGATGTTTTATTTTAATTGAAATGCTATTTTCTCCACCCAAATGATCCTAAAATAAATTCAGTCATTTATTGATTTCTTACTTGATTTAAAAAATTTAACCTTACTTTATTAAAAAATAAATTGATCATTTGGATCTTATATACATTGAGGATATTGGCACGTGAGTTGTTCGTGTGGTTGAGATATGAAATAAGGGCACAAGGTGCCGGAAAAATATGATGATTTAATTATGGGCACGAAGTGTCGTGGAGATATAAAAAAATGGGCTGAGACTCGTGTTTATGAAAAATGTGAAAATGGGTTGAGACCCATATTTTTATGATTATGAAATGAGGTGTCACATGGTGACTTTTTAATTGAAGCATTATATTTTTATTTGGAAGGATTTTTATTTAGAAAGTATTATATGAAAGAATTGTATTTGAAAGATATTTATTTGAGATAAATTAAATTTGAAAGAGAGTTATTGGTAGAATTATATGTGAAGGAAATATATTTGAAGAATTTAATTTAATTGGGTGTATTTGTATTTACTATTCGTCTGAGCAATAATTATGATGTTCTTGTTATCATTGCTAGTTATTTTCTAGTATTATTTTCTATACTATATTGCACAGGTTATTAGACTAGTAAGTGTCTTGACTGTACCTCATCTCTACTCCACTGAGATTAGTCTTGATACTTATTGGGTACTGACCGTGGTGTACTCATACTACACTTCTGCATATTTTTGTGTAGAGCCAGGTATTGGAGGTATCGGAGTTAAAGCGGGACCACAAGGATTCAAGGTAGAGCTACTTGGTCGTCGCAGTCCCTTGGAGTTATTTTATTTAATTGTACTATTAATTTTTAATCAAACAGTATTGTATATTCGGTCTTCGTGATCATTCCATGTATTCAGTTAGAGTTCGTGACTCAGTACTAGCACTCTTGGGAGGTTGTTATATTTGTAATTATTTCCTCTCTTGGTATATATAAAAAAACAAAAATTGCTTGAAATGTAATGGTAAAAGGCTTACCTAGTCTTAGAGACTAGGTGCCATCACGACGCATATGGTGGAATTTTGGGTCGTGACAAGTTGGTATCAGAGCTCTAGGTTCATAGGTTCTATGAGTCACGAACAAGTTTAGTAGAGTCTTGCGGATCGGTACGGAGACGTCTGTACGTATCTTCGAGGGGCTACAGAGCTAGTAGGAAAATTTTCACTTCTTTCATTCCTTATCATGTAACATTTATTCAGCTTGAATCATATATACTATGTTCTTTTGCATCCACTCGTATATTAAATTGCACACTCGGTATCAACTATGCGCCGACGGTTCGTGATACTATATAGGGGTTATAAGGGAGACGGGGTTGCTCAACTATTGTTACCATGTGTCATCCAGATCGAGGATGACATGTGCCAAATAAATGGCTTGAGGTGTCTTATGACTTGTGTCGTATGAGTGGTGAAGGTTAGTATTGTGGATCATCGGGCTGTGTCTTATGTCTTCGCGCCAAGTGAAGGGAGTCCACTATCAACAATCAGATTGCGGGGTCATGTGTTATATGTGTTTTGGCCTGAGATGTATTTATGTGGTATTGAAAGGTTCTTCAAAACTTGTATATGATTAAGAGCTGAGATTTGTATGGAATGATGTTGTGACTTGTGGTATTCCTACGTCCTTAATAGTTCTACATTTCAGTATCAATGGGGTCATGGAAATAATTTCAGAATACTCGGGGTGTTCCAGCAAGGATTTTTAATGCACCACCGGCATAGGTTTCCTATAATGGGTATTCCAGTTATCCGGCACAAACTCAGTGTGAGCAGCCGAACCCGCAGAGGGATTGTTATGAGTGTGGTGATACTAGACACATCAAGAGAAATTGTCCCAGACTTGGGAGGGGTGGATTTCATCAGAGCACTCAAGCTACAAGCTTTATTCCAGTTAATACTCCACATGCACAACCAGTTAGAGGTGGAGGACATGCGGGTAAAGGGCGCCCTAGAGGGGGGAGGCCCAGCCCGTTGATATATTTGCTATGGTGTGGCTGAAGCCACTACACCAGATGGTGTCGTTACAGGTATGATCCTAATCTGTTATAAAAAATTATTTTTCCTTAATTGGATTCGGTTCTGAATATTGAGGCGAGTCCTCTATTATGCTCCGCTTATGGGTGAGCATCGTAATTTTGTGAACCACTTATATGTTTATCCTTGTTGGGAGGTTTGATGATATTAGCCCATGTCTATCATTTTATTTTTGTGCACCATTGAGGGCTATAAGTCCAAAAGTAATTTTTATTATTCATTATAGTAGGTTTGATGTATTTCGGAATAATTGATTCCAATTTTATGAATTATATTCCCTACCGGTATGAGGGTTCATTATGTGTTATGAAAAATGTTTACGAAATTTATTGAAAAGAAGAAAGAAAGGAAATTGAAATTTCAGTTGGCACAATGTGCAAAATCCTTGTGATTCGGAGTTGAGGACGAAGTGGAAGTTAAATAAGGACGAAGTCTTTGTGGTGAAATATTTATGAGTTTGAATTCTCTCTCTGTGAAGTTTAATTTGTACTAAAGTACTAATAGGGAGTTATGCCTGATAAGCTTATGCGATAATTCTTTTATGTATTTCTGTACCATAATTGTGCCGTAGTTATTGAGTTTTAGCCTACGAGGTGAGTCCCCAGGTGGCGTTAAATGTGACTCGTTAAGTCGGGTAAATAGTTATGAGGTCTTCATGCCTCACATTTTGTTGTCAGTGTTGTGAAAAACTTGAAACTAGGTTTTGGTTAATATGAGGTTAATCGGCGATGTTGTAATCGATTATGAACAACTATTAAGACCAGAGATGTGGTGATGGGCATACATATGATGTGCTTCTTGTCCTGATATCAATATGATAATGCGGTGCATGTAATGATGAGATTAATGTTATTGATATATACATTGTGGTTCTTTGTTGGGTTGTGGATGTGTTGTTAGGAGTTGTTTTGGTGTTACTCTGGAAGGTAGATAGGCCCCATTTACAGGGGAGACTCTACCAAAATTTCTGTAAAATTTGGGGGAGGGAGACGTGCGAAAGAAGAGATAAGATATGTTATGTGTTTGAGAGCCGACTCTACTTCTAATTCAAGGGGAAATGATCCTAAGTGGGGGAGAATGTAACATCCCGAAAAAATTTCGAAGTACTTAACACTATAAAGAAAATTGATGTGTGCGTAGGCACGAGTTGCTATAGCTAGTTGAGATTAATACCGTGCGTTGTTGTGAAAATCAGGCTTTTTGGAAATATTTGGAGTGTAAGAAATTGGTCTTAAAGTTTACAAATATGGATAAAATAAATACTCTCAATTGAGATGGTGTTTTCAGGATTATCTCAAATGCCGTAATATGGGATCAACCGGAAGTATATGTGTAAAAGTAAAATCATCAATTTGGTAACCTCAGAATAATTCTTACCACATTCGAGGACGAACGTTTGTTTAAGAGATAGAGAATGTAATGACCCGACATGTCGTTTTAAGAATTAATGCCTTGTTCAATGACTTGAGGTATCGAGCAGTTTCGCAATATGTATTATGACCCGCGGGTGTGGTCGAGTTGAATTACTGAAGATTCGGCATTAAATTAAAAGAACAATCCTTATTTAGAAGCTTAAATATAAAGAGTGGACCGGAGAGTTGACTTTTGAGCAAACTACTCCGGAATAGAATTTTGATGATGTCGTATTTGCAATGATATACATGTGCTTGGTAAGGAAGAGTGTAATGCCCGAAGGGTGATGCCGTGGCATTTGAACTATATTATCATGCGAGGGAGAGTGTAAAGCACGAATGGTGATGTCGTGCCATTTGAGAGTGTAAAGCACGAAGGGTGATGTCGTGAAATTTGAGAGTGTAAAGAACGAAGGGTAATGCCGTGCTATTTTATTTATATTATCATGTGAGGATGAGAGTAAAAGAACGAAGGGTGATGCCGTGCTATTATTTTTATATTATCTTATATTCATGGCACGAAGGGTGTTTCCGTGCAGGCAAGGATAAGAGACATACATTATATTGTGATATCGTTTTGTTGTGTATACATTCATGCCTTTATCTTGAGATGTTATTGTGCACCTTTATTTTCTATGTGACTTGTAGTCGGTGTTGCTTCCTGTGTGACTCCACTTTATTTCTTTTATTGTTCTTGACATTTCTCCCACCTAGTTGGTACTATTATATGTATGCACGGTGAGAAAGCTATAAATGAACTGTAACGACTCGGCCGGTCGTTTCGAGAGTTATAGCCCCGTTTCCCCCATTTCTATTTATTTTACGCTCTTAAGTTATATTATGATATATCGGGTTAGTTGGTTTGGGTCCGGAAGGAACTCGGAGTGAAACGACACACTTAGTCTCATAATTGAAATATTTAAGTTAGAAAAGTAGACCGGATATGGACCTATGTGTAAACGACCTCGGATTTGAATTTTGATGATTCCAATAGATCTGTATGGTGATTTTGGGCTTAGGAGCGTGTCCGGAATATTATTTGGAAGTCCGTAGATAATTAGGCTTGAAATGCCGAAAGTTTAATTTTTGAGAAGTTTGACCGGGGGGTGACTTTTTTATATCAGGGTCGGAATCCAATGCTTAAAATTGGAATACCTCTGTTATGTCATTTATGATTTGTGCGCACAATTTGAGGTCAATTGGACGTGATTTGATAGGTTCCGGAGTCGTTTGTAGAAATTAGAAATTTCAAAGTTCATTAGGCTTGAATTGGGGTGTAATTCATGGTTTTAGCGTTGTTTGAGGTGATTTTAGGGTTCGACTAAGTCTGTATGATATTTTAGGACGGTTTGGTATATTTGGTTGTGGTCCCGAGGGGCTCGGGTGAGTTTCGGATGGTTAACGGGTTGGATTTTGGAGTTGGAACTCTGCTGGAATTTTTCTGATGCACCATCTGGTTTCCTTCATCGCGTTCGCGAGTGGAGCCTCACGTTCGCGAAGAGGAACTGGGAGGCTGGCAATATTTGCTCTTTCCATTCACGAAGAGCATCACGCATTCGCGAAGGGTGGACTGGGTGTGCATCGCGAACGCGAGAGGTGTTACGCATTTGCGAAGAAGAGAGGAAGTAGCCGAAGACCCCAAGCAATTGGTCTACGCTTTCGTGTATGGGGGGTGTCGTGTTCGCGTAGTGAGGGGGAAACGAAGTATCGCGTTCGCGATGGGTTGAACGCATTCGCATAGAAGGCATTGAGGCAAAGGCATTTTATCCTTCGCGAACACGAGGGTGATGTCTCGTTCGCGAAAGATGAATTTGGATGATAGCTATTTTGTGCTTCGCGAACGCGAGGCACTAACTGCGTTCGCGAAGAAGAAAAGCCTAGGCAGTGAGTTTAAGTTCTGAAAATGGGCCCAGTTTCAGTTTTTGGTGATTTGGAGCTCGAAATTGAGGCGATTTTGGGTGATTTTCAGAGAAAACAACGGGATAAGTGTTCTTAACTCAATATTGGTTAAATTACCCGAATCCATGATTGTTTTATCATTTAATTGATGAATTGAGTTGGGAAAAATTTGAAAACCATCTTGGTTTAAATTGAAGATTTGATGGTAGAGTTGGGGTCGGATTTTTGTAAAATTGGTATGGTTAGACTCGTGGTTGAATGGGTTTCCGGATTTTGTAACTTTTGTCGAGTTCCGAGATGTGGGCCCCTCAGGCGATATTTTGAGCTATTTTTCAGATTTTTATGGAAAATCATTATTATCTTGTGGAATTAATTGCAATGAATTTTATCGACTGAAATGAATTATTTATGACCAGATTCGAGGCGTTTGGAGACCAATTCACGAGGAAATGACATTGCAGAATGAGAATTTCGCGGTTTGAGGTAAGTACCGATTGTAAATCTAATCCTGAGGGTATGAAACCCCGGATTTTTATAATTCTACTATTTTTAGTGACGCACATGCTAGGTGACGGGCGTGTGGGCGTACATTGTTGGAGATTGTGACTTGGTCCGTCCCGTAGAAACTGTAAAGTTGCATACGTTGTTGAAACTATATGATACTTATATGTTTTAGAAAGAGTTTCTGTAAATTGGGCTTAATGCCATGTTTGGGGCTTGCGCCAGTGCTGTTTAGACCCTTATGGGATTTATCTTACTATCCTGTCATTGTTTTCGATTGAAAATTTATACTTAGTCATGTTTATACTTGTTTACCGCATAACTCAGTTTTTATGACTCTATTTTGATGCACATAAATGTTTTGGGCCGAATGGCCTGTTTTACTGAAATGCCCGAGTGGCTTGAGAGGTTTATGACTGAGTGAGGCCGAGGGCCTGATTTGTGAGGATATTTATGGGATAGGGTTGCATGCCGCAACATGATTGATATCGGCCGAGGGCCTGATTGTGAGGATGAGTGTGGATCGGGGTTTCCCGCCTGCAGCATACTTTATTATTATAGCACGTGAGTTGTCCGTGCAGATTATAGCGCTTGGGCTGACGGATCCCCTCCGGAGTCTGTACAGACCCCCAGTGAGCGTAGGTACCTACTGAGTGAGAGTGCCAAGTGCGGAGTGACTGGGAGGCATCAGTGATTGTGAGGTATACCCGAGTGGAACGAGTGACTGTGAGGTTTGCCCGAGGGGCTGTATATGAGTGATGTTTTTCCCGAGGGGTTGTTTATGATTTAATAATTTTTGCTAACCTTTGCATTGAGCCTTTGTTTGAAAAACTGTTGGAAAACTATCTTTAAAAGATTTTACTAGAATCGGGTTTAAACGAGATGATTTGATTCAAACACTGATTTTTAAAGCATGTTGTACTTTACTGAGATATCATGATGTGAATGTTATATGCCTTATTGCTCGTCACTACTTCTCAGTATTTATTTATTGTTGTTACTTACTGAGTTGGCGTACTCACGTTGCTCCCTGCACCTTGTGTGCAGATTCAGGTGTAGCTGGACACAGTAGCGGTTGTTGAGTGTTCTGGTTGCAGATGTTCTTGGAGATAGCAAGGTTGTTGTTTGGCGATCGCTGCCCCTGCTCTTCTCCCTCTTATCTTCCTCTAGTTGTATTTAGCTATTTTCCAAGCCGAGTTAGCCTTGTTATTGTTAGGCAAATTGTAGTAGATGCTCATGACTAGTGACACCCCTATGTCGGGCTTTTCCACTTTTATTTTGATTGGAACTCCTTTACAAAAGTTTTTATGTTAAATAACATTGAAATTATCTTTGAAATGAAAATATCGGTTTGTTTTGGAAATGAGTCGGTTTGCCTAGTTCCACGATAGGCGCCATCACGACAGGGGTTAGTTTGGGTCATGACAGATTGGTATTAGAGCCTAGGTTACATAGGTTTCACAAGTCATGAGCGGGTTTAGTAGAGTCTTGCGGATCGGTACAGAGACGTCTGTACTTATCTTCGAGAGGCTGCAGAACCCATAGGAAAATTTCACTTTCTTGTATTCTATCGTGTGAAATTGATTCAGCTTAAAATATAACTCTTCGAATTCCTTCCACGCATTCGTATGTGCACATGAGCGATCGGTATCTATTGTGCATCACCGTCTTGTGATTCTATGAACGAGGTTCGAGATGTGTATTATGTGTTTTGGTGATGGGCTAGTCTGGACGACTTGAGGCCAGGTTTAAATCGTAGTTTTGGCTCAGTAGTTTTAGTTGTAACCTGCATATTTGGACTCATATGTCCGGTAATGCCCCTACGACTGGAATTCATGGCTCGATGGGCAGTGGAATGGCTTTGTGATAAGTATGATGTAACTACGGGATGTGTTAAGACAATTTGAATATGACGAGAAGTGTTTCCTTGAAATGTAAAGGAAGGCCATTAGGCGCTTGATTTTTGTTTTGATATGATGTACGGTCTCGAGTAATGTTTTGAAGGATATTTCACGTTGTTAAATTTTGGGTCAAATTAAATTTTCATGTATTGTCAATGAGTTTGGATTCAAGAAGAGTAAGTGATTGTGTAGTAATTGTGGTTGCGAATGGGTATTTTTTATGTTGATGGCTCGAGAAAGATGATCTTCAAAAGAGACTTAGAGTCGGTAACATTTTATTGGTTCTGGTGCGACAGAGATACATTTCGATTTGATGCACCGGTTGGGTAGCAAAGTATGAGGGAAGACATGACGGGAAGTGTTTCGTGGTGGTTGAAGTACTAGCAAGTCAAGTAGGAGAAGTATAGGTTGAGACGTTTCTTAAGGGTGATGATTTAACCTAAGTAAGAGTGGTAGATTAGCATATGAATTCACTAGTAGGATAGTCGTGCACCTTGAGAAAGTGTAGAATGATTTTGAATCGTGTTAGTATGTGAATCGACCTGCATACTCTATTTGGAGTGATGGTTAGTGTACAAAGGAAAATTGAATATGGCAGAAAGGAATGTGGTTGAAATGAATAGAGGCGTGAAGATCTGATTATCGTGTCAGGTGCAATATGACTTGAGTTCGGAAGGTATTGTTGACGTACAGTTGATGTCAATAGGGAAAGTGCAGACTTATACAAATGGTGGGCGAGCACTAACCCAGGAGAATTTACGGATTTAGTGGTCGTTGCACTCAGTGCAGTGTCACTGGAAGATGTCGGTAAGGAATTCCACATGTGGGTTATCTCCTGTGTGCAGCTAGTGGTGGCGTGATGTTGATGAAGCTTTTGCGAGGAATATTACTTGCTACCCGGTAGGAGGTCGCGTGTGTGATTTTAGCTGGAGATTCAGAATGTTCATGTAAGACTTAATAAAAGACCTCGAGAAGTCTGGTAGGTTAAATGTGCAAGACCTTGGTAATTGAGAAGGAGAAATTCTTACGGGTTTTATTTTTATATAATTGTAGCGTATAGCTAAGTGGGGGAGTCTGCTATCGACGAGTTGATTGCACGGTTATGGGTCATATTAGTTTCGGTTATGGGTATACCGGTGAATCAGTTATGACTAGCAGAGGTCGAGATCGAGGATGACTCGGGTAAAGGAAATTTCTGGACATAAGTTGTATTACACTCTATGGCTATAGGAGGACCATAAAATAATTGAATGCTTATTCACAGAGAATGTAGTGTACATGGAGAGGGAATTTGCTCGGTTGCGTAGGAGTGTAGGTTACTCTTTATTCCCTTTGATGTTGGTGTGCTAATTGGGCACAATTCATTTGGGTCCGTTTGGTCGGTTAATTCGTGAATGGTTACAATGTATTCAAGATTTATAAATATGGCTAGAAAACTAGGATTTGCATTGAACGGTGTTGAAACTCGTGGCATCTTATATCATTGTGAATTATGCATTTCATTATCAAGAAGGTGAAGGAAACCGTTTTAGGTTCATATAAAGTCTCTTAGGAGTAAGCATTTTTGGTTGTGGAAACTTTGGAATACATAAAAAGGGAATTCGGCGGCTTATAAGCCTTAGGGCGACGTGATTCTATGCTAGAGTTCGTGGGGTAAGTTTTAGTTAAGGATGGTAGTTTTCTAACAAGGAAAAAGTAGCAATTTGAAGGCAATTTAGAAAGAACTTGGTAGTAGGTTGGGTTAGCACAGTAATGGGTATGATCGGTTCTTTGGGTACTTATGATGTGGCTACTATCTACAGGTGTTTCGTGCCAATGCTCTCAAATTTGGCGACCTGTGTGGCTTGGTGGAGTTAGAGGAATTCAGTTCAGATAGCTTGGTTATGTGCGAATGGATTTCAAAGTGTTCAGGATGGGTTCTACCATGGTTTGAACCGGATATTTTCTACCAATGTACGAAACGTGTTGTGTGTTATGATTTCCTCCATGAAAGAAGCAAGAAAGAGGTTTATGACTAATAAGGTATGTAATTTACTAGTGACTCAAACATTATAATGGAATTCTTATGCTTGTCACACGATGGCATAATAGATGTGGTGTGGTGTGTGAGAATAGGATTTACATGTACAAGGTCACAGTTCAGTTTTGAAGGGAATGACATAAATTCTTAGGCAGCGTGAACAGTTTCCGATGACTAGGTAAATGATATTACTATCTAGTATAGCTTGATGAGAGTGTACATTTCAGAAAGGGCAGTGTGTTTTGATTTATGGGTACTTCGCTGGTATTGCGGCACTCTCCTGGTTGATCGACTGATGATTTTCAAATTTTTGCGAGGTGGCACTGAAAATTTTTAAGTATTTCTTGTGGGATGATTGTGTATGAGAGAGGTGTTAGGCATTCGGGCGGTGGAGGTGGAATCAAATATGGTGATTCATGTGTTCTATGGAATTGGAGATTGGGAGTTCTCAGGAGCAGATTGTTTCATGGTTGTGGACTGTGAAGTTGTGGCCAGAGCTAGCCAGATGATAGAAGGTATTATGATTCCTTCATTGTGGAATTTCAAAGGTTGTTTATCTATTGGTGTCTGACCATAGTTGATTTGGGGGCCCATTGGTAGGCCCAATTAGGATGTGTATTCTACACCGAGCCGGATTGATTGGCTCCATACTGCTATTGTTGAAGGATGTGCCCTTCGGTTAATGTGAAGCTTATTCGTATTCTGAAATTATCTGTGAGTTACTCTTCTATGCTACGAGGAGTTGTGATTCGTGGTTATATGCACATATGGTGCGGTTCTATTGTGGACTTATAGCGGAATTTGAGCGAGAATAGTATTGGATATTGCTTGGTTGATGACATATTGGTTATGTTCTTTCGGGTTTTATGTGGCATGGTGTCATTTGCTTCTCCATGGTTATGGTAATGCACTTTGGGTACTTGATGTCCAATTGCGCATGGTTATTGATTTTAGTAGGGTGGCTTGAGGTGTTTCATATGGACCAGTATTTGAATAGGGTCGGGTATTGCAGCAGAGTTATGTGGAAATATGATCCCTCGTGTAAGATTCGTGTGTTATGGTTCTGCGATGTGTGATGGGTTCTTAGCATTGCTTCGGGGTGGTACTCGCAGAGCTTGCGGAACAGTTCTCCTGTTTGGATCATTGTTACGATTGGGTACATTTGGAATGTTTCTATCCGGTGCACGAATTGCACGGGTTGTGGCTTTAGATTGTATTGATGTGTCATGTCATTAGACTGGTCGTGTTTGATGAGACGAGGTCATTAGGCCTAGAATAGATACTATCAGATTTGATTATGGTATAATTGTGAGGATAATATCAGAAGTCGGCTTTGAAATTGGCTATAGTTCTTGTAGAAGGAACGGGAGCTCCATAACCTGTTGGTCTAATGAATGGTTATGAATTCGGTATGTTTATTTCGTCATCGGCAGTGTACGAAAGTTTAAGAACGAGGTTTTATCTCATATGATGTTTATTACCAGCACTGGGTTGATTTAAATCGATACTGTGATTTGAAATTACTGGTTCGAGCATTCGAGCTATGCGGTATTTGAATTTAAGTATTTGAGTTATGGGTACGGCTTTTGGTACAGCTTGTTCAGACTTATACGGTATGTAGATGCGAACTTCTGATCTTATAAGAAATTTCGGATGTCGGAAATTTGATTCGAAGGCTTGTGGGCTAGGTTGAATTGAGGAATTTCAGTTATGTTGTGCTATCGGACTTGTATGGGATAGGGTGATGTGGGATCACCCCCGGGTATGTTCATGGGAAAGTTACACAGCCATTTCATGGCTTTTGGAACAACTCTCGGCACGTTCGAGGACGAAAGTATGTTTAAGTGGGGGAGGATGTAGCGATCCTGCCGGTCATTTCGGGAGTTATAGCCCTGTTTCCCCCATTTCTGTTTCCTTTATGCTCTTAAGCTATATTATGATATATCAGGTTAGTTGGTTCGGGTCCGGAAGGAACTCGAAGTGAAATAAGACACTTAGTCTCATAATTGAAATATTTATGTTAGAAAAGTGGACCGGAAATGGACCTATGTGTAAGCGACCTCGGATTTGAATTTTGATGATTCCAATATCTCTGTATGGTGATTTTTGGCTTATGAGTGTGTCCGGAATATTATTTGGAAGTCCGTAGAGTAATTAGGCTTGAAATGCAGAAAGTTTAATTTTTGAGAAGTTTGACCGGGGGGTGAATTTTTGATATCGGGGTCGGAATCCGATTCTAAAAACTGGAATACCTCTTTTATGTCATTTATGATTTGTGTGAAAAATTTGAGGTCAATCGGACGTGATTTGATAGGTTCCGGAGTCGTTTGTAGAAATTAGAAATTTCAAAGTTCATTAGGCTTGAATTGGGGGTGTAATTCATGGTTTTAGCGTTGTTTGAGGTGTTTTTAGGGTCCCACTAAGTCCGTATGATATTTTAGGACTTGTTGGTATATTTGGTTGAGGTCCCGAGGGGTTCGGGTGAGTTTCGAATGGTTAACGGGTTGGATTTTGGACTTGGAACAATGCTGGAATTTTTCTGATGCACCATCTGGTTTCCTTCATCGTGTTCGCGAGTGGAGCCTCGCATTCGCGAAGAGGAACTGAGAAGCTGGCAATATTTTCTCTTCACATTCGCGAAGGGTGGACTGGGTGTGCATTGCGAATACGAGAGGTGTTAAGCGTTCGCGAAGAAGAGAGGATGCTGTCGAAGACCCCAAGCAATTGGTCTACGCGTTCGCGTAGGGGGGTGTCGCGTTCGCGTAGTGAAGGGGAAACGAAGCATCGCGTTCGCGATGGGTTGAACGCGTTCGCGTAGAATACATTGAGGCAGAGGCATTTTATGCTTCGCGAACGCGAGGGTGATGTCTCGTTCGCGAAGGAGGAATTTGGACCAGAGCTATTTTGTGCTTCGCGAACGCGAAGACGAAAAGCCTGGGCAGTGAGTTTAAGTTCTAAAAATGGGCCCATTTTCAGTTTATGGCGATTCGTAATTGAGGCGAGTTTGGGTGATTTTTCAAAGGAAATAACAGGGTAAGTGTTCTTAACTCAATATTTGTTAAATTACCCGAATCCATGGTTGTTTTATCATTTAATTGGTGAATTGAGTTGGAAAAAATTTGAAAACCATGGTCGAGTTGGGTCCGATTTTTGTAAAATTAGTATGGTTAGACTCGTGGTTGAATGTGTTTTCGGATTTTGAAACTTTTTTTGAGTTCCGAGATGTGGGCCCCACGGGCGATATTTTGAGCTAATTTTTGGAGTTTTATAGAAAATCATTATTATCTTGTGGAATTAATTCCAATGAATTTTATTGACTGAAACGAATTATTGATGACCAGATTCGAGGAATTTGGAGACCAATTCATGAGAAAAGGACATTGCAGAATGAGAATTTCGGGATTTGAGGTAAGTACCGATTGTAAATCTAGTCCTGAGGGTATGAAACCCCGGATTTTGTATCATTCTACTATTTTTAGTGACGCACATGCTAGGTGACGGGCGTGTGGGCGTGCACTGTTGGGGATTGTGACTTGGTCCATCCCGTAGCAACTGTAAAGTTGCATACTTTGTTGAAACTATATGATACTTATATGTTTTAGAAAGAGTTTCTGTAAATTGGGCTAAATGCCATGTTTGGACCTAGCGCTAGTACTGTTTGGACCCTTAGGGGCTTTATCTTGCTATCCTTTCATTGTTTTCGATTGAAAATCTATACTCAGTCATGTTTATACTTGTTTACCTCATAACTCAGTTTTTGTGACTCTATTTTGATGCACAGAAATGTTTTGGGCTGAATGCCCTATTTTACTGAAATGCCCGAGTGCCTTGAGAGGTTTATGATTGAGTGAGGCCGAGGGCCTGATTTGTGAGGATATTTATGGAATCGGGCTGCACGCCGCAACATGTTTGATATCGGTCGAGGGCCTGATTGTGAGGATGAGTGTGGATCAGGGATGCCCGCCTGCAGTATACTATATTATTATAGCACATGAGTTGTCCGTGCAACACGTGAGTTGTCTGTGCAGATTATAGCACTTGTGCTGAAGGAGACCCTCCGGAGTTTGTACACACCCCTAGTGAATGCAGGTACCTACTAAGTGTGAGTGTCGAGTGCTGAGTGACTGGGAGGCATCAATGATTGTGATGTATGCCCGAGTGGAACGAGTGACTGTGAGGTTTGCCCGAGGGGCAGTATATGAGTGATATTTTTCCCGAGGGGCTGTTTATGATTTCATCATTTTTGCTAACCTTTTCATTGAGCATTTGTTTGAAAAACTATTGGAAAACTATCTTTAAAAGATTTTTATCGGAATCTGGTTTAAACGAGATGATTTGATTCAAACATTGATTTTTAAAGCATGTTGTACTTTACTGAGATTTCATGATTTGAATGTTATATGCCTTATTGCTCGTCACTACTTCTCAGTATTTATTTATTGTTGTTACTTACTGAGTTGGCGTACTCACGTTACTCCCTGCACCTTGTGTGCAGATTCAGGTGTAGCTGGACACAGTAGCGGTTGTTGAGTGTTCTGGTTGCAGATGTTCTTGGAGATAGCAAGGTTGTTGTTTGGCGATCGCTGCCCCTGCTCTTCTTCCTCTTATCTTCCTCTAGTTGTATTTAGCTATTTTCCAAGCCGAGTTAGCCTTGTTATTGTTAGGAAAATTGTAGTAGATGCTCATGACTAGTGACACCCCTATGTCGGGCTTTTCCACTTTTATTTTGATTGGAACTCCTTTACAAAAGTTTTTATGTTAAATAACATTGAAATTATCTTTGAAATGAATATATCGGTTTGTTTTGGAAATGAGTCGGCTTGCCTAGTTCCACGATAGGCGCCATCACGACAGGGGTTAGTTTGGGTCATGACATGCCTGAAAGGTGTTACCGCGCCAATTGATTTGATCTACATATATGTATTGGGTGAGAATGAAACAAGTGCACGAAGGTATTGCCGTGCCATTTGATGTGATACGTTGAATATATTTCTCACGCCAGGAAAGTTAAATGAGGTGTCACAAGGTGAGTTTTATTTGAAAAAATTATATTTGAAGGATATTTACTTGAAAGAATTATATTAGAAAGATATTTACTTGAAAGAAGTATATTTGAAAGACATTTACTTGAAAGAATTATATTGGAAGGATATTTACTTGAAAGAATGATATTAGAAAGATATTTATTTGAAAGAATTATATTAGAAAGATAATTACTTGAAAGAAGTATATTTGAAAGATATTTACTTGAAAGAATTATTTATGAAAGATATTTACTTGAAAGAATTATATTCGAAAGATATTTATTTGAAAGAATTATAATGGAAGGATATTTATTTGAAGGAAGTATATTCGAAATATATTTATTGTAAAGGATTATATTCTAGAGACTTTTATTTAAAAACTTATAGATAAAAGATGTATACTGAAAGGACTTGATTAATTGGTTGTACCTGTGTTTATTATTCGTTTGAGTAATATTTACGGTATTCCTGTTGCCTTGCTGTTCAAATCATTAGTTGATTTGGGTTGCTATCACTGCTACTTGTTTTCTATTATTTTATATATTATATTGCATAGGTTATTATATTAGTGAGTGTCTTGACTGTACCCCGTTTCTACTCCACTGAGGTTAGTCTTGATACTTACTCGGTACCGACCGTGGTGTACCCATACTACACTTCTGCATATTTTTGTGCAGAGCCATGTATTGGAGATATCGGACTCGGACAGAGTTAGAGTGGGATCGCAAGGATTCAAGGTAGAGTTGCTTGGTCGTCGCAGTTCCATGAAGTCTTTCCATTTTATTGTACTGTTATTTATTATTCAAACAGTATTGAGTATTCGATCCTTGTGATCATTTCATGTATTCAGTTAGAGTTCGTGAATCAGTACTACCAGTCTTGGGAGGTTTTTAAAATTATTTCCACTTTTGGTTTTGACACGTGTATTAAATTATATCTTTATAAAAACAAAATGGCTTGAATTATGATTATAATCGGCTTGCTTAGTCTTAGAGACTAAGTGCCATCACGACGCTTGTGGTGGGATTTTTGGGTCGTGATAAGTTGGTATCAGAGCTCTAGGTTCATAGGTTCTATAAGTCACGAACGAGTTTAGTAGAGTCTTGCGGATCGGTTCGGAGACGTCTATTCTTATCTTCGAGAGGCTACAAAGATAGTAGGAAAAAGTTTTCACTTCTTTCATTCTTTATCGTGCGGCATTTATTTAGCTTGAAGAATATATCTTATGTTCTCTTTCATCTACTCGTGTATAAAATTGTGCACTATGTATCAACTATGCGCCAACGATTCGGGATACTACCGAGGGGTTATAAGGGAGCCAAGGTTGCTTAACCTTTATTACGACGTGTCGTCCAGATCGAGGATGCAAATGTATTGAGAGATCATTCAGTTGTGCACATTGGGGTGCAGCAGGTTCTGACATCTGGTTGATAAGTATGATATAAGGAAGGTTTAATTAATTGTCTAATCATCACAATTGTGATAGGGTCACGAGGTGGATGTAGATCTGAAATAGTTGGTGGTATTAGAGACTAAGTAGTTCATATGGGATTTCTATTTAGCGAAGGGTACATACTGGTAGCAAAGGCACTAGAGAAAGCGATTTTAACTGTCATGAGGGTGACATGCGCCAAATAAATGGCTTTAGGTGTCTTATGACCGCTTAAGGTTAGTATTGTGGATCATCGGCATGTGTCCTATTGCTTCGCGCCAAGTGAGGGGAGTCCACTATCAACGATCAGATTGCGAGGTCATGTGTTATATCAGTTTTGGCCTGAGATGTATTTACGTGGTAATGAAAGGTTCTCCAAAACTTGTATATGATTAAGGGGTGAGATTTGTGTAGGATGATGCTGGAGCTTGCGGTATTCCTACGCCTTAATAATTTTATATTTCAGTACCAGCGGGGTCACAAAAACAATTTCAAAATATTCGGGGTACTACAGTAAGTTCTTTAATGCACCATCAGCGCGTGGTTCTTACATTTGTTATTTAGTTAATACTCCACGTGCATGGTCAGTTAGAGGTGGAGGACAGGCGGGTAGAAGGCGCCTAAGAGGTGGAGGCCCGACCCGTTGATATAATCGCTATGATTTTGGCTGAGGTCGATACACTAGATGGTGTCATTACAGGTATGATCCTGATTCTGTTATAAAAGGATATTTTCCCTTAATTTGATTCGGTCCTGAATATTGAGGTGAGTCCTCCTATTATGCTCCACTTATGGGTGAGCGTCGTAATTGTGTGACCCACTTATATGTTTATCCCTGTTGGGAAATTTCATTTTGATAGCTTGAGTCTACCATTTTTATTTTTGTACACCATTGAGGGCTATAAGTCCAAAAGTAATTTTTATTATTCACTACAGTGGGGTTTGATGTGATTTCAGAATAATTGATTCCAATTGTTTTTATGAATTTTTGGCCCTACCGATATGAGGGTTCATTATGTGTTTACGAGTGTTGATGTATGTGTAGACACGAGTGGCTACAACCAGTTGAGACTAATACCGTGCGTAGATGAAACAATCAGGCATTTTGAAAATGTTTGCAGTGTAAGAAATTGGTATTAAGGCTTATAAGTGTAAATCAAAGAAATAATCTCAACTGATACGATGTTGTCGGGATTATCTCAAATACGGTAACGTGGGATCAACCGTAAGTATATGTGTAAAAGTAAAATCATCAATTTGGTAACCTCAGAATATTTCTTAGCACGTTCGAGGACGAACGTTTGTTTAAGAGGTAGAGAATGTAACAACCCAATTTGTCGTTTTAAGAATTAACGCCTAGTTCAGCAGCTTAAGGTCTCGAGAAATTTCGTAATAAGTATTATGACCCGCGGGTATTGTCGAGTTTGATTTTTCGGAAGAATCGAAAAGATTAAAAGAAACAATCCTTAATTAGAAGCTTAAATGGAAAGAGTTTACTGAAGAGTTGACTTTTGAGCAAGGAATGATTTTGCAAGCCTAATTCCGTATGGTGATTTTGCACTTAGGAGCGTGTCCGTAAAATTATTTGGAGGCCTGTAATGGAATTAGGCTTGAAATGCCAAAAGTTAAATTTTTAGAAAGTTTGACCGGGGGGTTGACTTTTTGATATCGAGGTCGGAATCCAATTCTGAAAATTGGAATAGGTCTGTTATGTCATTTATGACTTGTGTGCAAAATTTGAAGTCATTCCGAATTGATTTTGTTTTGAGGTGCAATTCATCATTTTGCTGTTGTTTGATATGGTTTGAAGCCTCGATTAAGTTCGTATTATATTTTGGGATATGTTGGTATAATTGGTTAAGGTCTCGAGGACCTCGGGTGGATTTCGGAAGATAAACGGAATGGATTTCGGACAAAGAGGGTTGCTGGAAATTTCTGTTGTAGAGTTGTTCGCCAGAAATATCTCGTGCGTGGAGCCAACTGTGGAAGCTTATATCTCGCAATGTATGAGGAATGAGAAAATGTTTAAAACTTCAAACTTGTAGTCCTTTGTTTCTAGTTTCTATATATTTAAACCATACATTATTTGGACATTTGTAAAGAAAGTTATTATGGATTGAATGAAGACTGGTAGAGCAGTTTCGCCAGAAATTTCTGATGCGTGGAGCCAAATTTGGAAGCTTATATCTCGCAATCTATAAGGAATCTGAAAATGTTTAAAACGTCAAAGTTGTATCCCTTTGATTCTAGTTTCCCAAAAGTTAAACCATTCATTATTTGTACAGAAAGTTATGATAGATTGAATGTAAGCTGGTATAGCAGTTTCGCCAGAAATTGTGCCAGACATTTCTGATGCGTGGAGCCGACTTTGGAAGCTTATATCTTGCAATTCATAAGAAATCGGAAAATTTTCAACACATGAAAATTGTATTCTTTTGATTCTAGTTTCGAGAAAGTTAAACCATTCATTATTTGGACATTTGTACATACAGTTATGTTCGATTGAATAAAGATCGGTACAAGCAAGTTCTGGACTTTTAGTGACGGAAAATTGAATTTCCGTGACGGATGGGCGGAAACTTAAGGACAAAAAATGGTCATTTTCTTCATTTCGTTTTGGATTTTTGGAGCACGGTCCTTGGGCGATTTCTGGGCGATTTTGACGGAAAAATATTGTGGTAAGTGTTCCTTATCCTATATTGATTATATTTCATGATTCCATACTCATTTACGTCATGAATCCGTCAATTTATGGAAGAAAAATCAAGATTTTTGCAAAATGTTTCAACAACGAAAGTCTAAGATTTGGAGGTCGAGTTGTTATCGGAATTTGATAAAATTGGTATGGATGTTCTCGTAATTGAATGGGTTGTCGGATTTTGTGAGTTTCGTCGAATTTTGAGATGTGGGCCCCACAAGCGACTTTTGAGTTAAATTTCGAATTTTGTTGGAAAATTAGTATTTTCATATGGAATTAATTCCTATAATTATTATTGACTACATTGAATTAATTTGAATATATTTTTGTTGTCCGTAGGATTTATTCAAGCAAGACGGCTATTTTGGAATATCGGCATAACTTCAAAAGGGTAAGTATCTTGCAACCTTGAGTGGGGAAAATCACCCCTTAGGCATTGAATCTTATGTGAAAATTGTGTAATTGAAAACCATATACGCATGGTGACGAGTACGTACTTGGTTTATATGTACATATTATATCGGTTGAAATTCGTAGACGCCCTTAAGTATTAAATTGGAAAATTATTGTAACTTATTAAATCCCTTATTTGTTATGCCTCATTCCTTGTTTGCCGATGTTATTTTTATATGATAATTTGGTGTGATTGTCACTTGATTTTTACATGAACTCTGTGTTTGTTTGAGTTGCCATTTTTATGGAAAACACTTTCACTATTGATTTTACCTATAGATAATTTAAATGGAAAAATTAGTTAATAAGATGAGTAAGTCTATTTATTCCTTGAAGTTGTGATTTAAAAGAGGTGTTGTTCCTTGATAAATTACTTTTCAATTCACGTTGTTGAAAATTTGGTATTGAATTAAAAAGGCCGTGAATCATATTGAGGCAAAGTGCCAAATTATGAAATATTATTCGGTTGAGTTTTTCACTCCCGAACATTTTGTTAAGATGTGGTACACATTATGATCAAGTCGTGGGTTCCTTATTGTGAAAAAATAAAGTATTGTTGATTTTTGTGGAAAGTTGTAATATTTGAGCACTGTATGTGCAATTTGTGATATGTTGTAATATTTGAGCACTTGATGCACAATTTGTGATATGTTGTAAGATTTGAGCACTTGATGTGCAATTTGTGATATGTTGTAAGATTTGAGCACCTGATGTGCAATTTGTGATATGTTGTAATATTTGAGTACTTGATGTGCAATTTGTAATATGTT
Organism: Nicotiana tomentosiformis; assembly: GCF_000390325.3. Taxonomy (NCBI): domain Eukaryota; kingdom Viridiplantae; phylum Streptophyta; class Magnoliopsida; order Solanales; family Solanaceae; genus Nicotiana; species Nicotiana tomentosiformis. The sequence continues at coordinate 2,900,107 of NC_090822.1, forward strand.
GTGATATTTGGGCACTTGAGGGGCAAGTTGTATTATGCTGTGTTATTTGGACACTTGAGATGCGATTTGTGAAATATTGTGATATTGATGCGCATGGGGTGAGATAAGAGTGGCTTGAAACGCGTGGCTAGTGGTGAACTACTAGAAGTCATGCGGTGTGATAAGGGTGGCTAAAAACAAGGGATGCTATTTCGGAAAAAATAATTTCTTTAAAATTAAATGTGAAGGCTCCCGCGGTCATATAAGGAAATGAGATATTGTGAATTTATTTATAATTTGAGACCACGAGGCGGTACCTCAGGAGTGCCCTTTTGTTGATATTTTTCTATGGCTGCACTTGCCTTTTGTTATTTTATTTTTCTGAAATTTGTAATTTTTTGTATTTTTCGTGATGTATTATTTCACTTAATATTAAGTATTTTGTATTTTTTGATGTATTGTGTTGACCTCGACTTTTTCGTACGAGACTTTGAGTATTTGTATTTTTGGGTTGTACTTGTTTTTGATGATTGAGTTATTTTAAATAAAAGAATAATTATAGTATGTTTTAATTTAATAAATTTTATATCCAAATCATTAGTTTATCTGATATTTTATTTTAATTAAAATGTTATTTTCTCCACCCAAATGATCCTAAAATAAATTCAGTCATTTATTGATTTCTTACTTGATTTAAAGATTTTAACCTTAATTTATTGAAAAATAAATTGATCATGTGGATCTTATATACATTGAGGATATTGGCACGTGAATTGTCCGTGCAGTTGAGATATGAAATGAGGGCACAAGGTGCCGAAAAAATATGATGATTTAATTATGGGCACGAAGTGCTGTGGAGATATGAAAAATAGGCTGAGACCCGTGTTTATGAAAAATATAAAAATGGGTTCAGACCCGTATTTTTATGATTATGAAATGAGGTGTCACATGGTGACTTTTTAATTGAAGAATTATATTCAAAATATTTATTTGGAAGGATTTTTATTTAGAAAGTATTATAGGAAAGAATTGTATTTGAAAGATATTTATTTGAGGAAAATTATATTTGAAAGAGAGTTATTTGGTAGAATTATATGTGAAGGACATTTATTTGAAGAATTTAATTTAATTGGGTGTATTTGTATTTATTATTCGTCTGAGCAATAATTATGATGTTCTTGTTATCATTGCTAGTTATTTTTCAGTATTATTTTCTATACTATATTGCACAGGTTATTAGACTAGTGAGTGTCTTGACTGTACCCCGTCTCTACTCCACTGAGGTTAGTCTTGATACTTACTGGGTACTGACTGTGGTGTACTCATACTACACTTCTGCACATTTTTGTGCAGAGCCAGGTATTGGAGATATCAAACTTGAGCAGAGTTAAAGCGGGACCGTAAGGATTCAAGGTAGAGCTGCTTGGTTGTCGCAGTCCCTTGGAGTCTTTTCGTTTTATTGTACTGTTAATTTTTAATCAAACAGTATTGTATATTCGGTGCTCGTGATCATTCCATGTATTCAATTAGAGTCCGTGACTCATTACTACTAGTCTTGAGAGGTTGTTATATTTGTAATTATTTCTACTCTTGGTATACATAAAAAAAATAGTTTGAAATGTAATTGTAATCGGCTTACCTAATCTTAGACACTAGGGGTCATCATGATGCCTGTGGTGGGATTTTGGGTCGTGGCAGTGCGGCTCGTTGATGCATTATTTTGCACACACTCGTCACGTATATGGTGATATTTATATATCACCTATAGTAACCCTTTTCCAATAGGTTAAGAAAAGGCTAAAAGGCCGTGACTTATTGTGCAAGTCCAATGCCAAATATTTTCCTATTAAAATTTTATATTAATCCAATTGCAAATTGGATTGAAACTGCCAACATCCCGATTCACGGCAATCCAATTCAACATTGGATTTAACTTATACGTCCTTTAAGGACTTTACAATTCCAATTCCAAATTGGTAAGAATAAATTAATATTAAATATACAACCTTTATTTATTAATATTACGAGTACTAAATATATATCACATATATATTTTAATCAAAAGATATAATTTAATTTTTTATTCCAAATAGAAAACTTCGATTTGTTAACAATATTAATTATATCCTCTGTGCTAGCAAAGAATATAATAATATTTCATTTGGACTAATAATTTAATTTATTTGACGAATTAAATTCTTTAATTTAATTATCAAATAATAAAGTAATTAATCCTTTAGCAAAGATCAGAACACTCGTTAGTGTGCGACCCCATAGGTTCAATACTAAGCCGATAGTAAATTGATCACATCAATATACTAATCAAGGGTGGCGTCTAGCAACACTCCTTAACGACGGGATAGAATGAAGTATACAATTTACTCTCAAGAACCAGCAGAAGAATAATATATTAATTCCTTATGTCCTTATAGCTCTGAGTCACCATATGATATGGTTCAACTCTCAAATCCTAATAGGCGACCAACTATGTGTTCATGTCAAATATAATCGACTATTGAATGACCTAAGAAACTTCTTTCTTCGTTCATTCCATTGCCCTGACCAAGGTCTTAATTTGGTCGTTTATAATTCATGACAACATGGAGTTTAAACTCATTACCAAGAGTTGACAGATTCCATCTTGATCAATCACTAATTCTACAAATATCTAACCGTACCCAACATCCTTTCAACTATTGCCCTAGGGCCATAGGTGTCTAATATTAAAACATGATAAATAACTTGTCAATTACTATGACGATCTCAGGTCAAAGGAACCCCTTACATCACATTCTTCAAGAGAATATCCTATTGACGGTTTATGGTAATTCTAACCATTAGGAATTATCCAATGAGTCGGTTCAATGATCATATCTCTATATGCATCATCTATTTATGTGATTTAATTAATGAGATCAACTAATCTTTATCCCATAAAGACGATCACATAAATATTGATCTAACCGGATTACTAATGTCCACACTAATAATCCTACGATCAAGAACAAATTTTGATTAAATCGTAAGAGACTTTACTCCCATTATCATGATCTCCATCACGATGACAAATCTCAAAATTTAATCAAGGACCTTACTAAATTAATCAATTAATTAATAATAACTATGATAAATAAATATCAAATGCCATATATTTTTATATCAAATAACATTCACAAAATATATTCAAATCATTATTTATGAGGTTGGATCTAGGGCATATCCACTATATCCCTAACAATCTCCCACTTGCACTAGAGTCAATCGCTCTTGTACTTCATGCCTAATTTTTTACTTGTGCTCGTCGAACTCTTTTGAGCCAAGAGCTTTAGTGAATGGGTGTGGAGCATTTTCCTTTCCATCAACCTTTTGAATCTAGACGTCTCTGCGTTCAATGATCTCTCTTATCAAGTGATACCTTCGCAGAACGTGTTTGGATTTTTGGTTTGATCTTGGTTCTTTTGCTTGAGCAATGGCTCCAGTGTTGTCACACAACAATGGAACTGCACCTTCTATTGAAGGAACCACACCAAGTTCAGTTAAGAACTTTTTCATCCATACAACTTCCTTAGTAGCTTCTCTAGCTACTATATATTCTGCTTCAGTCACTGAATCAACTACTGTGAATACATAACCAAAAATAGATTTGCTATCATCTTTATCTGAAGAGAAACTTGCATCAGTATAACCTTCAAATTTCAACTCAGAATCTCCAAAGATGAGGAATTGGTCTTTAGTCCTTCTTAAGTACTTAAGAATAGTCTTCACCGCCTTCCAATGTTCCTCACCAAGATTTACCTGATATCGGCTAGTCACTCCAAGTGTATAAGCCACATCAAGACGTGTACATGTCATGGTATACATGATAGCTCCCATTGCACTAGCGTATTGGATCCTACTCATGCGTTCTCTCTCTTCATGTATTTTAGGACAATCCTCCTACTGAGAGTAATTCCAGTGCCTATCGGTAGATAGTATCTTTTGGAATTATTTATATTATACCTTTTCAGAATGGTATCAATGTACAAAGACTGGGAAAGTTCAAGCAGCTTATTCGATCTATCTCTATAGATCTTTATTCCTAATATATAAGCTGCTTCTCCCAAGTCTTTCATGGAGAACTATTCAGATAGCCAAATCTTGGTACTTTTGTAATGCCTGTATGTCATTCCCTATGAGAAATATATCATCAACATACAATACTAAGAATATAATTGTGCTCCCACTAACCTTTTTGTATACACAAGGCTTTTCTTCACATCTAACAAAATTAAACTTTTTAATTTTTTTGTTAAAGCGAATATTCCAACTTCGAAAAGCTTGCTTTAGTCCATAAATGGATCTTTGTAGCTTGCAAATTTTATTATGATCAGGAAGATATGTGAAACCTTCAGGTTGTGTCATGTACACATCCTCTTATAGCTCACCATTAAGGAAAGCTATTTTCACATCCATTTGCCATATTTCATAATCATAGTATGCTGTTATAGCAAGCAAAATCCGAATTCATTTGAGCATTGCCACAGGAGAGAAAGTCACGTCATAGTCGACTCCTTCTTTCTGATGATATCCCTTGGAAACAAGACAGGCTTTGTAGGTCTCCACCTTTCCGTCTGCTCCAATCTTTTTCTTAAAAACCCATTTACAACCTATAGGTTTTATATCCTTTGAAGGTTCAACTAAAGTCCATACTTTATTTTCCTTCATGGATTCCATTTTGGATTCCATGGACTTTTGCCATTTCTCATAATTAGAACTTTGTATATCCTCTTCATAGGTCTTAGGATCATCATCATTATGATCAACCTCATTTGATACATCATCTTGTACCATTATATTTAATCTAGTTGGTACATGACGTTCTCATGTAGACCTTCTAAGAGGTGCTTGTAAAACATGTTCACCTTGTGTTGGATTTGGTTATTGTTTGATTTGGTTTGGAACTGGTTCATTAACCTGTTCTTGAACTACATTTAGTTCTTGAACTTCAACCGTTGAAGATGGCAACTTCCTTTTCAACTTCAAAACATCCAATAAAGGTTCTTCAACTTGTGTCTCATGATCTTGATTTTGTGTTGATTCATTAATTTCTTGAACTTCATCAAGTTCTATTTCTCAACTATAATTTCCTTCCAAAAGAAATTCCCTTTCCAAAAAGGTTGCTCCTCTAGCCACAAACACTTTATGGTTCAGAAGGGTGATAGAAATAATATCCCATTGTTTCTTTGGGATACCCAATGAACCTACATTTATCAGACCTTGAGTCAAGTTTATCAGACTGTAGTCTCTTAACATAAGCTGGACAACTCTAAACTTTAATGTGTTTAAGGTTAGGCTTACGTCCTTTCCATATCTCATATAGTTTTGTAGAGACTCAATTAGTGAGAACTTTATTAAGTAAGTATATTGCTACTTCTAAAGCATATCCCCATAAATTTATTGGAAGATCAGTGAACCACCCCATCATAGATCTCACCATATCTATTAAGGTTCGATTTCTCCTTTCAAACACACCATTATGTTGTGGTGTTCCTGTAGGTGTCCACTGGGAGAGAATCCCATTCTCTTGGAGATACCCAGTAAATTCTTCACTAAGATATTCTGTAACGACCCGACCGGTCGTTTGAGCATTAACGTGCCTTTCAACTATTTAAAGTCTTGAAAAACTTCCTATGAGGTATTATGACTTGTGGGAATTGTCGATTTTGGTTTTAAGGTATTTCAGAGTTAGCTTGGAAGAATGAAATTTCATGTTGGAAGCTTAAGTTAAAATAATTGATTGGATATTGACTTATGTGTTAATGACTTCAAATTAGAATTTTTATGATTCCAATAGCTCTGTATGATGATTTTGGACTTAGGAGCGTGTCCGGAATATTATTTGGAGGTCCGTAGAGGAATTAGGCTTGAAATGCCGAAAGTTCAATTTTTGGAAAGTTTGACCAGGGGGTTGACTTTTTGATATCGGGGTTGGAATCCGATTTTGAAAATTGGCATACCTTTGTTATGTCATTTATGACTTGTGTGCAAAATTTGAGGTCAATCGGACGTGTTTTGATAGGTTCGGAGTCGTTTATAGAAATTAGAAATTTCAAAGTTCATTAGACTTGAATTGGGGTGTAATTCATGGTTTTAGCATTGTTTTAGGTGATTTGAGGGTTCCACTAAGTTTGTATGATATTTTAGGACTTATTGATACATTTGGTTGAGGTCTCGGGGGCCTCGGGTGAGTTTCGGATGGTTAACCGATCAAATTTGGAAGAAATAGCAGAAATTTCGATCCTGTGCTGCAATCGCACCTGCGGTAATTCAATCGCAGGTGCGAGCTCGCAAAAGAGAGACTGGCAAGAACACATGTGCAAATGGACTATGGGGCAGTGGTCGCAGGTGCGAGGGAAATTCCGCACCTGCGTGAGCGCAACTGCGGAGGGACGCGCGCAGAAGCGGCCTGCCCAAGGGCGCAAACAGGCGCGCAAATGCGGGCAAAGGCGCAAACGCGGGATGTTTTCCACACATGCGGTTTGCGCAGAAGCGGCCAAGTTTCCGCAGATGCGAAAATCCCTGGACAGTACAAAAACAGAGGGGTTCCGAGATTTTGCCATTTTTGGGCATTTCAAGCTTGGGTTGGGCGATTTTGAGCTAGGTTTTCAGGGGAAAACTTGAGATAAGTCCCTTGTGATCATTTCTACTCCATATGTAAACGACCTCAATAATTGACCGGATATTGACTTATATGTAAACGACCTCATATTTGAATTTTTATGATTCCAATAGCTCCGTATGGTGATTTTGGACTTAGGAGCGTGTCCGGAATATTATTTGGACGTCCAGAATATTATTTGGATGTCCGTAGAGGAATTAGACTTGTAATGCCGAAAGTTCAATTTTTGGAAAGTTTGATCGGGGGTTGACTTTTTAATATTGGGGTCAGAATCCGATTCTGAAAATTGGAATACCTCTGTTATGTTATTTATAACTTGTGAGCAAAAATTGAGGTCAATCGGACCTGATTTGATAGGTTTCGGAGTCGTTTATAGAAATTAGAAATTTAAAAGTTCATTAAGCTTGAATTGTGGTGTAATTCATGGTTTTAGCGTTGTTTAGGTGATTTGAGGGTTTGACTTAGTTTGTATGATGTTTTAGGACTTATTGATACATTTGGTTGAGGTCCCGAGGGGGGGTGATTTTCTGATGGTTAACGGATCAAATTCGGACTTAGAAGAAATAGCTGAAGTTTCTTCCCTCTACTGCAATCGCACCTGTAGAAATTCTATCGCAGGTGCGAGCACGCAGAAGCGAGCCTGGCAAGCGCAGATGCGCAGATGGACTATAGGGTAGTGGTCGCAGGTGTGAGGGAAATTCTGCACCAGTGTGAGCACAGATGCGAAGGGACGCACGCAGAAGCGGCCTGCGCAGGAGCTCAAACAGGCGCGCAGATGCAGGCAAAGGCACAAACGTGGGACTTTTTCCTCACATGCGCTAGGCGCAGAAGCGGCCAAGTTTTCGCAGATGCGAAAATCCCTGAACAGTACAAAAACAGAGGGGTTCTAAGCTTTTGCCATTTTTGAGCATTTCAAGCTCGGGTTGGGCGATTTTGAACAAGGTTTTCATGGAAAAACATGAGGTAAGTCCCTTGTGATCATTTCTACTCCATAATATTGAATTATCATCGAATAATCCGACTAGATTACATGTTTTTGAGTTGTAAATCAGGGGTTGGAACTTAGGAATTTGAAAATAAGATTTGAAGCTTTGGGAGTTGAGTTGAGGTTGGACTTTGGTAAAATTTGTATGGTTAGACTCGTGTTTGAATAGGCTTTCGAATTTTGTAACTTTTGTCGGGTTCTGATGTGGGCCCCACGGGCGAGTTTTGAGATAAATTTCAGATATTTATGAAAATTAGTAATTTCTTATGGAATTAATTCCAATGAATTTTATTGACTGAAACGAAATATTTATGGAAGGCGTTTGGAGACCAATTCATGAGGAAAGGACATTGCAGAATAAGAACTTCACAGCTTGAAGTAAGTAACAGTTTTAAATCTGGTCCTGAGGTATCATACGATTATTTTGGAGGTGACGCATATGCTAGGTGACGGACGTGTGGGCGTGCACTGAGGGGATTGTGACTTGGTCCGTCCCGGAGAAACTGTAAAGTTGAATAATTTGTTGTTAGCTATATGCTCTCTATGTGTTGATAAAATTTGACTGTAAATTATGTTAGAAATCATGCTTAGGCTATGTGATAGTACTGTTGGGACCCACAGAGGTCGCGTACATGTTAAATTGCCAACTAAATGCTATATGTACTCAGTCTCAGTTTTTACTTGCACATTTTATCTCAGTCTCTGTTATTAGTATTGATACATGATATCATTGTTGTTTGGGCTGATTTCATGATTATTGAGAGCCCGAAAGACTGGAGAGACTTATGACTGAGTTAGGTAGAGGGCCTGATTATGAGATATTGATACTATAGCACGTGAGTTGTCCGTGCATATCCTTATATTATACTATAGCACGTGAGTTGGCGTGCAGCACGTGAGTTTTCCTTACAGATCCTTATATTATACTATAGAACGTGAGTTGGCCGTGCAGCACATGAGTTGGCCGTGCGGATCTAGATATTTATATTATGTCACGTGAGTTGTCTGTGAAGCACGTGAGTTGTCCGTGCAGATTATAGCGCTTGGGATGTAGGAGCCCCCCCGAAGTCTGTACACCCCCAGTGAGCGCGGGTACCCATTGAGAGTGAGTGATGAGGGCTGGGAGCCCAATGAGTGGTAGTTGTCCTAAGAGGTTGTACTTGATTTCCATTTGTTGTTGCACTTAGTTTCTATTCGTTATTGTTGTGAAATCTCTGAAATATTGTTGATATACAGATTACATGAGCAGTAAATGTATAAAAATTTATTTGATATTAAACTTCCAGATTTGATAGCATGTCTATTCTTTGCTGGAATTACTGAAAATGAACCATAACTGTGTATCTCGTTACTATCTTCAGTTCCTTATTTATTATTGTTACTTGCTGAGTTGGTTGTACTCATACTATACCCTGCACTTTGTGTGCAGATCCAGGTGTTCCTGGAAATAGCGGGTGTTGATCCTTTCACGCGGTTGATTTTCAGGATATTTTGAGGTAGTTGTCGTGTTTCGCAGAGCTTGTCTCTCCTTCTCTATCTCTTTGTTCAGTGTATTTGATCTCAGACTAGTATAGACTAAATTTTTCAGACTTGTATTCATATTAGATGCTCTTGTACTTAGTGACACCAGGTTTTGGGAAGTGTTTATATTGTATATAAATATTATATTTTCAACCTTGAAGAGAAGTTTTGGTTTATCAAGATTATCGGCTTGCCTAGTATCGAGATAGGAGCCATCACGACAAGTTGGGATTTTGAGTAGTGACATATTCTCCACCTCTATCAGACCTTAGTACTTTGATGCTTTTACTAGTCTGTTTCTCAACTTCACTACGGAACCTTTTGAACAATTCAAAAGATTCAGATTTATGTTTCATAAGATACACAAATCCATATCTTGACATATCATCAGTGACGGTGATGAAGTCAGAATATCCACCTCTAGCTTGAATTTTCATGGGCCAACAAACATCTGTATGAATCAGTCCCAATAATTCAGATGCTCTTTCTCCACTTCTAGTAAATGGAGATTTGGTCATTTTTCCTTTGAGACAAGATTCACAAGTTGGATATGATCCAAAATCATACTTATCAAGGTGCCCTTCTTTGTACAACTTATTAATTCCTTTGTCTCCAATATGACCAAGCCTACAATGCCAAAGGTATGTATGATTTACATGATCAACTCTTTTTCTCTTAAGACATGAAACATGCATAATCGAATTAGCATTCACATTAGGTAAGACATAAACATCATGTTGGAGATAGACATTCACATATAAATTATCACCATAATAAATAGAACAAATATCATTGCCTAAAATAATGCGAGAACCACGTTTGTCTAACATTGAAGCTAAAATTATGTTCGAAATAATTTTAGGAACATAATAACAATCATCCAACATAAGTACTTTGCACGTAGGCATAATTAAATAAATTGATCATACAGTTATGGCTGAAACCTTTGCACCATTTCCAAATTGTAGATTAACTTCTCCTTTCTTTAGTCGCCTACTTATCTTGAACCCTTGTAACATATTGCATATATTTTAACCACTGCCAGTATCTAATACCCGCAGTGAAGAATTAGTAGTAGCTAAAGAAACCTTGAAAACATTTTTCATTAATGTCTCACCTTTTTTCTTGTCTTTTAGAGTTACAAGATAACCCTTGCAGTTTCTCTTCCAATGCCCTTTCTTCTTACAGTGAAAACATTCAGCATCATATACTGATTGCAAGAGCAAATCTTAAGAAAGATCTTTATTAAGTTTGTACCCCAACTTCTCATGTTCTTCGGTAAGAACACTCACATGATTGACAAGGGGTCCAACTAGATAGTTTTCAATGTCCAACTATGTATCAACCATCTTCTTAAATTATTTAATGATTGCAGTTGAATCCATATTTTGATGTTTCCTCTAGAGTTCAGAACTCATAGAAGCGAGAATGATGCGTTTAATAGCAAGGCATTCTTCCAAGTATTTCTGATAAACCTTGGTGCCTTCAACATGATTCTCTGGTGGGACTATCTTTGCAGGCTTATCGATCACATCAATGAACTTTTAATGCATGAGAAGAATTCTCAAATTTCTATACCAATCATCAAAATTTGGTCCTACCAACTTGTTGGTCTCAAGTATTGAACGAAGTGATATGACAGACATATTTAGAAATCTAAAATATATAAAAGAAAAAGCAATAATATAAGAACATATTTACATATCATAAAGACATGGAATTTTATATAAATGATATTTTCACTAATCAGTTTAAACTATTTACCCTAATTATAGGTTAAGAAATCTTTATTTATGTTAGTGGAGTAAAGGAATCCTTCAACAATATGTATGAGCCCCTTGGATGTCAAGTCGTTTCTCACATATATTTTAAAGGTAGGTACTCTAACCAATTGTATCTCCATACAATTTTCTTAAATAGCTATGTGTCAAATAGTCCCCTGGTAGTCAGGTCGATCCTATTGGTATAGTTGAGTTCAACCATCATGATAGCAAAGAACTTGTTAAATGTTATACTCCCCGGGGTAGTCCAGGTGTCTAGTGTAAAATTAAATAATTCTTTCAATCCATGCATCTGATGCAATAAATAATTTTAACATATTCTCGAACTATAAGTCTCCTGCTAGTCAGGCCGCTCCTTATAAACAATGAATAAATAAAAATATTTATTTTGATGAATAGCTTTACAGTAGAATATCTTATATTTCATTATTTAGGAACTCAAATTTTTGTAAGAGGGAATTGTCACTAAAACAACTTTTAATAACATGAAGATCAAATCTTTTATAATATGTCAATTTAGTTAAAGTTGTCTACATGCTTAGTCCTTAATTAATTTACATCACATGTAACAATTCAAAATTATGTAACGAACAAACACGTGACATAAAAACGAAATTCAACATACTTCTAACATATTTATCTTATATATCACATAAAAAATAATTCATGCCAGAATATTATTATTAATTAATATCTCATGAACTAATAACAATTTAAATAACAGTAGAATCTAATAACCTATTATTCATTACCGTCGTATCTAATACAAAGTTTTAAATTTAAGTTACGAACTATCTCAATAGTTAACTTATATGTATACATATTTTATTCACAATAAAATAATATCAATCCATATGTATTCATACAATTTGACTATTGCACATGACAAAAGTATTATGGTTTGAACTCTTCAAATATAATCTTAAAAAGTATTTCGTAAATAAATTTTAGACACGAGAAACCATGGCTATAATACCACTGAAGGATTGCATAAACGTGTTCGTAACACGCAGCGGAAGATAATAACAATCATAGGCTGATCTTTTCGTTTAAAATTTATTTACATGTCAAAGATTGGATCTAAGACGTACATGGTGAAGAGAGCCTCATTTTAGAATTTTCTTCGATAGTGCGAAGACTCTATGCGTATCCAGACCGAGACCGATCCTTGGTATCAACTCTTTGATCAATGAAACCCGTAAACAAATTGAATGATAAACCTATGCTGAAATATTTCTCAAAAACTTCGGCACAACAGTAATATGACAAAAAAACAAATTTTCGTGTCAAAATATCTCTCTCGATTGTGCGGCTCGTTGATGCATTATTTTTCACACACACTCGTCACGTATATGGTGATATTTATATATCACCTATAGTAACCCTTTTCCAATTGGTTAAGAAAAGGCTAAAAGGCCGTGACTTATTGTGCAAGTCCAATGTCACGACACGCAATTTCCCACCGACGGGATCGTGATGACGCCTAACATTTCACTTGCTAGGCAAGCCAAAGTTAGAAAATCGTTAAACCAATTCCTTATTTCCATTCAGTAAATAACAATAATTAACTAAGATGAAATATAATAAGTACGGAATATTATAAAACTGTATTAATTACTACCACCCGGATCTGGAGTCACAATTCACGAGCATTCTAGAAATTATTACAAGTAATAGTATGGAAAAAAGAAATATAACTGTCTGAATGAAAGAAAACAGTAGGACATAAAAGATAGACGGGGACTTCAAGGTCTGTGAACGCCGACAGATCTACCATGAGTCTTCGGACATCGGACCAATAGCAAATCTCGATCAACCTGAGCCGGTATCAAAATCTGCACAGAAAGTGCAGAGTGCAGCATTAGTACAACCGACCCCATGTACTAGTAAGTGTCAAGCCTAACCTCGGCGAAGTAGTGACGAGGCTAGGACAAGACACTCACATATAACCTGAACAATATAATCATGTTAGTGGAAACAACAGTAAATAAAGAAATAATGCAGAAATAATAGGAAAGGGACATACAATGGGGAATACAACATAAAGAGTGAGAATAATGAAAACACATAATTAAACAGAAAATCCTTAAACGAATTGAGCAATTAAAACAACAAAGGAAAACTGCACGTCATCACCATTCGTGCTTTTACTCTCAACCTCACCAAATAAATAAATAGAATGGCACGGCATCACCCTTCGTGCATTAAACCTATCATAATATACACTGCATCACCCTTTGTGCTTTACACTCTTCCTCACAATATAAATAAAGCATGCACGGCATCACCCTTCATGCTTTACACTCCTCCTCACCAATCACATAATCGATAACAACGGATAAATAAGAGTATCACAAAGGAACTAGTATTTTACCCATAATAAATAGTACAATGTAATCTCAACCTTGAATCAATATTCGAAAGTTACCAAATCTCAGTGAAACCAGATATGAGTCACCCAACATTTCAAATAACCCGCTAAGCATGGATAGTAGAATTTAAGGCTACAAAATAGACAAGAATAGAATTTCACTCGCATGTTATGATTCGACAACGACGCATAGATGCTCGTCACATCACCTATACATCGTATTTAACAACCAAACACGTAGCAAATGAACACATAATACCTATTCCCTCAAGCCAAAGTTAGACACAACACTTATTTCGCTCCGAAGACCACTTAATTCTCAATCACAGCTTATCCTTTGGAATTCACCTCCAAACCACTCGTATATATTCAAAAATGACTCAATAATATCAAATATTTCTAAAGGTATCAATTATATTTCATAAATTAAATTTTCCAAATTTTACTCCAAAAAGTCGAAAAATCAACCCTGGGCGCGCTTGGTCAAAACTCGAGGTTCCGATCAAAATTCTTTTACCCATTCACCCCCGAGCCCGAATATGAAATTAGTTTTGGAATACGACCTCAAATTGGGGTCAAAATCCTCAAATTTCCGAAATTCTTAGTTTTTACCCAACCCCTAATCCTACCATGAAAACTCTAGATTTTTAAGTTGATAATTCATAAAATGTAATGGAAAATTAAAAGAAAATGGTTTAGAATAATTTACCAACACTTTGGGGAAGAAAATGGCTCTTGAAAATCGCCTCTCCCGTTTCGTTCTTGAAAAATATTGAAGAAATGGCTTAAACCCATGTTTGGTGTCTGTTTTATGTCACTGGACAGGCCTTCATCGCGTTCGCGAGAGGCCCGTCACGATCGTGATGCATAGCGGCCTAAGGCCTTCGCATTTGCGAGTCAAACTACGCGTTCGCATAAGGCAGCTCTGCCCAAGCCTTCGCCTTCGCGACGCAGTGGACGCGTTCGCGTAGAAGAACATGACTCCCCTTCCCCCACGTCCCTTAGACTATCGCGTTCGCGTGAGACAGATCGTGTTCGCGAAAGGTACCACCGCCAACGCTTCGCGTTTGCGACCAATCCATCGCGTTGGCAAAAACGAAAATTTCCCTGCCCCCATTTTACCTTTCGCGTTTGCGACACTACCTATTCGAACGCGAAGAAGGGCACACCAGAATAGTTGTTGCAGCAAAAATCTCAGATTTTCTAAGTCCAACACATCCAGTGGCCTATCGAAACTCACCTGAGCCCTCGGGGCTCCAAACCAAACATGCACACAAGTATAAAAATATCATACGGACCTGCTCGCATGATCAAATTGCCAAAATAACACCTAGAACTCTAAATTTAGCACCAAATCAAATAAAATTCTCAAGAACACTTTAAAATTTCTATTTTTTCAACTGGATGTCTGCATCACGTCAAATCAACTTCGTTTCTCACCAAATTTCACAGACATGTTTTAAATATCATAATGAATCTGTACCGGGTTACGGAACCAAAATACGGACCCGATACTAATAATGCCAAATATCAATCAATTTTTAAAAACAAATAATTTTCAAACTTTTAATTTATATCAAAAATTCATAACTCAAGCTAGGGACCTCCAAATTTGATTCTGGCATACGCCCAGGTCCCATAATTCGATACAGACCTACCGGGACCGTCAAAGCACGAATTCGGGCCCGTTTACCAAAAATATTGATCGAAGTCAACTAAAATAAACTTTTAAGGCAAAAATTCTTATTTTTATTAGTTTTCAACATAAAAGCTTTCCGGAAACCTGCCCGGACTGCGCACACAAATCGAGGAGGGTAAAAATGAGATTTTTAAGGATTAAGAGCGCATATTCGAGTTCTAAAACATATGATGACCTTTTGGGTCATCACATTCTCCACTTCTAAAACAACCGTTCGTCCTCTAACGGACATAGAAAAGTACCTGTGCTGGTGAAAAGGTGGGGATATCTACTTTGCATATCGGACTCGGACTCCCAAGTAGTTACCTCAATAGGCATACCGCTCCACTACACTCGAACTGAAGGGTAACTCTATGATCTCAAATGGCGAACTTATCGGGCTAGAATTGCCACCGGCTCCTCCTCGTAAGTCAAATCCTTGTCCAATTGGACAGAGCTGAAATCTAATACATGGGACGGATCACCGTGATACTTTCGAAGCATGGACACATGGAATGCCGGATGAACAGCTGCTAAACTGGGTGGCAACGCAAGACTATAAGCCACCTCTCCCACTCTCTCCAGAATCTCAAAAGGTCTGATATTCCTAGGGCTCAACTTGTCCTTCTTTCTGAACCTCATTACACCCTTCATGGGTGATACCCGAAGTAACACTCTCTCTCCGACCATGAGTGCAACATCATGAACTCTACGATCAGCAAAACTCTTCTGCCTGGACTGAGCTATGTGAAGTCGATCCTTAATAATCTTGACCTTATCCAAGGCATCCTATATTAAGTCTGTGCCCAACAACCGAGCCTATCTCAGCTCGAACCACCCAACTGGCGACCGACACTGCCTACCATAATGCCTCATAGGGAGCCATCTAGATGCTCGACTGATAGTTGTTGTTGTAGGTGAACTCCTCAAGGGGCAAGAACTGATCCCACGATCCTCCGAAGTCTATAACACAAGCGCGGAGCATATCCTCCAATATCAGAATAGTACGCTCGGACTGCCTGTCCGTCTGAGGATGGAATAAAGTGCTCAAATCAACACGTGTACCCAACTCATGTTGTACTGCCCTCCAAAATGTGAGGTAAACTACGTACCTCGATCAGAAATTATAGACACGGGCACACTGTGAAGACGGACGATCTACTGAATATAAATCTCTGCTAACCGCTTCGAGGAATAGGTAACTGCCACAGGAATGAAGTTCACTGACTTAGTCAACCTGTCCACAATAACCCAAACTGCATCGAACTTCCTCTGAATCCGTGGGATTCCAACAACAAAATCCATAGTGATACGCTCCCACTTCCACTCAGGAATATCTAACCTATGAAGTAAACCACCAGGTCTCTGATGCTCACACTTTACCTGCTGGCAATTTAGGCACCGAGCTACATAGGCAATTATGTCCTTCTTTATTCGCCTCAACCAATAATGCTGCCTCAAGTCCTGATACATCTTGGCAGCGCCCGGATGAATAGAATACCGGTAACTGTGGGACTCATCAAGGATCAACTCACAAAGTCCATCCACATTAGGCACACAAATACGACCCTGCATCCTCAAAACTCCGTCATCTCCAACAGTAACCTGCTTGGTACCCCCGTGCCACACTATGTCTCTAAGGACAAGTAAATGAGGATCGTCATCCTGCCGATCTCTGATGCGCTCAAACAAAGAAGACCGAGCAATTGTACAAGCTAGAACACGGTTGGGCTCAGAAACATCTAACCTCACGAACTGGTTGGCCAAGTACAGAAAATCCAATGCAAGCGGTCTCTCACCAAATAGAATATATGCAAGGCTACCCATACTTACTAACTTCCTACTCAAAGCGTCGGCCACCACGTTGGCCTTCCCAGGATGATACAATATGGTGATATCATAGTCTTTCAATAGCTCCAGCCACCTCCTCTGCCTCAAATTGAGTTCCTTTCGCTTGAACAAATACTGCAAGCTCTGATGATCAGTGAACACCTCACATGGAACGCCGTAAAGATAGTGCCTCCAAATCTTCAGCGCGTGAACAATGACTGCCAGCTTAGATTATGAACAGGGTAATTCTTCTCGTGAAACTTCAGCTGCCGTGAAGCATATGAAATAACCTTGCCACCCTGCATCAATACCACGCCCAGACCAATATGGGATGCATCACGGTATATTGTATAAGATCCTAAACCTGTGGGTAACACCAATACCGGTGCCATAGTCAAAGTAGTCTTGAGCTTCTGAAAGCTCGCTTCACACTCGTCTGATCACCTGAACGGGGTACCCTTCTGGGTCAATCTGGTCAACGGGGCTGCTATGGATGAAAACCCCTCCACAAATCTATGGTAATAACCCGCCAAACCCAGGAATATGGGTCTAGGCCAGTCGTGAACTGCCTCAATATTCTTAGGATCCACCCGAATACCCTCTGCTGATACAACGTGACCTAAGAAAGCAACTGAACTCAACCAAATCTCACATTTTGAGATCTTAGCATATAACTGGCTGTCTTTCAGAGTCTGAAGAACGATTCGAAGGTGTTGCTCGTGCTCCTCTCGAATGTGGGAGTAGATCAAGATATTATCAATAAACACAACCACAAAGGAATCCAAGTAGGGTTTGAACACCTGGTTCATCAAATCCATGAATGTTGTTGGGGCATTTGTCAGCCCAAATGACATCATTAGAAACTCATAATGCACATATCGAGTCCGAAAAGTTGTCTTAGGAACATCGGATGCCCTAATCCTCAACTCATGGTAGCCATATCTCAAATTAATCTTTGAAAACACCTTGGCACCCTGAAGATGATCAAATAAATCATCAATCCTCGGCCATGGATACTTGTTCTTGATGGTGACTTTGTTCAACTGCCGATAATCCATACACATCCTCATCGATCCATATTTCTTCTTCACAAATAACACAGGTGCACCCCAGGGCGAGACACTAGGTCTAATAAATCCCTTATCAAGCAAATCTTGCAGCTGCTCTTTCAATTCTTTCAACTCTGGCGGGGCCATGCGAAATGGCGAAATGGAAATATGCTGAGTGCCCAAATCCAAATCAATGCATAAATCAATATCCTTGTCGGGTGGCATCCCTGACAGGTCTGCAGGAAACACCTCTGGAAACTCACAAACAACCGGCACCGAATCTATGGAAGGAACCTCCGCACTAGAATGGCGGACATAAGACCCCTTATCGACCATATGTCGAGCCTTCACATAAGAGATAACCTTGCTGGCAGAATGACCAAGATTCCCTCTCCACGCTAATCGAGGCAACCCCTACAAGGCTAAGGTCAATGTCTTGGCGTGACAATCTAATATAGCATGATAAGATGACAGCCAATCCACACCCAGTATGACATCAAAATCAACCATGTCGAGAAGTAGGAGATCTACACGAGTCTCAAGACTCCTAATGGTGACCACACACGAACGATAAACATGATCTACAACAATAGCATCTCTCACTGGTTGGACACATACACAGGAGCACTTAAAGATTCACGGGGCACAACCAAATAGGAAGCAAATTAGGATGACACATAGGAGTAAGTAGATCCCGGATCAAATAGAACTGAAGCATCTCTACTGCAAACTAAAACAATACCTATGATAACAGCATCAGATGACTCAGCCTCAGGCCTGACTGGGAAAGCATAACATCGGGGTTGGGCTCCACCACCCTGAACTACGTCCCTGGGATGGCCTCTAACTTGCTGGTTTCTGCCTCTAACGGCCTGACCTCCACCTCTAACAATCTGGCCTCTACCTCTAGATGTCTGTCCCCTACCTCTGGCTAGCTGAGCAGGTGGTGCAGCAACTGGTGCCGGAACCATGGCACGAGAACTCTGATGTTGTGAGCTGCCCATTGCCAGAGGACAAAATCTAGGAATGTGCCTTGGATCACCACAAGTATAACATAACTTCGATTGTTGTGACTGCTAACCCTGAAACTGACCCTGTCGACCTGAATAACCACCCTGATAACTCTAGAGTAGAGGGGCACTAATAGGAGTTGGTGTTGCACTGTAGGCTAGCTAGTCGGAATAATGGATCTGAGGGCCACGACCACCTGAGGCACTATGGGATACGTGGAGCGCTGAATGAAATGGCCTGGGAGGATGGCCTCTACCAAAAGTACTCCTGCCTCTAGATGAGGCACCGCTGAACTCACCGGAATGACGAGATCTCTTGTCAGACCCCTAACCTCCCTGAAAAGAAATCTCACTCCTAGTCTCCGTAGCCATCTGCAATCTCAGAGGCTGAGCAAGTCCATCAATAAACCTCCTCTCTCTCTCTCTCTCTCTCTCTCTCTCTCTCTCTCTCTCTCTCCCCCTCTCTCTCTCTCGATGGGAAGCAGAAGAATAGCATGACGGGCCAAATCCACAAAATGGGTCTCATACTGAGTAACAGTCATACTGCCCTACTGGAGACGCTCAAACTGACGGCGACGCTCCTCTCTCAATGTGATAGGAAAAACTTTCTCTGTGAAGAGCTGAGAGAACTGGTCCCAAGTAAGAGAAGGCGACCCAGCTAGTCTGGTCAACAAGTAATCTCTCCACTATTTCTTGGCGGAACCAGACATCTGAAATGCAGCAAAACCGACCCCATTGGTCTTCACTATACCCATGTTCCGTAAAACCTCGTGACAACTGTCAAGATACTCCTAGGGATCCTCTGAAGGAGTACCACTGAGTGAACAGGAAAGATCTTGATAAACCTGTCCAATCTCCATAAAGCCTCAGAAGACATAGCTGGCCCATCTCCGACCTGTGCCGCAATAACCGGTTGAACTAATCTGACTGGTGAGCTGCTGGAGCCTGATACTGGGGAGCTATCTGCTTCGGAGCGGGAGTGGCGGGAGTTTGGGATCCTTCTCCAGCCTGAGAGACTGTCGGTGCCATGAGAAATGTGTCAGTCTGGGACACACTCTCCATAAGGCCTACCAAACGGACCAAAGCGTCCTGAAGTATTGGGGTAGCAATGAACCCCTTCGGAACCTGAGCTGGTCCAGTAGGAACAGTCTGGGCTGGAACCTCCTCGTCAAGCTCTATCTGATGCTCCACTGCTGGGGCTGCTGCTCGGGCCCTAGGCTGAGCCCTTCTCCTGCCTCGACCTCTGGTATGACCTTGACCTCTGCCCAGTGTAGGTGCTGTCACTGGAGGCACTAGCTGCTGCTCATCTGAGGAAGCGATACGTGTTCTCGACATCTGCAATAGAACAAGAGTAGAAGAGTTCAATCAGTATTGAGAAAGCATAATCGCACGACAGAAGTGAAACTTGTTCTTAAACTTCATAGCCTCTGGAAGATAAGCACTCTGTACCGATCCTCCAGACTCTACTAAGTTTGCTCGTGAATAGTGAGACCAAAGCAACCTAGGGCTTTGATACCAACTGTCACGACCCAAAATTTTCCACCGACAGGACCGTGATAGCGTCTAACATTTCACTTGCTAGGCAAGCCAACGTTAGAAAATCGTTAAACCAGTTCCTTATTTCCATTCAGTAAATAACAATAATTAACTAAGATGAAATATAATAAGTACGGAATATTATAAAACTGTATTAATTACTACCACCAGGATCTAGAGTAACAATTCACGAGCATTCTAGAATTTACTATAAGTAATTGTCTGAAAACAAAATACAACTGTCTCAATGAAAGAAAATAGTAGGACATAAATGATTGACGGGGACTTCAAGGTCTGTGAACGCCGACAGATCTACCTTGAGTCTCCGGATAGCGGACCAATAGCAAATCTCGATAAACCTAAGTCGGTATCAAAATCTACACAGAAAGTGTAGAGTGCAGCATTAGTACAACCGACCCCATGTACTAGTAAGTGTCGAGCCTAACCTCGGCGAACTAGTGACGAGGCTAGAACAAGACACCCACATATAACCTGAACAATATAATCATGTTAGTGGAAACAACAGTAAATAAAGAAATAATGCAAAAATAATAGGAGGGGACATACAGTGGGGAATACAACATAAAGAGTGAGAATAATGAAAAGACATAATTAAACAGAAAATCCTTAAATGAATTGAGCAATTAAAACAACAAAGGAAAACTGCACGTCATCACCATTCGTGCTTTTACTCTCAACCTCACCAAATAAATAAATAGAATGGCACGGCATCACCCTTCGTGCATTAAACCTATCATAATATACACTGCATCACCCTTTGTGCTTTACACTCTTCCTCACAATATAAATAAAGCATGCACGGCATCACCCTTCGTGCTTTACACTCCTCCTCACCAATCACATAATCGATAACAATGGATAAATAACAGTATCACAAAGGAACCAGTATTTTACCCATAATAAATAGCACAATGTAATCTCAACCTTGAATCAATATTCGAAAGTTACCAAATCTCAGTGAAACCAGATATGAGTCACCCAACATTTCAAATAACCCGCTAAGCATGGATAGTAGAATTTAAGGCTACAAAATAGACAAGAATAGAATTTCACTCGCATGCTATGACTCGACAACGATGCATAGATGCTCGTCACCTCACCTATACATCGTATTTAACAACCAAAGACGTAGCAAATGAACACATAATACCTATTCCCTCAAGCCAAAGTTAGACACAACACTTACTTCGTTCCGAAGGCCACTTAATTCTCAATCACATCTTTTTCCTTTGGAATTCACATCCAAATCACTCGTATCTATTCAAAAATGACTCAATAATATCAAATATTGCTAAAGGAATCAATTATACTTAATAAATTAAATTTCCGAAATTTTACTCCAAAAGTCTAAAAATCGACCCCGGGCCCGCTTGGTCAAAACCCGAGGTTCGGACCAAAATCCTTTTACCCATTCACCCCCGAGCACAAATAGGTAATTAGTTTTGGAATCTGACCTCAAATTGGGGTCTAAATTCTCAAATTTCTGAAATTTGTAGTTTCTACCCTAACCCCTAATTCTACCATGAAAATTCTAGATTTTTAGGTTGATAATTCATAAAATGTAATGGATAATTGAAAGAAAATGGTTTAGAATCACTTACCAACACTTTGGGGAAGTAAATGGCTCTTGAAAATCGCCTCTACCGGTTAGGTTCTTGAAAAATGTTGAAGAAATTGCTTAAACCCGTGTTTGGAGTCTGTTTTAAGTCACTGCACAGGCCTTCATCGTGTTCGCGAGAGGCCTATCGCGATCGTGATGCACAACGGCCTAAGGCTTTTGCATTCTCGTAAGGCATCTCCCCCCAAGCCTTTGCGTTCGCGACCCAGTGGACGCATTCGCGTAAAAGAACATGACTTCCCTCCCCTAGGTCCCTTAGACTATCGCGTTCGCGTGAGACAGATCGCGTTCGCGAAGGGTTCCACCACCAACGCTTCGCGTTCGCGAAGAAGAAAATTCTCCTACCCCCATTTTACCTTACGAGTTTGCGACACTACCTACGCGAACGCGAAGAAGGGCACACCAGAACAGCTGCTGCAGCAAAAATCTCAGATTTTCTAAGTCCAAAATATCCCGTGGCCTATCTGAAACTCACCCGAACCAAACATGCACACAAGTCTAAAAATATCATACGAACCTTCTCCCGCGATCAAATCGCCAAAATAACACATAGAACTCTAAATTTAGCACCAAATCAAATGAAATTCTCAAGAACACTTTAAAATTTCTATTTTCTCAACTGGACGTCTGAATCACGTCAAATCAACTCCTTTTCTCACCAAATTTTACAAACATGTCTTATATATCATAATGAACTTGTACCAGGCTCCGGAACCAAAATACGGACCCGATACTAACAATGCCAAATATCAATCAATTCTTAAAATCAAATAATTTCCAAACTTTTAATTTTTATCAAAAATTAATAACTCAAACTAGGGACCTTCGAATTCGATTTCGGGCATACGCCCAGGTCCCATAATTCGATACAGACCTACCGGGACCGTCAAAGCACGGATTTGGGCCCTTTTACCAAAAATATTGACCAAAATAAACTAAAATCAACTTTTAAGGGAAAAAAATCTTGTTTTCATTAGTTTTCAACATAAAAACTTTTCGGAAACCTGCTCGGACTGCGCACGCAGATCAAGGAGGGTAAAAATGAGATTTTTAAGGCTTAAGAGCGCATATTTGAGTTCTAAAACATAAGATGACCTTTTGGTTCATCACATCCAATGCCAAATATTTTCCTATTAAAATATTATATTAATCCAATTGCAAATTGGATTGAAGTTGCCGACATCCTGATTCATGTCAATCCAATTCAACATTGGATTTAACTTATACGTCCTTTAAGGACTTTACAATTCCAATTCCAATTCCAAATTGGTAAGAATAAATTAATAATAAATATACAACCTTTATATATTAATATTATGATTACTAAATATATATCACATATATATTTCAATCAAGAGATATAATTTAATTTTTTATTCCAAATAAAAAACTTCGATTTGTTAACAATATTAATTATATCCTATGTGCTAGCAAAGAATGTAATAATATTTCATTTGGACTAATAATTTAATTTATTTGACGAATTAAATTCTTTAATATAATTATCAAATAATAAAGTAATTAATCATTTAGCAAAGATCAGAACACTCGTTAGAGTGCAACCTCATAGGTTCAATACTAAGCCGGTAGTAAATTCATCACATCAATATACTAATCAAGGGTGGCGTCTAGCAACACTCCTTAACGACCGGATAGAATGAAGTATACAATTTACTCTCAAGAACCAGTAGAAGAATAATATAGTAATTCCTTCTGTCCTTATAGCTCTGGGTCACCATAGAAAATGGTTCAACTGTCAAATCCTAATAGGCGACCAACTATGTATTCATGTCAAATATAATCGACCATTGAATGACCTAAGAAACTCTTTTCTTCTTTCATTCCATTGCCCTGGTCAAGGTCTTAATTTGGCCGTTTATAATTCATGACAACATGGAGTATAAACTCATTACCAAGAGTCGACAGATTCCATCTTGATCAATCACTAATTCTACAAGTATTTAATCGTAACCAATATCCTTTCAACTGTCGCCCTAGGGCCATAGGTGTCTAGTATCAAAGCACGATAAATAACTTGTCAATTAGTATGACGATCTCAGGTCAAAGGAAACCCTTACATCACATTCTTCAAGAGAATATCCTATTGACAGTTTATGGTAATTCTTATCATTAGGAATTATCCAATGAGTCAGTTCAATGATCATATCTCTATATGCATTATCTATTTATGTGATTTAGTTAATGAGATCAACTAATCTTTATCCCATAAAGACGATCACATAAATATTGATCTAACCGGATTACTAATGTCCAAACTAATAATTCTACAATCAAGAACAAATTTAGATTAAATTGTAAGAGACTTTACTCCCATTATCATGATCTCCATCACGATGACAAATCTCAAAATTTAATCAAGGATCATGTTAAATTAATCAATTAATTAATAATAACTATGCTAAACGAATATCAAATGCCATATATTTTTATATCAAATAACATTCACAAAATATGTTCAAATCATCATTTATGAGATTGGATATAGGGCATATCCACTATATCCCTAACATATATGACATATATGCCGCTGAGTATATTGTTCTATGATTATCAGAGTGTCATGAGAGGGCATCAAAGATGGCGCATGGAACTTCAATCAATATATATATATATATATATATATATATATATATATATATATATATATATATATATATATATATATATATATATATATATTGTAGAAGTATACTTCATAGTGAAGTTGAATTGATCAATAATTCACAATTTGATGTATGTACTTGTTCCATTCTAAGAATAAAAGTTCATCTTTTCCTTTTCTTTTTATTCTCTGTTGGAAAATTTTCTAGTAAGCTTTATCAAGGGCAAGCCATTTACCATATATTTCATATCATAAGATCTTGATAATCAGATACATAAGATAATCCAGAAGAGTAATCTTTTCGTAACGTATATTCATGATATTAGATATTTTATTTTGGTAAGTAAAGTTTTATATACCAATTGAACTTTACAAAACAGAAAAAAAAAAATAGTGCTGACCACACCAAACTCATAAACTCTATCTACAGCTATACGACTAGCCTCTTTACTACAACAACTCTGCCATTACATCAAGGATAAAAACTCTAACGCAACTAAATTTCGGTTGCATTAGAGGCTAGTCATGACTAAATTTCGGTTCCATTCGATTTTCTACCTAGTAATCTTCTCGCTATAAGAAATTAGCTGGCTGATGGCTTTCATGGCTTTTATTGGTCATGACTAATTGTGGCGATTTAGTCGCTAGTAATTCAATTTCAACGAAGAACGGCTCCAATGGAGAGGTTTTGTCTTCGTCTTTATTTCCAACAAAGTGGGGGTTTCTGCAAATCGTGCTCTTCAATGAAATTTTTTTCTTGTGGCGATTGTCAGTGGTCGCCACGCATAAGTTTTACAGACCTTTTCTCCACGATCCCACAAGATTCAATTCAACTAGTATGTTATTTTTGAATTATTGATGTTGGACTTATTTATATATATTTCGATATTATTTTATTCATATTTTTACCACTTAGCATTGTCTAATTATGGAGATTGTGCTAATTACATAATATTTGGTGAATTTACACAAGTGATAATACTTGCTAAAAGTTGGAAGAGATCGAAGGAAGTTATTTGTCTTATAGTGCGACACATTCATTCACTTGGATTTCGAAGCTAACTTTTCCCTGTTTTGCTTGGACAAAATTATTTGTACTTATTTTTTCTATATCTATAAATTGTTAGTAGTCTGTGTTTGAAAAGAAGTTCTGGAAATAAAATAACGTAATAACAGAAATATAGAAGAAGCGGATATTAATCCGAACCCACTGAATTCATAGTGTTCCTTAAGGAACTTAATCCCTGTCACGACCCAAAATCCAATTAATTGTGATGACACCTAACCCAACCCGTTAGGTAAGCCAATTTACAAATATCGGATTTAATTAATATTTAACTAACTCTAATACACTCCCCAAGGATTGATAGTACAAATCATGAACTTCTAAGATTTAGTGTTTACAAATCTGGTATAACATGAAATACAATATCTGTTTGAAATATACATGAACAGATTAAAATTCTAAAGCTACCATGAATAAAAGGCAGCAATGACTGGAACGCAAGTACATCTTCAGATCCAGCTCCCGTCATGTACAACAACATCAACATCCAAAATCTGCACACAAGGTGCAGAAGTGTAGTTAGAGTACAACCAACCTCATGTACTTAATAAGTAACAAACCTAAACTTAGGTTGAAAGTAGTGACGAGCTTGTACCAAGATCAGAGTCCAACTCCAATAACCGACAACAATTCAGAACAATATAATTTAAAACAACACAAGTAATAACTCAGAGGTAAGATGCTCCGCTCGTATACAGTTCTAGAAAATACACATTATTTTTTCAAGTATAACAGTAGAACTCACATTTTTTGCCGAAAGTCACCAAAAATATGGGTAAGTCTGAAATCTGTGATTTTTTCTCAAAAACTTTAATGGTAGATAAGAAGTCTCATTATCAGATGGCATGAGGAAAAATACTTCTATATGCCTACATATCAAATATGCATATCAAATGCAATGCAACATAGTGATGAATTCATGTACTCGCACTCTTAGAGTACTCAATCACTCGATACTGTATATGACCAATCCAGCCGAGGGAAGATCCATCCCAATATATATACATAATAACTGATATCCAGTCACTCAGTACTGTACAAGGCCAATCTAGCCCAAGGGAAGATCCATCCCCAAATATCAATAATTCAGACAAGATCCATGTTCAGGAAAGATCTATCCCTCAATATAAATGCTTCGGGCGGGCAAGATCCATGCCTAGGGAAGATCCATCCATATATATATCAACTACATTCACTGTGGGGGTGCAGACTCCGAAAGGGCTCCTTCAGCCCAAGCTGGTACTACTACTAATAAAATAAAAACTAACTATACCTGGTTCAAATAAAACCTTGGAAAAGAACCGCGGCACAAAGAAAAACCAAGGAGTAATTAATACACTAACTACAAAAGAAAATCTTTTTGTCTTTTTCTTTCGACTTAATTCCCTCAAGAAATCCGTCGAATCTATTGTCTGAAAAAATCAAAACTTTTAATGATTTTTATGTTTTTTTCTAACTACAAAAACAACAAAAACTAACACATATACATACAACATACAATTATCCACCTACCCCACACTTTAAGTTGTGGCATGTCCGCATGACACATAATTAAAAAGCATAAGGTAAAGAAGACTTCCCTGAATTTTCTTCTTTTCCGAAAATTTATGAACTCCACCCCTAATCTGAATTCATTCCTCGTTTTCGCTCCTTGGAATTTTTTATGGAGCTCATTAAGCCCAATTCTTCTAAGGATACCTGCAATACCAGCTCTTTTCTCTTCTTTTTTGTCCTCATCTTGAGCGGTGAATTGCTCGTTAATGATCATCCTCAACTTGTTCCTGCATTCTTTCACAGGATCAATAAATACATATTCCTATAAATTCTCAAAAATAAAATTCACATGATCAAGGTTAGAATAAGAAAACAAGGACGAAAGGTCAAGTAAATATTCCTCTGGTATGCCCAAGACCATTTGTTTCTCATTCTCTTCTACTATATGTTGCAGATGTGAAAAGGTGGATGGTGGTTTGAACTCTTCTTCTGTTGCTTTACACTCAACCACAGCCTTATTTTTTATCATCTCGGTTGAATCAGAGTCATCTTGAACAGTGAAAAGCTCTCTCTGTGGATACTCATCCTCTTGGGTAGGCTCATTCTCACAGGGTATCTCCTTTATATATTCGCCATCACAACGTAATGAGCTTCCTGATAGTGTACTTACCAATTGACTCACTTGCATTGTTAGGTTGTTAATGGCTTCATCATCTTGTGTAAATCTCTCTACCGGCTTATTTATGAACTTATACACAAGCTCTTCCAAACTATCATTCTCCCCTTGAGGTGGTTGTCTCACTTCACTTCCATTCAAGTTATAATAAGGGTATTCATCCCAACCAGAGTCAAGATTGTGCCCATATGAATCCTCATACCTGTACGGACTAGAAATAGAGTGAGACTGTTCAAAATACGAACTATAGGAAGAATACATACCTGCTTGACAAACATCCCATAGATGATTTTCACCGTATTTAAAACACATAGCAGACCGCTGATAATATTCAACTGCTAACTCTTCAACCGTTTTATTAGGCTGATTGTACTCCATCTTCACAATATTTAGAGTTCAATATCTACAGTATCTTCTCCAACTTGTTAGGAACTACAAAACAAATTTTTAAAAGAAGTTAACTAATAAAGAAAATAAAATGGAAAAGGAAAAAGAAAAAAAAACTAAAACCTAATTCCTGAATTAACACCAAAAACTATTTCAACCACCATTGATTACCAATCTCCGGCAACGGCGCCAAATTTTGAAAAGATAAAAACACAACACAAAATTATGCTCGCTCGTCGAATATAGGCTAGAAAATATCGTATTTACAGGGATTAGAGTTAAATAGTATTTTCGTAGCTTCTAGTCTTATCGCTATTCAAGATGATCAACATTTTAGATTTGTGTGAATTAAAATTAAAATTAACTAAAAGTCTAAGCTATTGGCTAATGACAATCGCAACAAGAGTAAGCAAGAAGATATCAATGGGAGAAAATAGGGGTTGATTGGATAGGTGTAAGATACTTGTTTGGGAATTAACTTTAGTTACTTCACTTCTATGGTTCAAGTGAGTCTCTCGAATTCACTCTATTATGTTCAAACATTCAGTAGAAACTCCTCTCTCGATTAAGTCTCAACCTTACGATATGAACTAAGTTAAGCTTAATGAAGATATGCAAGAATTCGTAGTGGATTGATCCTTAGGAGAACCTCTTTCGATTTTCTTCCTAACTAGCTCTAAACATTAATTCAACTAGCCTTTTTCGATTACTAACAAGAATTAATGAATTTAACCAATAAGATAATTCAAAAAATCACAAATTATGCCTTTTTCGATTACATAAATAAGTGAATATATATGCAACAATAAAAACACTCAAAACGCTTCAATACATAAAACTAGAGTTAATTTCCACAAACAATTCTGAAAACATCAAATCCATCAATCCCTAAGGAAGAATTACTCCATAGATATAGAGAAATT
The DNA here is from genome assembly GCF_000390325.3 of Nicotiana tomentosiformis. NCBI lineage: Eukaryota > Viridiplantae > Streptophyta > Magnoliopsida > Solanales > Solanaceae > Nicotiana > Nicotiana tomentosiformis. The sequence goes on from NC_090822.1 coordinate 2,929,313, forward strand.
CATCACAACTAAGTTTAAGTCAAAGGAAAATATAAAACATCCAAACTCTTGTCTTGAGTGAGGATGAATTGTGAAATTCTTGTGCTTTTGCTTCTCCCTCTCCTCCTTAGCTTCCTTAGGTCTATATTATGTCAAAAGTCCTCAAAATACCATTTTTCTATATATATATATATACCAAGTTGGGTTGGGCCCAAACAACTAAACCTTCTCCTACGCAAAAAATGACACTTTTTCGGAGTTGGACGTGCGCGGCCGTGCACTTGGATGTGTGCCCGCGCACTTGGCTGCGCACTTTTCACACTGTTCTGCCCCATATGCACGGTCAGTGCGCGGTCGCACACTTTCCACACACTTTTCACCCTGTTTCATTGGGAATTTGAAAGAACGTAAAACATGAAAGTTGTAGCCCTTTGAATTAACTTTCCAACAATATATTGTGGAGCCCAAACGGAGTTCTGAGAAAAACGTTATATGCATTTTACTAGACAGTGCACAATATGCCTGCTCGATTCTTCGTTCGTTCTTAACTATCACCCGTTGATCCTCGAACACGATCCCGACTTAATTTCTTGGGCTTTTACTCAGACTTCAAAGCTCAAAATCACTTGAATTCATTTCATAACATCTACATAGCTCGGAATCACTCCTACAAAGCATAAAACACACAATTAATACAAAATACTAGTGATTAAAGCTCAAACTCAACTAAAGTGCAGTAAATTAGTATGTAATAATCGACTAAAACATGAGATTGTAGCCTACCATCAGAGGCTTGCCTTCTTCTCATCTCTTTAAGCGCTAGAAGAAGTGTAATCATATATATACTCAACAAATAAGCTTTCCTCCTCCAATATGGGACAATGTAAACGAGGAAAAATCAAAAATTTATTTTTCTATCCATTTCTCATTCACCTCAATTTTGAACAAAAAAACCCAAAATAAACTTATTCTTTTGTTTGAATACATACACAACCCCTCCAACTTGTCCAATTTCTTTTCGTTTAGACACTTAAATTAATCATTGTTCCTATTGAGCATTTGAAAATTCAAGCGTATCTATCATTGAACTGCTCAGGCTCAATACTACCCTTGTGGTAATCGAAATGGCTCATTAATACCCTCCATTTGCAAACTAGCTCATCAGTCCCCTTGTCGTTAATCAAGTGGCCTATTACAATTCTTTAGCTGTTAAGTCTTTTAAAGGCCAATTTTATTTTCCTGAAAATTTTAGAGTTTGACACGTGTCACATTAAACTACCCTCTTTAATAATTTTTTATCAGCCCTCCACCCACTTATTTACCCACCCTCCCCATCCCTTTTAACAGTTCCACCAACACATATTACACATTGTTTCAACCAACAACAAAAACCCCAAAACAGATTAACTAATTACTATTCGTTTTTAACTTCAAAATTTACTTCAACAACAATGTAACAATGAGTCCAACCAAGCAACCACATAAGACACATAATCCATTGTTGTGTTACTGTTTTCCTCAAGATTGCTATAGTTCTAGCATCAGTAGCAACAACTTCAAAATCATCCAATTTCTTCTTCAAAATATTCCTCTCAAATACTTTTTGACTCATTTTGGTTATAGTTTGAGCCTCAACAGCAGCAGCAGCAACATCATAGTCATCCATTTTCTGCTTCAAACAATTTCTTTCAATTACAACATCCAATTTATTTTTAAGACTGCTAATCAAATTTACATCTCTCGAAGGTAATTCATCATCCTCGCATTTAAAATAACCACATGATGTCTTATGTCAAAAACAAAAATACAAAAAATTAACATAAACAGTCCATGACTAGATAAACAAACTGCCAAAAAATAATCAAAGAAACTAACTTACATCAGATTTTGAGCACTTAAAAAATGCCTACCGGCCAGGAGTATAAGCCGTAAAATGGAAGGCAACAAAACTGCAGTAACACCTCCTTTTCGACCTAACAAAAGCACTAGAACAATCAGACATTTAATCTCACTTGGAATTGAAGAAGCGAAATTTTAAAACAAACCTATAGAAGAAGATTGGTTACTGATTTTAGAACCCTAGAAGAGAAAATTTGTTGAAATCAATTGTTTTGATTAGGTAAAAAATGGTTGTTAAAAGGGTTGGGGAGGGTGGGTAAATAAGTAAGTGGGTGGGGGCCGGTAAAAAAACTTTTAAAGGGGTGGTTTAATGTGACACTTGTTAAGCTAGGAAATTTTCGGGAAAAAAAAATAGCTTTTAAAAGACCCGTTAGTGCTAAAGGGTAGTAATAGGCTACTTGATTAACGAAAAGGGGACTGATGAGCTAGTTTGCAAACGGAGGATATTAATGAGCCATTTCGATTATCACAAGGGTAGCATTGAGCCTTTTCACTTCTTTGATTGTCGTTCCGGATTTAAATTTTATGGGTTTAACTTTTAAAAAATTTAGCATTGAACCTATTATATTATTGATGTTATGGGTTTATATCTACTCCCTTTGTTCCAATTTATGTGAACCTGTTTGACTGGGCATAGAGTTTAAGAAGAAATGAAGACTTTTTAAATTTGTGGTCCTAAACAAGTCAAAAAAATGGTCCAAAATATTTGTGTGGTTATAAAAGTTTCTCATTAAGGGTATAATTGGAAGTTTAAGCTAATTGTTTTCCAAATTTAGAAATGGATCATCCTTTTTGGAACAGACCAAAAAGGAAATATGTTCACATAAACTAGAACGGAGAGAATACTATTTTTGTAATTTTAATAAATTTTTATATATAATTTTTTTACTACGCATTGAAAGTTATAGATTCAATTGAACTCGTCGAATCAACACGCCCCTGGCTGGTTTTTTTTATCTTTGTGATTAGAATCTTGTACTGTGCTAAGCTATGTTAGATGGAGAGCGTTCTGGTGCAATGAAGCAGAGGAAATGATCAAAATAGTCCTTTATGTATGGGGGGTGGACCATCTTGGTCCTTAATGTATATCCCTTAATAAAAATAGTCCTTTTATGTATAGAAAAGGTGGATATTTTTGGTCTATAGCCCTAAAACTAATGGTAGCCCCCAAGACTCCAGTTAAATTTGACAGAACCTGTCACGAGCATCTCACGTAAGATGCCATAAACACAAAGAGAGAAAACAAACCTTCCTGCTCGGCTGCTCGATCGCACTGATAATTCATTATTTTGCCAAATCTCACGTGCTTCTTTATTTTTTTGTGTTCATCAAAACAGTTGGGGAAGCGAGATCGTTCCATTTCCTCTTTCTAAGAAATTAACTTGTCAAAAAGAACTGAGTTGTTGAAAAAAAAAATTGAACTCAGCTAATATGTGAACTGAGATAATGAGAGGAACTTAGCACCGATTCATGTATCTTTGAACTCGTTTATGGAAATTTACAAAAATTAGTTTAGACAAAAATAAATCTGAAACTTTTCAAAATACACGAAGAAAATCAAAATCTCGGCAGCTTTGGTGGTTTTGCGGCTCTAGGTTTCTTGATAATTGATTTTTCTGGAAGCCTACAAACTCCATGAAGGAAGAAATTATATGAGGTTAATGACCAGTTTATTTCTCTTTTAATGGATATGCCGCACGTCAGCGAGCTATAGGAGGAAGAAGACGTATATGGATATATTTCATTTTTTAGCTATGTAGGAGATCAAACTTTTGTTGCAAATTTATCTTAACAGCAAACCTCATCAATTAGAAGAGTATGTACAACTTTTTGTGTGCTTGTATATAAAAAATTAGCTGACTCTATGTTTACTGGTGGATATAGGCGTTGCTCAGCCGTCGGGGCCTTCAGCCCTCTTCTCTTATCCTCTCCTCTCTTGGATAAAATTGCAGAAATTATAAAAGCAATATTTATGTGATCAGGTGATAAATGATGAAAAGTGCATATTTTTGAGTATATTTGCATATTAATTCTTGTGTGAGTCGCAGGAGTTAATTACGTGGTTTTCGAAGTGAAATATGCTCATTATGTGTTTTTTATGTGTATCTTCTGGATTTCATGGTGTTTCTATTTATCATATGATTGTTGTTGTGATACTAATATTGTTTCGTTTTTGTCATTTTATCTTTTTATTTATTATTATTATTATTATTTTTATTTTATTTTTTATTTTTTTTTAGCCGAGGGTCTTTCGGAAACAGCCTCTCTACTCCTTCGGGGTAGGGGTAAGGTCTGCGTACACACTACCCTCCCCAAACCCCATTAGGGGGATTTTACTGGGTTGTTGTTGTTGTTGTGTTTCTTATGTGTAGGAACGAGTTTGGATGATAAATTATCAAAATATGACAATTTGAGACAAAAAGAAAGAGATGGAAAGAATTGGGAGCTCGTCTATTCTTGTGCGTGGCATCGAAAACGGACGCGAAAAAGGAGAAAAGTAAAGGCACACACTACTAGAAATTCGGCAAAAATCGACCACGGTTGACCGACCAACTTTGGTCGGTAAAAAAACCGACCAAAAAACCAACCAAAGTTGGTCGGTTTTTCAATTTTTTTTTATTTTTTTTACGAAACCGTTGGTCGGTTTTTCAATTAATATAAATAAAAATTAATATTAAAAAAAACGACCAAAATTGGTCGGTTAATTCGGCGGGTCATTTAAAAAAACCGACCAACTTTGGTCGGTAATTTTACTTTTTAATAAAACCGACCAACTTTGGTCGGTTATTTTCGTGCGAAAATACAATTAAAGAGTATAAATCAAATAAAAGACAGTCTTAAAATAAAATGTACCAATGATCTAGTGGTAAAATAGTATCCTGCCACAGTACAGACCCCGGTTCGATTCTCAGATGGTGAATCTTTTTTTTACATAATTAAAATACCGACCAACTTTGGTCGGTTTTTTTTTTTGCAATATTTTTTTTTGAATTTAATTGACCGACCAAAGTTGGTCGGTAATTTTCGACCAACTTTGGTCGGTATTCCTTTCCGACCACAAAAATACCGTCCACACGTAAATGGTCGCGTTTTGGTCGATTTTTGGCCTTTACCGACCAACGTTGGTCGGTTTTTTTGGTCGGTTTTTACCAGATTTCTAGTAGTGACAGAAGAGCGAAGTGAAGCAAAGGCACGGATCACTTCGTGAAATGGAAGAATTTCAACAGCTGAATCCGCGTCCATGGGCGCGCGACGCGCGGAGGCAGACGTGGATTCCAGCTTCTCCCATCCGAAGTTGGATTGAAATATTCTTCCCCTCATCAACCCTAAGTGATATAAATACAACCTAAAACGCAAACTTTGGAGGAGGAGACACTACTTTAGGGTTACACAACACCTTTAGAGACAAGAATACACTAGGAGCAAGGAGGAAGATTCGATCACGAGTTTTTACTTTCTTCTTCCTGTTTCTATTGTTGGTTATGAATTTTAGTATTGTATTTTTACATACTACTATGAGTAGCTAATTTATTATTTAGGATTTTGATGGAACCTTTTGGAGGATGAATTCTTGTTAAGTTTGAATATAATTTATCCTTTGAATTTCTTTACTTGTTCAACTACGTGCTTATTTCTGTTGATTGAATGACCATCAATTGTCTGTGCCGATTTATTATGTATTTCTTGGGAAAGGGTACATATTTAGGTAGTTGTTGAATAACGTCACTCCTAACGTATGTGAGAAATCAATATGGCAAGTTTAAATGTGGGTTTATATGATGACCCAAAATGACATCTTTAAATTTGATAAGTAATTCTGTGTTCTAAGACCTCGAAAAGCAAAATTTATTATTCCTCGACTTGCGTGCGCAGTCCGTACAATTTTTCGTAAAGTTTTTATGTGAAAAGAATGGATTAAATGTGAAATAAAGCTTCAAAACTCAACTCAGTTGATGTTGGTCAACATTTTTAGCAAAGGGAACCGGATCAGTGTTTTGATAGTTCCGGTAGCTATGTATCATGATTTGGGACTTAGGCGTATGCCTGAAATTTAATTTGGAGGTCCCTAGCTCAAGTAATGACCATTTAACGGAACTAGCAATTTAAAGGCTAAAGATTTCCAGGTTTGACCACGGGGTTGACTTTTTGATATCGGAGCCGGAATCCAATTCTGGAAATTTGAACAGCTCTGTTATGTCATTTATGACTTGTGTGCCAAATTTGAAGTCATTCCGGATTCATTTAATATATTTTGGCACGAGATTTGCAAATTAAAAAGTTTAAAACTCAAAGTTTGAATCGGGGTGTGAATTATAATTTCAGCATTGTTTGACGTGATACGAGACCCCGAGTAAGTCCGTATTATGTTATTGGACTTGTTGGTATATTCGTACGGGGTCCCGAGTACCCCGAGAGTGATACGGATTTAAATCGGATCAAGAATTTGACTTAAGCAAAATCTGAATTTTTCCTTCTATTGTAATCGCACCTGCGAATTTTTTACCACAGGTGCGAGCCCGCAGAAGCGAGCCTTCGATCGCAGATGCACCCGGGCCTGGCTGGAAAAAAGTCCGCTGGTGTGAAAACCTGCACGCACCCTCGCGACGGCAGAAGCAAACACAATAATCGCAGAAGCGAAGGCAGCGCAAGTGCGCATTTTTCCTCCGTAGGTGCGAGGTCTCGCCTGGCAATCCCATTTCGCAGATGTGAGCTCGCAGATGTGAGCTCGCATGTGTGAGCCCAGGCACCGCAGATGTGGAAATGCCTGAGCAGTGTATATATCGAAGAGTCCGATATTATTTTCACATTTTAGTCATTTTGAGCTCGGTTAAGGCGAACGTTTGGGCGATTTTTACGGGAAGCATTGGAGTAAGTGTTCCTTATCCTATATTGATTATATTTCATGATTCCATACTCATTTATATCATGAATCCGTGATTTTATGGAAGAAAAATCAGATTTTTTCTAAAATCTTCCAAAAACGGAAATTTAAGATTTGAAGGTCCGTTTGATATCGGAATTGGATAATTTTTGTATGGTTGAACTCGTAGCAGAACGGGTGTTCGGATTTCGCGAGTTTTTCCGGGATTTGAGACGTGGGTCCTTCTATCGAATATTTTAATGAATTTTGAATTTTTATCCGGAAAGTTTGTAAATTCATATGGAATTAATTCATATGATTAGTATTGAATATATCGAATTATTTGTGAATAGATTTGAAGCTTTTAGAGACAAAATTAAAAGGAAAAGTTATGGTTGAATAATTGATTGGAATTTGCAAAGTGAGGTAAGTGTCGTGGTTAACCTTGACTTGAGGGAATAGAACCCTTAAATTATTTATTATGTGAATTGCATATGAACGACGTATAGGCGAGGTGGCGAGTATCTATACGTCGTCAAATTAATTGTTTGCCTGCTTACTTGAAAAATCATAAATTTTTTTAAATCATAAAATAATTATTATAATAATTATTTCTCTCCTATTCTTTGTCAAATATTAATTCTTGAATTTTTACATTAATTGTTACATGCTATTTGAATTATGTGTTTTAATTTTTATTTGACATTTAGCATATTAAATATTAAACTACCTATTTTCTCTATAATTTTCATAATAAATTGTTATTTGTCATTGTTTGGTTCATAAATAAATTATAATTATTGTGTGCCTTGATGCTTAATAATTTCTCATTGGACGTGGTATTTATTGGAGTAAGTTTTATTATATTTATGAGTTGTTTAAAATTATATTGGGGGAACGGGTTGCACGCCGCAACGGAAATGAAAGTCAATATTAGGGGATCGGATTGCACGCCGCAATAGACTTATTTAAAAGTCAATATTGGGGGATCGGAATGCACACCACAATAGACTTATTTAAAAGTCTATATATATACTTGATTGAAATAAATATATGACAGACTTGATTAAAAGGAATATATTGGGAGAGCGGGTTGTACGCTACAATAGAATTGAATGTGAATATATTGTGAGAGCGGGTTGCACGCTGCAACATAATTGGGTGAAATAATAATGGATTATGACCGCTGAGTTGGCTTTAATTATTATAAATGTAACTGATTTATTTCTATTATTTGTTGTTGTTATTAATATTGCGTACAAGTTAATGTAAGTGAACCGCCTTAGCCTCGTAACTACTTCGTCGAGGTTAGGCTCAGCACTTACCAGTACATGAGGTCGGTTGTACTCATACTATACTCTGCACTTTTTGTGCAGATTTCGGAGTTGGTCCCAGCGGCGTACCATAGACTTGCTTGGATTTTAGCTACCATAGGAGACTTGAGGTATAACTACATGGCGTCCGCAGTTCTGAAGTCCTCGTCTATTTTACTTTAGCTGTGTGTTTATTTTCAAACAGCTTTATTTTATTCAGACCTTTATTTGTATTTATTATAGAAGCTTGTGCACTTGTGACACCAATTCTGGGATGGTATTTAGACACCGTTATTTTTATGGATTATTTCACTATATTTCAAACTTTGTTTTCGCTTTTGTTTCCTTGATTATTAATAATTTAAAGATTGTTTAAAAATTGGTTAATATTATTCTAACATTGGCTTGCCTAGCAAGTGAAATGTTAGGCGTCATCACGGTCCGAAGAAGGGAATTTTGGGTCGTGACAGTTGGTATCAGAGCACTAGGTTACATAGGTCTCACGAGTCACGAGCAAGCTTAGTAGAGTCTGAAGGATCGGTACAGAGACGTCTGTACTTATCTCTTAGAGGCTATGAAGTTTAGGAACAATATCACTTCTTTCTTAATATGTCGTGTGTTTTTCTTCTATCATCGATGATTGAACCATTCTACTCTTATTCTCTTGCAGATGGTGAGAACGTGTAATACCTCTATCGATAGGCAGGGACCAGAACCCTCGGTGGCAACTATGGCCAGGGTTAGAGGTCGAGGTCGTGCTAGAGGCCGAGGTAGAGTTCAGTCCAGAGCTCGAGAAACTGCACCTGCTGTAGAACCTCAGGTGGACCTTCAAGAGGAGGTTCCGGTTCAGAATGTACCAGCTGGACCAGTTCAGGTCCTAAAAGGATTTATAGCCACCCTGGTACTTCAGGACGCTCTAGTCTATTTGGTAAGTCTTATGGAGGGCGTGGCCCATAATAATACATTTTCAGTGGTACCAGCCGTCTCACAGGCTGGGGGAGGAGAACAAACTCCCACTAGTCCCGCTCCAGAGCAGATGGCTCCCCAGAATCAGGCTCCAGCAGCCCCGCCAGTTGGAGTAGTTCAGCCAGTTGTTACGGCACAGATCGGCGATAGGCTCGCCATGTCTTTTGAGGCCTTTTTGAGACTGGATAAGTTTACCAAGCTCTTTTCCATTCACTTCAGTGGTACACATTATGAGGACCTATAGGATTATCTTGAATACTGCCATAAGGTGCTGCGGAACATGGGTATAGTTGAGACCAATTCTGCAAGCAATTTGAGCGTCTACAATAAGGCAGTATGACTGTTACTCAGTATGAGTCCCGTTTTGTGGATTTGGCCCGTCATGCTCTCCTTTTACTACCTACGGAGGGAGAGAGAGTGAGAAGGTTTATTGAGGTGGAGGTCAGGCCATTAAAGGTGGAGGTCAGTCCATTAGAGGTGGAGGCCAGCCAGTTAGAGGTCGTCCCTGGGGCGCAGTTCAGAGTGGTGAGGCCCAACCCCGATTTTATGCTTTTCCAACTAGGCCTGAGGCCCAGTCATCTAATGTTGTGATCACACGTATTATTCCAGTTTTCCATAGAGATGCTTCAGTTTTATTTGATCCAGGATCTACTTATTCCTATGTGTCCTCCTACTTTGCTTCATATTTGGTTGTGCCTTGTGATTCTCTAAGTGCTTCTGTATGTGTGTCTACACCGGTGGGAGACTCTGTTGTAGTAGATCATGTCGATCGTTCGTGTGTGGTTACTATTGGTAATCTTGAGACTAGTGTGGATCTTCTACTTCTTGATATGGTAGATTTTGATTTCATCTTGGGTATGGATTGGTTGTGCCCTTATCATGCTATATTGTATTTTCATGCCAAGACAGTGACCCTAGCTATGCCGGGGTTACCTCGGTTAGAGTGGAAAGGAACTCCTGGCCATTCTGCCAGCATGGTTATTTCTTATATGAAAGCTCGGCGTATGGTAGAGAAAGGGTGTCTAGCCTATTTGGCATATATTCGCGATCCCAGTGCGGATGTACCTTTTATGGACTCAGTACCAGTTGTTCGTGAATTTCTAGAAGTATTTCCTGCAGATATGCCGGGGATGCCACCCGACAGAGATATTGACTTCTGTATTGATTTGGCTCCAGGCACTCAGCCCATTTCTATTCCACCATACTGTATGGCCCCGCCAGAGTTGAAAGAATTGAAAGAGCAGTTACAAGACTTGCTTGATCAGGGATTCATTAGACCCAGTGTCTCGCCCTAGGGTGCACCAATATTATTTGTAAAGAAGAAAGATGCCTCTATTCGGATGTGTATAGACTATCGGCAGTTGAACAAGGCTACTATCAAAAATAAATATCCGCTGCCAAGAATTGATCACTTATTTGATCAGCTTCAGGGTGCCAAGCTATTTTCGAAGATCGATTTGAGGTCTGATTACCATCAGTTGAATATTAGGGCCTCTGATGTTCCTAAAACAGCTTTTCGAACTTGGTATGGGCATTACGAATTCCTAGTGATGTCATTTGGGTTGACAAATGCCCCAGCAACATTTATAGATTTGATGAATCGGGTGTTCAAGCCTTATTTGGACTCTTTTGTGGTTGTATTCATTGATGATATCTTAATTTACTCCAGCAGTCGAGAGGAGCATGAGCAGCATCTTCGAAGTGTGCTTCACACTTTGAAGAATAATCAGTTATATGCCAAGTTTTCAAAATGTGAGTTTTGGTTAGACTCAGTTGCTTTTTTAGGGCATGTGGTATCGGCAGAAGGCATAAAAGTGGATCCTAAGAAGATAGAGGCTGTTCATAATTGGCCTAGACCTACTTCAGTTACAGAGATCTGGAGTTTTCTGGGTTTGACATGTTATTATCGTCGGTTCGTGGAAGGATTTTCATCTATAGCAAGCATATTGACTAGACTAACCCAGAAAGGTTTCCCATTCAGATGGTCAAACGAGTGTGAGTTGAGCTTTCAGAAGCTCAAGACTGCTTTGACTACGGCGCCAGTGTTGATATTACCCACAGGTTCAGGATCATATACGGTATATTGTGACACATCTCACATTGGGCTTGGTGATGTATTAATACAAGATGGGAAGGTAATTGCATATGCGTCGCGGAAGTTGAAAGTTCACGAGAAGAATTATCTTGTTCATGACTTAGAATTGGCAGCCATTGTTCATGCGCTAAAGATTTGGAGGCATTACCTCTACGGTGTCTCGTGTGAGGTATTTAGTGATCATCGCAGCCTTCAGTATCTATTAAAAAACAAAGATCTTAATTTAAGGCAGAGAAGATGGTTGGAGTTGTTGAAAGACTATGATATCACCATTTTGTATCACCCCGGAAAGGCCAATGTGGTGGCCGATGCATTGAGTAGAAAGGCTGTGAGTATGGGTAGTCTTGAGTATATTCCGGTTGGTGAGAGGCCATTAGCTGCAGATGTTCAGACTTTTGCTAATCAGTTCGTGAGGTTAGATGTTTCAAAATCCAGTCGGGTTCTAGCTTGCACAGTCGGTCGTTCTTCTTTATATGAGCGCATCAGAGAGAGGTAGCATGATGATCCTCACTAACTTGTCCTTAAGGACACGGTGCGGCACGGAGATGCCAAATAGGTTGTTGTGGGGGAAGATAGGGTTCTGCAAATGCAGGGTCGTATTTGTGTGCCTAATGTGGATGGGCTTCGTGAATTAATTCTTGAAGAAGCACACAGTTCCAGGTATTCTATTCATCCAGGTACCACCAAAATGTATCAAGATTTGCGGCAACGTTATTGGTGGAGGAGAATGAAAAAAGATATAGTTGCATATGTAGCTCGGTGTCTGAATTGTCAGCAAGTTAGGTACGAGCATCAGAGACCTGGTGGTTTGCTTCAGAAGTTAGAAATTCCTGAGTAGAAGTAGGAGCGTATCACTATGGATTTTGTTGTTGGGCTCCCACAGACTCAGAGAAATTTTGACGCAATTTAGGTCATTGTGGACAGGTTGACCAAGTCAGCACATTTCATTCCAGTGGTAGTTACCTATTCTTCAGAGAGGTTAGCTGATATTTACATTTGTGACGTTGTCCGCCTTCACGGTGTGCCCGTGTCTATTATTTCAGATCGAGGTACGCAGTTTACCTCACATTTCTGTAGGGCTGTACAACGTGAGTTAGGCATACGGGTGGAGTTGAGTACAACATTTCATCCACAGACAGACGGACAGTCAGAGCGCACTATTCAGAAATTGGAAGATATGCTCTGCGCTTGTGTTATAGACTTTGGAGGTTTTTGGGATCATTTCTTGCCACTTGCAAAGTTTGCTTATAATAATAGCTACCAGTCGAGCATTAAGATGGCTCCATATGAAGCATTATACGGAAGGCGATGCCGATCGCCAATTGGTTGGTTTGAACCGGGAGAGGCTCAGTTGTTGGGTACCGATTTGGTACAGGATGCCTTGGATAAGGTCAAGATTATTCAGGATCAACTTCGCACAGCTCAGTCTAGGCAAAAGAGTTATGCCGACGGTAAAGTTCGTGATATTGCATTCATGGTTGGAGAAAGAATATTGCTCCGGGTTTCACCTATGAAGGTATAATGAGGTTCGGAAAGAAAGGCAAGTTGAGCCCTAGGTATATCGGACCCTTTGAAATTCTAGAAAGGGTGGGTAAAATAGCTTACAGGCTTGTATTACCACGTAGTTTATCAGCGGTTCATCTGGTGTTCCATGTGTCTATGCTCCAGAAATATCATGGTGATCCGTCCCATGTGTTAGATTTCAGCTCAGTCCAATTGGACCAAGATTTGACTTACGAGGAGGAGCCGGCGGCTAATCTAGCCCGGCAGGTCCGACAGTTGAGGTCTAAAAGTTATCCTTCAATTCGGGTGCAATGGAGAGGTTAGCCGGTAGAGGCATCTACCTGGGAGTCCGAGTCGAACATGCGGAGTAAATATCCACACCTTTTCTGCAGCTCAGGTACTTTTTTCTAACTCCGTTCGAGGACGAACGTTTGTTTTAGAGGTGGAGAATATGATGACCCAAAATATCATCTTTAAATTTAATAAGTAATTATGTGTTCTAAGACCTCAAAAATCACCATTTATCATTCCTCGACATGCGTTCACAGTTCGTAAAATTTTTCGAAAAGTTTTCATGTGAAAAAAATGGATTAAAATGTGAAATAAAGCTTTAAAACTCAACTCAGTTGACTTTGGTTAATATTTTTAGCAAACAGACCCGAATCAGTATATTGACAGTTCCGGTAGCTCCGTATCGTGATTTAGGACTTAGGCGTATACCCAGAATTTAATTTGGAGGTTCCTAGCTCAAGTTATGACCATTTAACGGAACTATCAATTTAAAGGCTAAAGATTTTCAAGTTTGACCATGGGGTTGACTTTTTGATATCGGAATCGGAATCCGATTCTGGAAATTTGAACAGCTCTATTATGTCATTTATGACTTGAGTGCCAAATTTGAAGTCATTCCGGATTCATTTAATATTTTTGGTACGAGATTTGCAAATTGAAAAGTTTAAAACTCAAAGTTTGAATCGGGGTGTGAATTATAATTTCAGCGTTGTTTGACGTGATACGAGACCCCGAGTAAGTCCGTATTATGTTATTGGACTTGTTGGTATATTCGTACGGGGTCCCAAGTACCCCGAGAGTGATACGGATTGAAATCGGATCAAGAATTGGACTTAAGCAAAATTTGATTTTTTCCTTCTATTGTAATCGCACCTGCGGATTTTTGACCGCAAGTGCGAGCTCGCAGAAGCGAGCCTTCGATTGCAGATTCACCCGAGCCTGGCTGGAAAAAATTCTGCAGGTGCGGAAACCTGCACGCACCCTCGCGACGGCAGAAGCAGACACAATAATCGCATGTGCGCATTTTTCCTCCGCAGGTGCAAGGCCTCGCCTGGCAGCCCCATTTCACAGTTGCGAGCCCAGGCGCCGCATGTGCGAAAATGGCTGGGCAGTGTATATATCGAAGAGTCCGATATTATTTTCACATTTTCTTCATTTTGAGCTCGGTTAAGGCGAATGTTTGGGCGATTTTCAGGGGAATCATTGGGGTAAGTGTTCCTTATCCAATATTGATTATATTTCATGATTCCATACTCGTTAATATCATGAATCCGTAAATTTATGAAAGAAAAATTAGATTTTTCTAAAATATTCCAAAAACAAAAATTTAAGATTTGAAGGTCCGTTTGATATCGGAATTGGATAATTTTTGTATGGTTGAACTCTACGGGATTTGAGACGTGGGTCCCACTGTCGAATATTTTAATGCATTTCAGATGTTTATCCGAAAAATTATAAATTCATATGGAATTAATTACTATGATTAGTATTGAATATATCGAATTGTTTGTGAATAGATTTGAAACTTTCGGAGACAAATTTAAAAGGAAAAGTTGTGGTTGAATAATTGATTGGAATTTGCAAAGTGAGGTAAGTGTCGTGGTTAACCTTGACTTGAGGGAATAGAACCCTTAAATTATTTGTTATGTGAATTGTATGTAAACGACATATAGGCGAGGTGACGAGTGTCTATACGTTGTCAAATTAATTGTTTGCATGCTTACTTGAAAAATTATAAATTATTTTAAATCATAAATTAATTATTATAATAATTATTTCTCTATTATTCTTTGTCAAATATTTATTCTTGAATTCCTGCATTAATTGTTACTTACTATTTGAATTATGTGTTTTAATTGTTATTTGACATTTAGCATATTAAATATTAAACTACCTATTTTCTCTATGATTTTCATAATAAATTGTTATTTGTCATTGTTTGGTTCATAAATAAATTATAATTACTGTGTGCCTTGATGCTTAATAACTTCTCATTGGACATGGTATTTATTGGAGTAAGTTTTACTACATTTATGAGTTGTTTAAAATTATATTGTAGGAACGAGTTGCACGCCGCAACGGAAATGAAAGTCAATATTGGGGGATCAGATTGCACGCCGTAATAGACTTATGTAAAAGTCAATATTGGGGGATCAGATTGTACGCCGCAATAGACTTATTTAAAAGTCTATATATATACTTGATTAAAATAAATATATGACAGACTTGATTAAAAGGAATATATTGGGAGAGCGGGTTACACGCTGCAACAGAATTGAATGTGAATATATTGTGAGAGCGGGTTGCACGCTGCAATATAATTGAATGTGAATATATTGTGAGAGCGGGTTGCACGCTGCAATATAATTGGGTGAAATAATAATGGATTATGACCGCTGAGTTGGCTTCAATTATTATAAATGAGTTACCTGATATATTTCTATTATTTGTTATTGTTATTAATATTGCGTGCAGGTTAATGTAAGTGAACCGTTTTAGCTTCGTCACTACTTCGTCGAGGTTAGGCTCAGCACTTACCAGTACATGGGGTCGGTTGTACTCATACTATACTCAGCACTTCTTGTACAGATTTCGGAGTTGGTCTCAGCGGCGTACCATAGACTTGCTCGGATTTCAGCTTCCAGAGGAGACTTAAGGTATAACTGCATGGCGAGTCCCCGTCTATTTTACTTTAGCTGTGTGTTTATTTCCAAACAACTTTATTTTATTCAGACCTTTATTTGTATTTATTCTAGAAGCTCGTGCACTTATGACATCAATTCTGGGATGGTATTTAGACACCGTTGTTTTTATGGATTATTTTACTATATTTCAAACTTTGCTTCCGCTTTTGTTTCCTTGATTATTAATAATTTAAAGATTGTTTAAAAATTGGTTAATATTATTCTAACGTTGGCTTGCCTAGCAAGTGAAATGTTAGGCGCCATCACGGTCCGAAGGAGGGAATTTTGGGTCGTGACAGTTTAGGAATAACAAAGTCTTGACGTGGCTTAATGAGTGGTAAGATTGTGTCAGCTAGCGTTGTTCGGTAGAATATGCCTAGTAAATTGTTGTAGTTTCTCGGGCGAGAATTACGACACTTGAAGTGCTCACGATCAGTAGAAAATAATTACGCAAAATTATAGAAAACGTAGTGGGAAGAATTCTGACAATCGGGGAAATCATAACTCTAAACCTCCTTAATCTTGTCTCCAACCCTTAGTCTTGTTAGTTGATAATTTTACTGCTTTCTAGTGTTTGTTAGATAATTAGATAGAAATAAACATTATAATCTTTATAATTATAAAATTATTTGGACTTGTGTTTCTTAGCGATATTGAACAACTGTAGCTAAGCCTTAGTTCTCTGTGGGATTTGACTCCGGACTTGTAAATCGGATTATATTTGCGACGACTGTTTAGTCCTTTTTATAAAGCATAGTTGGGCGTGATCATCGGGCCATCAAGCTGATTGTGCAGAAAGGTTTCTTTTTAGTGTGTGCAGTGCAGGGGAGAAATATGGTTAAATTTAACTTGAATTTTGAAGTGTATCGTTAAGTATAGGGCTGTAGACTAAACACGTCTACTTTTTTGTATACATGAAGGACTATTTCTGATAAGGGGTATACATTAAGGACCAAGATAGACCAACCCTTATACGTTAAGGACCATTTTGATTATTTTCTCCAATGAAGCATGAGAAGACGGAGAAATGAATTTTTTATTATTTATGTCAGTTTTTTATTGGGTTTTTGATCATGTCATCCTGTTTGAGAATCACGCGCGTACATATTGACATTTAAAATGGTGTTCAATAGGCACACACGAGCTTGGGTTAAGGTGTTCAATATGGGTGGGTTCCGTATTTCTGTTCAATATTTTAGAATTTTAGTTGTGTATATCAAATACTGTACCAAAGTATTTTGATACGATTCGGTACGGTTTCGGTTTAAACCGAAATCTTTATTGTCTCCCCCACTCCATTAACTTATGTAATCCATGTTATTTGAGATTCCACCAAAGATCAATTTAGTTCGTTTATGCTAGCAAAAATGAAAAATGGTTCCATTAAATGATCTCACCTCATATTAAATAATGATGATTAGTTTACTGGTCCAATTTTTGAGATGAGAGTTGAAATTTGAAAAAAAGGGGTTCACATTTCTTGGAGACCACAGATAGAGTGATATGTAACTTCCATTTTCTTAATACACGGGGACAGTATTACACAAACATGAGAAATATTAAACTGCCCCATAAAGCTTTCATGATTTAACTAATCATAAAAGAAACCACGGGCAACCAGAACCATATTTGGTATGAAATGGATATTATCCAAACCAAAAGTGAGGACTAAAAGCAAACGAAAGTTGTATAATGCAAGAGACACGACGGCTTACCTCCATACAAATCATCGACTTCTGTACATTCACTTAAACCACTTCAATATCTATACAATCGGTGACATATCGTACAATGAAAAGAATTTAAACCAGCTTCACTGCATGCCTACAGACAGACACTAGAATTCTTCAAAAGCAAATGTGCTTCGAAAAGTCACCCGCCTATTCCACCTATTTTCCACTTCTTCCGTCCAGCAATTCATGGACACACTATAATTTGTTTCATCGATTAGCCAGCAACTCAAGTTATAAACAAAATCAATCAGAACTAATAATGACAGGGACAACGAAATATTGATCTCACCTCATTAAACTATTTCGGTATTTCGGTATACCGAAATATCAAAAACCCAATACCACATCGAATTACCGAAATACCGAAATTTCTGTACCGAAAAACTGAAAAAACCGAAACCAAAATACCAAATTAATTCGGTTCGATTCGGTTCGGTTCGAAATTCGATTTTTTGGATTTTATGCCCACCCCTAGTGTTCAATAGGAACAATACTTATTATGCGTTTGGACATAAGAACTGTAAAATTCAAAAATAGGGAGAAAATAATTTTCAAGTGAAAAAGGTATTTGAAATTTAGAGTTGTGTTTGGACATGTATATAATTTTGGGTTATTTTTGAAGTTTTGTGAGTGATTTGAGTGAAAATTTTGAAAAATAACTTTTTGGAGTTTTTCAAATTTTCAAAATGCATCTTCAAGTGAAAATTGAAAATTGAAAATTGTACGAACAAACGCTAATTTCGAAAATATGTAAAAAAAATTTGAAAAAAAGAAAAAAAATTCTTATGTCCAAACGAGCTCTTAGTTTAGATATCTAAATCAAAAAATAGGACAAGTTTGAGCGGCTATATGCATTCAACATATTGTTTTCTTCTATTATTTGTCATTCTATGCTTTTAAACATTCATATGATTGTTAATACGAATACGAAGGGAAAATAATACTTGGTAGTTCGCTTTGAAAATAATAGATGAAATATATATATAAATTTTATGCACTTTTGCAGCTACCATATGTAAATAGTTTTGACAGTGTGCTAAAAGTGATCTTTGCCTGAATATAAATGGCTAGTTTGGACTAATAATGCCAAATCTACTTTTGTGTAGGCTTTCATCAACAATTGATGGGCTTTATATTAATTATAGTCCAATCCCAATTAACTATTTTCTGGGGGTCCAACCAGACAACGATCAGTAAAAATTGCACGGGGCGCCCTATTTGGTTGCCCCCATTTAACCTATACCCACTTTTTAAAAATATTTTAACTTGTACCCACTTTTTAAACAAGTTCAGGCCTCTTTCTCCTCCTCCTTCTCCTCCTTCATTTTCTTCTTCTTCTTCGGGTGATATTATTCTTTCCCCTAGATGATATTATTATTCATATGGTACAAGGTGAGTCCCGAAACGAATGTGTGGATTGCCAACAGGGACTACCCAATTCTATTTTTATCAACTGAACTTTTCGATATCGCTATTGATGATGGTAATCTCAAAGTGTTGGACTCGTCAAGGAACACATATTTCTCAACACAAGTAGGCACAAGTGCATCTTCTTCAAATAAAACGAAGCTCTTGGATTCAGGAAATTTGGTTTAATTGATGATTTGTCAGGGAAGCCACTATGGCAAAGTTTTGATGAACCCATTGATACATTCCTTCCTGGTATGAGGATGGACGACGGGAAGTTCAAGTTGACTGCTTGGAATATTACCCAAAAGGACCCAAGCACTGAAGTGTATCCTCTAGGAGCTGGAGTTCAGCAAATACTAAACAAACTTCAGCTCCTAAAATGCTAAAGTTCAGCAGATACTAAATAAATTTCAGCTCCGAGAATGCTGAAGTTCAGCAATTACAAAATAAAAACTTCAGCCAAAATTGCTGAAGTTCATCAATTATTGAACTGAAGTGCATCCTCTAGGAGTTGAAGTTCAGCAAATACTAAACAAACTCCAGTTCCTAAAATGTTGAAGTTCAGCAGATACTAAACAAATTTCAGCTCATAGAATGCTGAAGTTCAATAATTACAAAATAAAAACTCCAGCCAATATTGCTAAAATTCAGCAATTATTGAACTGAAATTTTTCATTGCACTATGAACTAAAGTTTGCGTGATTGCCTTTGCAAGTCAGGCTAAACTTCAGGCAAAAATATCTGAAGTTTTGCTTTGTGTAGCCTTATCAAAACATTCTGAAGTTCAAACTTCAGACATAAATTTTTGCTACTTCAGGCCCGTTTGTCTGAAATTACCCGAAAAGTGGGTACGCTTGCAATTATTTTTTGCACAACGGGCATAGGTTAAAAGATCACCTAAAAATTGGGTATAGATGCAAATCCCCCCAACGATCACCACTATTTTGTATGGGCTTATCTTTCCGAACAATGTGACTTCTCCAATAAAATTGCATCGGTTATTTTTTTAAGAAGAATTAACCCAAATAGTCGTCCATCCAACAACCTAAACTAAAAATAATCGATTGAGATATAATATATGCATAATTTATGTATCATATATGTATACTTTAAACTAAAAGTAGTCGATTGAGGTATAATATATGCATAATTTATGCATTATATGTATATAATTATGTATAATTAATGTATTCTATGTATATGGCTGGAAAAAATAGATAATAAATATCGCCGGCTATTTGTGTAAAAATTCCTTTTCTAAGCGACTGGTCTTTAAATATCATCTATAATTTGACTCTATCGCAAAAATAGGCTTCTTCTACACCAAAATATATTTTGAATATTAGAAGCTTCAAAATTCTTGTTTGGCGGTGAAAATTGAAAGTTAATGATCAATTACTGTTAAACTAGTTTGAATATTGATAAATTATGCTTAAATTTTTAGTTCAAATATTACTTTAATGAGTTGCTTTAAAAATCTCAAAACTTTATTGTTGATCCTTATAAAATATTGAAGAAGACAAAGTGGGTCTTCTTTGATTTAATATTATTTAACTAAACTGGTAATCGTGGATTATTAGTATTGGTATTTGAAGTTTATTTTTTAAATTTGAGATTATTTGGAGTATATTTGGGTCTTCCTTGAATTTTGACGTCCAGAATTGATCCTCGACCCCCGAACACTATCCCGTCTTAATCCATTGGGCTTTTACTCAGACTTCAAAACTTCAAATAGTTCGAATTAATTCCATAACATCTACATAGCTCAGAATCACTCCTACAAGGCATAAAACACTCAATTAGTACAAAACACTAGAGATTAAAGCTCAAACTTAATAAAAGTGTAGCAAATTAGAGTATAATAAGCGACTAAAATGCGTAATTATAGACTACCATCAACACCCCACACTTAAACCATTTCTCGTCCTCGAGCAATCAAACTGCACTTTATATAGATACGACCTTTTTAAGCTATTCTCATAACTCACTACACCAAGAATCTTTAAAACAGACTAAGCACAAGAGTGTAACATCTCACCTCAAGATTTTACTCACAACTCACTCACTTACTCTAACATAGAGGTCAATGATATTATCTTTCCTTCATGAATCAAGTGCCCTCACACAACAAAAGAGAGTAGTTCCACACACAATAAAATTTAAGAACAATTAGGAACTCAAGATAGAAAGAATTCACTCACTCCCAGAAAATAACATTCATATGCCACAAAAGATGCACCATAGGCTTGCCCGTAGTATACTACTCTACTAATCGAGCTCGTTCAGTCTAGGATCAAGTAGGATTTTAATTGGTTGTAATGTAGGCTGCGGGTCGGGTAGGATATATTTGGATATAAGAGTGACTATACCTCTCTAAGTACTTTAATACATACACTTTAACATTTAAATCCCCACACTTATGTCAAACCATTCTTTAAGCACAATTACATCAAGAGTCACTACTATCAAGGAATAGTTTTCACAACAATACAACTATTTTTTTTTTCAATTCAAGTGGCTCTTACTTTTTCAAAATAACGCACATTTCTCCTTATTTCATTAGTTCCACTCAAAAGCCAAACCAACCACCCCACACTTGAACTTTTACAAAGTTCATTATAATTCAAGAGCTCATGAGAGGTGAAAAGATTCAAATAGATGGTTAATTCAAACAAATGGGTAAGGCTTGTAATGTTGTTTTCAAAAAATTTGGATTACATGCTCAAAGGGGTAACTACGATACATAACAATTAGGCGGGTAAAACATATAACTGGTTCAACAAAAAAATGCCTATATCACTTCCAAGACTGGACAAAATTACTATTTCGCTTTGCAAATATACGGGGCAAGTTCTAGACATCAAATACAATGCACATAATAACACACAAACCTCACACACACATGGCATATAACTCACTCAGGATTGGACTCACCAAGACACTCTAGTCAAAGTAATTAAGCAAAGTTAAGATCATACAATTTAAGGTACTTATACAATAGTCAAAAACTGAGCCTAAGCGTTACAACCAAAGTATTCACTATTCTCAAGGCATAACAAAGTCAAGAGATATTGCTTCAATTCCAATCACAGCACAAGGATACCTACTTCTAAAAAAAATAAAACTAACTACACTCGGTTCAAACAAAACCCTTAGAAAAGAACCGCGACAAAAAAACAAGGAGTAATTACTACACTATTTACAAAAGAAAATCTTTTTGTCCTTTTTCTTTAGACTTAAATCCCTCACGAAAACTGTTGAATGAGATCCATCGTCGGAAAAAGTCCAATTTTATTTTTTCCGATTTTTCTTAAAAGGAGCTCTTAAAATACTACACAACTACGAAAACAAAAATAAGAAATTAATATTTTCTAACATACTACTACTAATTATCTAGAGAAATTCACCCACCCCACACTTAAAGGAGTGCACTGTCCCCAATACACAAATAAAATAAAATAATAATGAGGGTGGACAAGAAACTCCCTGAAAGGACAAAGGCCGAAGCAATAGCGACTCACGGGGTACTCAGACTGCCCCCAGGCATGGTCCTTTGTGTGGGCACCCCACACTTAGTTTTCACCATCTAGCTCGCTTTTGCACTCTTCCAATGGCTTTGATTCCTATGCTTATAATCCTACAAAACAAAAACAGACACTACAACAATAATAAGATAAAAATAAAAATAAAAAAAAGCAGTAAAGCTGGGTTGCTTCCCAAAAAGCGTCTGATTTAACGTCGCGACACGACACATAATCACTTTTTTCCTCCACAACGAACTTATGAATTGAGCCCCTAATTTGGCTTCAAGCTTTGTGTTATACTCCCGGGTTGGTGGGACAAATGTAATTGGGCCAAGTAACCAATTTCGCATTCTATACTTCTTGGCCTTCGGATGAGGTATGTAATTTTGTCTCTCTGGCATAACGAATTAAAGAATATAAGCACCCCGTTTCTCGTCCATTGGCTCCTCCAAAGGCTCAGATGACTCGATTTCCATGTCATCATCAAAACACAATATTGAAAATGTATGGAATGAGGACCCATGCGCCCTAACTCTAGAATTATATTACTATTTACATCCTCATATGTACACACACTAGAGTCTTCAAAAATAATATTATCTACTTCCTCACATGACTCTAGAATGCTTTCCTCAATATGGACATCATCAATAAAAGTATGGTCGAATGATTGACTCTCCACTTTTAGCTCCTCAATTTGGTGTATAAGCTCCTTTTCAGCTTCACACAACTCAGAACTATTTTGTTGGGCGTTAGACGCATCAACCATTGCATTCAATTGAGCCTCTAAGTCGTGAATAGTAGTGCCAAAATTTTCAATCTCTTGCCCCAGTTCAGCTCTTCCTTCTATTAAGTTTTTATCCCATCTGTAATTTTCTCACGTTGAGCTTCATATATTTCTAATCGTTCAGCTTGTTCCATTAGCTAAGTTTGGCTCAAAATCTCCTCTTTTTCGAAAGTTTCCTCTAGCTGGAACTCACTCTCTTATCCAATTTTAGGCTCTTCCTGACTATCAACTAAGTCTGCAACTTGTTGATCATTAGATGTTTCAGCCCATTCTTCTACTTTGGCCTTCATTCTCTTCATTGTTGCCTTGAGATTTTCCATCTCTTTTCGACGTTCATGAGTTTGCTCCATTATTTGCCTCATCATGTCCATTATATGAGCATCATTTTCAATATTTTCCATATCCTTGATCCTATCAAACTCACAAACATTATTAGAAAGATCATAATAAGGGTTCGGAGACGGATATAAAAACTTAGGACAGCCATCCCAGTGACCGCCTTGACCACCACACATGCTACAAATATTCCACTCATAGGATTGAGATAGTGTGCACAACCCGCTCCTGGGAACATTACGATAATTTTTCCACTAGTGGGGTCCTCCACAATATGGACAAGGATCATCAAAGTAAGAATAATCATCATTTAAATAATTTTCATTCCAAGATGTCATGCCAAAATAAGAAAAGAAAATACTAACTAAATAAGAAAATTAAAAACTTGAACAAAAATTAACTAAAAGCTAAACTTAGATAAAAAAATCAATAACTAAGTCCCCAGCAACGGTGCCAAAAATTTGTTGGTTCTCCAAGTACACACAAGTATGTGTGGCCGCCAAGTAATAAAGTGACTCGAAAGTCGGATGTCGAACCCACAGAGACTTGGATTTATCGTTAACTAAGCAAACTAAAATCAATTAACTGTCCAAGATAATCAAAAGTTTGGTTCTCTTATTACAACTACTATTGGAAAATTTAAACACGTAACCCAGGGAGATATAGATTCTAGCGTTGTGGTCAGTTTATCAATCCTATTGAGTTCGTAATTACACCTGTTAATCCAAATTATCTATGATTGCTTGTTGACTGTCTCGTTTATATAAATAGCATGTTCCCACAATACTATTCGTCTATTAATAATATATCAACCCTATATTTCTATGGTCTTGAATCTATCATGAACGGATATAATACGGTATTCAACTAAGCAAGACTGTTAGGTATATTCTTATCCTAACAACGAATGCTTTCCTCGAGCAACGGGTTCAGAAACAAGATCTCTCTAATTCTACTCTAATCTAAATACGACTTTCCCAAGCATAACATAGATAGTAAATAGAACTCAATTGGTAGCCCAACAATTAGGCAATTATGCACAAAATTAGAGAAACAACCAAAGATGATAACTCCAATTAACGATAATATAATTAATAAACTTCAATATGCATGACAACCACAACCCTAGAACGTGAAGTTTATCTCCACATAGACATGGTAGCAAAACAACAAATCATCAAGAAAAAGTAAAGATTACTAAGTTCGAGGAAGAAAGATGGAATTTATGAATTCCGGCCTCCACGACGGCTCTGTGCTCTCCCTAGGTCTAAAGTATGTCAAAAGTCTCTCAAAATAATATTTTACATGTATTTATACTAAGTAGGGTTGGGCCTAGACGAAATCTCCCTTTCCTAGCTGAAAAAGAAAAACTTGCAAACTTATTGCTTTTCATGCGTCGCACTGTGCGTCGCCTCGTACGCCGCACTAGTGCCTTTTTTGCCAGAACAAAAAAACCCAGTTTCTGAACTTTAGAAATTTCTGACATAAAATTACACTAATGTGTCGCACTGTGCGTCGCACAACGCCTCGCAATAGTGCATTTCTTCAGCATTTGCTTTTTTCTTGAATTTTGACGTTCATAATTGATTCTCAACCCTCGAACACGATCACGACTTAATCACTTGGGCTTTTACTGAGACTTCAAAGCTCCAAATAGCTCGAATTCATTTTATAACATCTACATAGCTCAAAATCATTCCTACAAGGCATAAAATACCCAATTAGTGCAAAACACTAGCAATTAAAGCTCAAACTCAATTAAAGTGTAGCAAATTACAATATAATAAGTGACTAAAATACGTAATTATAGCCTACCATCACTGGTCTTTAAATATCATCTATAATTTTTACTCTATCGCAAAAATAGGCTTCTTCTTCACCAAAATATATTTTAAATATTGGAAGCTTCAAAATTCTTGTTTGGCGGTGAAAATTGACAGTTAATGATCAATTACTGTTAAACTAGTTTGAATATTGATAATTTGTGCTTAAATTTTTAGTTCAAATATAACTTTAATGAGTTGCTTTAAAAATCTCAAAACTTTATTGTTGGTCCTTATAAAATGTTGAAGAAGACAAAGTGGGTCTTCTTTGATTTAATATTATTTGACTAAATTGGTAATTGTGGATTATTAGTATTGGTATTTGGAGGCTATTTTAAAAAAAATGAGATTATTTGGAGTATATTTGGGGCGGTTTAGTTGACATTAAAATTGTAAATTTGAAGAACACTTAGTCAACACAGAAACATCATGTCAAACGAGTTAAAACTGTGATGAACAATTTAACATATAGACAGATGCATATAACACAAAGTCACACCCATATAATAGATTTTGATGAATAATTGAACAAGCACATATTTATGCCAATCACGAAGAGTTTATATATGATTTAACAAATAGATCAAATGCATGTAATACAAAGTAATGCAATATGGTAGAGTTCGTGAGCAATTGAACAATCACAAAGTTTTGTCAACATGATAGAGCTTATGAACAACTAATATAAGTAGAGTAAATAAAACATAAAATTTACCAATTCGATAGAAAAATTCTTGACAAGCAATAGATGTCATGGTCCGGAGGTCATCCAAGTGCATTAAAAAAAATAATATTTAAAGATCAGTCTCTTATAGCCCTATTCCTTTTAATCTCCCAACTTCTACAGTCCAATTTTCATCCATGTTAACAGAGAGCTCTTAATTGCTATTGGAAGATAAATTTCAATAGTTTGCACAAGCTAAAGAGATGAAACATACTTTATTAACTTTCTATGAAAAATAGAATACAAATTACTTATCATATCTGAAGTAATATCTAATAATTAACCTACCTTAAAAAAAAATTGCCTTCAGATAATAATACTATTACCATGCAATCACCCGTGAAACATGAAAATATTGTAATTCATATGTATATAGTAAGACAAAAAATGCATAATAAATAAATTGCCTTAATTCTCTAAACTAATTACCATATTTTAGCCAGTGGACGCTTAGAAAAAATACTATATAAAGGTAGTGGTTGGGTAGATACTATATCAGTGAAATAAAAAAGTTTTTTCTTAAAGAAATGGCAATTCCTAAAAGTATTTTTCTCATTATTAGTGTTGTGACAACATTGTTTTCCATAGCTTTGGCTACACCAGGGACCGCCACATTTTATACCCAATATGTTCGTAAGTATTTTATGCTCCTTTCTTTAAAATTTTAATAAACCCAAACAAAATGGGATTTACGTTGTATACATTGAGTAATATAAATTTTCTTTACTCTATAAGTAAGTTTTAATTTATAATATCAAGTTAGTTATCATTTTTATTAGATTATCATAATTAATATTCATTGATATATTTAACTGCAATTATTACCCTGTATATGACTTGATATTTTTTGCGCCATCAACGCTATAATTTAAACTTAAAAAAGAGCTTTATTAACAAGAAAAAAAGTATGAAAAGTGATTAACATATTCCGTTTTATGAAATAATAATAAAAAAATGTTATTGATGATACATGAGTCATTTGACTTTAGAAACAAAATAAGAACAACTTTTTTATTCGAGTGAGCAACAACGCAAATGTCTCATTCAATTATTTGCTTAATATTATAATTTTTTTTTTTGATATAGCTGATTCTGAATTTGTTTGGAACTGAAGCTTAATTATTATTATTGGTGCAGCTTCGGCATGTTATGGAAACACACCTCAAGGTACCGTTATAGCAGCGGCAAGTGATCCTCTTTGGAATAATGGTGCGATATGTGGCAAAACATTCAATGTCACATGCACAGGTCCAACAAATCCAGTGCCACACCCTTGCACTGGCAAGAGTATTGTGGTAAAGGTTGTTGATCATTGCCCTGGATGTGGTGGAACCCTAGATCTCTCTAAAGAAGCCTTCTCAACAATTGCTAATCCTGTCGCTGGCGTTATTAAGATCGACTACGTCCAGTAAGTAACAATTTTCTACACTTATATAAACATCTATACTCCTTATCGAAAATATTGAATTCTCTTGAACCATTTAGCTATATGTTGTATCTGTCAATTAGTGTATTGCTTTATGATTTTAAGGACTTCATAAGGGCATCAAAGGCGCATGGGATTCCAATCTATACTATATATATATAGCATGTCGAAAGTATACCTTATAGTGAAGTTGATTTGAACAATAATTCACAATTGAATGCATGTATTTGATCAATTCTAAGAATAAAAGTTCATATTTTCCTTTTCTCTTTGTTCTCTGTCTGAAAAAACTAAGCATACTTTATCCAGCACAAGCTATTTATCACATGAAGACTGCAAGGCACAAATTTCTATTTAGATGGGAGCGGAAGGATGAGACTGAGAATCGAACTACACTTATTAAATGAAAGACGTATATTGGCGAGGCACAAATTTAAAAGAAAAAAAATATTAGTTTTCTAAAATGCCTGACATTTGAAATAATTTAAGTGGCTGGTCGACAACATGAATTTTTATCTTGTTAATTTGAATTCGATTCTCCATCATATAATTTCCTTTGCTACAAGGAATTAGGTTGCCACAAAAAGTAAGGGCTTTCGTTGCGACAAAGAAAGGTTGCCAAAGTGATAGTCTTAATTGCGAACTCTTAGTCACCATGAAAAGAATTAATGTTTTAGCAAATTGTGTTCTTCAACAAACATTAGAACACTTAGGCCTCATTTATTTTTATTAGGATTAAGAAGTATGAATCTGAATACACATCTGAATATTGAATAATTAAAATTATTTTCTTTCTCTACATCTGAAACTAAATATGTAAAACTTATCTTTATTTAAAAGTTAATAAGTATAAATTCAAATCAATTAGTACTAATTAAATTAGTAATATATTAATGAAATATTTAAAAAAAATTCTATGGTGTTTGGTAGTGATGTTGTCTAACAATGATGGTTGTGGGTATCGACTAGGTAGTGACTGGTGGTGGTGCTGATTGATAATGGTGATCACTACTAGAAATTCAGCCAAAATGCAATTGAAGATTACAAATAAATTAAAAGAAAGTCTTAAACCAAAATGTTCCAATGGTCTAGTGGTAGAATAGTATCTTGCCATAGTACAAACATTGGTTCGATTTTCAGACGGTGCATTTTTTAATTGCATAATGAAAAATAGCGACCAAATTCGATCGAAAAATACCGGCCGACTTCCGTTAGTTTTTTCGGCAGATTTTTTCTTTTTGAGTCGTTTGTGAAAATTAATTGATCGATCGAAAATTGCGACCGACTTCGGTCGCTATTTATTAACGACTAGCCTAATTTCGACGGACTAAAGTCGATCGAAAATCGGTCGGTTTTTCTAGTTTTTCGACCGATTTCAGTCGATATTTCTGGACGGTGTTAGGTAGTTTTCTAGTAGTAGATGGTGGATGACAGTAGTAGTTAACGGTGATGGTTGATGGTG
Source organism: Nicotiana tomentosiformis (assembly GCF_000390325.3). Taxonomy (NCBI): domain Eukaryota; kingdom Viridiplantae; phylum Streptophyta; class Magnoliopsida; order Solanales; family Solanaceae; genus Nicotiana; species Nicotiana tomentosiformis. The sequence goes on from NC_090822.1 coordinate 2,958,129, forward strand.
GTTGTGACTGATAAAAGTGATAGGTGATATATAGTGATGGTAGTCTATGATGGTGGGGGATATTGATAGCAGTGGTGATGGTAATTAGTGTTAAAGTGTAGTATAGTTAAATATAATTTTGACATAAATTCTTGAATGTATAATATTTTAATGATATTAAATCTCTTATAGATCTTAATCATTAAGATATATTCAGACCTATTCAGTGGTTGTAAAATTAAAAAAATAAACAATCTTAATGATTAAGATTCAGATCTAAAAAATAAATTAACTTAATAATTAAAATTTGAATAATTAATATTCATACCTCCATTAAATACAAACAAAATGAGTCATTAAGCAAGGTCATTAGAGATACTAGTGCTCCTTAAGTTCCCAAAGCGAGCTAAAATTCATATTATGGGGATTGACGTATCGCACAGAATTTCGTACATCTATTATTAAACTTTAGCCATAGATAAAAAAGCATTTATTATTGTACTATTATTCTGTTCAATATTCCATTAGTAGACATTGCAGAAAACAAATTTGCACGAATTTTGGCACGTAGTCCAGTCGATTTTACAACAACAATAACATACTAGTATTATCCCACACCGTTGGGTCTCGGAAGAGTAGTGTATATGCAAATCTTACCCCTACCTTGGAGGGTAGAGAGAATATTTTCAATAGACCCTTGACTCAGGAAAGTATAAGTACCACATTAATAAAAATATAGACAAGAAGGGACAACATTAAAAAGCCATAGAAAAGCACAATAAAAATAACAAGATAGTAAGGTAATCAACAATAAAAGAAAATAACGGTTAGTCATAAAAACCTACTACCAACAGAAAGCAAAACAGCATGCCAATACTATTGTTATGCACACTCTAGACTACCTACTCTACTACCATAATCCTCGACCTCCACACCTTCCTACCAAGGGTCATGTCCTCGGTCAACTGAAGTTGCGCCATGTCTTGCCTAATCACCTCTCCCTACCTCTTCTTTGGCCTACCTCTACCTCTTCGTAGGCCCTCCAATGTCAATCTCTTACACCTCCTCACCGGGGCGTCTGTACTCCTCCTCCTCACATGACCAAAACACCTAAGTCGCGCTTCAAGCATCTTGTCCTCAATAGGGGCCACACCCACCTTGTCGCGAATAACCTCATTTCTAATCCTATCTAACCTAGTGTGTCCGCACATCCATCTCAACATCCTCATCTCTGCTGCCTTCACCTTCTATAAGTGAACGATATTGACTAGCCAATACTCGGCCCCATACAACATCATCGGTCTGATCACCACTATGTAGAACTTACCTTTATGTTTCGGTGGCCTTTTCTTATCACATAAAATACCGAAAGCAAGTCTCCATTTCATCCATCCCGCCCCAATACGATGTGTGACATCTTCATCAATCTTCTCACCCCCTGAATAATAGACCCAAGGTACTTAAAACATACTCTCCTAGGTATGACCTGTGAGTCCAGCCTCACCTCCCTTTCCCCTCCTTGAGTCTCCACCTCCACTATTCGGGCATCTTCTTCATTCTAAAAATGACATTAAATAACCTAGTGATCCACTCCAAGTCTGCCTTGCCCCCACTCTTCCAAAACTCCATCCGAATTTCATCCGGCCTAGTCTCTTTGTCCCTGCTCATCTTGCGCATAGCCCCCTCCCCTTCATCAACTCTAATCCTCCTACAATACCCAAAGTCACAACGACTCCCAGAGAGTTCTAAATCACCCAGTACAATGCTCCTGTCCCCTTCCTCGTTCAAGAGACTATGGAAGTAGGTCTTCCATCTCCGATGGATAAGCCCTTCATCCAAAAAAACTCTACCTTCTTCGTCCTTGATGTACTTCACTTGGTCCAAGTCACGAGCCTTCTTTTCTCGCGCCTTGGCTAACCTGAACAACCTCTTATCCTTACCTCTGCCCTCAAGATCCTCATACAAACGACTGAAAGCTGCAGTCTTGGCTGCCGTAACTGCTAGCTTTGCTTCTTTCTTAGCTAACCTATATTGCTCCCTATTCATCCTGTTCTCCTCCTTGTCTACACTTTTCACTAGCTTCAAATACGTCGCTTTCTTGATTTCCACTTTTTCTTGTACCTCTCCATTCCACCACCAGTCTCCCTTGTTACCACCAGAGTAACCCTTTGAGACCCCTAATACCTCTCTCGTAGCTTCCCTAATGTATTACATTTCAATATAATTTGCTATTTTCAATATATTATTTCGCATTATCTATCGGAGACACTTGGTTTCGCACCTGCATCTGAGAGTGATTCTGTATTAAAAATTCTCTCTCTAGA